>NC_143052.1:242434166-243090833 GCF_052426305.1 Pelodiscus sinensis
CCCTGAGCCCTTGGCGGGCGCACAAAAATGCCCCCGCAGGCGCCATGGCACCCGCGGGCACAATGTTGGGGACCATGGATCTATATTCAGGAGCTGAAAAGCTTCAACAGTAGAACAATATTTCAAGAGATCTGTCACGAGATCATCTTCCTGAAATGTCTATATTCCACCAACTTTAAATTAGACTGGAAACCAAAAGAATTTCTTCAAGAAATATTTGATTTTGGTCTTTCAACTGTATCGCCTAATATCACAATTGCATTACGTATTTTTGTCAGTCTCCCAGCATCAGTGGCTTCAGGTGAATGCACATTCATCATATTCAAACAAGTAAAGAACTATCATCATTCTACAATGGAATAAAAGTATTTGAATGGGCTCACGATGCTTAACATTAACAGTAATGTTGCATGTAAATTTGACTTTTCTATTATAAATGAATTTGCCCACTAAAGCCAGAAAAGCATTCCTAAAATGAAGAGTGTTGCTTACAGTTGAAACTCACAATTAAAGTTACATTTTTAATATACATGCTATTGGTATAATTACTTAATTGTTAAATAAATAAATGTCTTGTGTTCATTTTCATATATTCTTTTGGTTTTAGTTTGAGTCTATGGATGACAAGTTAGCTATGTTGGGGGGCTCAGTTAGGGACTTTAAATTTGAAGTGGCCCGGGATTCTGTCATTCTCTCAGAGGGCCTGTTCTGGGCATAGGCTTTCATGGGTAAAAACCACTTAATCAGATGCGTGTAGAGATATGTACAGCTGACAAAATATTTTTTACCCACAAAAGCATATGCCCAAATAAATCTGTTCATCTGTAAGGTGCCAAAGAACTCCTCATTTTTGAAAATACAGGCTACCCCTCTGAGACTTGTAACAATATAGAGAGAGAGAGACACACAAATTTCCCCAGGAGTAGCAAGATAAAGAAACCCCTATAACAACCCAGTTCCTGTTTTTCTGCCCCCTCCCTTCAGAGTTGGGTTCTGCTGGGTCCAAACTGGAGTTCGTTTCTGGGGGTAGGGGGAAGGGAAAGACAATTCTGTGCATACAACACTAATTTCTACAAAATTTCTGCATTATACAGTGGCACTGAATTCCTTCAGGAGTAAATGTAGAATTATGTATTAAAAACCTTATTTTATTTTTGAGTGCAGTGTGCAAATTTAGAGCCCATAAGTCCACTCAGTCCAGTTTCTCTTGCAGCCAAACACTGAAACAGACAAGTTTATTTACCTTTGCAAGACATAATACTCCTGTTTTGTTTACAGTAGGTGGGAAAATACCCCCTCACGGGCCAGATCTGGTCTGCCTAGGGTAGCCTCTGGCAGGCCCCCACAGCATTGTATTTACCTGCATCTCCGCAGGTATGCAGGAATTGCAGCTCCTTTTGGCCATGGATTGCTGTTCCCAACCAATGGAAGCTGTGATTGCCTGTACCTGTGGAGGTGCAGGTAGCTATCATAGCAGCAGCCCACCTGGGGCTAACTCTGGTGAACCACTGCCATTTTATTGTCCATCCCTGGCTTATGATGTCACCTGAAAGTGAGAACAGGCATTCACAGGACACTGTTGTACCCAGCATTACATGATATTTATATGCTAGATGTGCTATAGATTCATATTTCCCTTCATGCTCCAAACACCTTTTGAGAGATCACCTTTGTCTTAGCAATTAGCTGAACAAATTGTAGGCCTGAGTGGACCTGTAGGTGCTAAAGTTTTTTACAATGTTTTGTTATTGTGTGCAGTTACAAATATTGATTTTGTTATGTAAGGTACATTTTCATGATGAAAAGATTGCATTGCAGTCTCTGTATAAGATGAGTTGAAAAATACTTTCCTATCATTTTTACAGTGTAAATATTTGTAATTAAAAAATTGAGCACTACATTTTTTTATTGTTGTAACTAAAATCAATTTTTTAAATGAGTAATGTCCATTAACTGCAGTCGTTTGCTCTAAAATGACACATACTCAATTTCACACATTACGTTTATCTTATGCCTGCAATAATGTAAGTCTATTACTCTTAACTTTTTCTTATTTTTGGTGCTGAGAACCTGGAAATCAAGGAACCTAAAGTCAGTCTAGGTTTCTGAAGTGATTTATGATGCAGAAAAGCTTTCTGGAGCAGGCATTAGTTGCCCCAGTAATACTTTTACTCCCTGGCTTCTTGACTGGGTAAAATTTTCTCCAAAATACTTTTGAAATTGATAGGATTTAATAGTTCCCCAGAGTTGGACCATGGTGATAGTTTGCGTTGCAGTGGAGAAAAACTATTTCTGCCTGAAGAAGAAAATGGTCTGAACAGGGTTGCAATCAGTTCATATACATTTATGAACTCATCCAACCTGAGGATCCAATCTTGATAAGGCCATTTGTGTGTTTGGGCCCATAATTACCTGTGAAAAACCTGAATTGAAGTGTCTGTATGGGAGATTTTGGTTTCTTGGATTGGAGAGTTTTATACACTAACTAGATTGGCATTGTGAGAGCCGATGAGGTATTAGAATATATACATTTTCAGTAACAACGATGAGTCTTCATTTCTTTTTTTGGCCTGTTTGCATTTGTTTTTAGGGTAGTTAAAAGTGAAGAAGAATGCCTTGTACATTTGTGTTTTAATTTTGACTCTTTGTTTACAAACTCCAGATAATATTAAGGACATTGGATTGTCTCCTCATTCTTACTCAAACAAGAAGTTCATTCTTTAATCAACCTTTTTTACCTCTCCAGTCTTGCACGCTGTGGTGCCAGCTCATAATTTTATTGTGCGCTTCACAATATTTGATGTTTTTTCTTAAAGCCCCAGCACATGGGGTCCTGTAATTGTCTATCTAAGAATCTCAGCTTTCATTTACAAGAATTCATAGTTAGAGAGAGAACTTGAAATGGCAAACCCTGAAAATTCATAAAACAGCAGGCAAATTTAAAGAGCCTATGTTAATTTTTTTTAATAACTCTTTTTTGGTGGCTAGAATAGGGGTGACCCGAGTCATTTTTTGAATCTTTGTGGTGGGCAATACTGCAGACAGTGCATTCAGCATTCAAAAATAATCTTAATTTTTAATTTATTTTGTTTTTACATAGTTTGGTCTAAACTGTAATGATATTTTAAACATGATATTCATGTTAAGATTAAGAAAATGTTTACCTTCACAATGACCTCAACTCCAATGGGATCATACCAGCACCATAGTAGAACTTGAGGGAGCTGGATTCAGTTTCATATTGAGATGCTGCCCAAATTTTAAATGTTTGAATGCCGTAATAGAGCTCAGCCTCTGCAAACATTGAACACCCCATCTCCCCTTCTCATTTACTTCAGTTAGTGAGCGGATGGGTGTTCAGAACCTCCCAAGATATATTTTAATACATACAGCCTTAGGAGCTTACACCTTAGTTATTTAAACAGTATCTTGTAAAGTAAAATAATCGACTTCACTGCTTTTAAAAAGATGAGACTGGACATAGGAATACATACTGTGTCTTTTGCCCTGATTTTCTAGGCTGATCAACAACTAGTGAAGAAAGGGAAAAGCAAAGTTGGTGACATGTTGGAAAAAGCAGCAGAATTGCTAATGAGCTGTTTTCGCGTTTGTGCTAGTGACACGTGAGTGAGAGATCTTTTATTGATCTTGTGTTTTGAATTATTAAGAAATGTAAATAGCTGTACCCATTTGTTAAAGTATAAGAACTAATTCTCTCCACTAACCAAGACCATATCTTAGTCAGGACAGTCCCTTTTCTTTCTTGCCTCCTTCCCTTGGTTTAGTGTTCTCTCCTGAATATCAGTTACAACAGGGGAGGCTTTCTTTAAGCTTGATATTTCTAGCAGGTGTTGCAGAAGAGACTAATTTATGTCCCAGTCTCCTCAGGCAAACAATGAACTCTTTCTGTCCTGTTCCAGGGTAGAGTTTTACATAACGTTACATTGGGACCGGAAAGAGAGCGTTTTATTTCAGTCATCAGTTTTCCATTCTTAATATGTTTAATGCTCTCAACATGGAGAAAAGGTTTATTCACTCTCCCCTTCTAGTATTGTAAACAGCTGCAATTCTCAGGTGTGCAGAAGGCCACAAAAGGGGAATTTTACTGTAACACACTCCAGTCTATCACTATTACAATATGTCTTGTAACCTCTATCATAACAAGGCTGTTTTAGAGATGTTAAATTGTGGTTAATCAGCTAATTGCATAGTTGATGAAATTTCCATTGACTTCGATAGGAGACGGGTGCTCACTATCCCCACTGTGACTCTACAGTTTAAATTCACCGAGAGCTGGGCGCGGAGCAGCCCGGCTCTTAGTACATTTCAACTACAGAGCTGCTGCAGAGTTAGCTCCCAAGGGTGACATGAGCAGTCACTGTTCACACCAGCCCCAAGAGCTAACCCCCCTGCAGCTCTGAAGTTGAAATGTTGTAAGAGGCTGGCAGGCTTTCACTACATTTAAAATCCAGAGCTGCAGTGAGGTTAGCTTCCAGGACCAGCCAGTTCTGCTCCTCCCTTCCCCCTCCCCCCAGTACTATGGAAATGATGCTGGGGAGAACCAGCTTTTAAGCCCCCCCCCCCCAGCACCAGCTCCTGTTTTTCTCTCCCCCCACCCTTGCTGCCTCTGACACAGCAAGTATGGAGGGAAACAACTAGTCAATTTGACTACCCAATAAGCATATGCTTATCGGATATTTAAGTAGTCGACTACTCTTTCATCTCTAGGTTGTTCTCCACCAGATTTTATGCACCAAAATTATTTAATCTTCTGTCATTACCTTAAAATCCAGGGATATTTCCTATCAACATAATCACTAGAAACCAAGGAAATCTCCAGCTAAGTAGCATTAGCATCCGCAAAAGTCTAAAATCACTCTTAATACCTTCCAGATATAATACCAAAGCACAATTAGGTATCTTTCCTCTACAACAATTTCCCTTTCAGTTTCAGTGTGCAACCATTCACAAATGCACAATTCACAAATGTTCTTCAAAATTTCATCCAAGTACACAAACTTAACTCCTATGTGATTATTTGAGAAGAAATAAACAACACTTTGTAGAATTTCAGAGTCAAATCATGTCTGCCTCTAAGATACCTCAATCACAATAAGATGAAAGATAAGTTTGTTCATTCAGTGAAATTTTGAGGAGGTAGATATGTACATTGGTGGTGGTTATATATTGGAAGTGTGTGAATGGTAAGACAGGTGACTTGAGTTTGAGGTGGATACCTTATATCATCAGGTAACTTTCTTGATATGTAGTGATTGCATTGATGGGGAACACAGTTGAGCAATCCTGATTTATCAAGGATGGAAATAGGATTGACCACTCTATTTTGATGAAGATTTGAATTATATAAAATTTACAAGGAATTTTTGGCCTGTTTTTGTTTAGTTGTAATGTAAGAACATTTGTTTAAAAATATGGATCAAAGGCCTGTAAAGGGAATTCATTCTAAAAAGCAAAATATGAGTTTTCCTAAAACAGTAATTTTTAATGTTTTATCTTTTGTAACAGTCGAGCTGGCATTGATGACTCCAAAAAGTGGGGCATGTTGTTTCTGGTGAATCAGCTGTTTAAAATCTATTTTAAGGTATGATCCAAGTTTAGCAAGCTTGTATTCGTTGTATTTCATCTTCTAAATCAATTTCCCTGTTTCTTACTTGGTGCTACTTCAATATAGTTTTCAATCATCTGACTTTTTTTCCTCAGATTAACAAACTTCATCTGTGTAAACCATTAATTAGAGCCATTGACAGTTCAAATCTGAAAGATGAATACAGCATGGCACAGAGAGTTACATACAAATACTATGTTGGACGCAAGGCGATGTTTGACAGTGATTTTAAGCAAGGTACTGTATGTTAGTAGAACAGATTTACACTCTCACTGGAAATGAAGACGAGCTGATGTTTTTTTGGGTGTGACTCAAAACCTGTTGTGGAAAGCACAGTTGTTGTGAAGCATGACTTTCATTCCATCAGTGCAAAGACAAGATCCAAAGGGATTTACTACAGGCTCAACCAGATTAGACTATGGTTTACATTACAGTTCTAATTGCAACATGTAGTCAGTCTTAAACTATTTACATCTCCAAACTCTTCTTTAGTGTACACTATATATGTTTGGAATACACATTACTAACCTTTTCTGGATGAATGTCCAGCAATGTATTTTCTGATGTATGTTTGAGAGATGTTTGTAGAACTTCACAGCTTTCACTTACACGGCAGACTTTGAGCAAGCTACTATACAGTTTAACTTCTTGTTGCATTGATTTTGAAAGACATATTAGTTGTAGCTTTATTAATTATGATGATGCTTCAGGACTATTGCTCTCAATCTTTCCACACTGCTGTTCCCCTTTCAGGAATCTGATTTGTCTTGCGTACTCCCAAGTTTCACCTTTCTTAAATCTACTTACTTACAAAATCAGCAATAAAATTACAGAAGTGTCTCAGCACACTGTTATTGAAAAGTGGCTTATTTTCTCATTTTTATCATATTAAAATAAATCAATATAAATGTTGTATTTGCATTTTAGTTTATAGCATATAGAGCAATATACACAAGTGATTGTGTATATAAAATTTTAATTTGTACTGACTTTGCTAGTGCTTTTTATGTAGCTTGTTGTAAAACTAGGCAAATATCTGAATGAGTTGATAAATCCTTGGAAGTCTGAGAACCCCTAGAGGAACATGTATTCCTGGTTGAGAATTCCTGCTTTAACGCTAGCCTGTGCAGCCTTTGCTCCATGTTGGTGATTGCTGGGGTTACTTGCTTAAGTACCCCATTAATAAGATTACACAGTATACACGTTTACCCCTTTGCAAGGAAGGACACTTCCAATCTTTTGCTTGTCGGTCTTTTTATAGTCACTTGCACAATTTGGGCATATGTTTATATATTGTTTGAATCCCCTGAAGAAGAGCGTGATCACATAATTTTGGAAAATGTCATATCATGTAGAAACATAAATATCCTGAAATTCTCCCTTCTTTATAACAGTAACACAATAACCTGGCTATATTGAGCTGGATTTATTTTCATAATGTGGTTTAGAACATAAGAATGGCTGTATTAGATCAGACCAAAGGTCCATCCAGCCCAGTAGCCTGTCTGCTGACAGTGGTCAACACCAGGTGCTCCAGAGGGGTGGACCGAAGACAATGATCAAGTGATTTGTCTCCTGCCATCCCTCTCCAGCCTCTGACAAACAGAGGCCAGGGACACCATTTCTATCCCTTGGCTAATAGCCTTTTATGGACCTAACCTCCATGAAATTGTCTAGCTTCTCTTTAAACTCTGTTATAGTCCTAGCCTTCACAGCCTCTTCTGGCAAGGAGTTCCACAGGTTGACTACGCACTGTGTGAAGAAGAACTTTGTTTTATTAGTTTTAAACCTGCTACCCATTAACTTCATTTGGTGTCCTCTAGTTCTTTTATTATGGGAACTAATAAATAACTGTTCTTTATTCACCCTCTCCACACCATTCATGATTTTATATATCTCTATCATTCCCCCCTCAGTCTCCTCTTTTCTAAACTGAAAAGTCCCAGTCGCTTTAACCTCTCCTTTTATGGGACCCGCTCCAAACCCCTAATCATTTTAGTTGCCCTTTTCTGAACCCTTTCTAAGGCCAAAATATCTTTTTTGAGGTGAGGAGACCACATCTGTACACAGTATTCAAGATGTGGACGTACCATAGTTTTATACCGGGGCAGTAAGATACTCTGTGTCTTATTTTCTATCCCTTTCTTAATAATTCCTAGCATCCTATTTGCCTTTTTGACTGCCGCTGCACACTGTGTGGAAGTTTTCAGAGAACTATCCACAATAACTCCAAGATCTCTTTCCTGATTTGTCGTAGCCAAATTAGCCCCCATCATGTTGTACATATAGTTGAGGTTATTTTTTCCAATGTGCATTAATTTACACTTATCCACATTAAATTTCATTTGCCATTTTGTTGCCCAATCACTCAGTTTGGTGAGATCTTTTTGAAGTTCTTCACAGTCTGCTTCTCTCTTGACTCTTAAACAGCTTAGTATCATCCGCAAACTTTACTATCTCACTGCTAACCCCCTTCTCCAGATCATTTATGAATAAGTTGAATAGGATTGATCCTAGGACTTGGGAGACACCACTAGTTACCCCTCTCCATTCTGAAAATTTACCATTTATTCCTACCCTTTGTTTCCTGTCTTTTAACCAGTTCTCAATCCAAGAAAGGACCTTCCCTCTTATCCCATGACAATGTAATTTACACAAGAGCCTTTGGTGAGGGACCTTGTCAAAGGTTTTCTAAAAATTTAAGTATACTATATCTAGTGAATCCCCCTTGTCCACACGTTTGTTAACCCCTTCAAAGAACTCTATTAGTAAGACATGATTTCCCTTTACAGAAACCATGTTGACTTTTGTCCAACAAATTATGTTCTTCTACGTGCCTGACAATTTTATTCTTTACTATTGTTTCGACTAATTTGCCCGGTACTGAAGTTAAACTTACCTGTCTGTAATTGCCAGGATTGTCTCTGGTGCCCTTTTTTAATATTGGTGTCACTTTAGCTCCTTTCCAGTCATTAAGTACGGAAGCTGATTTAAAGGTTTGATTGTGTAACTGATACATCTGAAACTTAGAGCATCAGCATATCTTTTCAGGGACCTTTTTAAAAGGGAACCAGTTTTTATGGGAATACCCCATCTTCAGTGAAACCAACAATTCTTAAGGCATTTATGTTTCTATTACCCTTTGGCTACGTCTACACTGGCATGAATTTCCGAAAATGCTTTTAACGGAAAAGTTTTCCGTTAAAAGCATTTTCGGAAAAGTGCGTCTAGATTGGCAGGATGCTTTTCCGCAAAAGCACTTTTTGCGGAAAAGCGTCCATGGCCAATCTAGACGCGGTTTTCCGCAAAAAAAAGCCTCGATCGTCTTTTTCACAATTGGGGCTTTTTTTGCAGAAAACAGTACTATGCTGTCTACACTGGCTCTTCTGTGCAAAAGTATTTCGGAAAAAGACTTTTGCCCGAACGGGAGCAGCATAGTTTTTCTGGAAAAGCACTGATGATTTTGCATGAGAGTGTCAGTGCTTTTCCGGAAATTCAAGTGGCCAGTGTAGACAGCTGGCAAGTTTTTCCGCAAAAGCAGATGATTTTGCAGAAAAACTTGCCAGTCTAGACACAGCCTTTCAGTTAGTGGGCAATAGAGATTGACTTAGTTCCTGGGTGAATACTTCTAGGTTATTGTAAATATGAGAGAAAATGTTTTGATAGGCTCAAACCATAGGGTAACACTAGAGTTAAACATATTATTATTTGTTGTTACATATTATGATTTTTGCTGTTGGTTTCTGTTACCAGCAGCAGTGCTGATCCTTTTTCTGTGTCTGCAGCTGAGGAGTATCTGTCATTTGCCTTTGAGCACTGCCACCGCTCCAGTCAGAAAAACAAAAGGATGATTTTGATTTACCTTTTGCCAGTAAAAATGTTATTGGTGAGTGGTGTGGTTTTCTACTTCCAAATCAGTCAGTGTGTGACAAATGACCAAGCTGACACACTATGGCATGACTTCCCCTGATTTATATTCAGAAGCTGTCTGGTGCCCTGTCCAGACACAGGAATCAGCGCACACAGATCTTGTACGTCAACGACTAAGAATATGGTCCCCGTTGAATTGTTTAACTATGGAAAAGGGAAAAAAATATTTGAACTTACAAATTAACTCCTTAAATAATAAAAAAGTATGATTCCCCACACAGCTCCTCATTCCAAATTCTGTTCCTAGCAATAAAGGTACCTATAGAAGTGTAAATGGTGACATTTCAGTGCATAAGAGGTGTTCAGGATTATAGCTTCATAGCAGTCTCCTGTGTTGGGGGTGGGGGCAGATCTGCTATGGCATCTCTAAGAAGAGTGTATGTAAAGGCCTGCATAGCTTACTTGAGCAGGTCAGCAGCCTAAAGGGAAGGATTCCTTCCTTCATACCCCTCCTATACCTGTTGGGTGCATCTAGACTGGTCTACACTGGCCACTTGAATTTGCGCAAGAGCACTGACGTTCTAATGTAAGAATTCAGTGCTTCTTGCGTAAATACTTTGATGCTCCCGCTCAGGGATAAGCCCTCTTGTGCAAGAATACTTGCACAAGAGGGCCAGTGTAGATAGGCACCTTAATTTTTTGCGCAAGAAAGCCCGATGGCTAAAATGGCCACGTTTATACCGGCCACAGATGCTTTTGCGCAAAAGCATCCGTGCCAACCTAGACGCTCTTTTGCGGAAATACTTTTAACGGAAAAACTTTTCTGTTAAAAGTATTTCCGCAAAATCATGCCAGTCTAGACGCAGCCATTGTGTATATATCCCCTCTGTAGGTAGGTGCTGGAGGAATTGACAGGTATAGAACCTCAATCCTGATGTTTGATTAATTCAGACTTCCCCCTCCCCCAGTCTTGTGCTCTTTTGACCAGTCATGATTAATTACATTGCAAGAGGTAATCTTGTAATGTGTGAAATGGGGACTGGGATGGGAATGCTAAACCCATTATTAGTGGCCAGAAAGAGAGATCTAAGGCTTCTGATGATCAGATCCTTTAGTATCTTAAATTACTATCCTCTCTTTTCTAGAACAGTTTTGCCAAACAAAAAGCCCATCTTGGCAAGATCATTCTGAGCTTCAAAAACTTTACACTTACTTAACAATGTACTAAAATAGCACAAGTGGCTCTTTGTTCACTGAGAGCTAGCTACAAACAGAACACAGAGTTTTGTTTCGCATCTTGCTGATTCTCCAGCTAGTAAAGGGGCTACCAGTGATAGCAGCCAAGTAACTATATTTCAGGTCTGACTGGACTGATGTGCAATTTAATTTCCGCTGTGTAAATTAAAACTTGCTATTTCCTTTTTCGTAGTGTATATGGTTCAAAGTCCCATCATACTTGATATAATGAGAATGAGTTTTGTCTTTTCAAATTTTCTTTAAAAAAAAAAGACATTAAAATTCATGAAGGGACATTAAGGAAAATATATGTGGTCAGATAGTCAATAAGTTTAACTGTGCTGATGCATACCTGCTATAACTAATGGTGTGTGTTAAAACAGTTTTCTGTTTGCAGAGTAGAGTGCAAACTACTTTTATAAAAGTTTTATAAAAACTTTTAACAGTCTAGGTCATGTGAAGTGTAACGGCTCTGTTATACAAGTTTTTATTAAAGTTTTTAAAACTCAAGCTCCTGTATCTATGACAGATAATTGTTTCTTGATATGATTAATGATGTAGTATACTGGGATTCTAAAAATACCTTCAGTCACCACCTTTTATTAAAAAAAATTGCATTTGTTCTTTTGATACTTGTTTTTTATAGATGATTGGATATATATTTAAATTTATTCTTGAAATTTTTAACTCTGCTTACTTTTCAGGGCCATATGCCAACAATTCAGCTTTTGAAAAAGTATGACCTTATGCAGTTTGCTGAAGTAACTAAGGCTGTGAGGTATAGTGTATTTATTGCATCACGTGTTTTTGTTTAAAATAGTATTAAGTGAAACATTTTTATAGTATGTGAAATATATCCATTGAGTTGAGATTTCATCTCCCCAGAGTTGAACTTTCTCATAATACTTCCATGTTTTCTGACATTTTAGTGAAGGAAATCTTCTGCTATTGAATGATGCTCTGACAAAACATGAGACCTTCTTCATTCGTTGTGGTATCTTTCTGATCCTTGAAAAACTGAAAATCATCACCTACAGAAACCTGTTTAAGAAAGTGTAAGTAAAGTAGAAATCCTGTTGTATGTGAGGGTGATTTTCATTTGGTTTCACCGTAGAACTGAATTTAAAACATCTAAGGTCCTTTGTTTCCTTTCTGTCCCTTAGGGTACGTCTAAACTACATGCCTCCGTCGACGGAGGCGTGTAGATTAGCCAGATCGGCAGAGGGAAATGAAGCCGTGATTAAAATAATCGCGGCTTCATTTAAATTTTAATGGCTGCCCCGCTCTGCCGATCAGCTGTTTGTCAGCAGATCGGGGCAGTCTGGATGCGCCGCGCCGACAAAGAAGCCTTTCTTGATCGGCACAGGTATGCCTTGTGAAACCAGGTTTACCTGTGCCGATCAAGAAAGGCTTCTTTGTCGGCGCGGCGCGTCCAGACTGCCCCGATCTGCCGACAAACAGCTGATCGCAGAGCAGGGCAGCCATTTAAATTTAAATGAAGCCGCGATTATTTTAATCACGGCTTCATTTCCCTCTGCCGATCTGGCTAATCTACATGCCTCCGTCGACGGAGGCATGTAGTTTAGACACACCCTTAGAGACCAGAGTTTAAACAAAGTGAATTATAGTAGAAGAGCCCTTTTGCTCAGAGAAGCAGAATTTGAGGTGATTGTGCTGAAATAACTGAAATATATTTGTTTGAATCTTTCAGATATTTGCTACTTAAAACTCATCAGCTATCACTAGATGCCTTTCTGGTTGCCCTGAAATTCATGCAAGTGGAAGATGTTGATATTGATGAAGTGCAGTGTATTTTGGCTAATCTTATATACATGGTAGGTGTTCACCGTGGCAAGCTGTAATTGGTAGAAGTGACTACACACAGCAGGAAGGTTAATTGCAGAACGGTTAATAATAGGAAGTGTACTGGGTTTTGGTTTTTGTGATATGTGTGAGGGACAAATTAGTACCTTAATACAGTGAAGATTTTTATGGTCTAATTGTTGCTTTACATAGGTAAAACAGTGAGGACTGCAGTTGAATTTCCATTATAAAGCCAAGCATGGCTCTTTTGCTAAAATCCATAAATGCAGTTTAAAAAAATTGTCAGTTATGATTGGGGCTAAGGTAGTATATTTATACTAAATTCTGAGTTCAGCTGTACATGGGATTCCTGATTTGACATCGTAAAAATAGAAGCACTCCTAAGAGTTTGAATTAATTGTTTTCACATTATATGGGAAAAAAATTAGACACACACAAATTAGTTTACTGGACTCTAGTAGTGGTTTAGTGCATGAATTTGTGTTAATTAAACTCCGTGTTTAAAGGTTATTAAGACTTTGGTCTTAAAACTGGGTAATACAGGAATGGATGTGAAATTTATAGTCCCTTGTAACAATAGAGCTCAAAATATAAATGGGTGACTACTTGGAAGGCTTGTCAGTAACAGCAAATTCATAGTTCATTTTCATATTAAAGGTTCCCATCAAGCAGAGCACTTATTTGTGTATTTAAGTATTTGAGTAGTCTCTTTGACTTAAAATATCTTTTATTTGTATTCTTTGAAGTCAATGGACTCTACTCATGAATTAAATAAAGCTAAGCTCTCACACAGAGAGCCCTGCAAATCCACAGATATCTGCTACTTAGTTATACAGATATGGATGCTGATACAAATTTTGTGTCTAGGACCCCATAAATTTGAGGATATCCACAGGTATCTGCATCTACTGATGTCAGTGTGGGTATCTGCAGCTCATTTTTGCCAGTACAGATGTGGATACACATTTTGTATCCATGCAGCACTCTAAACCTGTGCTTTGCAGGATCAAGACTGTAGGTAGCAAAAAGAAACTTACTGTTGGTTTCCAATACTAAAACTTCTTTCTTTTTAACTCTGTCAGGGTCATATTAAAGGATATATATCTCATCAACATCAGAAGCTCGTGGTCAGTAAGCAAAACCCATTCCCTCCACTTTCTACAGTGTGTTGAGTTTACTGCACCTTAGATAGAAGAGAACTTATAAAAGACTCTACATATCAATGGAACTATTTCTCAGATCACTCCGTGGAAACTGTTAATGACCTGGTTATGTTCAGTACTGGAATACAAAAAAACTGTTCATGGCTCCTTTCCCATTGGGATAGGGCATGCCAGCTTAAGCAAACACAAAGAACAAAATGCTCCCTTTTAAAAGTTAGTTTCTACAAACCTGGAAGTATCGTGGCAGGAAAAGAAACAAGAACATTCCTAACATGTTGAAACATTTGCAGAATTTCAGCTACAATCTTTAAAAAGACTGACTCACTTTCTCAAATGCAGTATGTGCTGATACCCCTTTATTTTCCTGTAACTATTTCTGACCTTTCCTATCAAAGGCATGGGCCCATCAGTGCATTTAATCATTCTTCATGAGGAGAAGCAATGCTTTTTTTCACCTGTCCTCGACCTGACTCCCATTTATTTGAAGCTTTGTGCTTTTTTTAATTGTTTTGATTGGATATGACACTTTTTTTCAAATTCTTTCTCAAAATTCAGGGCAAATGCCTCAATAGGTGCTGAACACTTGGCACTTCACAGCAATTTCAGTAGGGTTTGAGTGTGCAGCATGAGATGTGGTTATCTATTGCTACTCAGAATTGGGCCTTTGGTAACTGTACTTAATACTTGGAGTTTCCCCTGAGGCATATGACACTAGTTAGGTGACCTAGTCCAACACGGTTTCAGTTCTGGTTTTGTTGAAAATTCTGCCAGTGGGTCCATTCTCCTAAATGTGCAATCATTTCTAACTGTTCCTCCTGCAGGTGGTTTTATAAAGTAAAAAAACAAATGTGATATTTTTCTCTGGATGGGGAGAGAATGATAATTTTATTCTGAACTGTTTTAGCACCAACCTGTAACATCTAAGACATTTGGCAGTCTTCATAAAGAAAATGTGAATAAATTTGTTGAAAGTTAAAAATTAAAATACCTGTGAGGTAAGTTATTTCCTAGCTTGATTTTATTTTAAGGGTATATTCAGGCTGCTTTCATTGTTCTGTTTAGTTTTGACTTATTCTGTACAGTAGAAAATCTAAAAGTTACAAACCCAGGTTGTTTTGCAACTTTCATACAACATACAGGCAGTCCCTGAGTTACGCGGATCCGACTTATGTCGGATCCGCACTTACGAACGGGGCTTTCTCGCCCCGGAGCTCGCAGGCAGCGGGACCGCCCAGACCGCAGCGGTCCTGCCACCTTGACATCCGGGGCGAGAAAAGCTGCTCCAGGTGCCCCTGGTCTGCTGGGGACCGTCTCCAGCAGACCAGGGACACCCGGAGCAAAGCCGGGGAGGCGCGGCACCCCGCCGCCGCTTTGCTCCCCGTGTCTTTGGTCTGCTGGGGAGGGGGGCGCGCAGCTAGTGCTCCCCTCCCCCAGCAGACCAGGCTTTTGTTGTGGACCCTGGGGTAGAGCAGCTGGGGTGCAGCCGGGTTGGTCCTGCAGGGACCTACCTGGCAGCCCAGTTGTTCTGTCCCAGGCTCGAGATTCAGCCGCTGTTGAAACTGATCAGTGGCTGATTCCAGGAAGCTGGGGGCAGAGCAATTCTGCCTCCAGCTTCCTGTAGTCAGCCCCTGGTCAGTTTCAGCAGCAGCGGCTGAAACTGGAGCCAGTTCTGACTTACATACAAATTCAACTTAAGAACAAACCTATAGTCCCTATCTTGTACGTAACCCGGGGACTGCCTGTACTTCAGTAGTGCTTGAGAATAGAACAGTGCTTCTGATTTCTGTGCAATTTGCTTCTAATAATATTCAAGTAATTAGTTTTGACATGTGAAAAGGTCACGTACTTTATTTTGTTTTTGCTGAAAATGATTTTGCATAGTTTAAAAATGAGCAGTGAGATTTCATTAGAGTTATCAATTTAAAAATGAAGTCACTCCTTGCTGTCAGAGCCTTCCACTGCTTCTAGTGTAATTGACAGGGAAAGGCTCTGAAAGTGGGGACTCTACGCTGCTTTGATGTGTAGAGGGGCGCACAGGATATGTATGCCCAAGGGTTCAGGCTTGCCTCTTTTCTATTTGCCTCATCTGCACTGTTTTCTGTTCTAGGGCTAGGTGTATCTGTACTCTACAGGCCACTGAGCGTCATTCTTATAGTAGAGTGGGTTCACAGATCCACCTTTTTGAAAGTGTCCTGTCAGAGTGTTAAGTGTCAGTGCAGGTTGTACAACTATGAAGAACTTATAATGTTTGAGAGTGGATAATTAAAACATGCAGTACTGGGAAAAGGATACAAGCTACTTTATTTTTTTTAATCCTCTTCCCATTTACTTCAGTGATACAGGGTCAGTGAGGAAAATCAGTGTGGTCTGTTCAAAATGCTCCTTTTTTTGTAGTGCATATAGAAAACTGAAGCAGGGTGCTGTTTTGTGATCATTGCTCTTGCTTGGCAAAGAGTAGTAGTGCACGGCCTATTCCTTCTGTAACCCCATTTCTCCTGGCCTTCCCCTCAGCCCACTTGGCTCAGCTATGTGTCAATCCCTGTCCCAGAGAGCTTACAAATTAAAGACATAATAATCATTTACTATTTGTTTCTTATGGGGGACGAGGGGCTGAAGATTGTACCACAATGTAAATAGTAGTAAAAAATATAGATGTGTATTAGAAAATGCTTTCTCCTCAAAATCATGACCTGTGATTATATCCAGTTTAGTCACATTTCACAAAGATGTTAAGTTTCAGAAAGATTTGAATCAAAATGGAATATTTAGTTCCATCTGTCTTGGTTCTGCGTAATTCCAACTCAATTGGTGTTGTTCAACATCAAAGAGGTAGAAGCCGAGCATGCCTGTGAACTCTTCTTAGAAAAATTTCATACTTTCATAAAGCACCATAAATAATGAAAACTAAATTACACATATAATATGAACAAAGTAGATGGTAGTTATGCATTAACTTTTTATTTTGCTTTTGCTCAATGGGGGCAAGGTCACTAGTTGGCAATCTAGGCCAGAACCTGAGCCAGTCTGTTTCTATCCCTACCTGAGAGACTAATGTAGGGACTCATTTCACTTATGCCTGTTTTACACTCTTGCTAAATGAGACCCTAGAACAGGAAGGCTGTGTCTAAACTGGCCAGTTTTTCCAGAAAATCAACTGCTTTTCCGGAAAAACTTGCCAGCTGTCTACACTGGCCACTTGAATTTCTGCAAAAGCACTGACTTCCTACTGTAAGAAATCAGTGCTTTTTGTGGAAATACTATTCTGCTCCCATTCAGACAAAAGTCCCTTTTGCGCAAAGTTTTTGCGCAAAAGGGCCAGTGTAGACAGCTCAGATTTGTTTTCCGCAAAAAAGCCCCTATCGCGAAAATGGCGATCAGGGCTTTTTTGCGGAAAAGTGCGTCTAGATTGGCACGGACGCTTTTCCACAAAAAGTGCATTTCCCGAAAATCATGCCAATCTAGATGCAGCCAAAATCTTTAGCTTTACTAGGATTAATTGAGTAAAGACCTGGCAGGGGATGCTTTATAAGTACTTACATGAATAAAGTTGTCCAGGATTTTACCATTATGTCACAGTGAATGTCACTGTTTCCTGAAATAATAGCTTCATTTTCCCCTAGCACTGCCTCTACACACAAAGCAATGTGGGGTCCCTACTTCCACAGGCTTTCCCTGCCACTGACTCTAGAAGGCTCTGACAGCATGAGGAAAATGATTCACTTACTTTTAATACATCTTCAGTAAAAATGTAGATGAACAGTACTGTACAAATACAGCTCATAATTTTCAAATCGAAGTAGCCACATATCTACTACATTAAAGACACCATTGATGATTGTTGTGGAGAGGGAGAGAAAAACAGACTGGAAAATAATGGGTTGTTTTTGAAGGATGAACTACAGTTAAATATTTTACAGTATTAACATTGTAACTCTAGTAAATACACTTGCTGAAACTGGTCCAGTTGTTGCATCTTTGTAATTGAGGTTATGGATTTGATACTGTGGGGACTTTCTTTTAGTCAGTTTTTTGTTTGAACCACATTCTATATCTTGAAGTCTTTGTAAAGAGAAATGTTTCCCAGTTACTTACATCAGTTGGCCAACCTCCAAAAATACCTGTCAGAAACCAAGTGCCTTTGTAATCATTGGCAATAAAGTTTCCTCCTGCCAGTTGCATATCCACAGGCTCAGGACGACGTCCACAATACTGTCTGTTTGTGAGACTTGTATTGAATACTTGTTCACATTCCCCTTCAGGAAGGTAGGAGACTTCCAACTCCACTAGTGAATCTCTCACCTCACTTTGTTCCAGTTTCCAGCCACAGACAGTGCCTGCCAAATGCGGAATCAAAACATGTTCTGCAAAGTCTTTGTCAGGAAGACATATAGGACGCTGGTAGTTGTTGCACTCAATGTGCTCTCGCAGTTGTAATAATGCAAGGTTATTCTCGCCAGTAGCTTCGTCATACCGCATATGTATGTGTTTCTCATTCACATCCATTACCTGTCCAGCTCCATGCATCCTGTTATTCCCTGTGAAATTATGACATGTTCACTGCTCTCTGAAACAGTTTTAGCATCTGTCACCAAAGTTGAACACAGGTTAACTGCTAAGGGTGTGTCTAGACTACAGGGTTTTGTCGACAAAAGTGGACTTTTGTTGACAAAACTATATCTGCGTCTACACTACCACCACGTTCTGTCGACAATAAGTTGACAGAACGCAGCAGTTTTGTCGACGGCGGTAAACCTTATTCTATGAGGAAAGACAGTTCTGTCGACAAAAGGTGCTGTTGCATCCACACTGCTTTTTCGAGAGTGTGTCTACGCGGCTTGCTTTTTTTGACAGAACTGGTTGTAGTCTAGATGCTCTTTTTCGACAGTGGCTTTGTCGACAGTATCTGTTGACAAAAAGCATTATGGTCAAATATGGTTTGGGATAAAGCCAGAGACACCAATAGAAGATACTGATTTTATAGCAAGTAAGCAAATTGGATTATTATACAAATTAATATGTTGAAGGGGCTTTTTAACTTTTTGGAAGCCTATAGGTGCACGAATAGGAAGAAACTATAATTTCAGGATGACAAAGTAAAATATACAACAAAAATGGGAGTGAATGATCGTGAATGGACATTGTCACATTGTTCCCTTTAAGTAAAATATTTTAAATACAGACTGATTCCTAGGATAGACAGAATGTTATGACATGGCAATTTTTATGTGTAAACTCTTTGTTAATTTTTTTGTCAATTTTTTTGTGTTGTCAAAACATACTTTCAAACTGGGGAAAAAAGCTTGATCACCTACCCGTCCTAACCCTGATATCAGAATGATTGTGCACAAGGGCGCACTCAGCTGTAGTCAACACAAAGTTACTCTTCATCAGAACGCCTCCACAGAATCCCTTTCCTTCTGCATCTAGCAACAGAACCTTTAAAACAAAAGCCAGTAAATTCTACTGCTGTCTTACAACTTTGTAGCATGAGGGGATAGCAAAATATTGAACTATTACAAGCAGCGAAATTTGTAATTATTTTTAAAATGAAATGTTCCCATTCTGTCCTGATCCTATTCCTAAACCTCCCAGTGATTTAAATGGGAGTTGGATAGAGCCTATTAATTGTTGTATTTGCAAAGAAATCTATAGGGTTGTAATAGTGAAGGGAGTACTTAGCACTAAATATCTATTATTATACAGGTTGAATCTCTCTAGTCCGGAACCCACGGAACTTGATCAGTTCTGAATAGGGATGTAATAGTGTAGTCAATTAATAGATAAGCAAAAGCTCTTATAGGTTAATGCTACAGACTACACACATTTCCCCCTTTCCGCCAAAAGTACATTTTTTAGCAGGCTGGCCAGCAACCCAGCTCAGTTCTGGCTTGTGTTGGGTCCAGGACCTATCCCCATTGTGGCTTTACATTCAAAGTTTATTAGAAGCCTGGCGGACAGACATCCGAGCTCAGTTCTGGCTCGTGCTAGGTCCAGGAGTTCAATGCCCCCCTTCTCTGCCCCAGGTAGGGGGCTGGTTTTTAAACTGGCTCCCTTTGTGGGCCAGCTCTCGCCTGGCACCCTGCACTGCTGCCTCTGATATGGAGGCAGCAGCAGAGTGACAAGGGACTCCTCGGGAGTGGGGCTGGAGTGCACTGGCTGTTTGGCCTCACCCCTGGGGACTATAGAATAGTCAAGTAACTGATAAGAATTCATTAGGTTAATCGACCTGAAATAACCAATATTTAACATCATTAGTTCTGAACAAGAGAATTTTTTGGACCACAGGAGGGCAATATTGATTAATATTGCTAACAATTCCACTGCTTACTGGGCTGTTCGAGGACAGTTAGGGATAAATTAGAGCTAAATAACAGCACAGAACACAGAGAGCCAGGACTGATGGCTATAAACAAACTGAGACTGTGGGAAACTTGGCCACACCCATGAAAAGTGTTCAGAAGCTTCAGAGGGGTAGCCGAGTTAGTCTGTAACTGGAAAAACTTAAAAAACAACAAATAGTCTAGCAGCACCTTAAAGACTAACGAAACATGTAGACGGTATCATGAGCTTTCATTTGAAGAAGTGGGTTGTACCCACGAAAGCTCATGATACTGTCTACATGTTTTGCTAGTCTTTAAGGTTGCTGCCAGGCTATTCATTGTTTTTCCATGGAAAGTGGCATCCAACTAATTAAAATCATTCCGGATGACAGATGTTTCTGGATGAGCGAGTTCTGGATTAGAGAAGTTCAACCTGTACCATATAACACTTCAGAAGGGGCTCCCATTACATCAAGCACTGAGTTATAGGACTTGCAAATTATATTAGAAAATGTGGTAAAATCCTTCTATGTTAATAAATGAACTAGAAAGTTTATTCCAGTGAGAATAATTTCCACATACCTTACGTACCCCTAAGCACAGCATTTTCAGTGTCTCCCCTGCTTACAAGTGACCTAGGTGTTGTGCATAGTTTTAGAGAGGTAAGGTGCCATTAGAATTCTGCTGCCCATGTCATGTGCCTACTATGCCTAACTGGAAATCTGGTCCTGCTAAAGCAGTGGCCACCAACCAGTAGATCGGGTTCTACTGATCTTGGAGCCTCTGACAGGTGATCGTGACTGGTTTAGCCAAAAGGCTATCAAGTGCCAGCACTTCAGCTCCTGTCTCCCCCCTGCCCCCCTCCCGGACATCTCCTGCCCTTTGCCTTGGAGCTGCCCCTCCTCCTGGGAAGCCTCCTGCTTTCTGGGCAGGGCAAGGAGAGAAAGGAGGTGGTGCTGATATCAAGGTGCCTCCTCCCATTCTGTATCCTTTCTCCACAAAGCGCAGAGGGGCACAACAGGACTTGGGATGGAGATTGCTGGCTGCTTTTGGGACTGGTGCAGGGCCAGGACAGGGGTGAGTCTGCCTTAGCCCCACTGCACCACCAACCAGGAGCCACCTGAGGTAAGCAGTGCCCCGTCAGAGCCCACATCCTGAAACCCTATCCCAATCAAGACCCCTTTCCTGGTCCCCAAGTCCTATCCCTAGCACCCATGCATCCCAACTGCCTGCTCCAAGCTCAGCTCAGAGCCCCTCTCACACTCCAGATCTCTTAATCCAAGACCAGAGCCTGCACCCCAAATCTCTGCCCCAGCCTGGTGAAAGTGAGTGAGGATGGGCAAGAGAGAGAGGTTGAAGTTAGCAGGTGCAAGGTCTCAGAGAAGGGGCAAAGATATTTATATATGTGGTAGATCTCAGAATGCACTTAAGTTCAAAAAGTGATCTCATACTGAAAAAGGTTGGAGACTCCTGTGCTAACGAGTGGGGCTGTTGAAGCAGTGGTGCAAGGAATGAGATGCTGCCAAAAGTAATTTTATAAATTGTAACATTTAAATGTTTTTATTTTTCAAGGAGGTTTTGATGGTGTTGCTATTTTCTATCATCACTTTTTTGCTGTTTGTTATCTGACCTCTTGTTTAGTTAAATAAAAAAGGTTCTAAGTACTCAGATATGTTGCATCTGAGTACACTGTTTTACCATAGATTTTCTTTATAACAACAGTATTTCCAAGATCTCTGTATTTACCTGCCAAGGGAATCCTCTTTGGAAAGTCATAACTTCCTTCATCTTCAGTATTTTACCATCATCACGTCTGCCACATGCACACTGATCTAGCAATGGTTACAAGAAAAAGACAGTTATGTCATACACAAGGTTTTTGTGGTGATGTTTGAAAATAACCACTACCTAGCAAATATTGTGGTAGTCCACATTAACAGCTCATGATCAGTGGTTCTTTGCTTCCCTCACTAATCCCCCAAAATGAAGGGCTAGATCATCAGTATCTAGTAGCTTGCTAATGGCTTTGGAAGACCAATGGTTTATTCATGGTTTGCTTCTTTCATAAATTTCCATTGCAAACAAGTGCTTGATGTTTACATTAAACAAAACCCAGTCCTTGGTCTGAAACTTTTCAGTTTTTGAGCTCTTGGGAATAAGGGTCTGTTCTTGCTGGACAAAATAAGACGCTTGCCCCCAAACCTTCTGCCTGAGGCACCCCCCCACCTCTTGATGTCAGAGCCCTGTCCCCCTGCAGCAGCCCTAAGTTACCCCTACAGAAGCCTCAAGCTCCCCTGTGGCTGGAGCCTTACCCCGTAATGGCTGGTGTCTCCTCAGCCACGCTGCACCTCTCCTCCTGAGACCCCAAACCAGACGTGGGAAAAGCTTTTCACTTCCCAAAGAACCTGAGTTTTCTATATGCCCCATGCAGGTTCCAGGGCATCTGAGGGGGCAGGATGTGCTACTCAGCTTCCTGGGTTCCTTAGTAATCTCCCTGGTCTGCCCTCTGAGTTCCAGGGAGATTACTAACAAACTCAGGAATCTGAATAGCACAAACCACTTCCTCAGCCACCCTGGAACCTTCATTGGGCATCATAATAAGCAAAACCTTCCCCATGCAAACCTTGAAACCAGCATCCACTGTCTGCAGCTGCACTAGGGAAGCCACTGCCTATGGTGCTCAACTGCCTTTGTGACACTGTCTCTTCCCCCCACGCTGGGCCCAGCAAAGCCCTCTTTGAGTAGGCCAGAGTCTTCTCCCTACTGTAGTGGGGAACAGAGTGGTAGGACTTTTCCCCCTTGATACCTGGCCTTCCTACTCTGAGTGTGAAGATGGTCAGTCTGTGCACAGAAGTCAGAGGTTAGAGCACTGATCTAGGGTGTGTCTACCCAGCAGGGCTTAACTCAAAATAAGCTGAGCAAATTGAGCAACCTCAAATTGGGAGCGTCTACACAACACACTTCCTCCAACTTCCTTTACTCCTCGTACAACGAGGGTTACAGGAGTTGGAGTAAGAAGTCCTCCAGCTTGACAGTATTTCGACGTTATTTTGAAATAACTACCTGCTGCGTAGACACGGATTAAATTATTTCAAAACAACGCCAGTTATTTCAAAATAACGTTGCTGTGTAGACGTATCTCTAGTGATGTAGAAGGATCCATGCTGCTCTCACAGCTAATCAATGCATAGGCATGTGCTACCCTGGCTGTAGGAGGGAGAGCTGCTTGCCTGGTAGAAGAAGTGTTGGTATCCCACTCTAGTTTTCTGTTGACACTCCTGGCAGCAACCTCCCCCTCCCCCAAAAAAAGAGGCAAAATAAAAAGAATGGGCCTGATTCTCTTCCACCACCTGTGCTAAAGGTGTAACTCAATTGACTTTGGAGGAACCACTATTTACAGTGGAAATACTTGGAAAACTGGAGCCAGTGAATGAATTTTAGGATTTGCATTGCTCTGAAGCTGTGTTAGCTCAAACTTGTGTTTGTTTTACTCCTAGAATGTCATTACTAAAGCTCTCAGGACACCTCCTCTTTGCTCATTCCAGGGGTGTCAGTGCAGTCATGCTAGCACCTATTGGTTTGGTTCCCCCAGCCAGACTACTCTGGGACTCAGCATGTTCTCTTCTGACTTGCTATACTTACCTCTTGGAATGCATGATTTTTTATCTTCTCCCAATTCATAGCCTTTTGCACATGAGCAGTGGTAGGACTCAGATCCTGGATAGCAGAAGTGTTGACACCCCTCTCTAGTTTTGTACTGACACTCATTTTTAGCTAAAGAGAATAATAAAAGCAAAGCACTAAGAAACAATAATTGAGCAATGAATTGAAATTTTCTTGCACAGCATGGGGTCTGTTTTGCTAAGCAATGGACATTTGCTTGTTTTTCATGCTCTTCTAAGCTCATCTTTTAAGCAATTTTTGCTACTTCCTCTTTAACTTGTAGGTCTGATTACGAGATGTACTGAGCTCTGGCAACTCCTGGCAAGTCAATGTAAAGTAAGTTGCTCCATATGCCTCCAGATTAGGTTGGATATATTTCAGGATTGCATTTGTAGGGTGTACTTAGCCAAGTTACACTAGCTCTTCTCCACATGGAAAATGCCATGACACATTTGCATGTATGTGCACTGCCAGGTGTCTTTGAAAGAAGAGAATAATTGTACATTTTATGGAGGCAAGAATTGCTTAACAGACAAAGGACTAAAGTTGTATAGTTTGTAGGAACTCCTCCCCCACTAAAGTTGTATAGTTTGTAAGAACTCCTCCCCCACTTAAGTTGAAATTTTTTAATAATGAATATAAAAGAGAACAAGAAACCCAAAGGCACTTATTGCCTCTGAAACAGTGCCAGTCTCTCCAGCTTACCATAGCTGGGGCAACACTTGAGATTTACTTTGGTTTGCAATGTTAAAACTAATGGGCAGAGCTCCAGAATGGGACATTTGGTACCTGACACAGCTATGAGGTGGTACCAAAGCTGGCTTAAAGCCATTTTTATGGTTCTGAGAGGCTTGGGGCTGTGCAAGTCCAGCTCCAAGAGCTATGCTAAGCAATGTTCCCTCTATTTTTTTTCCATCCATGGGCGAAACACATTTTTGTGTGCACCGCACATGCACAAATGTGCACCACCAGTAGAAACAGAGTGCTGTAGGCACTCTGCTAATCAGCTGGGCAGCATTTGAATTTCTCATGGGTAGTGCCCCTCCCCCATCTAGCACTCAGTCCCAGTATTCCCTATAAGCTAAGTTGTGTCAATGCCATTGGTCCCCAAAGAGCTATTCCACTGTACCCACTGCTCCTTTTCCCTGCTATACCACTTATGCCAGAAGGGCTACATTGGCACACCACACCCAGGGATTCCTCCATAGCAGGGAAATCCCCCAGATAATCAGTTAAAATGGTTTTAAAACTGGTGGAGTAGCACTAAGCAGCGGATTCAAGGACCTGGCCCAATGTGTCTTTAAATGCGTTGCGTTTTGCTATGCTTTTCCAGTTAGATTTATATCCATTCACATTCTAAAGCAGATCAAAAAAGGGGTAAGCTTTGTGGTCAGTTTGTAAGTGTAAAGGACTTTCTATACAGAGAATTGTTAAAAAATAGTCAGGTCCATGTGAATGAGATTGCTTGTGTCCCCCAAATTGTGATGTCAATAAAAAGGTAAATAGTAACATGTGACTTATCAAGGATGTATTCGTGTTCTGAGCAATTTGCTCAAGAACATTTTATAAAATGCAGAGAAGACTTAAGAAGAGCACAAGTACTATTTATATTCTCTTTATGCATCCAACAGCAATGCATCATACGTGGAAAATGGGGATTCAACAAAACATTTTCTTAAAGCATCAAATTTTTGTAAATTATTAGCCTGTTCACACTGGAAGAGGCCTTACTTCCTATGGTTCCTTACAATCATAGTTTCCCTCTTGCAGCTACAGCAATTGTATACATGGAGAAGTAATACTAGGAACATATTTAAGATCATTTCATATTCTTTAATGCAATTTAGCATCTTGGAAACAGGAGCAGAGTGTGTACCGGGTGACCAGCTAACAAGTAATCTGCAGGCCATGCTTTGAGAACCTGTAGATGATGAGCAGAGGGCCAACCACACAGAGGCCCTGTTTGTCTTGGTT
Organism: Pelodiscus sinensis; assembly: GCF_052426305.1. NCBI lineage: Eukaryota > Metazoa > Chordata > Testudines > Trionychidae > Pelodiscus > Pelodiscus sinensis. The sequence continues at coordinate 242,459,843 of NC_143052.1, forward strand.
TCAGGCTCTCAATTCTGCTTCCAACATGGCTTCATTGGTGCCATGTTGCCAGGGTTTCTTGTGCCCTTTACTGCATCTGCAATCTCCCTGGAGTAGAATGAAGGTAGCAGGGGGCACAGCAGTTAATGCAGCCTCACAATCTATTAACATTTTCACAGATTTACCCCAGGTTGTTGAGATGAAAAAATCATATCCCCTCTTCCCATGTGTCACTGTCATGCCTCCTACACAAGGAATCATATGTTTTAACATAAAACAATATAAACCATCTGCATGAGACCCATATAATTTCCACTATATCCACTAGAGGAAATGTCTTACCAAAATTACAGTTCTCGCCTTCATAGCCATCCGTGCAGGTGCATGTGTAGCTGCGAATGCTGTCCTGACACGCCCCATTGTGCTGGCATGGGTTTGAGGAGCACTGTCTGCCATCTGAACAAATGTTACATCAGTAAGAGTAATAGGAGACGTCAACAGGGACAAATGCCTATTAATAACGGAGTTTCTTCCCAGCAACAAACTCTTACCGGCACATCTGTGCTGGTCACAAATCATCCCTCCTCACTCCTCGGATGGGCCCAAGTGTGCTCCCAGGTATGCTCTGGGAGTGCCCTGCCATCAGCACTCTGGAGTGTGTGTGTGTGTGTGTGTGTGTGTGAGAGAACGAGCAAACAGAACTGGTTCAAGTTCCCACCCATGGAGATACAGTGTGGGTGCTGTTCCGAGTACTGCCTGCTCCCCCTTGGCAGCAACACCTACATCTGCGGGGTTGGGGTGGACCCCTAGTACAACTCTGGCTCCTCTTGAGAGAATAAGGATTCTTACTGTTGCTCCTGGAGGAAAGAAGCAGCTCCTTGCCACTCCTATTGCAAGTAGGGAACAGGACAAGTGAGAGAGTGCTGGATGAATGGAGACACGCAAGACTCCAATGTTGTGAAGTGCCCAGAGCCCCAGATTACCTTAGTCCAGATTTGCATGAGAGAGAGCAATACAAGAAAAACATCATTTAATGTCATTGCATCTAGCCAAGTATTCTAACACTTTTATTTACAGTTCTGACTACTAATTGTTTCTCAGATGGCATGCTTTTAAGGATTCCACACCTGCATTTTTTATTCCTAACCTCTCCTTCCACTTGACCACATGCTTGATAAACAGCAGTAGGCTAATTAAAATAATGAGCAAGTGGAATAAACTATGAGGCTACGTCTAGACTGGCTTGATTTTCCGCAAATGCTTTTAACGGAAAAATTTTCCATTAAAAGCATTTACGGAAAAGAGCGTCTAGATTGGCATGGACGCTTTTCCGCAAAAGCACTTTTTGCGGAAAAGCGTCCGTGCCATTCTAGACGCGCTTTTCCGCAAAAAAGCCCCGATCGCCATTTTCGCGATCGGGGCTTTTTTGCGCAAAACAAATCTGAGCTGTCTACACTGGCCCTTTTGCGCAAAGCTTTTGCGCAAAAGGACTTTTGCCCGAACGGGAGCAGCATAGTATTTCCGCAAGAAGCACTGATTTCAGACAGTAGGAAGTCAGTGTTCTTGCGGAAATTCAAGCAGCCAGTGTAGACAGCTGGCAAGTTTTTCCGCAAAAGCACACGCTTTTGCGGAAAAACTTGCCAGTCTAGACGCATCCTGAGAGTCTCTGTTAAATACCATAATTCTAACTGGAATGCTCTCTTCATAAACTCATTCTGGAAAGAGAGATTGAACAGTCAACTTACTGAAATAGCCAGCCCAAAACGTGTCCTGAAAAAAAAAAACCTTGTTACAACTCTTGTCTAATACCTTTTCCCACAATTACTTTGTCATAAGAATGTACAAGTGAACAAATCTTACATTCTATACTTAAGAAGTTAAACACAATCTGGTCCTAGTTCTATACAGGCAGTCCCTGGGTTACGTACAAGATAGGGACTGTAGGTTTGTTCTTAAGTTGAATCTGTATGTAAGTCGGAACTGGCATCCAGATTCAGCCGCTGCTGAAACTGACCGCCAGTTCTGACTTACATACAGAATCAACTTAAGAACCCCAGGCGTCCCCAAGTCAGCTGCTGCTGAAACTGATCAGCAGCTGATTCCAGGAAGCCCGGGGCAGAGCAACTCTGCCTGGGGCTTCCTGTAGTCAGCGCTGGTCAGTTTCAGCAGAAGCTGACTTGGGGACGCCTGGGGCAGAGCAGCTGGGGTGCTGCTGGGTTGCTCCAGTAGCGCCGCTCCTCGGTGCTACTGGACCAACCCAGCAGCACCCCATCTGCTCTGCCCCAGGGTCCAAAACAAAAGCCTGGTCTGCTGGGGGGGGGCACACTAGCTGCGCCCCCCCCCCCCCAGCAGACCAGGGACACGGGGAGCAGAGCCGCAGCGGCAGCGGGGTGCCGCGCCTCTGAGGCTTTGCTCTGGCAAAGTCACAGAGGCGCGGGACCCCACCGCGGCTGCAGCTTCAGTCCCGGTGCCTGTGGTCTGCTGGGGACGGTCCCCAGCAGACCACAGGCACCCGGACTGAAGCCGCAGCCACGGGGGGGTCCCGCGCCTCTGAGGGTTTGCCAGAGCAAAGCCTCTGAGGCGCGGGGAACCGCCGCTGCTGCCGCTTCAGTCCCGGTGCCTGTGGTCTGCTGGGGACGGTCTCCAGCAGACTAGGGGCACCGGAGCAGCTTACGAACGGGGCTTTCTCGCTCCGGAGCTCGCAGGTAGCAATCCGCCACCTCGACCTCCGGGGCGAGAAAGCCCCATTCGTAAGTGCGGATCCGACATAAGTCGGATCCGAGTAAGTTGGGGACTGCCTGTACTCTTTGCTCAGGCAAACTTCCCACTAATTGCAATGAGGGTTTTCCTTGCATCTGGAGTACAGGATCAGAATCCATTGTTTTACTTCAAAATACATATTTCTTATGAAAAAATACAAGGGACGAAGGATTATGTGTTGAGTGTAAGGAACATGACAACAGGCATCTGATTTTTGAAATGTTAGATAAGGAAATATGATTTTAAAAACAGCTCATGATATTTAGACCAATTCCATGATTTATTTATTTGGTGCCAGATGATTTCACAGTGCAGAGAAATCTAGGCAACACAGTTATGCAAGGCATCAAACATGGTTGCAGTGTAGACTCTTGCTGTTCAGCTAAGAAGCAGCAAGCGTTGTAGTTCTTAGAAAAAGAAACAATAAATACCTACAGTCTTTTCTTTGTCTTCATATACTTCTCTTGCCTCTTCATACGTGCATCTTTCTTCTAGGCATTCTCTTTCCAAGTTGCCTTGAAAGAACTCCTCAATAATTAGGAAGGTCCCACGCTTATGTCTTGAGATAACTTGGTTTGCATTGTTGGCGGATAGAAAGACTGAAAAGTTGGATAAGAAGAGGCACTAATATGCATATACAGAGGGCCTTCCTTATCTACTTCTATCTCCTCTTAACATAGGTCAGGAAGTTGGCAATTTTTAATGTGAAGAGAAATATTAAGGAATTGCATCAACATCAAAGTTGTATAACCGTGGTCCACAACACGGTGCCCGCGGGCGCCATGGCACCTGCGGGGGCATTTGCATGCGCCCGCCAGGTGCTCGGGGCTGGCCTGGCCCCGGGCACATGGCGCACGGTGAGCGCCGGCCCCGGGCACACGGCGCTTGCGGGGGGGGGGGAGCGCCGGCCCCAGGCGCGCGGCGCTTGGGGGGGGGAGGGGAAGCGCCAGCCCCGGGCGCGCAGCGCTTGGAGGGGGCCCCGGCCCCGGGCGCATGGCTATGGGGGGGGCCGCCCCCGGGCATGCGGCTATGGGGGGGGCCGCCCCCGGGCGTGCAAGCGTCCCCGCCCCCGGGCGCACAAGTGTCCCTGCCCCCTGGCGCCCGGCGGGCGAACGGCCATGCCCCCTGGCGCCCAACAACCTCAAATGGTTGGGGACCACTGTTGTACAAGTTCACAGGCCCGTATACAGGAATTTCTGGGGGGGGGGGGGGCTTTTTTTGTAAATGGGGAAAGCAAGGGTGTGAATGCACCTCCCTGGTCCCCCAAGTAAGCAGGGAAATAGGCCTGGCTGGCCAGAGCATGGAGGAGAGAGGCTCGGGCAGCGCACTGCTCAGGCCTTCCCCTGGCTGGTCGGAGCATGCTTACTTGAGGAAAGATGGGGTGGTGGGTCCTTTCACACCATGCCTGCATATTGGCCAGTTCAACTTTTACATTAACACTTGTCTTTAAACCCAGACTGGGCTGGAAAGTCATGGAGTTTTGGCCACTGCTTAATTTATAATGAGAGAGGTGCTGGAATTTTTTATACTTTCATAACTGATGCAACAAGCCCACTAGTGCTGAGGTTATGAACTGCCAAGCTCGTGTTGATTCAGTATGTAGTTGCTTGGAGAATTTGTCGTGGAGGGAGAATTAGGCATGTGTGGCTAGAACTACCCTTTCCCACCCTGACTTCATGCCACCCCTCCAAAACAATTCACAAACCTGTGAAAGGGGCTTCTGCAGGACCTGGGTTGGGGCGGAGAAATGTTACCATAGAGGCAACACTCTGGACATTAGAGTCCTTTGGAGAAGATCCAAGGGATTTTTAAATCCTTCTGCAGAGGTGGAGGGAGTGACTTGTGCCTCAGTTATTATTTCAGAACCCATTCCTCCACTCCTTACTTGGACTGACTCTCCCGGGAGTCTTGGCTGAATAAAGATGACCACATCTGGTTTTTAATCTATGTGTTTAGGGAAATCAAATACAAGTTACAATGGACAGAAGGAAAAAAGACCAGCTTCTTGGGTGGAGGAGACTAGAACCATGTGGCTGTGATGAGGGATCAAGGAAATGGGGGCTCTACTTTGTAATAGAAAAATATTGTGAAATAGTATGTGATTTCTTAGTTAAACCTTAAAAAAAAAAGTGCCAGGGAGCAGACTAGTTCTAGCGCTATTGATGCTGTTTAAAAAAAAAATCACTTTTTTGCCATATTTGTTATAAAAAAAAAAAAAACCTATCTAGTGACAATATATTTTTTTAAAAGTGCGTGTCATATTTTTCTTGAATCATTAATAGTGCATTTTTATCATTAGCGTGATTTTGGGTGAGCTAAAGAACCTTTTAAAAATCATATCGTGGTACAGGATTGAGGAACTTTGGTGAAAATCATTACTGTTATCACTGTGAGCCTAAATGCAGAGCTTCTTCCTGCTTATCCCATCCTTTCCTCACCCATCTGCAATGCTCTAGAGCATTAATGCAGAAAAGTACATCTACGCAAATCATGCAAAAGTCTCTTTTGGCCTCCTACCATAAATTCCATTTTCATCGCAACAATGATTAGCAAGTAAGAAGTCATTTTATCATATGTATGGGCACTTTTTATGGATGGTAAGTACAGAGTAGAGAGAAAGTATTGTGCTGATGTTAAAAAAATGACATACTGTGATATACAACAAGGTTTTTGCTTCAGTAATTGAACTGTGGTTTCTGCTAAAGTGCATCAGAAAAACAAAAGAAATGTGGTTGAAAATGAAGAACTACCAGCTTCAATGAAAGCCTGTACTACAAATTTAAAATAATACCAGGTACGTAATAATCTTGTATTCTCTTATGTTTTAGGAAGATTGACACAAAACCAAATTAAAAGAACAACAAAACAAATGTCATACCTGTCTGTTCCGTCTGAAAGACAAGGAGGACAAAAAGAAGAAAGCATATTGTCCAAAAGCAAGTTGCCATTGTAATCCACTTTGAAAATTAACTGTAGCTTTCCTGCATTCCTGCAGAGCTCTCAGGAAAGTCACTAAATGACCAATGTTAAAGTTTAAAGTTCAGTAGCACTAAGGGCAATGCCTGGACTCAGTGTCAACAAATGACAACTTAAAAAGAGAAATAAAGTTTCGTGGTACAACTATCCTCCCATTCGAGGAAAGAGGCAAACCCTTATCTTGGTGGAGCAGGCTTGCCAGCTATCCTGAAAACTGCTCAAGGGCTTCACATTTTGAACATCCATCCCAGAATCCAGTCCTCACTTTGCACGACACAAAAAGTAGAGCTGCTAACAAGCTGACAGCTAGTGCCACATGTTAAGGGCAGTACAGGTCCAAGTTGGAAGATAACTCAGAAGGAGAAGAGTGTGCAGTAAGACTGTTTTAGGCTTTAGTAAAAAGGCTGCTCCAATAAACCATTTAGCAGTGCAGTAACAGGGTAAGGAAAATCCTTACATCGTCTTTCAGAATCTCTGAAAATGTTTAAACTCTATTGTACCAGTATAACTCCATTGACGTTTGGGATTGCACTGAATAACCAGGGGCAGAATTTGTTCGAGAGGGCTGTATTTTCATGACACCTCCATTCTTGCTTTTTGCTGCCAGTGGCGGTACTGTGCTCCCAGAAGAGACAGAGAAAGAACCATTTTAGCAGCTCTGCTTTCTGTTTCATGCAGAATGGGAACTGGGACATGGGTATCTTTGTATAATCTACAGTAGCTTCTTCACTAGCTCTCAGACGTACACAAACACACATACATAGCTGTACAAATACTAGTACATTAAACAATTAGTTGGCACAAGCTAAAGATCCTTGTCCCTTCTCTTATACCTACAAGGGCAAGTTTGGCCCGTGCCTAGTCCAGGATCAAGAGATGCATAAAGCTAGTTTAGGGCCTCTGATTCCCACCTACCTACGTCCATTAAGTTCACTCCATTTGAGAACTGGCCGATAGAGAAATGTTGGCTTCCAGATTAGACAGACACCTTAATAATCAACATAAAAAAGAATGTGAACAGAAAAGAAAGAATCAAGCTTTTGTGTTGGTAGAACTCTACCATATTTCATAGTTTTTTTGGTGTACTGCATTCCCAATTACTATACTCTAACAAACTTTTCTTAAGTGATCTAAACTGTTTTAAACTTATCTGAATTTTCTGTTAAAAACCTACATAGTATTTTATTTTATTTCAATAAAAATGTTAAGAGGATTCAGCATTTGATTTTGTAACTATCTCACTGGGTACTGTATGTGTGTCATTAGTAATACAGTAGCAATTTTCCTTGTGTACATGGAGTTAGCTTAAACAACATGTCACCAAATTCCTAGGACTCACCTCTGAAGTTAAAGGGAAATAGGCACAAGAGCTACGTCTAGACTGGCATGATTTTCCGCAAATGCTTTTAACGGAAAAGTTTTTCCATTAAAAGCATTTCCGGAAAAGAGCGTCTAGATTGGCACGGACGTTTTTCCGCAAAAGCACATTCTTCTTCGAGTGGTCCCCGTGGGTGCTCCACTCTAGGTGTCGGGCTCGTCCCGGCGCCGCTGATCGGAGGCTTTTCGTAGCCGTAACTGGCCGGACCGCGCATGCGCGGCAGGCTTCGCGCGGTTTCTTCAGTCACGCGGTCCGGCCCCCCCGCCAGTTCCTTTCAACCGTCCTAGGTTGCTGATGGACATCGGATTCTCTCCTCAGAGACAGATCCTTAAGAGATAAACGTTAAAATTATCATAAGTTTTCCACAGTTTATTGTTAATTAGTTAGTTAGTTAGTCGTTTGTTCGTTTATAAAAAAAAAAAAAAAAAATTTTTGAAGTTCAGTAGATAGTTAAGTTACGGTTTTTGCTCTATTATTCGTTATTGTTATAAGAATATATATATATATCATGCCCGGCTCTCCGGGGTTTAAGAAATGTGTTCGATGCAAGGACCCCATGCCAGCGTCAGATGGCCACGACGCGTGCATACGCTGCTTGGGAGAGTCCCATGTGCCGGGAAAATGTGCCCATTGCTCGAAGTTAACGGCCAGGGCACGTAAAGACAGGGACATGAGGCTGAAGCTTATCTTGTTTGGCAAGGCTTTACAGCCCTCTGAAGCGCCTCATCGGGAGTCTTCCCGAACTCATGAGAAGACGTCTCCACCGTGCACGGGGTCGACTCAAAAGAAATCTAAGCGAGTCTCCCCAGCGCGCTCTCTGGCTGCGGTCCCTCGGTCTAGAATCAGCGAGGGTGACCAACCGGGTACCTCTGGAATGGGGTATAAACCCGCAAAGCACAAGCGAGGCAGAGGTAAATCGGTGGAGCGGTCGTCTTCAGCGCCGGCACCGTCCACTGCCGCCAGCTCTACCAGGCAGCAATCGGCACCGATGAGTCGAGAACGGCACCCTATAGATCCGTCCGACCATAAGATGTCGGCACCACCGGTGCGGAAACATACCACGGCGCCGCAGTCGGCACCGGCTCAACCATCGGCACCGACAAACCAGACGGCACCGACGTGCCTAGCTCCTGCGGCACCTGACGCGGTGCCGAGCGACAGGCATGCCTCGGTGTCGGGGGCGGCACCGCATGCGCTTAAGAAACGGGTTACGGAACCGGCGGACCGTAGTACCCCGGTTCCGCCTAAGGCACCGGAGAGTCAGCTTCCCTCCCCATCAGTGTCGGTACCGCATTCTCCGATACTACTTTCAGACGATGACGATCGCGTCTCCAGACGCTCTCCTGTTAAAGGTCCGGTACCGACGAAGGCTCAAAGAAAGTCGCTCCCTCGAAGATCGTCTCCTTTGCCATCTCCAAAGTTCTCGCCGGCACCGTCTCCCTCCCCCCCGCGATATCATGTGCCAAGGGAATCGCGGTACTATCGCGCCTCGCGTTCTCCATACCACTACTCGAGGCCGCACTACACGCATGTTTACAGACATCCCATTCCACACTTCGGGATGCGATCTCCTATATCTCGCTCACCATCCCGCTCACCTTCGAGGTCATATGGAAGCAGGTACAGCGTTCCCTATTCATCTAGGAGACCATCTCCCGATTACTCTTATCGTCATCGAGAGCCGGACTATTCCCCATATGCTTACTCAAGGTCCCGGTCACCTCATTCCTGTCGCTGCCGTACCTCGCAGCATGAGCACCAGTCACCAGTGGGTTCCCCGCAACGCTCGGTTCAAACCCCAAAAATTCGGGCGGCTGCTCCCTCGCCTCCTCCTCAAATATCGGATCCTGAGGAGGGACAGATTTCAGATGAGGATGCCCCCTCGCACGCGATATCTCCACAGGACGTTGCCTCATCCTCTCCGGACGAAGCGGTGTTTCAAGGGAACGATTCACCCCCGGACAACAGTCGAGAGTTCCAAGATCTGTTTAAGCGGGTAGCTGACACGCAGAACGTTCATGCGGCTGACGTTCAGATGAAGCACTACAAATTGCTTAAAAACCTGCATCCCAAACAACAGTCCAGAGCAGCGCTCCCGATTGACGAGGCGATCCTTGAACCAGCCTCAGAGATATGGCACACCCCGGCCTCTGTCCCGCCCACATCTAAGCGGGTAGAGAAGAGGTATTTTGTACCTTCTAAGGGCTTAGAGTTTCTTTTTACTCATCCCCAACCGAACTCACTGATAGTAGACGCAGCCCTGAATCGAGCTAAGAATCCGCAGGCGAGGAATGCGACAGCGGAGAAAGAAGCGAAGAAATTGGACATATTTGGTAGAAAGGTCTACTCATCCTCTACCCTTCTTCTTCGCATTGCCAATTATGCAGCGCTACTGTCCAATCATGGATTTGACAACATAGCCAAGCTATCAGGTCTGGCTCAGAATGCCTCCGAGGAGGATAAAGCCATTCTGCGCGCGGTGGTGCAGGAAGGATACGCTTGCTCTCGTGCCAGTCTCCAGATAGCCATGGATGTTGCGGACACGGCTGCGAGATCAATAGCCACCGCGATATCCATGCGTAGAGCTTCATGGCTGGCGGCGGCGGGTGCTCCAAGAGACCTTCAGGCAAAAGTTGAGGACCTCCCGTTCGACAAATTAAAATTGTTTGCGGACAAAACGGATGAACTACTTCACACCGGGAAGGACTCCCGGACGACCCTTCGTATGCTGGGCATGTACGTCCCACCGTTCCGCCGTCGGAGATTCTTCCCATACCAGAGGCGATATGATTTCCAATTTCAGAGGCAACAACCTCGTCCGTTTGATCACACCCGATCCAAACAGAGGCCACAACGCCGGCGCCCGCAACCTTCCAGGGCGAACAATCATCCGCAGACCAAACAACAGGTTTGACGGGTCTGTCGAGGGCGCAATCGTACCAGTCGCGACCGCAATTCCTACCAATACCTCTCCCATCTTCCATCATCGTCTTCGGCCCTATTATCATCGTTGGGCCGCAATAACCACCGACAAATGGGTATTGGACATAGTGAAATCGGGTTTCACCATCCCCTTTACTTCAATCCCCCCTTCCCACCCACCAACCCCGTCCCTTTTCAGGGACCCCTCTCACGAAACTCTTTTGCGACAGGAGGTCCTATGCTTGCTCGCCATAGGAGCCATAGAAAGAGTCCCGAAAGAGTTCTGGGGGAAAGGGTTTTATTCCCGTTACTTTCTGACAGAAAAGAAGTCAGGAGGATGGAGACCGATTCTCGACTTGCGACTTCTCAATCGTTATCTGAGAAAAATGCGTTTCAAGATGGTGACATTAGCAACAATAATTCCGTCTCTGACTCGCGGCGATTGGTTTGCGGCCCTCGACTTGCAGGACGCATATTTTCACATTACAATTCACCCGGCACACAGACGCTTTCTACGCTTTGCAATACTCAACGACCATTTCCAATACAGAGTTCTCCCCTTCGGTCTCGCGGCAGCTCCCAGAGTCTTCTCGAAAACGCTGGCGGTAGTTGCAGCATACCTACGACGGCAGCACGTCCTTATATTCCCCTACTTGGACGACTGCCTCATAAAGGCCTCAACGCACCAAGAGACCGTACAAATGGTTTCGTTGGCCAGAAACACGTTCGATTCGCTCGGCCTGATATTAAACGAGCAGAAGTCGACCACTGTCCTGACACAAACTATAAAGTTCATAGGCGCAGTACTAGACTCGGTCACGGAAAGGGCATACTTACCTTTAGACAGATTTCAGGCAATACAGAATCTGATAAGAGTCCTCGATATCGCTCCGACTGTGTCCGTGCATACATGCCTCCGCCTCCTGGGCCACATGGCTTCCACCACTTTCGTGGTTCCTCACGCCAGACTCCACTTCAGAGACCTTCAGCACTGGTTACGGAAGGTATACTTGCCTCAGAAAGACAGCATCCGCAAGGCAGTTATTCCACCGCCTCACGTTCACGACTCTCTGCGCTGGTGGAAACGCACGGAGACGCTCCTTTCCGGAGTTCCGTTCCATCGTCCTCAGCCTTCTATGCTCATAACAACAGATGCATCTCTTATAGGCTGGGGAGCGCACATGGACAGCGACCGCATTCAGGGCAAATGGTCCACCATAGAGAGCACATACCACATCAATCTCCTAGAGTTGCGTGCCATTTTCCTGGCATGCAAGCATTTTCTTCCACGCATAAGGCATGCCGCTGTCAGGATACTCACAGACAATGTAGCGGCGATGTACTACATAAACCGGCAAGGGGGTGCCAAATCTCGTTCCCTTTGTGCGGAGGCAGTGCGCTTGTGGAACTGGTGCATAAGGAACGATGTAACCATCATGGCATCGTACTTACCTGGCATCAGCAATGTTATTGCGGACTCGTTAAGCAGACAATTCCCAGTAGATCACGAGTGGGAAATGAGAGCAGACGTTCTTTGACACATCTTTCGCAAATGGGGAACTCCGAAACTAGACCTGTTTGCCACGAGGCAGAACGCCAAGTGTCCCCAGTTCTGTTCCAGAGCGGGGATCGGAAGAGGGTCTCTGGGCGATGCTCTTCTAATGACTTGGACGGGACCGCTCCTCTACGCATTTCCCCCGACGGTCCTAATACCGCGAGCTCTCGAGAAGATAATGCTCGAGCGAGCGACAGTCATCTTAATAGCTCCGGCATGGCCGAGACAGCCGTGGTACCCGTTGTTACACAGGCTGTCGATATGCCCACCGTGGACACTCCCCCTTCACCCAGACTTGTTGTCCCAGCAGAAGGGAGCCCTCTTACACCCCAGACTCGAGTCGCTTCACCTCACAGCGTGGTTCATAGCTGGCTCAAACAAGACGAGCACCTTTGTTCACAGCGAGTTAAAACAATTCTTATGAGTAGCAGAAAAACTTCTACTCGGAGATCTTACCTGGCAAAATGGCACAGGTTCCAGCAATGGTGTCAAGCTATAAATGTACAACCTACTACTTCCCCTCTACAACACATCCTGGACTATATCCTCCACCTCCACGACTCGGGTCTAGCCATGGCTACATTGAGAGTTCATTTAGCAGCGATCAGTGCCTTTCACGAACCTCTGCAGGGTGCTTCGATTTTTTCCCACCAAATTACTAAAAGGTTTCTAAAAGGCCTAGTGAACCTGCATCCGCCCCACAGGCCCCCTCCACCAACCTGGAACCTCGATTTGGTCCTACGGGCAATTATGCATCCCCCCTTCGAACCGTTGGCATCAGTACCACTTCGAATGTTAACGATGAAAGTAGTATTCCTATTGGCTATCACTTCCGCACGAAGAGTGAGCGAGTTAGGGGCGTTGATGGCGAGTCCACCCTACACTTCCTTTTCAAAGACCACAGTGACCTTACGTCTACACCCAGCGTTCATCCGCAAGGTCAACACTTCCTTTCATATTAATGAACCCATAGTTTTAACTGCCTTCTACCCTAGACCGCATGCTTCTTCGTCAGAGACTTTGCTGCACATGCTCGATGTGCGACGAGCACTCGCTTTTTATATAGACAGAACACGCTCATGGAGACGCACGGACAGACTACTTGTGTCCATAGCACAGCGCTCTAAAGGCAACCCTCTTTCCAGTCAACGCATAGCTAGGTTGATTACCGCTTGCATTACAACCTGTCATTCATTGAAGGGAAAACCTCTCGCTTCTCAGCCTACTGCGCATTCCACTAGGGCAATGGCCACCTCCACGGCATTTGCTAGAGGTGTGCCTCTCAGCGACATCTGCCGAGCAGCCACCTGGTCCTCTAGCACCTCCTTTGTTCATCATTATGCAATTGTGCGACGTTGGTCCTCGGACGCAGCAGTGGCGTCCGCAGTTCTAGCCTCTACGGAGGAACACTGACCCGGTGCGCATGGGGGTTACTGCTTGGTACTCACCTAGAGTGGAGCACCCACGGGGACCACTCGAAGAAGAAGGGGAAGTTACTCACCAGGTGTAGTAACAATCGTTCTTCGAGATGTGTCCCCGTGGGTGCTCCACGTCCCGCCCTCCTCCCCGCTCCGGGTCTGTTTTTGTCTCTTTGCAGATTCCGGACGGTGACAGGAACTGGCGGGGGGGCCGGACCGCGTGACTGAAGAAACCGCGCGAAGCCTGCCGCGCATGCGCGGTCCGGCCAGTTACGGCTACGAAAAGCCTCCGATCAGCGGCGCCGGGACGAGCCCGACACCTAGAGTGGAGCACCCACGGGGACACATCTCGAAGAACGATCGTTACTACACCTGGTGAGTAACTTCCCCTTTTGTGGAAAAGCGTCCATGCCAATCTAGACACCGTTTTGCGCAAGAAAGTCCCGATTGCCATTTTTGCGATCGGGGCTTTTTTGAGCAAAACAATACTGCATTGTCTACACTGACCTTCATGCACAAAAACATTTGCGCAAGAGGTATTTTGCCCGAACAGGAGCAGCATAGTATTTCCGCAAGAACACTGACAATCTTACATGAGATCGTCAGTGTTCTTGCGGAAATTCAAGCGGCCAGTGTAGACAGCTGGCAAGTTTTTCCGCAAAAGCACATTATCTAGACGCATCCTGAGAGTCTCTGTTAAATACCATAATTCTAACTGGAATGATCTCTTCATAAACTCATACTGGAAAAACTTGCCAGTCTAGATGCAGCCAAAGTGTTTATTTTTGCACATTAAGGTCAATGAAGACTCTCCTCTGGATACAAAGATAGTGAATCAAAGCAAGTTAATAAGAAAACGGAGTCTGAAGTTACATTATTAGCAGTTTAGGTTGCATGTTACTCTTTTTCTTACACTTTTTTTTAAAGGAAAACTAAATCTACTGTGTAGATGTCCTATGCCTTATTTCCCTGAACATCAATGAAAATGGGTCCACTCACATATAACACTGTCTTTGCAGTAATAGCCATCTACAAAATGCAACAATCTGCTGTGTATTTTCAGCAAAACCTTTTAGATGTGCTGTGATCACTGAACTTGAGCTATACCCATGCACTGTAAATGCAAACCCAGAACTGGCCTTACCATGAGGTGAACTGAGCAGCCACCTCAGGTGCCAGACTGGGGTAGAAGAGGGCACCACTAGGACCCAGAGTATGGATAATTGTGTCTGCTGCTGGTGAACAAGGCATTTTAAGTTGTTAGTTCTCCTTTATTGGGGTAGGTAGCAGAGCAGTACCATGAGAGGAGAAGAACAGGAAGAAGGCAGAATTACAACCTTTCCAAGTTTTGGCCCAAGCGAGGGCGTATGGGGGCTTCATTTGAGCTCCCCGCCTCACGTGCCAAAATGTTGTGGGCCAGCCCTGTGCAAACCCTACCATTAGCAGACATGATCTGTAGGTATGTTGCTACCATCTTCCTCTGTTAAGAGTGAATGTTTCCTTGAGGGCAGGGGTAGGCAAGATGGAGACCAGATCCGGCCCACCTCACACTTTGATCCGGCCCATGGACTGCATCTGGCTGCTTTCTACTTATATCCTGCTGCCCATACCATTGAATTTCCTGGTGGTGGCAGGGACTGGGGCTGTGAGCCCTTTAAATAGCCACAGCAACCCTAGGCAGCTGCTAGATAATGCACGAGCAGCAAGGCCAGGAGCCTCAGAGCTCTTTGCTGTGTTATTAATTCAAAGCCTCCAGCCCCAGACAATCCTGGGTGTAAGCTAGTCCCCAGCCCCACCCCTTCCATTCCAGGGCTGGAGCTGGCCCGTGACCACATAGCAAAATTCATTAAGTGCCCCCCCATAAATCATTGCCTACCCCTGCTTTAGGGAAATGTACCCTGCTTATTTGCATAGTTAATTTAGAAGGGGCACATACATACACACATTTTATGCAGATATGTAGGACTCATTGCTGGGCATGGTGCTACTTTTCCATCTGGGGAAATTAACACAGCAGAGCTCCAGCACTGATTAATCAATTAGCATTGATTAGCTGGCAGGGAGATGAAAAACAATTTGGTTATTATAATCGTATTTCCTTAATAACAGACCTTAGTGTGCTTAATGTCCTGGGGCTCATTCTAACAAGACCATTCAAATGACATAGTCCTCAATCATTTAGTTATTTAGGCTATGTCTACCTAAGTAGGAGTCAATGCCACAACTGCACTACTCTAAGGTTCCCCCATTTAGCTATTCTGTAGACAGGGAAGCACAACCATTATTTCTATTATAAGAAACTGTACAGAAAGTGGGAAGAGGGCCCACGTGAGGCTTCAGGGGTACATAGTGTCTTGAACAGGCCCTGTGCACCGTAGTATATTTCAACACAGGTGAACATCAGTTTGTGTGCATAAGCAAAGATCATTGATTCAAGCCCACAACATTCTATTTGCTGGCAAAGTCTGTTTGATCTAAGGTTGGGCAATGCCGTGGAAATTTGCCCGGTGTCCCTGGTCTGAAGTGTAGAACAAATTACATAGAGACACCTGTAAATAACCTATCCCAGATTTGTCATGAGAAGCTGTGGATGCTTTGGTCACCTTCTCATTTTCTCTGGGTCCTTGCACTCATGACAATGTATTTTTTCATTCTCGTCTATATACCTGGAACAGTTTCTCCTCCCTTGTGCACCAGGGTCTGATCAGCAACCCTTGGATGGAAGGAATCCAGCTCAGAAAATAGAGCAGCTGTCATGCGTTGTGAACATAACAGACCTTGCTGCACCAGTTAGAAAACAGAACTGTTTCACAATAGATTTACTTACCCAAAGGCAGCTAATTGCCCACCACAGCCTCTCATATCCTTCTAAATCTTGGTATCCATGCAAGCTGGGTTCTGTCTCATGGCAAACTCTGTGTACAAGTTCCCCAAATCCTTTCCCCCGCCTACAAAATGAAACCACACTGTGGCCCTACCAGTGGCAGGTGAGGTAGGTGTAGGATTTGTCATTAAAATTAAAACCCCTCACATTTTAAAAATAATGAGAAAAAGGTAGCTGCATACATACAATGTACTTAAGCTTTTGTAAGGCATTTATCAGTATGAAGTATCAATTGATCACGTTAAACGGAATAAAAACTAGCTCACTCTCAGATCTAAAAAATAGGCATCAGTGGGTAATCATCACTGAATGGGGTATTTCTAGTGGGATACTGTAGGGATTGGTACTAACCTGCTTCTGTTCAATATTTTCTTCAGTGATCTGGAAATAAGTGCACAGTGACTCTTGTCCATGTTTGCAGATGACACCAAGACTGGCAGAGCACTAAATAGTGATGAAAGCAGGGGAGTCAAACAGAGCAATCTGGTTGTTCTGGTAAACTGGGCCTATTTAAACAGCCAAATGCCACGTTATACATATAGGACTAAGGACATCAGGTCCTATCTATAGAAGGGGATTGGGGGTGGAAAATCATATCCTGAGAAACAGTCACTATGAAAAGAATAGTCCTGTATTTTGTTTATGAAAAGAATATAAAGGTGGTAGTGGCCAAACAACTAATCATCAGCTCCCAGTGTGGTGCTGTGGAAAAAAGATCAGTGTAATCCTTGACTGTCTAAACAGAAATGCAGTAAGAATAGGCTTAATGGTCTTAGATTGCAGCAAGGAATGTTTAGGTTGGACATTAGGAAAAACTTCGTAACTGTTAGGGTGGTTAGACACTAAAATAAATTGCCTAGGGAGGTTGTGGAATTTCCATCATTGGAGATATTTAAGAGCAGGTTAGTCAGACGTCTGACAGGGATGGTCTAGATGGTACTTGGTTCCTGCCATGAGGGCAGGGGAATGGCACTTGACCTCTTGCAGTCCCTTCCAGTCCTAGGATTCCAGATTTCTATTAATAGGATGGTGATTGCACCCCTGTACGTGGCATTGGTGGGACAGATACCAGAATACTGCATTCAGTTCTGCTGCCTACATTTAAAAGCAACGTTAAATAATCCAGCACCCCCATTAAAGTCAGAGGAGTTTTGCTTCGGTAGGCACATGATTGGATTTTCAAAACCATCCAGTGTTTGCTTAATGTTAGTTCTCAGATCATGAACATTTGTTCACCTTGATCATTGTCAGCATTTTAAAATCTGCCAGCTTATGTACCTAGTTTGTACCGTATTGACTGGCTTTACCTTGAACTGCTTAAACTTTGCTAACAGGATTGTACAAAACATTAAGTTATGTCCTTTTGGCTGAGCCTTCCCCAAGATGAGCCGAGCACAGGGGCTGTATTATACTGCAAAGGGCTGTGACCCTATCTCTGTGTCTGTGCTGGAGGAGACTGGAGAGTCTGGCTCAGCTGGACAGAGCTGAGAGGTGCCCAGGTGGACAGGTAGGCAGGCTCAGTGGTATTTCAGCACATCAAGTGACAGTTCCAAAGGGGGTCCCAAAGACCAAACCCATTACAGTGGCCTGCTCCTTTCTCCTTATCTCCCATTCTCTGATAACTTGAGACCCTTGCTCATGTTATTTTCTCACTGACCACACCACTGAGGGTCTTGGCCTCGAAAGGAGGGTTTCCTTTCCTTTCCTTTCCTTTCCTTTCCTTTCCTTTCCATCCCTATTCTATTCTCGCCTACAGATTTGTGCCAGCTGGACAGCTGGGGGGAGCTCGGGGAGTGTGCAGCAGGCTCACTGCAGTTCCCACTGTAACGAAAAGCGAAGGGCAGACTTTTCAAGAGATACATTGTTGAGTTTAAAACCTAATCTGTTAGAATAAAATGAAGGTCTGTCTAAAGACAATAGGAATGTGTTCCGTACCAGGCCACAATTGTGCTTTTATGAGGCCACTATATAGCAGGTATAGCACAGAGTTCTTAGGGAGGCAGCTGGACTTGATTAGGTGGCAGGCATGGTAAGGGACAGGCTGGGGTACAAGCCTGCAGGAGGGAGGGGGTTCAGATGTGGCAGCAGGGCCGAGGTTTGTGTGGCACCTGTGTGTTCGGTATCCCCATTTGCTAGGAGAGTGCAGCTTTCCCCTCTCACTGGAGCATGGGGGCAGGAGGGGTTCCAGGCATGGCGGCAGAGCAGGGCAGGGGCTCAAGCCATGCTTTATTGGGGATGAGCAAATAGAGGCTTTCTGCAGAGGCATTAGCTAATAGCTTCCCCTGCTCCATCCAGGTTGCCATGCACATTATCTGTCTTCTCCAAATCGCACAGAGTGATTGGGAGCAGATGCTGACTGGCCAGAAACCTGTACTTTATGCTGCATTGCTTTGTGCTGCAATGGCACCAGACCACTTACTGCATGCTTAGCATGGCACAAAGAAGGATGGAATAAGGCAGGCCTCCGCAGCAACTTTGTAAGAAGAATGAAAGAATTCCTCTATGAGAGCTTCATGGAGATGTAAAGGGAGGATTCCCGCACTGTGTAAGCACAGTGGACACCACAGATCACACTCAATTGCCTAAACCCACTTTTAGCAAGATAAAAAATGTGAATTCACCTGAGGTGCCTGCCCCCGGGATCAGTGCCCGACTGCAAGAAGTTGTTGGCTCTTGGTGTCATTGCTTGCCCTGCTCACCTGCTGAACATTCTCCACCTTCTCCTTTCCTCATTCAGGCTGTCCGCTATGCTGGTGCCTGACGCTGCAAGGGGAGTGTCTTGGGGAGAATCCATGAATTGGCTAAAGAAGCTGGTTGGATCTCCCCCCAAAGATCACACACAGCTGCTCATAGAAGCAGCATGTTTGTGTGATGATCTAGACCATCCATTTGCCTCATTTATCTTTTGATATGATTGTCTTAGCGTCTTTATTTTCATTCAGCACTGCTGGGTATCCCTGGCGTATCCTTTCTCCTCCATGCACTTGCTATCTTGACAGATACCTGAATTTTTTTTCTGGTTCATAGTTCTGAGAGAACAGATTTCTCGTCTACACAGCAATGAGGTCCAGTCTCCTGCACGCTCCATAATGTTTGTCTGCAGCCCTGAGAACTCATGGAACTCATAGACAGACGTGCTACTTAGGTGTGCTCGCTGCTCTGAAGTTTGCTTGTCATGTTGGCCACACAAGAAATGAAATTCAAAGTCACATGTAGAGCAGTAGAGTTGACCAGAGTGGTCACAGTGGGACACCTCCCAGAGGCCAAGAACGTTGACTTTCACAGCACTGCACCCGCACTACCATAGTCGACCAAGCACCGTTGAACTTTACTCTTCGTGAAAGCAGGAGCACCAAAAACGACTTTAACAGCCCTTACAGTTGATGGAATGGGCTTGGCAGTATGGCCTCATTGTTTAGAAAATTGACCTAAGGCAGCTAAGTTTGACCTAAACGCCTAGCGTAGACCAAGCCTTAGGGATCGGCACTCTAAAGAATTATTCCCATTTTACCACCAGGGCTCACTGAAGTGTTGGGATCTATGCAGAAGTGGTGGGGACAAGTGTCATTTTATTGGATTTTAAAGTGAGCAGACAGATCACCGTTGCACCCACGGGTGGTGTTGGCCCCAAATTCTATACCAAGTGGGCCATGTGAAGTATCAAATGAAAGCTTATGCTCTGCTGAGCCTATGTATGCTGCTCATGTACTTGTATAATGTTGTATGTGAAGTTATGACTATGGACCCTGTTCTTGGATTGTAAATGTTCTCTGTGATAGGGAGCAATGGGCCTGGACTGCCGATTGTGAGGAATGATAGCTTAGTGAATGGCTGTGCTAATTAGCACTACTCCATGGACAATGGCTCTTGGCAGTGGCCAATACACACCTGAGGAATGCGTCTGGAAGCCTGCAGACCAGCCAGTGCATAATGGCTACTTGCATGTGAAACACGGACAGGTCACTTGATCATGTGACCAGCTTCAGTTTGGGAGACACCAGGAATATAAAAATCCCATGAGGCCGTCTCCATCTTGTCTTCATTCTTGCTCCTGATTCCAGATGCATCCTTGCTAGGGACAGAGAGCTTGGAAGGATTGCTGACCCATCCTGATACAGGATGTACACCAGACACTTCTAAGCTAGCAGTTTGCAACATCTCAGCTAAGAGCCTGCATCAAGAACTTGGGGATTGATGTATGTAATGTATGCTCCTTAATCTTACTCTCAACCTTTTCTTTCTTTTATTAATAAACCTTTAGATTTTAGATGCTAAAGAATTGGCCCAGAATGCTCTTGTAGGTAAGATCTAAAGTGTAAATTGACCTGGGACTTCGGCTGGTTCTTTGGGACTGGGAGGATCTGTTGTAGTTGATGAGATTGGGTTTTATAACCTGTGTGTAAGGTCCGGGGCTGATTATGGCCCAGAGAAAGCTGGGAAGTCTGAGGGGTTTTGCTCATGAGGCTTCCTGCTGGCCATGTTGGCAACTGAAGTGCTCTGTGTGGCTGGTCTATGGCCTATTTGGGAAAGGTCTCCAGTCAAGGGCTGTAAGTAGCCCTGGTTTTGAGCAACTCACCCTGAGCTGATGCCCTCAGTGGTGCCCAGACCCAGCCTGGTCGGTCACAAGAAGTGCTAACTTTTGTTTTTGCCAGTGGGTGCTCTTCTCCAGCCCCTTCCCTCCCAAAAAATGGTGGGCAGGTGTTGGTGGGGGAGACACCAAGCAGGGGCCAGGTCTTGTAGTGGAGGGGTGGGTGGAGCCTCAGGGGGAAGAGGCTGAGCAGTGGGCCTTTGGGGCAGAGCACTGTGATTAATCTGGATTTTTTTTTGAGCCCTGGAGCATCTATGGAGTCTGTTCCTATGGTGGGGACTGTATTACTAGCACCCCACATTCAGTGGGGACATGGCTGGGTGGAACTGTCTGCACACTACTCCCACTGAAGTTACAGCAAGTAGTTTATACAGTTTAGGGCTTTACCTAGAGTACCACCTTTCTCATGAAGTCTCCTATGCAGATCCTTTCAAGTGAGATCCTCAGGGCAGCCAGAGACATTCTTTAGAGCCACACTGAGAAGAAGCAGAGGGCAGGCTAATGGGGCAAAGACCTGGCTCAGAGACTTTAATGCTCCTGTGGATCCCAGCATTTGTCAAGTAGGGGGTGGATCCCATGGCTCATAATGAGCGTGTGTGTCCAACCCCATCCTAGGTAGAACAATTTCATGGGAACTCCATGAAGGCCTCTGCTGCAGGTTTTAATCTCAAATGGGACAACACAAAGCTCAAAATATTTTCTGAACAAAATGCCATTTTAAAGACGGGGAATGAAAAAAACATTGAACATCCATGGCTATGGGATTACTAATGAAAAAACAAACACATCAAAGGCCGTAACAGTTTTCCCTCTTTACATAGGGACTCCATCATCTTGTTATGCAATTACTCATTTTTAACCTGAGGGGAAAGGCCCATATTTATTCTCCAACTTGGCATAAAGCAGCTGCAGTACGTCAGACTGTTGTTTGGGAAGACACAGGCTTTGTCTAGTTTATAAAAAGATTTTGCTCATATATACTTGGAAACACTTATTTACTGAATAAATATAGATAACACTTTATTTGGTGGGTAAATGCTGATGTACAACAACATTGGATTTCTATAGAAGTACCTAACATATTAATACTAAATTCATTGATTATTGTCCATAAAACAAACAAGTGTTAACATTATTTTCAAAAGAGAAACAGATATATGTTGAATATATATGATTTCTTTATACATTTTTTTTCTATTGACTGTACAGATACACCAATTTAAGTTACTAAAACCAACCAGACATATTGTTTCCATGAAACACCTGGTTATTTAGTATCAAATGGTAAAGATTTATTTGCAGTGTAGTTTTCACAAAGACTAATCTTTCTGCTCTGAGCTTTTTAATGTGTCTATATGTATGTGTGTAAGACTCATTTAGAAGATTAGAGTTTGCCCTGAGGCCATAAGGCTCTGGAAATGCTCTGTTGAATTTCAGTAATGTCCCATCCTTACTTTTATATACATTTGTCTTGCCTTTCCAACTCAAGTACTGCCAGTTCAGAATTTCATTATAACTGGAGAAGGTTAAAAAAAAAAAAAAAAAAAAAAAAAAAAACACCACACAAACCACCACCAACTTTCCTATAGACATTTGGCAAATTGTAAATCAGGGACCCAAATGGAATCTAAATATCAGTCTGGTTTCATGAAATCTCCTAAACCAAACAGAGCAATGCGTGCATGCTAAAACCATGAATATACTCTTTAAGAAGCAGTACTGTAACTCTCAAAGGAAATAGTAAGCTGTCAGAAAAAGAATTTCAGCAGAAATACAAGAAAGACTGAATGCTTATTTATGAATCAGCTGAGTGTACAAAACATAATGCTAAATAAATTTAAGAGTTTTCTTTCAATCTCTTTCTGACCCAACCTTCTAACTTTGACACTTTTGTATATACTCCATATTTGCCTTTCCTTGCACATCCTTCACCCCAGCTGACTATACCAGTAACAAAATAAGTGTCCTTGTATTTAGTTACGTGGGGACCTCCACTGTCTCCCTGACATGCATCTTTAGTTACATTGTCATAGCCAGCACAGAACATATTTTCTGTGATCATAAAGGTACTAGATTGCTTGCATGAATTTCTGTCAATATAGGGGACTTCAAGCACTTGAAGTTTGTTGGACATGCGTCCTTGTTCAAAGAGGCGCCCAAAACCACTAACTCTTCCGGATTTTTGAGTCATCAGAATTTCATTAGCAAAGTCCACATCAGGAAGGCATGCTGGAATAACATACTTTGAAAACTTTATAGGTTCCCTTAATTTTATAAGGGCTATGTCATAATCATAAGTTGCAGAAACAAATCTACCATGCACCATTACTTTTTCCGCTGCGTATATCATTTCAGTGTTTTCTTCCTTTTCTCTGTCCACTTCCCCTGTGAAAGATCATTAAAAATATAATCATTATGAGACACAGTACAACAAATCTAAACACTTCCTTGAAAAACTAAGGGGCCAATACTCCACTGCCTTGCACCTTGTGTAGTCTTTTCTAATGTGCAATGTAGATTAACAATGCTCCCATCCTCATCTTTGAGCATGTTACATGCACTTTGGAAGGGATAGATGGCAAGTTAGGACCATCATGTTAGAATGGTGATTTGGGAGTTGAATGCAATGTTTTGTGCTCAATTCCCTACAACTCGGGCCATACAGAAAAGCAATTCTCAGAAGTGTAAACAGAATTTGGCCCTTTATTAGCTACAGCATGCAAAAATAATCTGGAAACATAGTTTTTTTGAGTTTCACAATTCTTTGATGTTTTTGCTATCATAGCTAAAAAGAACATTGTTCCACATATTTCAGTGTTGGTGAGTAGGCATCACATTTCCTGGGGAATGGGATGGGTTGGAACTTTGCCCTTTCCACCCCCACTGCAGGTGGCAGGTTCAGGCTTTAGTATTCCCTGTAAGATGAGTGCTTGAGGGGCCACCCAGGAGAGATTCAAAGGCTGCCCAGCTGATTAGCAGAGCACCCACAGTGTCCACAGCCAGCAACATGTGTTTCTACTGGTGGTGCACTACTACATATGCCTTGCTGCACATCTAATTTTTTCCATCTCCAGGTGGAAGACATTTTAGGGACCATGGTTGTGTAGTAATATTTGTTGTCAGAAGGTGGTCATGGTGCAATGAAGTTGAGAACCCCAGAACTGCTCAGGGCCCATCTCTAAGGGCAGTGGATGGCTAATATAGACCAAATAGGAGTTAGTCACCAGAGGGGAACCCAGAGTTACAAGTTGAAGCAAGGTTCCCAAAAGAGCCCTGTGTGTGCTGCATCACCGTCAGGCATGAATTCCATAGCTGAGGTCTCTACTGAGAACGCCCAGTGCCCATCCCTTTCAGGGCACAGTGGCTGGGAGGTGAGACGCCCAGTTTGGATAGAAACAGACACATTAGCTAAAAGTAATATCGCAACTGCCTCAGCATGGGTTACCTACCTAAGTGCAATCCTACCCCAACCACTTGGATCTGTGCTCATGACATCACCCCAGGCAGCCACAGCTACACTGCTATTCTACTGTGCTGATTTCAGGGTGACCAAATAGCACGCGTGAAAAATCAGGACACCTTTCTTTTGGGGGTGTAAGGTTGCCCATATAAAACTAAGTCACTAATATTGGGAGGTCTAGTTCTCCCTAGCCTGAGCTGAACTACCTCCCAGTTGCTATGTAGATATGCCCTGTGATATTGGGGATCTTACCTCTCCACTGATTACAGATGAGGCAGAAGTTCATAAGGGATGAGAGTCTTTGAAAGCATTCTACCAGCTAAGTACTGTAAGGCTATGTCTAGACTTCAGGTTTCTTTCAGAAGAAGCTTCTCTGGAAGAGATCCCTTCCGAAAAAACTTCTTACGAAAGAGAGCGGCCACACTGCCAAAGCGCATCGAAAAAGCAATCTGCTTTTTCAAAAGATAGCGTCCATTCAGTGTGGACGGTATCTCGCATTTAAGCTGTGATTACTCTGGGCAGAATGGCCAGCAGGGCACATGTGCTTTTTCCGCTCCTCTCTCCCTCTTCCCCATCCACACATGCCTTTTTCTGAAAGAGCTTTTTGGGAAAAAGTCTTCTTCCTAGTAGAAAGAGGTTTACCAATGTTGGGAAAACCCTTGCGTTCTTTTGATTTTTTTCAAAAGAATGCGATTGCAGTGTGGACGTAAGTGAAGTTTTTTCGGAAAAATTGTTGATTTTCCAAAAAAAAAAACCTCTGCACTGTATACATGCCCTATATGGTTTACAGGAAAAGGCAGTCTATTTAGATGGGAGAGACAAGGCCTCCATTCTGGCTTTGGTTTAATTTCTAACTGCTGTTTTGGAATGAACTTCTGCTTTTTCTTTGGTCCTTTGAAGACTTTTGTATAGACGAATCAGTACAAAGTTTTTCAGTTTGATCAAAAAATGGCAAGGGGAGGATACTTGGAGAGTTCTAAGGTCTTGGAGATGGATTGTGCATGTGAATAGAAGATTAGACACTTCTGGGCTGGCTTTTTGAGATACACAAGGATAACTACTGTAATGATGTACTCTCTCGAGTTTTGGGTCCTGTAAGTCAAAGCTCTGTACATCAGGACCGGATCTGTTGATGAATGGAAAGCCAGTGCTGGTTGCAGAGCTGCATTTTGGATTATGATTTCTGCACATATTGAATAATGAATTTCTTTATTTCAACTCAGGAAGGGTGAATCACAGCGCTTCAGCCCAGAGGTTAGACACACATGAACTACTGAGCCCTGGTCATTATCCATGAGGAATTGACCTTAATAGCCTGGAGAAAAGGGGGCCAAGCGTGGATGATAGAATAGAATCATTATAGTAATTTGGCTTCTCTCCATCACTATGTGGAGATCACCTGTCAGTCTCACCAGTGCAGTTCAGGGACATGGCCACACTGATGCCACACTGACAGGATGCCAGCAAGAGAGAGCTGATTTCTCGCCAGTCTTTGCATTAGTCTTGACAAGGATGGAGAGGTTTGATTCTGCACATTCCTCAGGGCAGGGGCATTAATATTAAATGTTTGGTTTTGCAGAGTAATTTAGTAGATTACCTGCTCCATGAGACACAGAGCTGTGTGAGAGAGAAAAGCACTGGCTATTTTGGTTTGCAGTAGACCAAGATATTCCCTGTTGGCTTTGACAAGTTAGGAGTGACATTAATCTATGTGACAAGTTTTATTTAATTCAATTTCTTCTAGTTACCCCCAGACAAACAGATATTCTGGCCTGCGTGTAAAGGCCAATATGTTAAGAATTTAGGTATTTTTATCATTTACCTAGTTAAAGAAGGATAAAAATATAAAACCAAAGAATCAAAGTTGCAATCTATGGGTATGTCTAGATTACATCCCTCTGCCGACACAGGCCTGTAAAATAGACTACCCACCATAGTCAAGGAAGCTGGGATTTAAATATCCTCGGCTTCATTAAAATAAAAATGGCTGCCGCGCTGTGCCAGCTCAGCTGATCGTCGGCACAGCATGCGAGTCAAGACGCTGATTGGTCGACAGGGGAAGCCTTCGTTGACTGCTCCTGTAAACCTTGATATTTAAATCCCAGCTTTATTGACTATGTCAGGTAGCCTATTTTACATGCCTCTGTCGGCAGAAGCATGAAATCTAGACATACCCTATGGCTACGTCTAGACTGGCCCCAAATTCCGGAAAAGGGATGCAAAGCAGGTAAGTCAGCATAGGGAAATCCGCGGGGGATTTAAATATCCCCCGCGGATTTAAATAAACATGTCCGCCGCTTCTTTTCCGGCTGGGGGAAAAGCCGGAAAAAAAGCATCTAGACTGGCGCGATCCTCCGGAATAAAGCCCTTTTCCGGAGGATCTCTTATTCCTACTTATTCTCTTATTCAAGTAGGAATAAGAGATCCTCCGGAAAAGGGCTTTATTCCGGAGGATCGCGCCAGTCTAGATGCTTTTTTTCCGGCTTTTCCCCCAGCCGGAAAAAAGCGGCGGACATGTTTATTTAAATCCGCGGGGGATATTTAAATCCCCCGCGGATTTCCCTATGCTGATTTACCTGCTTTGCATCCCTTTTCCAGAATTTGGGGCCAGTCTAGACGTAGCCTATCTGTATATAGTCTGAACCCTTGTTCTTAAGCTAAGGCCTTTGGCTAAGCATCAGAGGCAGCCATAAGATGGGAAATGTATAGTCACATCCTCACAGATCCCAAACCAGTCACATTGAAATAGGGCAATTTTGGGCTGTTAGGAAGGCGATTCAATCTATCACCTCCACATTAAGGGACAAACTTTGAAGATTTAAAGAAAACTTAGGATGACAGCTTTATGACTAGCAAGAACCCACTTGGGGTTGTGAAATTTTCATTTTTTTATTGTTTTGGTAGTATGGTCCTCACATCTCTATTGTTTATCCGTATGGTCTTTGTCTGGTTCTTCGATTGTTTTAGTCTGCTGTATAAGTAATTTTGCAGATTGTAAAACAATTAAGGCCAGGGGATATAGTTGATTAGATAATCATGATATAATATGTTAGGATTGGTTAGTTAAATTTCTGTAAAATGATTGGTGAAGGTACAGATGAGAATATTATCACATAATAAAAGAAACAGGAAGAAAGTTAGGAAAAAAGGTGGGGGGGAAGAAAAACTGAATCCATGCTTGCTGCAAGCTAATCCCATTCGACATCAGATTGTTTGCATCTTCAGACTTCAGGTATTGCTGTTCTCTGTTCACACAAGAACCACCAGGGAAGTGGGAGGGCAAAGGGATAAGCCCCCTAAAAAGTAGGTTTTATTTCATTCGTTTTCTTCTGGTTACCACCAGACAACTTGCTCTCCAGCTTAGGTAAAGCCAACTTCATTTCCAGCTGAGAATAGTATCCTTACTTCCTTAAGGGTGACACTGGGGAAGAATGTGAAGCATTCTTTTCCCAAGGATTGACATATTGTAGTCAAAGGACTATGGGCCCTATTGTCCCAGTACAAAGCAATTAGATCCTGCCTCAAATTTATCATCTATATAGGGTAACTGAAATCATCAGAACATTAAATTTCTGTAAAACGATTGGTGAAGGTACAGCTGAGAATATTTCAGAGCCTCTGGCTGGTAAAGAGGGTGAGGTTTCTGAAAAGGCAATATTCTTTGTATCGTGTGGAGAGAAAGGAAAGGCAATATTGCTAGAACTAATGCTCTTTATCATTTCCACATAGTTCATCAATTGCAAAAACACTGATGCCAGCTACAAAATGAATCATTCATTTCAGTACCAGTCCAGAGAGAAATTGATGCAGTCAGGATAGCTGACAAGACTATTTTAAAAGCTGAGGAATGAGACAGAAGGCATCTCACATATGGAGATTAGAGGTCAGATTGTAATTAATAGCGGTTCCTATGGAAAAAAGGATAAAATAATAATAGCTACTTACCAACAATAACTTTAATTATTTTAGATTGGTTTATGCAGTGAGCTGCAGTAAGTATAAAAAACTGGTTCAGAATTGTCCCTCCACAAAACCCTTCCTCCTTTTCATTTAGTAGAAGAGCCTGTAATGAGAGAAAATGGATCTCACAAAAATAAGAGTTCAGAAATAGCGGGTTAAAATTAAGCAACGTTTCCTTAACCAGGAATAGCTTTTTACATACTGTACATATATACATATAACTATAGTACCTCCCAGTGTGTGTATATGCAGTTGTATCTGTCCCGTACCAGTATATATACCCCTGCTAGCCTTCAAACCATGCTTCCATCTTCTCCAGGCCACCATCAGAAGCAAGCTCCCGACAGACCAGGACATATCAACTCAAACTGGCACCAGACCCTGCCAGAACAATATTCCCACCCCCTCCCTGCCCCACAGCAGCCTATCTTTCAAATTGCAAGAGCCCTCCACGTGCCTATCACAACATGTAGCATTACCCCACTGAATACGCTAAATGCAACAACAGTGTGGAGGAAATCAGACAATCATTGCTCTCCTGAATGAACTCCCACAGTAAAAGGATAAAAGATAAAAACACCATCTCACCTGTGAGTGAGCACTTTTCATAAGGCAGTCACTCTGTATTGCACCTATCAGTCCTCATGCTCAAAAGAAAGCTGCATGACACTTTTAAAAGATGAGCCTGAGAGCTGAAATTTTAAACTCTCCTAGACTCTAAAAATCATGGACTGAGCAGATTTATGGTTTGTTATAATAATCCATAACCCACTAACCACCAATTTTCTGCTTTCATCCCAAATGTTTTTGTTCTTTTCCTCCTCTGGCCGCATCTCTAATTACCCAGAAGTTTGAATCAAGATAAGCAAATCCATCTACATTAATTGTGTAGCTGGAATGAACATACCTTGATTGAAACTTTGGTGCCATCCCCATAGCGGGAGGTTGATGGGAGAAATGCTCCCATCAACTTCCATTCCTCCTTGCAAGGAGTAGGAGTACTGGCACCAATGGCATTCGATTTATTGGGTCATTACTAGACCCGCTGAATCCAACACCAGAAGATCAATCTCCAAAGCGTCGATATGCAGGTAAGTATAGACGTGACCTTGAAATGTGTGTTAAGTGCTTAAAAGGTGGAACAAAATGTTTGGCATTTTTCATGGTGACTCTTGGAGTATGTTTCCTGAACAAGAGCTCTGTCTAAGTTTGAAAGCTTGTCTCTCTCACCAAAAGAAATTGACACAGTAAAAAAATATGACCTCAGCCACCTTGTTTTCTGATACTCTGGGACCAACAAAGCTCATCTTTCCAATGCAAGATATAAAATTTACATAGTTACCTGCCATGGACATTCACCAGGCAAACAGTCTTTACCACCTACTATCCTCACATTAGGATTTGGAGATATTTTAGGATCATTTTCTGTTTTGTTGGGAGCTTTTATTTCATTCTGAAGGTGAACATCTGGGCTGGCTGTAGTATTGGCGATGTCCTTGTGGCTTGTCTCTTTATTCTTAGATAGTTCATTGGGTTTGCCATCTTGCTCATTGGTAACACTGCTGTGGTTACCAAATGAAATCACTGACCTCTTTTTTCTTTTCAAATAAACTTTCCCACATGGGAATGGCTCTGCAAGAACAACAAAGAAAAGTTAATTTTTGATGTAGTAACAATACGGTAACTGTAGACATTTAAATATTCATTAATTAGTTCCCTCATGACAACTAAGCTGAGTCAGATTTTCATGGTGACTAAGTGACTTTGCAAATGTTCAAATGTTGTTTTCTTTATAAGAAAAAAGAAAAGTTCAAGTACTTTTACTGATGTTTGTTTTTCAAACCTGAACATACAATTTCAGTGCACCTTTTTTAACTTTTCAGAAGCTCAGTATTCATAAGAAACCCGCCACAAAACAAACGTGTGCCTAGAACAGTGGAAAATAATTTGCACGGAAATAGATGTCACTTTCAAGTGTTTCAAATGTTTGTATAAATAATAGAAGAGAAAACATCCTGTACAAATAACAAAAAATAATGTAACAATGTCCATTTACAGCTGAATTATTTACCCAGTTATCTTCACAATAGCAGGTTCCAAGAAATGTTTTCAGACAAACCAGAGGCTTGACAGACACTACAAAGCCTAAGACCAGAAAAGACCAAAACCAACATGTCTGCAGTCCTAAGGATTGTCCAAAAGTACTCGCTTTTATGCATAGGGCTCAATTTGTAGAGAGAGAATGCTGAGCAAGCAATATCACTGAAACAATATTTTCAAAATATTTAAAACAAAATGTTTTCACGGTTACAAAAATGAGTCTCTGAGTGAAGTGTTAGAGTTTATAACTCATGCGACTCCTTCAAACTTTTAACAATGGCAATTATTTATACTGATTAAATACATTATTTTTTAACTTAAGATTCATAACACTTGGGGAATGCCATCCTTGAGTATTTTGAGTAGTGGTGTGTGAGGTGATCTCTGTAGAAGAGAGCATGTTGTAAAGCCAGCCCCACAAGCCTTCCCCTTACTGACAACTACCCTTGCAAGACATGCAACTGTATTTTCAATTCCTTGATTGGCCTTGTTTTCCCACATGAGAAGCAATAAAAGCAAACCAACCCAGAACTCAGGTCAGTACTAGCTGAACTCTCATTGGTCAAAGCACTGAGGGAACCCATTATCAACGTATTGCTTCATACCTGTTGGAATACACGATTTCTCGTCCGCTCCCAGAACATAGCCAGTGGCACAGGAGCACACAACACCATTTTTGACAGGTTTGCAGAAATGGTCACAATCGCCATTAGTCAGCTTGCAGTATTTGGGTATAACTGCACAAGAGGCACATTTGTGTGAAAATGACAAAAGAAATGGCAATGTTATAAAGGCACATGCAGCTGATAATGCTTGTAAACCTGGGCTAGAGCCTTCATCTTTTTGTTTGCAATGTTTCAAACATGCTTCTGGCAAATGCATCATTAACTTATTTATTCCTCATGTTGGGAGAGTGCTCAAAATATACTAGACACTTTAAAAAAACACAGATGAAAACAGAAGTCCCTGCTCCAAAGAGTGGATAGTTTAAAAAGGGAAAGGCAAACAAATAGTGGGGAAAGTAGTATAACATATAAACAATGAGATTGGGTGATGGTAGACAGGCATTTTGTCCTTCTCTCCCTTGCTTTCTATGTAATTCATAAACCCTCATTGTTGTCGCTAAACCAATTCCTGACCTCAATTCCAATAGCTTTCACCCTTCTCTCCCAGCATTTGATGAAAATTAGCCATTCACTCACAAGATAAATAAATAGCTTTCTCCATTAGGCTATGTCTACACTATATCCTATGATGGCAAAACTTACGTTGCCATAGGTATGAATATTCCACCCATGAATGACATAAGTTACACTGACATAAGCATTCATGTGCACAGTACTATGTTGACAGGAGAACTTCTCCCTTATCCCTTTGCAAAGACCTGGTGGCTTAAAGGCTTACTGCACTGGTGGCGGATATTGTTGGTTTCAGACATGTCAAAACGCTCCATCCCAAAATTCTAACTTTTTATCCCTTAACTTTTAGGAACTCGAAAACTATTGTCTACTCCACAAACACTTACCAGTGTCACAGTTTTTGCCCTGGTATCCTTCCAAGCATAAGCAAGTGTACATGCCAATTCCATCTTTACATGTTCCACCATAACGACAAGGGTTGGGCTTGCACTGGTCCCCATCTACAAAAAGAAGCAGTGGCAGCTTTTAAAACACATTACACATTTTCACTGAGATTTGAAGTATTCCTGGATGGTGAATTTTGTGTCTATCTTTTTTTGCTATTTGTATTTAAAATGTTAGCTCAATATAACCCCATGAAATATAATTCTGCATTTCCCAAAGGGCCCTAGATCAACAGAAAAAAATGACATGCAGAATACATACCGTTTAACATCATGCACTAGCCTCATTGCCATTACATGATTTTCCTGGCAACTGTCAAATACAATAAAAAAATTCTGGCTGGGTGGTAACCCTATTTTAGGGATAAGGAAGGTCAGGTGCTTCTTTGGACTCATGTAGTAGACCCTTAGAATTGGCCAGGGGAGGTCTGACTGAGTGAAGCAAGGAGAGAAGTGATGGGATACTCCTGGCAGCTGATGAAGGATGCCACAGGGCTCCTTTCTGAAGCAATGGTAAGTAGTTTGGAGAACCTGAAATTCCAGACCTAAGCAAAAGGGTTGATTTGCTGCTGAATTCCTGTGTACTGGACTCCATGGTCCCGGTTTAATAAATCACTAAATCAGTAATGCTCATCGTGCAAATACTATTGCAAACCAAAACCTCTAGAGGTCACATAGCTGTGCTGTTTACTTATCAGCCAACAATTTGTTTTTATGAAGTGTGTTTCTCTCAGTTGCCACATTATGTTGCAATATATATTCTCTGAAGGTTAAGAACAAAATATAATTCAAAGTATTGCTTACCTACATATTTATTCCAGAATTCTTCCTAATGGGGAAGAACAATAGGTAGAGATTAATGAATCAAACTCCAAAGCAGAAGCTGTCATATCCATATACTAAAGATAGTTTTGTTGAAAGACGCAGTTTAAGTAGAACTTCTTAAATTAGATGTAAATACAGGCCTTTACAGTGCAGTGTTAAACCACCACGAAGACTAGACATTTTTGTATCAATGAAAGTTGAGCTATCAGCTAATAACCTGATCCCTTGGCTTTAAGGAAAAAACCACCAGATATAGTAAGATTAGCAATGCTGCAATCTATGGTGTGAGAATAGGGCCCTTGTGATGGTTTGTCTCTCAAACAGCTATGTTCCTATATTAAGCTAAACCTGAAAGAAGACAAAGTACTGTTTTTCCTCTCTCTTTCTCTCTCTCGGCCAATTTTCTTGGTTAACTATATAGCTATGATCACCTACTGCATTTTGTAGCTATGCATCACAGCTGAGCTAACATTTCTGTTGGAGTCTTAATTAATCCACTTACTAATATTTTGAGAATTTAACAGTGTGATCCTAACAATACTTTAACAGACCTTGCTGCCTTAGAAGAACAATGGTTATAAGAAGTGAACGTATGTGACTTCATGGAAGTTATTTGAATACTGTTGTAGAAGAACAGGGCTCTGATGCTCAAATTACAAAGAAACAATTCATACTCAGGTTGCGCATTTAACCTGAAGATTCTACACCCCATTCTCAGTCCATAACCCAAAGCATATCACACTTTGCCTTCCAAACATGTTGTGTTCCCTTCTCTAGATAACCCAAACCCCTGAAGTCTCCTGGTTTTCATCTCTTCGTCCCTCTCCTTAATGCCCACATCTCTTTCCTGCTCCTTTGCCTCTCTCACTCCTGGCCTCCTACTTCTCCTTTGGTTGGCTCAGTCTTCTTCCTGATGCCAAGACACAGGCCAAGGCTGGAGCTGTGTCTATAGTACAAAGAAAAGGTGGAAAAAGATATGCAAATTGCTAACCTCAATTTGCCTATCTTTTTCCACTTTTCTTCCAAAAGAGGGTTTTCCAACATTTGGTCTGTCTACATGGGACCAAGTGTTGGAAAAAACCCTCTTTCTGAACATTCCTTGTGCCTCGTAAAACGGGGTTTATAGGGATGCCAAAATACCACATCTGCTTTTCCAAAAAAAATTTCAGAAAAGCAGATGTGTTTCCTGGATGCAGCAGAGCTTTTCCAGAGTATCCCAGAAAAGCTCTGTAGTCTAGATATACCCTGGGACTCTGTGTCCACTGACTCTAAAATGAGCATTGGGCCACACTTCCTCTCTGATGAGGAAGGTGATATGAACTCTTCAAGGCCAGACAAGTAGATAGGGTTGCGGACGGTCTAACAGCACAAACCCAAACACACATGCCCACAGCCATGCCCCTCTCTTGAAGCCTTGCCTCTGCCCCACTCCTCCTCTGAGGCACTGCCCCCTACTGGCTATCCCCCACCTTCACTCACTTTCACTAAGCTGGAGCACAGGGGAGCGTGAACTCTAGGCTAAGGGTGGGGCCAAGGGGTTTGGAGTGTCAGAGAGGGCTCTGGGCTGAACTTGGGACAGAGGGTCAAGATGCATGAGGGGAGTGAAGGGTGTGGGCTTCAACTGCGAGGAGCTTACCTCAGGTGGTTCCCAGGGAGTGACTGGAATGTCTGGCTCTGAGGCTCAGAGGTGGCATGACAGAAATGTGCATTGCCCTTGTTTGCAGGCACCATCCCTGCAGCTGCCATTGGCTGTGGTTCCTGGCCTCCTGTGCATAGGAGCCAGACATGCCTGCCACTTTCAGGAATGGTGCGGAGTCAGGGCTAAGGCAAGGAGCCGGTGTTAACCCCACTGTGCTGCCAGAATTTCAGTGGCCTAAAATCTCCCAGATTGGCTTCAATAGCCTCCAGTAGATCCAGCCTGATTCCATCCTACCCCTTGCCAAGCCCAGAAGAGTTGGCAACCCTATGGGTAGATAAATAGGAGTACATTCTTCAAAGCCCTTCAAAGTTAATAGACCACCTCTTTCCCACCCACTCTTCTTCAAGACCTAAGGGGATGCTTTGCTTTTGTACAAGCGGAAAGCCAGCATGAGTGTCAGGGTATCACCTAAGGACATTGAAAGGGGGCCGTCACCCAGAATAATCGGTCCATAGTTAGCCATCAAAATAAGTTAGAGCTACACAGCGGCAGCTTTAACTTACACCACAGACACAAACTCCAAGTGAACTAATGAATCCGGTCCTTAAATATACCAGAAAAAACAGGCACCTTGAGCTAAGTTGGATTAATGTCTCAAGAACTTTACCCTGGGCAGTGGTTGCCATTGCAATCAGCCTCCTTGTGCTCTCTCTCCATCTCATTTCCAGTGTCATCTGAAAACATATGTAATCACCCCGCCTATACTTTCTTATACAGAAAGGAGTGTGATTGAACCCAAGCGGCGCTCAGGAGCAGTTGAGATTCTGTCCTTTAGTTATTTCACCTGAACAGCGTTAGAAATGCTCCAAGTCACGTAACTGCGTCAACTAAACAGATCAGAACCAGGTAAACCGAACAGGAGGATTTAGCATGGTCTGATCAGACAGGGCCTGTACTGGGACTGGATGCTTTTTCAGATGTTGTATATTTCCCTGGGCTCCTCCAGTGTGACAAAAGCAAATTTTGCCATCCCGCCCACTTCTAACAGTTAAAACAGAAAGCACTTGGAATCTCTCTGTGGGGTTCATGTTCAAAAGTGGTTAGTTATTTTTTGGGGGCAAAACCTGAAACACCTCACAAGGGCTTTCAACTGTGGATGATGAAGGCCTAGTTATTTTATGCTGATTTGTCCTTACGGTTTTCTGTGTGTCTTCAAATGCTTCTCTGGCTTCCTCTTTTGAGCAGCGTTCCTCCCAACATTCTCTTTCAATATCCCCTTTCTTTAGCTCCTCAAGAAAGGAATTAGCACGCTTTATTCTTCCCAAAAACTTGTTCGCATTTTCTTCCTGTAAAAACACTAAATGGAAAGGAAATGGCATGTGTCATTTTAAAACTGATGTCAAAGAACTTCATACGATAGAATTCGATAAGTGCACTAAAAAAAAAATCACAACAAACAACCCTAATCTATTTCTAGGCACCATTACCCCAAGCAGAATAAAAGATTCTGGCCCATATCTATGTATCAACTCCTGCTGCTGAAAAGTACATCCCAGTATTCCTCAGAATAGTCTGTTCAAATGGTAATCCCTTGACAGTGTGTCCCTGGACCCTGAAATTCTGTCTTGCTTCACTTGGTCTTGAAAATAAGAAAATGCAAATTGCTGCTCAGGTTTTGCCTCTTAATTCCCTGCGCTAACTCCAAATAATGTATCTCAAACTCCCACCGGGACTGCAAGACCCAAGCTAGGTTTCCCACGCAGTGATTCCTCCTGGTTGCCATGGACTGCTATGGCATGGACAGGCAGGTAGATCATGTTGGACTGCTCTGCTCTGAAACCCAGTGAGCAGGTAGCAGCAGAGGCTGCTTCAAGGGCTCATTGACCAGCAAGTGGAAGGGAAAGGGACTCAAGGGGGAACAAAGTTGTAAGACAGGGATTCAAGGAGATCATGGGTAAGACTATTCCAGGAGCCACGCCTTTCCCCCAACATTTCTAGGCTCCCATTCCCCCCAACTTTCAAAATGTCTTGTGCTGCCCCTAGTTTTCCTTTCAGCCTCAATAACACTCCCCCCGCTCTGGCTTCTCTCATTGAAACAGGTCCAGGCAAGATGATTGTAATTGCAGCCTAGTATTTAATTAACAGCGGCTACACAGAAATATTGGGCCAGTGGCAGCTCATTTGCTTTAATAAGAATAGTGATGATTAATGATGATTAAAAACTTGAGCACTGCAGCCCCATGGGTTGAAAGGCTGGCTGGTATTGAATTGCATTGGAGGAGCAATTCCAGCAGGTCCAGCTCAGACATTTCCATGCATGTGCGGTATCATTACTTCCAGCAGGGGGCAGCGATACATACACATACTTCAATATATATATTACCAGTGTCAAAAATCCCACCATGCAGGAATAAATACTGAGGATACTAGTTGTCACCAGTTACCGGGCTGTAAACACTGGCATGCTGGTGGGTTTCAATAACCATATTGAACTCAGTGTTCATCACACAGCCAGGGTATGTCTACACTACCACCCCCGTTCGAACTAGGGTGGTTAATGTAGTCATACAAACTTGCAAATGAAGCCCGGGATTTGAATTTCCCGGGCTTCATTTGCATGTTGCCGGGCGCCGCCATTTTTAAATGTCCACTTGTGCGGACTCCGTGCCCGCGGCTACATGCGGCACGAACTAGATAGTTCGGAATAGGAAGCCTAATCCGAACTATCTATCTAGTTCGTGCTGCATGTAGCCGTGGGCATGGAGTCTGCACTAGCGGACATTTAAAAATGGTGGTGCCCGGCAACATGCAAATGAAGCCCGGGAAATCCAAATCCCGGGCTTCATTTGCAAGTTCGTATGACTACATTAACCACCCTAGTTCGAACTAGGGTGGTAGTGTAGACATACCCCAAGTCAATGACAGATCTGAAGCTAGAACCCACATCGAAAAGCCTGACACCCTATGCAGTGGGCCATTCAGCCTTCCTTGGCATAGAACATGCAGTTCCTGGACTGTTTTGTTGTACATCTGATTCTTATAAATGTACTGGTGATTCCTATTAACTATGTGCTTTAATTTCCCTTAGTC
The DNA here is from genome assembly GCF_052426305.1 of Pelodiscus sinensis. Lineage (NCBI taxonomy): Eukaryota > Metazoa > Chordata > Testudines > Trionychidae > Pelodiscus > Pelodiscus sinensis. The sequence goes on from NC_143052.1 coordinate 242,496,959, forward strand.
TCGCCTTCTCTATCAAAAAAAAAAAACTTTTTCTTGTGGGACAACAGAGTGACATCATCACATCACTCTGCATCTACAGGAACAAGCCCCACCCACTCCCAGCCTGGGCGCGGCGGCCCTGGCCCGGCTGGTCCTCCCTTGCCCTCCCCAGCAGCTGGGGAAGAGCCTTAGCTGCTGTAGCCGGCTCAGCCCTGGCCTTCCTCCGGCAGCTGAGAGATGGCAGCCTGTGCCGCCTTGTCCTGGTCCTCCTCTGGCCAAGAGACTGTGGCCTGCGGCAGGGTCGGGGTGGGGTGCTGAGAGGCCTGGGCTGGCTGCAGCTAGGGATGGGGGCCTAGAAGCTGGGCTTACCATGGCCCTGTCCCTCCTCTGCCTGGTGGCTAGCAGGAGAGCTGGGCTGACCTACCCCTAGACACAGGGGGATTGTTGAGCATAGTGAGCAGAGCCCACTAGTGCTCATAAAGATTGTTAAAAGGCAGGAGAAAAATTGTTCTCTCTAACTTCTGAGGATAGGACAAGAAGCCATGGGCTTAAATTGTAGCAAGGAAGGTTTAAGTTGAACATTAGAAAAACTTCCTAACTGTCAGGGTGGTTAAGCACTTGTCCAGGGAGGTTGTAGAATTTCCATCACTGAAGATTTCAAAGAGCAGGTTAACAAACACCTGTCAGGGATGGTCTAGAATAGGGGTGGGAAAATACCGGCCTGTGGGCCACATCCAGTCCACCAGAGTTTGTTCCTGATGGGTTCCCACTGCTATATTTACCTGCACAGCCACAGCTACTGGCAACTGCAGCTCCCATTGGCTGCAGATTGCCATTCCCAACCAATGGGAGCTGTGGGAAGTAGTGTTCCGATCAGTGCGCTGTGATTGCCAGTACTTGAGGAGGTGCAGGTAAATATAGTGGTGGCGACCCTCCAGAGGCTAATCATGGTGAACTGCTGCTGTGTTATTGCAGGGATGTGAACTATATGACCTCTTGAGGTCCCTTCCACTTCTACAATTCTATGAATTTGATTTGACACACTGTTTTGTTTTCAGTGGAAATGGCTGGATCAGCCCCAAGGGCCAAATTCTGCCAGCATTACTCACATTGAGTAGTCCCTTACTTCCCACTGATTTCAACGGGCCAACAATCAGGATGAGGTCTAACTCTTTGTAAATGTTAACTGCGAGTGACTGGCTAAATGATTTACAGCTCATAGTTTACTCACTATCTTGCTTGTCCTTACATTTTCCTGCTCTGTCATTGCAAAGAAGTGACAGGATGCAGATGTGGTTTTAATCTCTCAATATCTTTGCCTTGCCATTAGTATTATGGCTAGGAAGGGAGTATACATGACTTAGCCTGATCTGTCTGTCAGGCTGATCTCTTGCTTCCCTAAATATTCCTGGCTCAAAATGCAGCAAGCTATAGGATGCTTGCCTGGTAAATCGGAACAGTAGAGAAACACGTGAAGAATTTATTTTTGAGACTAATGGGCTTGCAAAGAAATTGCTCCAGGGGAGAATCTTTGGAGGATGATTTTGCACTTGGAAATGTTGGGTAGTTGTTTAAGCATAATTGCTGTCTCTAACAAGCCAAAACACAAAGTCACAGAGGGCATGAAGAATGGATAAAGAAAAAAACAAACTGCTGGGTCTCTAAGATTCACAGGATGGCCTCCTGTCCACAGGATCTGAGCATCTCCGTTGTTAAGGTATTTGCCCTGTGTGGCAGTGTTATTTTGTCCACTTTACAGTCCAGGAACTAAGGCACAAAGTGACTGAATGACTTACACAAGCTCACACATGGAGCCTATGACAAGGAAGGGAATGGAATCCGTGGCTTCTGGACCCCCAGACTAGCTCCCTCTGGCTTAATTTTCTTTATGAAACTGTCCACCTACCGGACATCTTGTTCCAAGGATTCTGCAGAGAATGTACATTACTTACAAGATGATCCGGTAAATTTGGGGATATGAGCAGTTTGGCACGAGCCCCTTTTTAAATTAAAATATCTATGACAGCAAACACAAAACCCTGAAATGTCTGTCTCTTCTTGCTCTCCCCTACTCTCATACAGCTCTTTAGTCCCTTTCCTTCTCTCCTCCCCTCACTCTCCATTTTGGTTTTTGTCTCTCCTTTCCCTGTATTGTTCTCTCTGACAAGCTTATCTGCCTCTCTTCAGATTCCTTTTCACAGGCTTTGAAGAAAGGGGCTGTGGAGGGTAGGGGGAGACTTCCCTTCCTACTGACTAGAGCTACATTTCATTTCTTCTAATTCTTTGGTTTCCTTCTCCACTTTCCCATGCACAACCCTCCACACCCAGACTGGAGGGGATTTTCTCATTCCCTTTTATGTCTCCATTCCCCCTTCCTAAGGACTTATGATGAAGGGGGCTTCCCCACCCCCCACTAGCTTCTGGGTGAAGGGTAGTTTTTCTCCAAGGTGGGAGGGGTTGTTTTCAGTCTTCCTCATCTCTGTGTGAAGACATTTCCTCTCTTTTTCCTCCACAGAGGCAGGTTGTATCTCCAGGTACTGCTCATGCCCCACCCTTATTTTCACACTTTGACTGGGAAAATTGAAAGTATGGACATGACATTAAAACCCCAGGCAAACCAGTTCACAGAGACCAGTGACACACATACTGCATGTGTGCTTGAGATACTCAAGCGCGGGGGACTCCTTTTGTCTTACTCTGCTCCTTTTCTGCCACGTAAGAGATTATTTCTCACATAAAACCCCAAACAAGCTTGACAGGGGAAAAATAAATAAATCAAGATTCTCTTACCATTTCCTTCAGCTCGCAGGAGACCTGCTAGGGAAGTGGAAAGCAGTATGAGGAACATCTGGTCAGCCATAACACGCATCTGGAAGAGTTTTCACTCTCTCTCCCCACACTGCAGGGCTGTCACTGACCAAGGTTTACTCAATAGCAGACTTCCTGTTATGTGCTTCGCTGTGCTGTACTTCTTATCACAACAAATAGTGATCGTGCATCTTCGGAAATGGGTTTGTCCAACTCAACGTGCTGATTGGATGGCTGGGCCTTTCTTGAATATGTCACAGCCAGAAATGAATTAAAGAATCTGGAGGCCCAATCCCAGGAAAAATTAAATGTTCTCTTTCTGTTTACCTCTGGCCCTGACATACAGGAAGCAGGAAAACTGACTGTATTTATGGCAATAAGCACAGATAGATTTCCATGCCAGAATTTAGGAATACGAAAGGGAAGGAAATCTTCCCTGAAGAATTTTTATAGGAAATATTGCATTTTCAAACTAAATTGAAAGCAAGTCCTGCCGGGTCTTAATAGCGTGCATTGCAGGGTGTTCGTTCACTAATTAGCATGTTAACTATTCCAAAGTTCATACACAAAGCCTAGGATCTGAGATGTTGCATTTCTCTTGGTCAGACAGGGTCAGATGAATCACTGTTGCAACTAATGCTCTAATCTGCACTTCTGCTTAATTAAATGCTCTGGAGCAAGTTATGCAGAGGAAGAGCTAGGGTTGCTAGAAAGTGAAGGTTTTGAAAGCTATTTCACTCAGGCAACTTGTAAAACCTTTCTATATTTAATAAAAGCTTAATATTTTGGAAAGAAAGCTAATTGGGTGCTTGGTGATTTTTCAGTATAAGAAGAGTGACAGGGCAAGTTAGAGGACTAGATGAGAAAGAGGGTTACTTCAGGGAAGCCAGGAGCAGCTACCCTGAGGCTATTAAGGGCAGAATGGAAGCAGCTGGAATAGAGCTGCTATAAATCAATCAAGGGCCAGGTGATTTGACTTCAGGCAGCCACAGGAAGCCTTTTTAAAAGGGAGAGAGAGTGGAGGTAGAGAGGAACTTGTAACTGATAAGGAGCATCAGAGAAGCTGAGAAAGTCAACAGCAGCATTGCCAGAGACCACAGGCGGAAGGTGAAGGGTTCTGACAGGAAGTGTTTGGGTTCCCTTCCCCCAGTAGCCTGAAATTCCAGCTGGTAGCCCAGCCCAGACTGACCATGGGGCATTTGCCCCACACTCTTTTAGCAGGAGAATTGAAGCCCAATCCCAACAAGGATAGGTGTCCACAAGACCTAGATTGTGTGATAGGGGAATGACCAGGAGTTTGGGACCCAGGAGTGAGACTGACCCTTCCACATAAGACAAAGCTTTTATTGACAGATTATAAATAAGCTAGAGAAGGAAAGGACCGATTACTAAGCAAACTGAATAAAAATTACCAGGATAGCAACAGTATAGGACATATGCAGCTATCTGAAAAAGGATAAATATTTACAGCTAATCCACAGTTGGATGGTTTTGTTTAACAGGCCACTGTTATCCATGCTAGTTGCAAGAGGTGTACAGAGGTAGGTATGTCTATGTTGGATCCAATGCTCCCACTGCCTGGGCCATGCAGTAGAGGTAAAAGTGCCCCCTCATCTCTTGGTCCAGTGGGGAGGAAGGCTGAAGATCTCAATTCCTTGACTCCTGTAAAGTCTAGAAATTGACCTGCTTCTGAAACACACTCAGGTGTTCTCCCAGTTACCTTTAGTAGTTTTCAGTTGCTTTCTGCTCCCTTGTCTTCTGACATCTTCAGGGTGAAGGACTGGAACCAGATGATCCATTTTCAACAACTTCAGTATTTGGGGCCAGGAGAGTGGCAGGCAGATCTATTGCCCTATCTTTCAATCCAGACAAGGATTTTTTTTTAAGGCTGAGCCCTTCCTTCTGTTCTCCAGCACCAGGAGTGGGAGTACTGCAGCCACTTATTAATGCTAAGACCCCCTCCAGATCATGTTAACCCTCCAGGAAATCCCAGCACTTAGCTGTGCAAGATTGTTTTACACTTACTTAATTATATAGACTTTTGTCTAGCCAAGCTTTAAATATCACAAGGAATGGGGTTTCCACTGCAGGCCTTAGGGTATGTCTACACTACAAAGTTAATTTGAACTAACAGACGTTCGTTCAAATTAACTTCAATAGGTGGTACACATACAAACTGCTAGTTAATTCGAACTAGCGGAGCGCTTAATTCGAATGAGGTAAACCTCATTCTACGAGGACTAATGCCTAGTTCGAATTAAGTAGTTCAAATTAAGGGCTGTGTAACCACTTAATTCGAACTAGTGGGAGGCTAGCCCTCCCCAGCTTGCCCTGGTGGCCACTCTGGGCACCACCAGGGAAATTTGTGTGCCCCCCCCTCCCAGCCCTGGAGCCCTTAAAGGGGCACGGTCTGGCTACGGTGCTCATGCCAGGTGCAAGCCTGCCAGCACCCAGCCAGCAGACCCTGCACCTGGCACGGCATGAGCCAGCCACCTGCTGCCACCCAGCCCTCTGCCTCTTCCCGGGACTGCAAGAGGTGGGCACCCGCCTGGTTTAGTGCAGAGATCGTGGACCTTATCCAGGTTTGGGGGGAAGCCTCCAATGTCCATTACCTCCGCACTAGGCACAGGAAAGTGGCCGTCTGGGGCAGGATAGCTGCCAGCCTGGCCACCCAGGAGCAGGTTTGCATGAAAATCAGGGTGGTCCAGTGAGACCCCCGACCCTGAGCTTAGAACATAAAAACATAAGAATGGCCGTACTAGGTCAGACCAAAGGTCCATCTAGCCCAGTAGCCTGTCTGCTGACAGCAGCCCATACTAGGTACCCCGGAGGGGATGGACTGAAGACAATGACCAAGCCATTTGTCTTGTGCCATCCATCTCCAGCCTTCCACAAACAGAGGCCAGGGACACCATTTCTGCCCCCTGGCTAATACCATTTCATGGACCCAACCTCCATGAATTTATCTAACTTGTCTTTAAACTCAGTTATAGTTCTAGCCTTCACAGCCTCATGCAGCAAGGAGTTCCACAGGTTGACTATTTGCTTTGTGAAGAAGAACTTTCTGTTATTAGTTTGAAGCCTGCTACCCATTCATTTCATTTGGTGTCCTCTAGTCCTTCTATTATGGGAACTAATGAAGAACTTTTCTTTATGTACCCTCTCCACACCACTCATGCTTTTATAGACCTCTATCATATCCCCCCTTGGTCTCCTCTTTTCTAAGCAGAAAAGTCTCAGTCTCTTTAGCCTCTCTTCATATAGGACCTGTTCCCAACCCCTGATCATTTTAGTTGCCCTCCCCTCTCCCAGCCTCTCTCTTCCCCTCTCCCACCTCCTTTTCCCAGTCTCCCCGAGTTTTGTTCAATAAAGAGAGTTTCTATTTTTGAACACACGTGTCCTTTATTTTGTACATCAGGAAGGGGGGCTAGGAAGGGGTAAGTGGAAGGAGGTGAGGGAGGAATGGGGTACGAGCCCTCGATGGGGAGGACTGGGGTGGCTCTGCAGGCTCCTCGGGGTGGAAGCTCTCCTGCAGCCCCCCCGATTGACACTCGGCCCAGATGGCAGCCTGCGGCAAGTACAGCCGGGCTGATGGCCGAGTGCTGTGATGTGCCGAGTGTGGGCACTCCAAGCCAGGACTGCTTTGCTGTCCCTCATCAAGTTAGACAAGTGAGCGGGGAACCCCTGAGAACTGTCTGTCCGGGGTGGGGGTCGGGTTCCTTTAAGCACAGCCCTCGGCTAACCTGAGGCAGCAGCTCCACGCTCTAAGTCCTAATCTGATGCCCTGCCAGCACTACTCCCGGCCATCCTTAACCTCGGTTCAGGGTCCACTCAATGTGGACATGCTAGTTCAAATTAGCAAAATGCTAATTTGAACTAATTTTTAGGTCTAGATGCACTAGTTCGAATTAGCTTAGTTCGAATTAACTAATTCGAATTAAGTTAGTTCGAATTAGTGCTGTAGTGTAGACATACCCTTAGGGACTTTAATTGAACAAATCTTACTGTCAGGAAACTGGTCAGGATATTTTGCCTCAAGCCTCCTTTTTATATTTTCACCCCATGGCACCTAGATAGAGCTCTGTCCCCCGCCCCCCCATTAAACAATTGCTTCTGTGGAGTTCACACCTTTGATATCTTAGGAGCTCACTTTCACCATCAGCTTATTTCATTTATTTAACCAAGATACACATATTAAACCTGTAGTTAAAACATCCTTTATAGATCTGACCAGACAACTCATCTTTTTTTTCCTGAATGCCCTCCAGTTTGTCAGTACCTTTCTGTAAATGAGCAGGGCAGAAGTTAAACAACATTCACACTGGAGCCCTATACAGAGGCACAATTAACTCTCTGCTCCATGATGTCCTGCCTCAAGAATCCCAAAATGAACTGGATTATCTTTTTTAATTGCCTCATTGCAAAGTTATGCTTTGTTTGCTGGTCACTATTATCTGTAGGCTAATTCCACATTATTGCTTTCCAGATTTGTCCTCTACCACTGATCTGGATTATTTCCCCGCACCCCCATTTCCTAACTTCATTATTTTTTCCTATTAAAAAAAAGAAGCTATCTGTCCCTTTACATTTGTCCTCTCTGGAATTTGCTGTTCTTCCCAGTTCAATGGCATTTGTGGTTTTGAATATGATTCATACACTGCCACCCTTGTATCATCAATGAAGATGTTTGTCAAGGGGTACGCCCCGGCATGGGTACGCCCCCCCAAGGTCTCTTTGCCACCATTTGGGCCCCTCGACCAGGGCATTCACGGTACTCCCCCAGTCTCACTACAATGTCCAGGCCCCTCTAGCAGGACAGCTACGGTACCCGCAGTTCCAATGCAAAATCCGGGCCCCTCTATCGGGGTAAATCCGGCTCTATCAACCTGGTTCAAAAGTCAGCGCCCCTCTATCGGGGTAAATACGCCGCTCCTGGACCAGGGGTTGATTGTCCAGGGAAGGGAAAATTGGTGGTAGGGGGACCCGGGCCCTCCCTCTCCACCAGGTCCCAGCCCAGGACCTGTGGGCAGGGACTATGGCTCCTGCCTGCTCAGCAGGGAATCCGGCTGATACGCGCCGAGCCGCTCTCCCATTCCTTTACCCTGGGCTGCTTCTTGCCACGCCCTGGCTCCCCCGTGGCCCTTCTGCCTCAGAGTCAGTACCTGCGGGGGCCGCTGTTGGAGTTGCGGGTGCGGCCCTGCCTACCTGGGGTTGGCGGCTGCTGGCTCTGCCTCCGGGTCAGGCACTGGCGGTGACTCCCGTTTCAGCTGCTGCAGAAACACCGGCACGGCCTGGGCTATTCTTTCCCCCTGCAGCATTCCTGGCTGCAGGGCTCTCTGCTTTTATACTCAGGCTCTGCTGGAGGGGCGGGGCCTTCTCAGCCAGCTGGGTCTGGGCTACCCCCTATCCTTCAGTGCGGGGCCTGTCCGCCCCATCAAATAGTTAAATAAAATAAGGCCCAATATGAATCTCTGCACAACTCTCCTAAATGTCTTCCCATCTCAGTGAATTATTGTGTATCATTAGTTTACTGTTCTTCAGCCAGTCCTAGTGACTGTGCTGCTCTTCCAACTGATTTGAATTAATTTGAAGAGAAAATAGATCTGAATTTTAGAAAATAATTTAATCTACCTTTCTCCATTAGTATATTATATTGCCTTCATAATGATATTGGCAACACACTTTCAAAGGGATCGGAGTCCACCCCCTCATTGTGCATTCATAGGTTTTCATATATAGGTTGGACCTCCCTGGTCTAGCATCCTCAGGACTTGACCAGTCCTGAAGGAGGGAGTTTGTTAGACCAGGGGAGGTTAGGGTTTCCAGGTGTCCGGTTTTGAACTGGACAGTCCAGTATTTGAGCTTTCTGTTTGGAAAACAAATTGAGAAAATATAAATGTCCGGTATTTTCTAAATAAGATGTAATGTAGATTGTGATGTAATGTCGAGTGTGTCTGGTATTTTTGTTGAAACCATCTGGCAACCCTAGGGGAGGTCAGTTCTGGCCCCCTCAGCTGATGGACTCTCCTGGGGTCTATAGTAGATCATCAGGATCCTAGCTCCATGGCCATTCTGGGCTACCAGACTCCACTGACCTGTAGGGCTGCTGAGGCTCCATGGCCAGTCCTGGGCTTGCTGGTCCACGGATGTTGCCAGACCAGGGAGCTGTGGATCAGAGAGGTTCTATCTGTACTATCAATTGCAGGTGAAAACAATTATTGGTATGTGCAACCAGCAGTAGCCTGTGCTATGCTGCTGGTCAGAACATAATGGTCCTTATCTGGCCCACCTACATTGAGAGCAAAGGGAGAAGTTGCCCATGGGCCCAGCAATTCAATGGAGCCAGAGGCTCCTAGCCACCACTGCTGCTATTGCAACAGCAGCCAGAGCCCCGGGCTCTTTAGATCACCACAGGACCAGTGTACTGTGTGCTCCGTAGGGCTCAGAGCACCTCTCTGGGCAGTGTCTGCCCCAGCTCTTCTGCCTTAGGCCCCACCTCTTGAGGAGCACAGAGCTGGTCCCCCATATCTTGCCCAAGGGCCTACAGAGGTTGTCATCTCCCCTGCATTCTACACACACAAGTGGCAAACACCTTGGTTTGAATACTGTTACTGTAGGGGGCTACCTAATAAGCACTGACATTCTCTTTGTTCTCATAATGCAATCATGTTATACCAGAGCTAAGTTATCTTAAAGTCAGAGGCACCAGACACAAATATGGATCAATTTTATCATTGTTCACAATATTACATTAGTATTTAATGTAGGAAAAGATGAAACTAAGACTTCAGTAACAAAACCTGGAATGAAATTTTTTTCCCATTTCCTTGGTTCTGGAGTCTTAGGACAGATCACATGTAGCAAGGTTTGCCTTTAGTATTTGCAACTGTGATGTAAGGTAAAGTTGTGGAAATATAATTTACAAGTGTTACCCACTTTGAAAACATTGCTGCAAAATATTTCCTCTTAGATCATAATGTACAAACAATGAGTTTACTGTGACTGAACTGCAAAGGGCTTGCTTTCTAATCCTTAGGTAAAGGTGTGAGTAACTTTTTTAAGATCCTGAAAGAATAATAAACAGGGAAATGTCCCAGGTGGGATTCAAAGATTTCCTCTGCAATGTGGAAATGTTCTGACAAGAGGTAGCCTGGCAGTTTATGAATCCATGTGCCTGTTTAACCATTCAATATATTTAGACACCCGCGTGTAAACTCCGTAAGTGCCTTCGGTAGCACACCCCTTCCCCCAGCTGACAATCCCTGTCAGAAACCAGGTTTTCTTGTACTTTGTGGCATGAGGCCCACCGCTGTCCCCACTGCAGGAGTCTTTGGTCCCACTAAGGTCTCCTGCACAGAACATGTTCTCTGTGATATTTAATTTGGTCTCCTGGACACACTCTTGTGTCTTGACACGTGGCAGATCAACTCTCATCAGAACCGCAGAAGTAGCACCTCCTTCTATTAGACGCCCCCATCCGCTCACAGTGGAGAACTTAATGGAGGACAGCTCATACATTGCAAACTGTTTCTCAGGCAAACATATGGGTACCACGTAATCAGTGAAATTAACAGGTGCCTCTAGGCGCAGCAGGGCAATATCATGGTCAGTTTTTCCTAAAATATAATTTTCATGAATGATCATTTCAGAAACCCTCCTTTCTTGCTCCCCTTCATCATCTTCATCTATTCTGTGTTCTCCTGAAAAAGGAAATAAATTCTTGTCAGGTTCACATTGGTAGTAAACTTCTTAACTCCACACAGCTCTTATGGAAGGAAAGCGCTAAACTGACATTCCTTCTCTTCTTACTTACTATTACTACATTTCTTTGGCCACTACTGAATCCTGCCCAATTAATTCTTGTCTCTGGTTCAGCAGACACAGTATTTGTTACCCCAGAAAGGCCTCTCCTAGAGCCTCTTCCTTCATTCCAGCTTTCTCCCTTGACAGAAGATGTGTTACAGGGCTCAGCAACAGATTTATAGCAGAAGCAACCAGAGTACAGAGGTACTGCTTCTGTAGGGCCCCTTGACAGCATTAGAACTACCCCGCTTGGCTGTTCATTGACTAACTTCTAGCACAGAAAAGACTAGGCTAGGTTCCATGGCACAGTTATATATAGAAGCTAAGTACCAGACACTGGGAGCCAGTGTAACTCCACTGGCATCTGCATTTGCCAGCTGCGGGAGAGAAGAAATGAGAGGGCATAGGTGCTGGAACGAGGGGCGCTGCCACACCCTGTGGCTCCCATCATGGACAGCATTTACAGTTTATATAGTGGCTCTCAGCACACCCCAGTTTATGAATTGTTCCAGCCCCCCGTCAGAGTGCCACCTCCATAGTTTGCACCCCCACTTTCTCCCCACGTGGAAGACATTCTGGAGGATCCATGGGCCAAGGAGGGAGTGGGCCAAGAACAAGAGGGACTGACTATGCTCTCCCTGATTAAATCATAGAACAATAGGACTGGAAGGGACCCCGAGAGGTCATCGTGTCCAGTCCCCTGCCCTCATGGCAGGACCTAATACTGTCTAGACCATCCATGCTAGACATTTATCTAACCCACTCTTAAATATCCCCAGAGATGGAGATTCCACAACCTCTCTGGGCAATTTATTCCAGTGTTTGACCACCCTGACAGTTAGGAACTTTTTCCTAATGTCCAACCTAAACCTCCCTTGCTGCAGTTTAAGCTCATTGCTTCTTGTTCTATCCTCAGAGGCCAAGATGAACAAGTTTTCTCCCTCCTCCTTGTGACACCCTTTTAGAGACCTTGTAGATTGTACAGCAGACCCATGGAGAAATCTTCTCTTCTACCATTTCTTGACAGCAGCATTCCTGCTGGAGTCATGCTGCTAACTGGCTCTGCCTGCCACTGCCCCCAAACTCTCAAGACACCATTCACACCTCTGCATGGTAATAAATCTGGTCCCAGAGCCTGGTTACTAGGCCAATAATTCAGCAAGTTTTAAGCCTCTTCAATCCCAACCTTGACATCTGTTTTGTAAGACTATTACGTTATGGCTGAGGAAGAAGGCATGGACATTTAGGAACTGCTAACTGCTCCAGTCCAGTAGATGGCCTGTGTCTTTGCAATCAGTTTGGACAGATATTTTTTGGATATAACCCTAAAAATGTCTGCAAGTTCACCGCAGGCAAAAGTGGGATAACTTCTGTAACTTGAGAAGTATTACTCTGGATTTATACAAGATGAAGGTAACCAAAAAACTTTAGGCTACAAAGTCTAAAAAAGTGAGGCAAGAGAAAGACATACCCAGTTTTACTCGGAGCAGTTTTGGATGTGTGTTTTCTAAGCAATGAGCAGCAGTAACCACCCAGCTTGGCGCAAGCAGTGAACCTCCACACTTTTGTTTCTCATTCTCTATTAGCAGAACCTGAAACATGCACAAGAAACTTTTATGTTACACCAAGTCATTTGCTGTGAAATTCTATAGACTTTACAGAAAAAATTCATTGTAATTGGCCTGCAAGGACCATGTCTACTCATCATTTTCCTAACTGATGATTGGTAAAGTTACCATCAACTCTTTGAGGCAGGGACTATGCTGCATAACCCAACAGGGCCTAGGTTTTTAGACCAATCATTTTAGTAACTCAGATTTATAAGTAATTCAGGAGATTATGGGAACTAGGCATCCAACTTCCATTGAAACCCAGTAGAGTTGAGCACTTAACTCACTTTGGACCCTTTGAAAATCCCAGCCTTTGATGTAAATACATTGATAAGTAGGCTGTAAATGCTCATGCTGAGTAGCACCTTCATCTGCAAGCAGAAGTAACACTTTAATGTACTACTCAGGGAGAGTAAAAGTAAGACAGCAAGAGTGAAACCATCAGCATCTGAGAGCTTGGCAATGATTGTATGGCTTGTGCTTTTTGGAATTTAAAGTTTACACAGCAATGTATTTGGATCTAAATTACTAACATTACAAGTTGGAAATAAAGGGTTTTATTTTCCTGTTTGCTCAAAAAGAAACTTTGAATTTGGCCCCAAAGCAGACAACTGTCAAGTTGGCTTCCCTGCATACAGAGCTTAGGGAGCGTTTTGCATCGCTAATCTCCCTCTCTTTAGTTTCTCTTTCCCCCTAGCAACGTCGATAATTCATCAAGTCATGAGTCACTTCATTCCTAACCTTGAAATCGGTTATGTGAGACTGTTACACTATGGCTGAGGAACAATGCAAAGATATTTAGTAATCACTAATTGCTCCTGTCATAAGCAAGCAGATGGCCATTGTATTGTCAATCCATTGACTGATATTTGTTGTATTTAACCTTTAAAAAGGTTTGCGGAGTCACCCCACGTAAATGTGGAATAGCTCCAGTAACTTGAGAGGCATTATGTTGGATTTACACAAGCGAATGTGACAATAAAACCAAACAAAAGTCTTCCCTTGAACAGTTTTGCTAGAATATATTATTGTTTTTGCCTGTTTTGCCCAAGAGTTCACAATCCCACTAACTACAGCTGACCCCCTTGTGGGCAACCTCAGCAATAAGGCAAACGACTGAATGGGCAGAGCATGGAGACAGCTGAATTACCATTTCGTGCCTGGCAACACAGTCACTCCAGCGGAGGGACAAGGCACGATATCAGGGATGCGGTGACCATAGGGAGCTTGCATTGCTTTTAGCTGTTCAGTGCCTGAATGGAGGGCTTGGTTACTCAGTAGTAACAAGTACTCAGTAGACGACAAAATATGAAACAGAAAACTCACCTGCCATGGACATTCACCTGGGGGGCAGACATAACCACCTACAATTCTCCCCCGCTGAGTTGCACTTTGCTTTGCTAAAACAGGGATTCGCCCACATGGGTAATCCACTGTGAAAAATAAACAATAAATCATAGTAAGAAGAGTGATTAAATACAATGAATCCACTGGAAAACACACAGGTCCAAATTCTCTGCTAGGGCAACTCCAAAAAAGATTCCTTCCATGAAGTCATATCAGCAGAGAATTTGGCCAGTAATCTAGTGGTGTGCCTAATTACAGAATATTTTTAATTGCCAAGTGGGTAAATGTATTTTTTTTCTGTAGACACTGCTCACATGTGGTGTTACCTTACAATATAGACCATTTGATAAGAAGTTGCACTTGGGTATCACTGGAGGCTCTGAGAAAAGCATTGATGCTGTGTGTTTAGTGCCTCTAATTCCTTCTGGGTTTTCATGATCATCATTTTAAGCAGGCAGGACAAAGGGTTGTCTTTGAATCGTCTATGACACCAAGGTCTGTTACTCTAAACTTCCTGTTCTCCCAGTACTGCTAACCTCCAGGTCTGAGGAACACACAGAGGGCGCAAGGTCCCATGTCCTCTCTGACAAGTGGCATCTAAAATCTGCAGGATTCTGCAGCAAAATTCTAGCCTCTGAAGCAGCAGATAGGAAATTCTGTAATTTATCTGGGTAAATGAGGTTGTTAGTGATTTGAAGAGGAATAAAAATAACACTCTTATTTGGACATTAAACTCAATATAATTTGTGCTGCTCCTAAAACAGGGGCGGAAAACCTAAGGCCCGGGGGCTGGATGCAGCCCCCAGCTCCCCTGGATCCGGCTCCTGAGGCTTGGGGCTCCCCCCAGCATTGGGGAGCCCATGTTGGCGAGGGGTGGAATTTTTTTTGCTTCTCACTTGTGTGCAGCCCCCGACTGATTTTTCTGTAGGTAAGTGGCCCTGACCCAAAAAAGGTTCCCCACCCCTGCCCTAAATGATCAATGTTGTCACCGTCTCTGGGTCAGCTGACCCTGGTGAGACCTTTTTCTAGTCCCCTTAATGTGCCCCTTTCCACAGGCAGATCCAGGTTTTGCAGCTCAGGTGGGGTGTATGTGATGGACATTGGTGGTGCCACCATCAGTTATACCCCATGGGTTGTTAATGTCACACGTTAGCATGCCTGCTGCTCTCGCTGCCCCTCCACTGAAACCCTAAACTTGGCTTAGAGCAAAAGGGAGGCCAGAAGGGAGCGTGGGGGGAGGGAGCAGGAGAGCAAGCCTGCTGTGCACCTACCCTGCAGTGATGGCTCCTAACCACAGGGCTGGGTTCAGCTCCTCCGTATGGGAGTTGCAGCCTGGCGTACAGGGTCGAAGCGCCATTCAGGTTTAGCCCCTACCCCCCCTTCTGTCATGATGATGGGGCGGCCGGGATAAATGTGAATGAGCAGCGGTGTGACATGTTGCATGGGGTCACACCATGTGACTCTTTGTGCCACACTGTAGTGCCCAGAGCAGGGAGCTGGGCTCAACTTGGCAGCATAGGAGCTGCCGCCAATGGGTGAGGGTGTGATGAGCCTGTTCTCCAGCCCCTTATGAAAAGTGGGGTCAGACACTTCTTTTCATCAGCTGTGTAATAAGCTTGAAAAGGTGCCTTCTCACACCTTAAGGCAGCCAGTTGTTCCCCTGTCCCTCTGCTAATAGCTCCATCAAGGTCCCCTTTTTCATAACAGGCCTGTACCCACTCTTCTCTTTGGGGTGGGACACCACAATCCAGTCACTCCCTGACAGGGTTTCCAGGTGGCACCCCTCTGCCACTCCAGACACCTCACACATCCGTTAGGCACTTGTAAGTAGGGACCCAAAAGCAGTTTCCCAATGGAAGTGTTTTATTTTGCCCCATCAGTGCATAGTATTCAGAGAAGTGAATTTACAACTAGTCCTACACCTCAACTGCCTCACCTCCACTCGGTCTTCCCCTCCAGCCCATAATTAGGCATGAACCAGCCATGGTGCTCTCCATTATATTGGGGGCCGTGTTGCAGCATGGCCGTACAGATCTCAATCTCAGGCTGCCTGTGTCTTGCTGCAGCAGCTGACAACCATTTCTACCAACCCTTTCTGTAGGGTGGATCTCTTAACATATGAGTGTCTTTTGATCTCCATATTCTCAGCTTTTGCAAAACATCTTTGAAGCCAGGTTAGGCTGGAGGTGGTGTCTTTTTGTGACCATAAACTGCCTATTGTATATGAAAACTCATATTGAAATAAATAAAGGTATGAAGCATCTATTCATTGAACACAAATTGACAGCTCCCAGAGAAGCACCATAAAAAGATGTTACCCATAGAATCATAGACGATTAGAGTTGGAAGAGACCTTAGGAGGACATCAAATCCAACCTTCTGCCCAAAGCAGGACCAACCCCAACTAAGTTATCCCAGCCAGGGCTTTGTGAAGCTGGGACTTAAAAACCTTCATGGATGGAGATTCCACCACCTCCCTAGGTAACCCATTCCAGTGCTTCACCACCCTCCAAGGAAAATATGTTACTATAAGAACATAAAAACATAAAAAGGCCATGTTGGGTCGGATCAAAGGTCCATCCAGCCCAGTACCCTGTCTGCCGACAGTGTCCAATGCCAGGTGTCCCAGAGGGAGTGAACTGAACAGATAATGATCAAGCGATCTCTCTCCTGCCATCCATCTCCACCATCTGACAAACAGAAGCCAGGGACACCATTCCTTACCCATACTGGCTAACAGCCATTTATGGACTTAACCTCCATGAATTTATCTAGTTCTCTTTTAAACCCTGTTATAGTCCTAGCCTTCACAACCTCCTCAGGCAAGGAATTCCACAGATTGACTATGCGCTGTGTGAAGAGCTTCCTTTTATTTGTTTTAAACCTGCTGCCTATTAGTTTCATTACGGTAATAACTCGGTTTTTAGAACCTTACCTTGGGGAGTACAGGACACTTCATCACTTGCTAACATGTAACCCTCTGCACAAAAGCACTGTCGTATTGTGGTTGGACTGTCTCTGCAATAATGTTCACAGTGCCCATTTTCATTAATGCACTTCAGTGTGTCATTCAGACCTAAATGCAGGAAAAGACCACATCAGTTCCAGAATGTGGTGTCTTGTGTTTAACTCGAGTCAATTATTCTCGGAAATTTTGACCACATTTTGACCTGTGACTCAGTAATGTTGATATATTGATAAAGAAAGCTGCTCCTGGGGGGCAAATGCAAGCACACATTAATGGCAGAGCTGGGAACTAAACACTCCAGCACAAATTAAAGAGTTCAAAAAATGCACCAAAACACACACAGTGATTGCTATTCAAAATAATGACCATTTGTCTCCAGTTACCACAAAATGGTATTTGAGATATAGCAATCTTTACAAGAATTGGAATAGACCATCCTTGCGGTAACCAGATGGAGACTGTTAGCAATATGTTTGTTTAACAACTGTAATCATTGTATTCCTTTCACCTGCAGTAATTCACTGGAAAGGCCAGAGGATAATTCACTGCAGCAGAAGACCTGTCTTCTGGAGAAAAAGCACGTCTGAATGTTCATTAACTCAAGCTATCTGAATAGCCGAGCATGTATGGGTGCTTTATCATCATCATTATTACGTATCCAATACTATGAACTCAACCTGACCTGAAAACATGAACTGCAACATGTGGGACAAAACACAAGAGACAGAATAAGCGTGTGGGATGGTGTGGACACTCCAGATAGGAAACACTACTGAAGAGGTAGGTTTTCACAAGATTTTTAAAGGAGGTGGTGAAGGGATTTGAAAATATTGACTAAGAGGCTGGTCTAGTGTGGGACAGCATGAGAAGGTGGCAAAAAGATAGGTCTGTGCAAAGAAGACAGAGCTAGTCATCAGCAAAGAAGCATCAGTAGAGTACAGGAAATGGGAAGGGGTATAGGAAGTGAGGGAATATAAGCTGTGAAATCACAGAAGCCTTGTTACAGTACTGGTTGAACATCTCTAGTCTGGCACTCTCTGGTCCGGCAATATCTGTGGCCCGGCATGATTTGAGTTAGCTGGATGTCCACTTATCATGGGTGAGGCAAAGTTTCCTATGGTCCCATAAAGTTTGTTTACAACCACCAGTCCTGGCTCTCAGTGTTCAGTGCTGTTACTTAGCTCTAATTTACCTGTACATTTCTTCTAGGAGCCCAATAAGCAGTGGAAGTGTTGGTAATGCTGCTAGACAGCATTGACTTCCCATGGTCCAGCACAGGTCAGATCCTGAGGGTGCCGGACTAGAGAGGTTCAACCTGTTGTTAGAGCCACTAGTTAGATAACAATGTTAGACCAGATAAGCTTCTGATCCTCCTTTGGGCCTACACTATGCTTATGTACCGAGTATATTGAGTTAGAACCAATGCTGCTTGTCATCAGTGGAAAGACTCCCACAGATATCGCTGGACATTGGATTTGTCCCATTGTGCTTTTAATGAAGGTATAGGTAAGGACTGTTCTTTTCTGCATGTGTTTATATACAGACATGGCCACCCCTTCTACAATATTATGATAAATCTAGGGCAAAGTGTGTCTGCTGAAGTACCCTTGCAAAAGTCATCATTTGCTGACCATTACTGTCCTGAGGAAATGTATGCATTGTCATTGTATATGAAGTTACAAGAGTCTGCTACTTATTTGTTACTGAAACATGTCAAGCGATTGCGAAATGCCCATCGACTAGCCACTCAGAGAAGGAACAGAAATTACATATATTGAAACCTTGCATGCCAATCATAAGTAGACAAAAAGTGCAAGCAACATTTTGCAATTCATAATGAAGGATGGTCAGCAGCACACATACACCACGAAGACTGCCTAATCCCACGACATAGCATGGGTTTTTCCTGCACCTATAGAAGAGGAACACCATGGGCCTACTCTCTCCTTTCCATCTCAACACCTGGAAGCAAGACTGTTAGAAGACAAAGAGAAATCTCTTTGTACTGGGAGGAAGGGATAGTCTTAACTAGAAAGCCTGAAAGCTGCCTGAAAAGTCCAGCAGGGTGAGAAAAACTGTTTGATTCAAATCTTGTTCAACCTGATAAAATTTAGGATTTAGAATGTATGTTTACTTCTTATTTCTTATGTAGCCAACTCAGATCTTTATGCCTATGCACATATAATCACTGAAAATCTACTTTTGTTGAGTTAATAAACTTATTTTAATGGTTAATCTAAATGAATGAGTTTATCTAAAGTGCTTGGGGGAACTGCTCAGTTCACAGAGCTGGTGCATGTCCCACCACCCTTTGAAAGGAGAGGCAAGCTCATTAGTGAGCTTGCATTGATCTTGAGCAATTCAATATGCACTTTTCTGGGGTGGAAGGCTAGGGTCTCCTTGTGTGCAGTTCATAAGTGGATTGGAAGAGAATTCATGTAACTTTGCTGGGCGTAGCTCTGCAAACTGATGGCTAAGGGAAAGGAGTCTGGAGGGGTTGGCTTTTCACTATGTAGGAGACAGCCTGGAGAAGAGAGTTAATGAGGGGACGGACAATGGTTATGCAGTGCAGATTGCATATTGGGGTGTGTCACACTATTGCCATTTCTAAGCCATAGAGTTACTATAATTCAGTGAGAAAAATGCTCTTTTTCCCTCAGGTGAGTGAAAACAGTGAACTCCTTAGAAGATCTACACTATGTAATGATTATGTGGCTATTATTTAGAGTGACTGCAATACCTGTTTCCTAAATGCTGAATAAAACATAGCAGTGTTAACTGTGTCAGCATTCTATTTTCTGTGAGAATGATGCACAGTAATGTTGACAAGTTTCAGAGGGGGAGCCCTGTTTGCACAGTAATGTTGTTTGCTACCAGTCCTTTTAAAAATCAACAATGTATTTATCAGAGCACCTAACATTTGAATAGGATATTTTTTTAAAGTTTTAATATCTGACCTCTCTCACAGTTTTTGCCCTTATACTCCTCAGGGCAAAGGCAAACATAAGCCTGAAATTCATCGACACACGTCCCACCATTCTGACAGGGGGCAGAGTCACATTGGTTGGCATCTGTAAAAACACAGTGTCAGCAAAGGCTCACAGGAAGAACTGCAGTGGTGTAATTTCAGTAAATTATTAGAACACATGAAATTCTCATACCAACATAAGTGTGCCAGAATTCCATCTGTAAAAAAAGAGAGGGAAAAGGGCATAAGGAATTATCCAGACATATGATGTATCATTTCATGAACAAAAGATAAGAGCATGTACAATTCCGAAACAAATAAATTATAGAGTTATTGCACATAGTTGGTTGAAGGGTGAAGAAAATTGTGGCTACTTAGAGAACATGTCTAAAATTGTACACAATATTAATTTGTGTATATTTTAAGACAAAGGTAATACAAGACAAAGGTACTACAGGTTGAACCTCTCTAATCCAGCACACTCTGGTCCAGCAACATCCGTGGTCCGACTTGATTTTAGTCAGCAGGATGTCCACTTATCATGGGTGTGGCTAAGTTTCACACAGTCCCATAAAGTTTGTTTATTTAGGTCTAATTTTCCCCCATATGTCTTCTAAGAGCCCAGTAAGCAGTGGAAGTGTCGGTGATACTTCTAGACAATACTGACCTCCCATGGTTCGGCAAATTCTCTAGTTTGGCACCAATCAGGTCTCGAGGATGCCAGACTAGAGAGGTTCAACCTGTATGTTATATACTTTACAGCTCTCAGGGTTTAAGAGGCAAAATCTATTTATGTTTCTACTAATAAGATAGGAAGAGATAAGATAAAGATCAGGCCAACAGAAAACTCCTTAGCCAGTGCTACTCCTTACTTACTGTTCTTTTAGTGTCTTGAAAGATTTCTCTGGCTTCCTCATAGGAACACAATTCTTCAACGCACTCCCGTTCTAGTGACCCTCTTTTTAACTCCTCAAGGAAGCTATTAGCTCTTCTTTGTCTTTTCAGCAAGCTGTTTGCCTGCTCCTGCTTTAAAAAGACTGAAAAATTGAAATAATTGGCACTCTGCATACACATTTCTCTCCTCAGAAACAAAATACAGTAGGAACTCAGGGTTATGAACTGACCAGTCAACCATATACCTCATTTGGAACCAGATGTATACAATAAAGCAACAGCAGAGATTAAAAAAACTAAAATAAAAATATATCACAGATGCAGTACAGTACTGTGATAAATGTAAGCTAATACAAATAAAGAGAAAAGAGCATTTTATTTTGCATAATAAAGTTTCAAAGCTGTATTAGGTCAATGTTCAGTTATAAACTTTTGAAAGAATAACTGTAATGCTTTGTTCAGAGTTACAAACAACCTCCATTCCCGAGGTGTTTGTACATCCTCTGAGAGTCTACTGTAAGCCACTCAGAGTTCAGGTCCCTTTACTTTTTAAATTCAAGCTGTTTGCAACAATATTTAAAGCAGGTAGAGACACATTATTTACTTATGCTGCTGTACATGAGGTAAAGTGATATATTCCACGTCTTTATGCAGACTAAAATTTTAGAATTATAGCAGTTCTTCACCCAAATAATTCATGAAGAGTTACCATTCATCACATGGGTAGGTTTGAAAAAAAAGTAGGACAGGATTTCCTTTAGTTCTGGCAGTCAGTCAACAACATTTCTGGAAATTAGACAAGCAGCACGTTATTTTGAAATAAGTCATTTCAAAATAAAGTAGAGTCCTGATTATCTGACCTAAATCGGACCGAGGGATGGTCAGATTAACAAAAATGTCGGATAATATGGAAACTGGTATGAAATCAGGTTTATTACTTATTATTCTACAGAACAACTAACATAATAGAGTACAGAACATTTAGTATGCAGTATGGCAGAGTGCTAAAGTTATTGTTTAAAAAAATTAGTGATTGACGTTTGTTTCCCAGCTTTGTTTCTCTTCCTTGCAGCAAGGTCGCACCAGCGTCTCAATAACATAACATCATTAGCAGTTGCCTCCCCTTGTTGTTCAACGTAAGCCAGTGCCACCTTGAGAACCTTGATCCCTTCGTTATGACTAATTCTCTCCATTTTGTCATTGTCATTTGTATCATCTTCATCGTCATTGTCATCCCGATTCACCAGAGCTATTATGTCGTGGCCAGTCATTTCTTGTTGCTCGTCTTTCTCCATCCATTCCTGTATTTCATCATCATCCACCTTCTCGCAGCCTGGAATTTGCTGTAACAAAGGTAATAGGTTATCACAATTTTCTTACACCATTTCTTATATGTTTTTGTCTTCTGAAAGTAACTATCTCCATGATCTTGCCAGAGTTTGTGGTTCAATCTCTTCCCATGATTGTAAGATCCAATAAATAACATCTTTTATGTTCACTGTCCTTCGCTTATATAGCATACCATTTCCATCGTCTATCACCTCAATGAGCGTAGTTAAAAGCTTACGACGATATTTTTTCTTTAATGCTTCAAGCACACCCTGGTCCATAGGCTGACACAATGAGGTGATAGTAGGAGGAAGAAAAATCACTCCAATGTCCCCACTGATCAATTCATTCTCATGAGGATGAGATGGCTCATTATCAATGACAAGGATTGCTTTCCTTGGTAGGTTTAGCAAATTCAAAAATTGTTCTACTGAAGGAAGAAATTCATTGAAAAACCAGCCTCAGAAAATTGATTAATCCATCTATGCATTCCTCTGATTTTTGTACGAAACTGGTAGAGCAGTAGGTGTTATGTTTTTGAAAGCTCGTGGGTTTTTTTGCCTTTCCAATAAATCTGAGTCTTAGTTTGTGGTTACCAGTAGCGTTACTACAGGCTAGAATTGTCACTCTTTCTTTACTTCGTTTATACCCAGGAGCTGAAACTTCAGCCTGGGAAGCTAGAGTTTTTGAAGGCAGCATTTTATAGTTTAAGCCTGTCTCATCACAGTTATATATCTGCTCACCTGATAATCCTTCATTGTCGATGAGATAATGAAAATTTGCTTTAAATTTCAGAAACCCTTCCTGATTTGCCGATAATTTTTTGCCACATATACTGAGCTGCCTTAACCCATATCTTTTTTTCCAGATATCAAGCCAGCCTACACTAGCCGTGAAATCAGGTTCCCCTTCATTAAATTCCTTTTGAAAACTCAGAGCTTTCTCTTGCAGAATCGGGCCTGTGACAGGCATGCCCTTATCCCTTTGCTGTGTGAACCATAAGAACAAAGCTTCACTCACTTTTTCATGTTCACATTTTTTCGTTTTTCTGTCCTTCAGTCCTGCACTTGAGGGTCGATCAAAGCACCACTTTTCTAACTCACTTATTTTCCTCTTCCAGTCACCAACTGTAACTCATCCCACACCGAGTTCAGATGCAATTTTTAGCATGGACTCACCTTTGTCTACTCTCTTTAATGCTTCAGGTTTTTGTTCAATGGAAAGAACCACTTTTTTTCCTCTTTTCATATGCCATGTTCCTCAAACAATAAAAGTATATTACAGTAAGGGGAACATGCAATTGGAAAAATGAAACACAATCACAGCACAAACATAAATCAGTGGTGCAGAGGAACAAACGAAGCTACGGCCATTGCGGTATGTGATGCATGGACACGTAAATAGCACGCTGAATGGCTGTGTTGGTTAAACTGGCAGGTCAGATAAGTGAAGGTTGGATAATCAGGACTCTACTGTAATGGAATTGCTGCGTAGACGTTTGCATTGTTATTCCAAAATGCTGCTGCTGGGTAGACGCACCCTTAATGTGCAAGAGGAGCAGAAGTCAAGTTGGTGTGCTACAGAGCACTGTGCTGTGCAAGAGAACACATCTCCGTTCTACACCAGTTTCTGCAAAATGTGAACTTTTTTTTAAAATAAGAGTTACAGTTGTTCTGTAGTAGAGACCCAGTCCGGGCTTCTGCCTTTAGGGCACCATCACTAAACAAATGCTAAATTAATATAAAATTATCTCTCTACTATTATAAAAGGCGAGGGGTCCATCACGCAGTCACACAGAACATTTGAGAATACACTGGAAGACTTGAGAAGTCTGGGTCTGGGGTGGTTTTTCCAGAGGCCAAATGGATAAGGCATCAGCCTCCAGAATTTGGGATTGTGGGTTTGAGTCCTGCCCCAGGAGCAACTGGGCAGCTGCCTCCAGCTTACCCAGGGCTAGAGTTAGCACCAGCTGAGGGTAGGGAGGTGGGTTACCAGCTTCTCCAGGGCTGGAGCTGGAAGGGGTGAGCAGCTGGGTCGCTGAGCCACTTACTCTAGCTGCAGTGAGCAGAGCAACAATTGGCCCTGGGGTGGGAGTGCTGTGCAGGCAGGGAGAGCAGCCCTGGGCCCTACCCTGTGGGATAGGGTCTGGGGGTGCAATGCCAGCACATGGTGGGTTGGTGGAGTGGAGGCGTAGCACTCCCTGCTTTCAGTGCCTTCCCTGAGGGACAGCTCCCAGTCTCCTCAGCCAGGGCAGCTCCCCGCAGTGCCCTGCCCTCCCCCACGTGAGGGAAGCTCCCAGAACCACATCCCCCATCCTAGGGCTGCAGCTGGGGACAATGCTGGCTCAGCTTTGCCCAGCCACAAGGGACAAGAGAGCAGCCCAGCTCCCTGGGCTGATCCCACTGAGGCAGAGCTGGGACCCTAGAGCCTCCCAGATCTAGTGTCTGTCACAGGGTTTATTTATTGTAACAATCACTCCCATGTGGCAGCCAGATGCTGCTCTAGGGAATAAGTTAGCCAAGTGTGGAATGGAGGCTGCACCTTAGAATCAT
Organism: Pelodiscus sinensis; assembly: GCF_052426305.1. Lineage (NCBI taxonomy): Eukaryota > Metazoa > Chordata > Testudines > Trionychidae > Pelodiscus > Pelodiscus sinensis. The sequence goes on from NC_143052.1 coordinate 242,521,217, forward strand.
AGAATAATAGGACTGGAAGGGACCTCGAGGGGTCATCGAGTCCAGCCCCCCGCCCCCAAGGCAGGACCAAGCTCCATCTACACCATCCCTGACAGATGTCTATCTAACCTGTTCTTAAATATCTCCAGAGAGGGAGATTCCACCACCTCCCTTGGCAATTTATTCCAATATTTGACCACCCTGACGGTTAGGAATTTTTTCCTAATGTCCAATCTAAACCTCCCCTGCTGCACTTTAAGCCCGTTATTCCTTGTCCTGTCCTCAGAAACCAAGAGGAACAAATTTTCTCCTTCCTCCTTGTGACACCCTTTTAGATATTTGAAAACCGCTATCATGTCCCCCCTTAATCTTCTTTTTTCCAAACTAAACAAGACCAGTTCATGAAGCCTGGCTTCATAGGTCATGTTCTTTAAACCTTTAATCATTTTTGTCGCTCTTCTCTGTACCCTTTCCAATTTCTCCACATCTTTCTTGAAATGTGGCGCCCAGAACTGGACACAATACTCCAGCTGAGGCCTAACTAGTGCAGAGTAGAGCGGCAGAATGACTTCACGAGTTTTGCTTACAACACACCTGTTGATACAACCTAGAATCATATTTGCTTTTTTTTCAACAGCATCACACTGTTGACTCATATTCAACTTGTGGTCCACTATGACCCCTAGATCCCTTTCTGCCATGCTCCTTCCTAGACAGTCGCTTCCCATCTTGTATGTATGGAACTGATTGTTCCTTCCTAAGTGGAGCACTTTGCATTTCTCTTTATTAAACCTCATCCTGTTTACCTCTGACCATTTCTCTAACTTGCTAAGGTCATTTTGAATTATGTCCCTATCCTCCAAAGAAGTTGCAACCCCACCCAGTTTGGTATCATCTGCAAACTTAATAAGCATACTCTCTATCCCAATATCTACATCATTGATGAAGATATTGAACAGTACGGGTCCCAAAACAGACCCTTGCGGAACTCCACTTGTTATCCCTTTCCAGCAGGATTTAGCACCGTTAACAACTCTCTGACTACGGTTATCCAGCCAATTATGCACCCACCTTATCGTGGCCCTATCTAAGTTATATTTGCGAGGGAGGGAGTTGGGCAGGCTGGCTAGGACCTAGCCGACTGGCACCTGGATGACACACTCCAGTGGTTCCAGTGCTCTCAGCAGGTGAGAGTGCACTGTGTGCGCAGACAGTGTGAGGTGGTGGTGGAGCAGCGGGTCCTTCATGGACAAGATGGCTGCCAGGTCTGCTTTTGCCCCACTCCTGCACCAGGCCAACCTGAGTGGCGTCTACCATCGCAATGACATTTATTAGCATTTATTAATGCTGGTAACTGATAATAAACTGATAATAAATAATGCAACTCAGTGATGTATTTCTGAATCTTGACATAGTAGACTGTAAAAAAAACAATCATTCTACGAGGTGAACAATGTCCTACCATATATTAATTAGTTGATTCTGAAGCCTAGTGATGACAATTTTACTTCTGAGCATTTTGACAGAAACATTCAACTGCTCTGGGATGGTGGGTAAAGCTGGGGATAGAAGATGGAGCTTGAGCAGAGTAGTCCCAAAATGTTTCCTCTCCAACATAATTCCCAATGGAAAATGAACAGTCTTCCATTTGGAGGTATCTCTGCCAGGCAGTGCCCAGCCACACTGATAGGAGGGGGGTTTGGAAGTTTACTCCACTCATACTTGTACTAGAGTATTTCTGTTCCTAGATTACCAGCCACCAAATTATCATTAACATATATATATTTAAAAACATAAAAGGGATTACTGTAGATGGCTTCCATGATAATTACGTCTGTATACGTATTTACTATAGTACACACAGTGCAATGTCTTTTTCTTATGCTCATATCAAGTTTCATCCTTTCATTTTGTTGAATACCGATATTTTTAATTTTTTGCAATTGCTTTCTTACTTCACTTGTCCTCATTAACTTACTGAAGGGAAGAGAATCTAAGGGCACCACCATTCTATAGCTAAAAAGGTATACGGAAATCTTCGTAGAATTGTATTTTTTTTATTGTTGATCAAGTCTTGGTGGGGAGGGGGGAAGGGTGTCACTCTGTGGATTGACTGAGCTCTATGATTACTAGTGCCCTTTGGTTCCCTGGGAGCGGATTCTGATGCACATATTGAGATAACTTATTCATCTATGAGCCTAGCAGGAATTTTTCCCAATTGATACAGTAAGAGCATGAACACAATTGCCACCCAAAACAACGAGCTCATTAGAACACCTGAACAGACTTAGACACATTCATTAGGAATCGTTCTGTACAGCCATTGCTGTGGATGATCCAACACGCCTCAAGAATCATGTGATTAACAAAGCAATAAATAATGATCATTACAGCAGTTTCCTGAGACATACCTGTTGCCAGAAAAAGAGGTAGCAATAGCATAAAGCAGAGAAGCAAAACCACGTAGTTACTGGAAGCCATGATGAAACAGAAATGCCAGTGTCCCAATATCTTGCAGCCCTTGCTGAAATGTCAACATGGTGAAAGCTCTCTATTTCAAAGGCTTTGACCTGGAGGAGGAGTTGGGTAGTCATTAAACACAGAGAGCTAAACCCCATGCAAATAATTCTATTCGTGCAGAAACGTACCAACTAATCCCCTACATGGTCTTAAAAAACAGGCAAAAATCTTAGTTGAGAAGAATTCCCATTCATAGTGCCCAAAGGCTATACTGAACATTATGAATGTTGTAGTGTGTTCTTACTAACAGCACAGCATACTATTAAATGTGGACTATGAGTGCCAAATTACAGCCTGGATAGCATGCCATTACATTTTGTATGTCGCCACCCCCAATTCACAGATGAATCAGAACTCCAAGATTAGGTGATGGGGGGGACGGAGGGTCAAGGTAAAGATCTGGAGTATCTTTGAAGGGGATCACATTATTGAGGTTTTCAAATGTATCATGTTGCTTTCCTTTGTGGTCCCCAGTGGGAACCCTGAACCACTGTCTGATTTTATATTGCGACACCAATTAACAAACAAGGAATACCAGGTTCCGCTTTGGACTCATTTTGCTGCAGTGAAGGAGCTGTGTACTTTATCACCATGGACTTCTACACAAAGGGCTTGCAGTGTATTGGAAAGAAAAGAATGGAGCAAAATTTCATTTAATTAATAATTGTAGTAGTTTGACCAAATTGACAGCTAAAGTTATATCTGGAATATAAGCATTCCTATGTATTCATGTCTATCAAGGGCTAATTGTATCAGAACACATAATTTACAACATTCTTAAGCAAAGATTTGACTAATATCAGCAAGGTTAGATGCAATGATTTATCAATGGGGATTGGAGCATTCCATAGGGCCTGGGGTATTTTCCAGTCAATTCTTCACTTCATTAGGTTAAAAGAAAGCAGCTGCTTTGTGCACATCAGAACAATGAAGGGAAGCACCATTTTTATACTATTGCCAGGCTTCATCATCATCATCTCCTCCCTGCTGAAGTCATAAGTGACTATCAAAGAATCAGTCTCTGTCACCTGAGAAATCAAAGAGTCCTGCCCATCTAGATGTATTATTTACACGGTTCTTGTAACTCACACTTTATGTGCGGTGATGTACATCCTTTTTGGACATCTGGTTTACAATATGGAAAAACTGACCTTTTGGGGCATCTTTTATTTATTGGACTCTGGCTAATTCCCAGAAAACTCATTTCCTGGAATTTTCAGAGGCTAATGGTGGGAACTGTTACAGGAAAGAGGGAAGGAGTATGACTGCTGGAGAACACAAGACACTATAACAATGAATGAGTCTCAAAATATTCCGCGCCTCTGCTATTGGAAATCCCCATTTGTACCTTGGCTTATCCTCACCTAACCCTAAACCCACCCCCACCTTGCCCTCTCCTTTAGCTTGGAGCTAGCTGGGGGATGGGGGACTGTGATAGGCATTCAGAGGAAAAACCACCTGGAGAAGTGATGATCTGCAGAGAAATGAGGCTACTGGCAGAAGCAAGGCAAGTGAAGAGTAGGAAATGGGGTGGGAAGCTCTGCTACTCAGCAGGGAGGTTTCTGGGGGATCTTGGGGTGAATAGACAAGGTGGGAGGGGTCCTGTATTCAAGGAAAGAGACAAGGGGATGAGGGGAGGAGGACAAACTGGGAAGGAAATCTGTCTCCACTGACCATGGGGAAGGGGATAGGAGCAGAGACTGCAACTATGGCTACATCAAGACGACACGCCTTTTTCGAAAGAGGCTTTTTCGAAAGATACTTTTGAAAAAGCCTCTTTCGAAAAAGAGCATCTAGACTACAACCAGTACTTTCAAAAAAGCAAGCCGCAGTCTGGATGCTCTCTTTCAAAAAAGCACAGTTTGCATTACATAGTGCCTAATTTGAAAGAACACTTTCAAAAAAAGGCATTATTCCTCGTAAAACGAGGTTTTTTGCAGTCCACAAAACTGCTGTGTTTTGATTTACTGTTGACAGAACGTGGCAGCAGTCTAGACACAGGTAAAGTTTTTTCAAAAAATTCCTAGACACACCCATACGTTTTTTGTTTGCAGCTCTGAGTGAGGAACAGCAAGACAATACTGTAGCTTTTCAAAGAGTTCAGATAAGAATATATTTGTCAGAGCCACACTGCAATTTTTCTTATCTTATCTTCTTAGAACAGAAAAGCCACTGTCCTGTCTGAGGGAGTCTCTTCCTGTTATGCAAGTGAGAGCATAGGGCCACGTGTCTGACATTTCTTTATCTACCACCACATTCAGTGGCTTTTTTTTTAAACTTCTTTGACTCACCCTATACAAGGGATGGCACTTACACACACACAAAAAAACCCTTTGGATAAGAATTTATTACTATGTCTGGAGCGCTTGCTTGGTGCCACGTTTAGTCTTGTTCCTAAATCTCCGTAAGGGGCCAGCTGGAAGAAAAGACAGATGTTTGGATACATGGCAGACGCCTAACACTTTTACTTTTAAAAAAACCTAGCTTCAGCAACAAGCATTTCCATGTACTTGTGTTCTAAGACTATGGATTTCCATCTACTTTATTTGACTTCTAAATCAGATTTTGTTCCCAAACCCTCCTAATTACATCAATCATACAATGGTATTACACTGCTGTTGTACATTCTGTGTGATTCATATGACATTTTACATTTCCGCCCTCTCATTTTATTGGTATCTCAAACCTGTGAGGTTCTGATTTAACAGTTTGCTTGTGATTGCAATACAAATATTATGGAAGGGAAGCCCCAGGAGTGAGAATCTAGGAAATATATGAGTCATGTAGTGAAACACTTCATTCAAAGAAATACTGGTGTAATTAGGCTGAGGGGTGATGACACTGGTAGGCATCACTAGAAGAGCAAGTATTAAAAAGAGCACCAATGAAGTTTCCCATGGGACTTTCCTCCTAATTAGCTTCAGAGTCACAGACTCCTTTCCTAAGTTGTTGCCTAGCCAGCCCTGGCAACAAAGCCAGCCCTGGCAACTTACCTTGAAGAGCTGCATTACTTACAGTATAAATTATCTTCCCTCTTTTTAGGACCTGGGCCAGCAGCATCCAAACCAACCCCTCTGCGTTTTCTGTTTCAGAGAATTCCTAATCCCAAGTGTTCACCCCTCTTTTTAGTGACTAAGTGCATCTAGACCTAAAAGCATGTCCACATTGAGTGGACCCTGAACCGAGGTTAAGGATGGCCGGAAGCAGTGCCAGCAGGGCATCAGATTAGGACTTAGAGTGTGGAGCTGCTGTCTCAGGCTAGCCGAGGGCTGTGCTTAAAGGTCCCGACCCCCACCCAGGACAGACAGTTCTCAGGGGTTCCCCGCTTGCAAAGCAGTCCTGGCTTGGAGTGCCCTGAGTGCCCACACACGGCACATCACAGCACTTAGCCATCAGCCTGGCTGCACTTGCCGCAGGCTGCCATCCGGGAGGGGTCAATCGGGGGGCTGCAGGAGAGTTTCCACCCCGAGGAGCCCACAGAGCCACCCCAGTCCTCCTCATCGGGGGCTCGTACCCCATTCCTCCCTCACCTCCTTCCACTTAACTATTCCTAGCCCCCCTTCCTGATGTACAAATTAAAGGACACGTGTGGTCAAAAGTAGAAACTCTCTTTATTGAACAAAACTGGGGGAGACTGGGAAAAGGAGGTGGGAGAGGGGAAGAGAGACGGTGGGAGAGGTGAGGGCAACCAAAATGATCAGGGGTTTGGAACAGGTCCCATATGAAGAGAAGCTAAAGAGACTGGTACTTCTCAGCTTAGAAAAGAGGAGACTGAGGGGGGATATGATAGAGGTCTGTAAAAGCATGAGTGGTGTGGAGAGGGTGCATCAAGAAAAGTTCTTCATTAGTTCCCATAATAGAAGGACTAGAGGACACCAAATGAAATGAATGGGTAGCAGGCTTCAAACTAATAACAGAAAGTTCTTCTTCACAAAGCAAATAGTCAACCTGTGGAACTCCTTGCTGCAGGAGGCTGTGAAGGCTAGAACTATAATAGAGTTTAAAGAGAAGTTAGATAAAGTCATGGAGGTTGGCTCCATGTAGTGGTATTAGCCAGGGGGTAGAAATGGTGTCCCTGGCCTCTGTTTGTGGAAGGCTGGAGATGGATGGCACGAGACAAATGGCTTGGTCATTGTCTTCGGTCCATCCCCTCCAGGGTACCTAGTGTTGGCCACTGTTGGCAAACAGGCTACTGGGCTAGATGGACCTTTGTTCTGACCCAGTACGGCCGTTCTAAGCTCAGGGTTCAGGGTCGGGGGTCTCACTGGACCACCCTGATTTTCATGCAAACCTGCTCCTGGGTGGCCAGGCTGGCAGCTATCCTGCCCTAGATGGCCACTTTCCTGTGCCTAGTGCGGATGTCGTGGATGAGGTCCACGATGTCCGCACTAGACCAGGTGGGCGCCCGCCTCTTGCGGACCCGGGCAGGCTGGGTGGGACCCGGGCAGGAAGAGGCGGAGGGCTGGGTGGCAGCGGATGGCTTGTTCGTGCCGTGCCAGGTGCAAGGTCACCGTAGCCAGCCCATGCCCCTTTAAGGGCTCCGGGGCCGGGAGGGGGGCAGAAGAGTTTCCCTGGTGGTGCCCAGAGTGGCCACCAGGGCAAGCTGGGGAGGGCTAGCCTCCCACTAGTTCGAATTAAGTGGCTACACAGCCCTTAATTCGAACTGCTTAATTCGAACTAGGTGTTAGTCCTCATAGAATGAGGTTTACCTGGTTCGAATTAAGCGCTCCACTAGTTCGAATTAAGTTCGAACTAGAGGTTTGTATGTGTAGCGCCTATCAAAGTTAATTCGAACTAACATCTGTTAGTTCGAATTAACTTTGTAGTGTAGACGTACCCTCTGAGGGTAGCCCTTGAATTTGCCATACAAATCTTGCAGCGTGGTGGTGGTAGCCCTATGTTTTTCCACTGTTTGACTCTTGTCCACCAGGAATAATTCAGGTAAAGTTGAAGGAAAAATAGAATTTTCTTTTTATAAGAAATTTCAACATTTCAATCGAACTCTGTGTCCAAAGTGGAATGAAAAATTGAAATGCTGAAAATATTCATGAAACAAAAAGTCCAAAAAGATTCAAAGTAGAAATGCTGAAGTGGAAAATGTTGACACTTTTGATTGAAATGAAAAGATTCATCCAGTTGAAATTGTATTTTCAAAATGTAGGTTTTTTTTGTTTCTAAAGAACATTTTAAAGCAAAAAAGAAAAATTGGGGGGCTAGTCAGGCTTTTAGGTTAACTTGTTGGAATCTACTCAGAACCTCAAACATTCTAGAAACTTGTTAATTACTGAAAGAAATGTGACTGTCTTTTAATAAATTTCATTAAAAGCTAAACAGAAATAAGACCAAGGGAATGTATAACCAAAGTTACACTAAAAATGAAACAGGACAGCTAGTAAATCAATATCAAAACAATCAAATCAACAAGCTAGCTGCAGTATTGGATTGGAGTTAAATCATTAAATGAATGCAAAAACCCCCAACCCCAATCCATATCAATTTAAAAGAGCATTCTAAAGAGGTCATGTAGTTATACATTCTAACTACATAATTTTACCAAAGTCAATAAAATCTATAACTGCGTTCATATTAAAACCAAGCTATTCCCATAACAGATGGCTAACATCTGTCAGAGTTACTGAAGTCCTCTAATCATGGTTTAAAACCTTCAAGTTACAGCAAATCCACCATTTATGTGACACAGTCCCAAGCCCTGATTGTAGTTTTCCCTTTCTTCTAGCATAGTGTATTTCTTGTCTTTCTTGTGCTTTACAAATATTTCTAAGAGCCAATGCAACCTGACCATGCTTTATTGCTTTCAAGTTAGTGCTATACTTCGTAGTATTGTTCTGTGATGATAGTATCTAGGTGAAAAAGATAACATTATATAATCAGCTTTCAAACATCCATCTATCCATAAAAGCTGATTGCTATGGTTCTTTTTAAATAACCAGTCATTGAACATTCATTCATGAATTAAATTAAAAATGTATTCAAAATTTCTAGTTTCTTCTTTGGAAATCTAAAAACAGACAAATGAACTTTCTGGAACTAGATACAACTCAAATGGTTGCCTTCTGGAATCTTCAGCCTAAAAGAAAAAGTTACATTAGAACTTATAAAGATGAAACCTAATTAAAATACATATAACATTCCCTAGTCTGTATTGAAATTATTGTTTTTACACAAAAAATATTTTGTGTAAAAATGCTGACCAGCTATAAATCTGAGAATGAATTTTATTTTTAAAACTTGTGTTTCAGCTGTTGTGCCCTGCTTTTTAAAGATACACAGTTCCTATAGGAAACAATAAGTGTGGGGAAAATGGAGCAAAAATAGATTTAAAAAAAAAAGTAAAGAAGTGTTCTGTTAAACTCTAGGGGGGCTACACTGCTATTCGATTACATTCTGCATAAAAATGAAAGCTAACGTAAACATGAACGTTGACCTCTGACAACCAGGCAACTGGTTCAAATCTATAATAAACATCAAACTGTTGCTTGTGCTAGTTAAACTTTCCAAATTATCACTGTAAATGGATGTTCCTGATGCTCTAGCAACACCATCAGGCTGCTGCAAGAATTGATTGCAGGGGCCAGTGTTACAGACAATGGCAATGAAGGAGATGCAGGAGCTGTGGGGTTCCCGACTATCTACTGACATCACACAGAGCTGAACTGTCTAAGAACTAGTGGAACTACAGAACTCAGCATTGCTGCTAAAGGCAGTAGCAGGAAGCAGAGGTGGCAGTAACTTGAGTGGGCGGTGGCAGGAGGCAGCAGCAGCAAGCAGCGGTTGAGGCATCACTTGATCACTGCCCCAAGGCAGAATATGATCCCACCTGAAGACACCCCTCAATTCTTGACCTGAGACAGACAGTTCTGAGTGGGGTGCAGTGGTGGGAAAAGGAGAGTGGCATATTAAAGTGACATTCATCCTTCACATAGCCAGGTGGAAAACTGAGGCTGCCCCAAGATACTGTGGCCCAGGTGTTTACCTACTTTTGAAGCATTGTTGCAGTGTTTTTGCAAATTAATGCCACGGTCCTTCTTTTAATAAATGTTTTCTTTGGTTATACACAGACACAATACTTGCACGAGGGGACGTACTGCCTCGGACTGCAGGAAATCGAGAGCAGGCTGCCACAAAGATCCTTTCACATCCTGGAGTATGTGTAGGATGGTTCGGCAGGTGAAGTGCTCCATGTGCTGAGTGAGCACTCAGGGATCCACCTAGTCCTCCCATCATAGTCCAGGTGATCTCCAACCTCGGTGGTTTCTGCCAGGATCAGCTTCTGGTGCACCGAGGGAGACTCCACCACCTGCACACACAAGGCTGGATTGTGGAGCAGGGGATCCGCGAGGAGATCTGCTCCCTCGGTGGCCACAACAGACCTGGTCACTGAGAACAGCTTCTTCCGGGTCTGAAGGAGTTCCTGGTAGAACTCCAGCAGCTCTGAGAGGTCTCACGGAAGATGCCTTGGGTGGAGAAAAAAGAGCTGCCAGTCGTATCGGCAGCGGCGGAGGTGGCAGAGGAAGACGAGCACCAACGTGCTGCATGCTGGACTACCTTCACTATAGGGGAGTCTCTGCAGAGCCTGGAGATGGAAGGTCCAGACCTGGCTGTGCATGCAGACCAGGCCCTGCCCCCCCTCCTCCAGGGGGAGACGCAGGATCCCTGCAGAGACCCAGTGCAGTCCTGGCCAGAAGAACTCCAGGGCTGTCCTCTGGAGTCTGGCCAGGACCTCTGGGGCCAGGCTCAGGGTGTTGAGCCAGTGCCAGAGCATGGACAGGACCAATTGGTTCAGCACCAGTGCCCACCCTCGTAGGGAGAGACACTAGAACAGTCCTGTCCATCTTCACAGCTGCTCACCCACCCTGGCCTCCAAACCCTGCCAGTTCTCCAGCGGAGAAGGATGCACGGCGGACAGAAAATGCCAAGATAGAGCAGAGGACTTGCGCTCCACCTGATGGCCTGAAGTGTGGGTAGGAGGGAGCCTTCCTTCCACCTGTCACTGACCACCAGGCCAGAGCTCTTGACCCAGTTGACCCGGGCGGAGGAGGCCCCAAGCGTGAGGACGGGGACAGCCGCCTGGGTCATGGAAGAAGTAGGAGGAGGGAGAGGGGGCAGCATAACTGAGTCACCACCCAGACCGAGGCCTGTTGGCACAGGGTTGTACTCCCCCTGGGCAAGTGGGGTCGGACCCAGGGCCTTGATCTCCTCAAAGATGGAGCTAAAAATCAAACCCCACATCCCAGGATCCTCCCTGCCGGACACAATAGCAGCAATTGCCTCGGTGGCAACGACAGATGGTACAGATGGTAAAGAGTCAGGGGGCTCCATCCAAGGCCTCCTAGGGGATGATCTCCGTGAGAGGGACAGGGGTGTTCCCCTCTGCTGCTATGGCAATCTTGGCCGGCGCCTCCTGCTGACGCTCGTCAGGGGCGATGGCAACAGTGGTGGCCCCCCTCAGCATTTTTCAGGGGGCCTTTCCACCCTCTTCGTCGGAGGGGGGAAATTGAGCCCACCCCACAGACTGCAGGCTGTGCACTTCCTCCAAATGACTGTCCAGCCCTCAGAGACAGAGGGCTGGTCAGCAGGGGCAGGTGGGGGCATAGGTGATACTCAGGGGGGTCTGGGAGACAAGGGAGGAACAATGGTGGGAAGGGAACTCTCCCCCTGGGATGAGCCCTCTCCCTCACCTGGCAGCAACCATGCTACCCTCTCCTCCTCGGCCCCCACCAAATCAGATTGGACAGAGGCTGGGCCTGACTGCTTTCCTGGGCATGTTGGGGGAGGTGTGACCCCATTGCCCAAGCAGAGCTGCTGGTAATAGGAGGGGCAGCCATGGAGGCTGGACTACCAGAGGGGCTGGCAGTGTTGCGTCCGGCACCCTCCCAGGCCCTGGGGCAGCCCAGACACCTCCTCAGACCGGGGCAATGGGCAGTCCCTCTGGACTTGTTTGCTCGCTGTTCCGCCTGACCCAGGGCCAGGGTTCTCTACTGACTATGTTGTTTACTGCCCCACCTGAAATAAGGTCTGGGCTAATGAACTACTATTAAAACTGTTTGTTTGCTCTGAACTAGGGATGGGCTTTAAAACTGTTTGTGTTTGTTTGCTGCTCTGCCCTGCACTAGGGCTGGGCCGTAAGACTGTTTGTTTGTCACCTGCCCTCAACTAAAGCTTGGGCCACAATACTGAACCAGACTGACTATTGGCTTGAGGCCCAGAACTAAAGGGGGCTCTACAGACATGGGCAGAGTGTCCGCCTGCTGACCAGAGGAAGAGGAATCCCTTCTCGAGCCCCACAACGGGCTACAAGGTCTTACTAGGAGGAGGGAGAAAAATTGTTCTCCTTGGCCTCTGATGATAGGACAAGCAGCAATGGTCTTAAACTGCAGCAAGGGAGGTTTAGGTTGGACATTAGGAAAAACGTCCTGTCAGGTTGGTTAAACACTGGAATAAATTGCCTAGGGAGGTTGTGGAATCTCCATCACTGGAGCAGGTTAGATAGGCATCTATCAGGGATAATCTACATGGTGCTTGGTCCTGCTGTGAGGGCAGGGGACTGGATTCAACTTCTCAAGGTCCCTTCCAACTCTAGGATTCTATGATCTAGTAGTTGCATAAGTAGGGTCAAGTTGCTGGGATGATAAGCACTCCAAAACTGGGGTGCACGGAAGGAGAGAGGAGATCGTCACATCTGGGATTTGATTTGAGCCCAGCTCAGATGTGATCTGCCATCGATTACAAATTTTGGCCAAACCTGAGTTTCAATTTGACATATTCAAAGCTCTGTTCTGAATCCAACTTGTTTTGTCCCCCACCTCACCCCTGGAGCAGACCCTTAACATCCGGGCATAGGTGAGCATTTGGTTCTGGCTTGGATTAGGCCAACATCTTAGAGTGGAAATCTTAAGAGAAGAATTCATTTGACCAGATTTCCAACTACTATAGGTTGAAGTCATGTGAGAAGCGAGGGAGAGATTTCGATGCAATTTTTCCCAGTAAAGCCAACAGCGTATTGTGGGCCCTGTTTCTAACGGAATGTAATTTCACGTGTAAAACTGCAGTACGGTCTGAAAGGTCCTAACTTGTTTTCCTGAAACTGACTCCTCAGTGAGAAATTCTTAAAATAACTAGATAAACATTGAATTAAAAGCAGTTTCCTAGGACAAAACAAATAGAGCGAAGTTAATATCTCTGCCAAATGCCTGGGGCTAGTCTCATGCAGCAGCTGGCCTTTATCCTTTCAAGTTGTTTTTGAAGGGCAGAGATCGCCTGCACTGATCATTTACCAAGCACTCTGTTGTAACAGCTCTGGAAATTGTTTCACCATTGGAAGCCATAACATGACCTTTCTACGTTTATGGATCCCCAAAAGAGCATCTTTGGTCTTCTTATCCTGCTGGGAAAGGCTCTTTCTTAATTCACAACATTGACAGAATTGTCACATGCTAAATAATAAACATATATTGATTATTGTCACCATAAATGGATTCACAGCTTCTCATAGATGAAAGCCTGAAAAAATGCAGCTATTTTAATCTCGTAGGTGTTTCTACTACATACTATTGTATTGTGGGGATGTTAAAACAGTTAACCATTTTAACATAGGGCCTGACATCAAGCCCCACCATGCCTGATCCTGGCAGCCCACCACTTAGTGTGTCAGTCCCTCTGAGGCCAGGGCTGCTCTGGCCTGGCACAGCTGGCCATCACTGGAGTTCACTAGCAAGGGCTGGTTAACCAGTAAGCCTCATGCTTACATGTTAACTAACAACCCTATGTAGTACAGTATTTAGATGGGATTGACACCATGTCTTTAAGGTCAACAAACTCAGCTTTGTTACACCGAGTGGGAGAAGCAAATTCCAGATGTGAAAGTACCTGACCTCTTTTACACACAATCACATTTTAATTTTTTATCTGCATGTATGGAGGAAGGTAATGTTCTCATCCCAGTGAAGACTGCACACCATGCTTCAAAGTAAAAGGATTAAAGGAAAGATTAAATAATAGGGTTTAAAAAGGATTCACAGGAAGAAGAAAGGGACAAGACTTTCGGAAACAGTCCATAGGCACGTAGAAGGAGGTTGGAGACCAGTGTAGTCTTTGAAGAATCAGACTACTGAAAGTTTAGCTTAGTCAACTAATGAATATAGTTTTAACATAGCACCATACACTCATCCTGTAGTCTTCCATGGGAACCTTCACTAGAGGAGTGTGCTTCGCTTGACCCAAAGTATCTAGAAAATAGGAAACTGGGAAGGGAAACTACAGTGCTTACAGTGGGGAAAAAAGTTAAATTGTTGTGTCTCATTATTCACATTTAAATATAAATTCTGGATTTTTACCATATACCTATGGACTAAAACTGACCTAGCAACATTTTTCTTTTAGGCTATGGAGCCCATGTGGTAGTTGCCATTCGATAGCTTGGACTCTCTTGGAGCCCATCTCCGGGGCTTCCTATTTGGTTACGCAGAGGCCACTCATGAATAAACAAGATATATAGCCAATATCTAGGCACAGCTGGGTACCCTGAGTACTCTGAGGCATAGCTCAGAGTACTAAAGTATGTTCTTAGAATCATAGAACACTAGAATTTGAAGGGACCTTGAAAGGTCATCAAGTCCAGTTACTTGCCTTCACAGCAGGATCCAGTACCGTCTAAACCATCCCTGATAGATGTCTATCTAACCTGCTCTTAAATATCTCCAAAGATGAAGATTCCACAACCTAGGCAACTTATTCCAGTGTTTAACCACTCTGACAATCAGGAAGCGTTCCAACCGAAATCTCCCTTGCTGCAATTTAATCCCATTACTTCTTGTGCTATCCTCAGAGGCCAAGGAGAACAATTTTTCTCCCTCTTCCTTGTGACATCGTTTTAGATACCTGAAAACGACTATCATGTCCCCTCTCAGTCTTCTCCTTTCCAAAGTAAACAATCCCAATTCTTTCAGTCTTCCCTCATAACTCATGTTCTCTAGACCTTTAACCATTATTGTTGCTCTTCTCTGGACCTTCTCCAATTTTTCCACATCCTTCTTGAAATGTGGTACCCAGAACTGGACACAATAATTCAACTGAGGCTTAATCAGTGCAGAGTAGAGAGGAAGAATGACTTCTCATGTCTTGCTCATAACACATCTGTTAATGCATCCCAGAATCATGTTTGCTTTTATTGCAACAGCGTAACATTGTGGACTCATATTTAGCTTGTGGTTCACTGAGACCCCTAGATGCCTTTCTGCAGTACTCCTTCCTAGACAGACATTTACCATTCTGTATGTGTGAAACTGTTCCTTCCTAAGTGGAGTATTTTGCATTTGTCCTTATTAAACTTCATGCTATTTACCTCAGAGCATTTTTCCAGTTTGTCCACATCATTTCGAATAATGACCTTGTCCTCCAAAGCACCTACTTCTTCAGATGCTTTAAGTTAACAGTTAGCAACCAATCTCTCCTACCTCCACCTTCCCTCTGGTGGAGACTTCTCACTGATGTTCCTCTCTCCGCCCCCAAAGACAAATTGGAGGACCTGTCTATGTACAATTTTATGAATTCTGATGGTTATAAAATTATTTTATTTGGGAATGTCTCTGTGTGGATGTGGACTCCACCACTTGCTGACATGGGCTGTGGTAGAGTACCCACCAGACCAGGGCAATGGATAATCATTAACAACTGTATGCTGATGAGATTAGCTGAAGTTAGTTTTTGCAACTCTCTGTGCAGGGAGGGGGAAGTGGACAGAGTGGAAAATTCCCTGATAGTACAAAGATGTCAAAAGCAGGAAGAAGAAAGGGAAAAGACTTTTGGAGAGACAGGAAGCATTCGGGCAGGAAAAAAGAAGAGATAAGCAGGCTTTTGTAGCAATGTGGTAGACTGGTTTAACTGCAGGATGAGCCAAGATCAGAAACAGCTAACTACATATGGGGGGGGAGGGGCACCAAGATTATGAAGAGAAGTCATGTGCAGGAAAGGGACTCTGGCTCTGCCCATGCGGAGAAGAGTGAGGTCTCTGCCCAAGTCCAAAGAATGCTCCAGAATGGTGAGGAACTCGTGCCAAGGAAATGCTTGTAGATATATTTGTTATTTTGTATGGCTCCATGCATTTCCCATGCTACTGTACTAAGTAAAGAATGATGGTGTTTTACAAACCTGTGCAAAGTCAGTCTGTAGATTTTCACTATTATATGTCCCTGAAGAGGTAAACGGTAAATTAGAAACTCACATTCAGGGGAATACGCACACGATGCTCAGGAGGCTAAGTACAGGAAGAGGACACTAATTCTAGGAATTAGGCAATGGGGCTTCAGGGTGCCCCCTGCTATGAAAGCAAACACCAGGGCTGCACCTGGAGTGTGTACCTGTACATCTAAATCCAGGGACAGTATCTAAACTCTGCCAGGCCCCACCAAAGTTAAGAGCACGTGGGAGTCAGCATTTGGATCCCCTCACAGCCATCTAGGGAGTGTCCAGCAGAGGACAACAAATCTGCAAAAGACCCTCCTCAAATTCCCCAGAATTAAACCAAACCGAAGTCCAAACTTTTAGAACAAGCAGTCAAGAAATCTGGCTATTGTCAAAGTCAATCTGGCAGCACCTTATCCAATCAGCAGGGTGGTGGTCCCATCTCCTGAGCCCTGTGGAAGCAACAGAGGGTTGGAATAAAAAACCAAGGGGCAGGTAGGAATGGAATTTTGAGAGGTGGATTAAAAGACAGGAGCAAAACATTTGGACACACAAAGTTTAACCTGGCTTTCGGAGTCCGTCATTACAGCCCTGTGGGGTTCTACTGACGCATTTATGTTCTTGCTGGACACATAGCACAATAGTGTTTCAAGCACCTTGAGACAATAAAGCAAACAGCACCTCCATTTTGAGGACATCCAACAAGGAATGCTGAAATTTATTCATCAAACTTTCATACATCCAATAAAGACCTCTGACTTTATACTTACAATTTACAACAGCAGTAGAAAAGGAAATGGTGAAATGTGCTGTATTAAAGTGCAATGATGTGTATATGATCACAAAAATAATGGAAAGAATGCTGCAGAGACAGCTGAAAGAACACAGTCTCATTCTAGGACTGTTTGGGAGCAATATATTTAAGTAAATTATGTTACAGATCATTTACAAAATAACTTACAAGAAGACAAACCCATATCGCTGCACATTGCTATTTCATTATCACAGATCAGGCTAAACAGTCCTGGCCAGCACAGTTTTGTACAGGATAATTTAAGGAAGGAAGGAATAGAGGAATTCTTTTTTGGAAATGTATAAAGTAAAAACCCTGATCAGCCTTCATACTGCAGTATTGCAAGAAACCTAAGTAGTTATGAATTGTAAAGTGACACATTTTCAGCAGCATGAAGACTATAAATACATCCTTTACATTAATATATATATGTACACACACACACACACAGAAACACATACATACATATATTTATACACACATTTATGCATGGACCATAGCCAGCTGCATATTGATTGTAATTGGGTTAGGAATCATTTCTGGAAAGTAGAAAAAGTAAGATAGTTCATCTGAGACATTTCTCTTTTAGCTGTTTCCATGATTGAGTATGAAATTCTTATATTAAGTTAGACTTCTAGGTGCTGAGCACCAGAGCTCCCATTGAACACAACAGAAGCTCACTGCACTCAGTGCTTCTGAAAAAAATCAAGCCCTCAACATTCCAGATTATTTTAAGTAATAGTTATAGAGACCAGGAAAAATTTTGTTTCAGTATAAGAAAAAATACATATATCTGAATGTAGCAAGGAATGAATTGAAGGAATTTTCAATACAGTACACACACAAGCGGATACCCTGTGTGCATTTGTAAGGCTGAATTGCAAAGAAAATCTGATGAGGTGAATTTTTACAGCATTTACATTATACCCTGAAAAACTGCATGTTATGATTTTCCTCCCTTTAAAAAAAAACAATTAAAATATTTGTCCACAATGTAGTTCAGATTTTTTTTAAATAAAGTATATTTCCCCACCCTCCACTTTCATAGAAAAAATACACAATTATTTAAATGTTTCCATCCTTTTCAGTAAATCTACAAACATACATCCTTAGCTAAAAGGCTCAGGTTTCTAACCCTTACATAAATCATCAGCATTAGGAAAGCTCTTCAGCTATATAGTGCAGCTTTAATAGTTTCATTTTCCTGTAACCATCTTCTAACTGGAAACCGCTAAGAAATCACTTAAGTAATACAAACATTTTTTGTTTCAATGTGTATCCTTGTAACGAAAAATAATTTTGTATCAAAGATGCTATTAAATCGCCAATGTTATGTAAACACAGTGATTCTTGGTAAAGAACTTGGTTTAGAGGCCAAAATACCTCAAAAATGGCCATTGGGGACACTGTAAAAATGCTGGAAAAGATAAAATAGTCTCTTCTTTTGATGCTGTTGCGGTCCAGGAATTGTTCATTTCTTTTGCAGTACAGTCTGTGAAGATGAATTTTACTGCGGAAAGCACAGTGCTAAAAATTCAAGAAAGGAGAATGGCTGGACCTTCATTAAATTCCCAGATATTGTAGAAGAGACTCCATGCACTGCATTAACCCAGAAGTATCCTTAGAAGAAGATTTTTGGGAGAATGAACTTTAAACTGAGATTTCTTATCCTTATTTCTGTATTTGTATCCTTATTATGCAATTATTTTTTATTTTATTATGCTACTATAGAATTTATCACAGAGGAACACATTCCTGTTAAATCCAGTTCTTCTTCTGGTTGTGGTAAAATGAGGTGTCTATAGACTTGATTGCAATATCCATGGGAAAATGTACGTTGAGACACATGTCAAATCAGAAGCTGCTAGAAGATCCCATTTTAGATAATTTACTTTTCTGTACAGTATCAGACTTCACCTACTTTTTCATTGAGCTCTTCCCAGAGATGGCTCCATAAATCACTATTTAAAACATGAGACAGGCAACACATACACGCTGGATCTCCATTTCAGTCCAGTCATTGGGAAGTCTGCACAAGATGGTGAA
Source organism: Pelodiscus sinensis (assembly GCF_052426305.1). Classification (NCBI taxonomy): domain Eukaryota; kingdom Metazoa; phylum Chordata; order Testudines; family Trionychidae; genus Pelodiscus; species Pelodiscus sinensis. The sequence goes on from NC_143052.1 coordinate 242,539,755, forward strand.
AGTTCCCAGGAGAGAAATTTTAATGTTAGCCCTTCATATCTGAGAAGCTGGTGCTGCCAGCATTGCCACTTTCACTGTAACTTGATGATGAACTCAAAGTACTGCAGCCAGTGCCTGATTCTGGAGGAGGAGGGAAAACAATCACAAGATACACGTTATGTCATGTGTTTGTTCAAAATGCTTACTAAAGAAATCTTTAGCAAAACTGACAATTGCCACATGTACAGTTAATCTCTTACCAGAGCTGCTTAAAGACTGAGCTGATTTTGAGTTGCCAATGAGCATCAATAAATTGTTGGCTGGTACCAAACCTTCTTTCCCAGTGCTCAGATTCTTCACATACCTAAGAAAATAATGTTACTGTCAAACTGTTTCATTTGATTTTTTAAGTATGCTCTTTTTACACACACAGAGATTGTTCAGATAATCATAGAACTGGAAGGGACCTTGAGAGATCATCAAATCCAGTCTCCTGCCCTCATAGCAGGACCAAGCACCGTCTAGACCATCCCTGACAGATGTCTGTCTAACCTGCTCTGTGATGGAGATTCCACAATATCTCTAGGCAACTTATTCTAGTGTTTACCCACCCTAACAGTCAGGAAGTTTTTCCTAATGTCCAACCTAAACCTCCCTTGCTGCAATGTAAGCCCATTGCTTCTTGTCCTATCCTCAGAGGCCAAGGAGAACAATTTTTCTCCCTCCTCCTTATAACACCTTTTTAGATAATTGAAAACCATTATCATGTTCCATCTTAATCTTCTCTTTTCTAAACTGAACAAGCCCAATTCTTTCAGTCTTCCATCACAGCTCATGTTTTCTAGGTCTTTTATAATTTTTGTTGCTCTTCTCTCTGGACCGTCTTCAATTTTTCAACATCTTTCTTGAGATGTGGTACCCAGAACTTGGCACAATATTCCAACTGAGGTCTAATCAGCACAGAGTGTATAATATCGGAATTGATGAGCTACCAGTGTGCATTTTAAAGTAGCCACACACAATTTTTCCATACCAAAGTCTGTCCTCCCCTTCACGGATCAGCTGAACGAGGTCTCCACTTTTTACTGCAAGATCTTCAGACCCTCGTTTGTCATAATCAGTCACAACAGTGTATTTACCAGGAGTCTAAAGGCACAGAAAAAAAACAAATGAAGCTTTACATTAAAAATAATAGATACTGACAAAAATTAAGTAGCTATTGGAATTTTTTAAAACAACAATGAAGCCAAAGTGAATAAACCTAACCATTACACCAATATGTGAAGTCAGTATATTTATTATCACAAACATTCTGAATGACTTTCTGAGAAACATTGGTAGATATTAATGACATAAAAAACTGAACAATGAGTAATCTTTTTATTACTGACCTCGGCACTAGGAGTGTGCTAATAAAGTTTGCGGATGACACAAAGTTGGGAGGTATTGCCAATTCAGAAAAGGATCGGGATATCATACAGGAAGATCTGGATGATCTTGTAAATTGGAGTAATAGTAATAGGATGAAATTTAATAGTGAGATGTGTAAGTGTAAGGTTATGCATTTAGGGATTAATAACAAGAATTTTAGTTATAAGCTGGGGACACATCAGTTGGAAGTAACAGAAGAGGAGAAGGACCTCGGAGTTCTGGTTGATCACAGGCTGACTATGAGCCGCCAATGTGACATGGTCGTGAAAAAGGCTAATACAGTTTAGGGATGCATTAGGCGAGGTATTTACAGTAGACATAAGGAGGTGTTAGTGCCGTTATATAAGGCATTGGTGAGTCCTCATTTGGAATACTGTGTGCAGTTCTGGTCTCCCATGTTCAAACAGGAACAGGTACAAAGAAGGGCCACGAGGATGATTCGAATGGAAAACCTGTCTTATGAAAGGAGACTCAAGGAACTTGGCTTGTTTACCTTAACCAAAAGAAGGCTGAGGGGAGATATGATTGCTCTCTTTAAATATATTAGAGGGATAAACGCCAGGAAGGGAGAGGAATTATTTAAGCTCAATACCAATGTGGACACAAGAACAAATGGATATAAGCTGGCTAGTAGGAAGTTTAGACTCGAAATTAGGTGAAGGTTTCTAACCATCAGAGGAGTGAAGTTCTGGAACAGCCTTCCAAGGGAAGTAGTGGGGGCAAAAGACCTATCTGGCTTCATGATTAAGCTGGATGGGTTTATGAAGGGGATGGTTTGATGAGATAACTTGATCTTGCAATTAATTGACCTTTCACTATCAGTGGTAAATAGGCCAATGGTGGGAAGATAGGAGTTACTATAGAGAACTTTTTTCTGGGTATCTGGTTAGTGAGTCTTGCCCACATGCTCAGGGTTCAACTGATCACCATATTTGGGGTCGGGAAGGAATTTTCCTCCAGGGTAGATTGGCGGAGGCCCTGGAGGTTTTTCGCCTTCCTCTGTAGCATGGGGCATGGGTCACTTGTGGGAGGATTCTCTGTATCTTGGGGTCTTTAAACCATCATTTGAAGACTTCAATATCTGAGATATAGGTGAGTAGTGGGTGGGTGAGATTCTGTGGCCTGCATTGTGCAGGGGGTCAGACTAGATGATCATAATGGTCCCTTCTGACCTTAAAGTCTATGAGAACAGTTAGTATCTTCTCAGCTTTATGTAGCATGGACATTCTAATTGACTGTTTCTTTTCCCTTTCTTTTTCTTTCTCCTCCCTCCCCCCATCCTCAATCCTCTATTTAATTTAGAAACTGGACCTTTACTAACACCATTCATCTGAAGAAACAGGTTGTGCCCATGAAAGCTCATGGTACCATCTACATATTTTGTTAGTCTCTAAGGTGGTGCTGCAAAGACTATTTGTTGTTTTTAAAGTTTTTCCTGTTACAGTCTAACTCGGCTACCCCTCTGAAGCATTGGTACATCTCTCTATTATATCAATGAACAACAACAACAACAAAAACAAACAAGCAAAAAAAAATCCCAACCCAAACCTAAAAATGTATAGGTTCCAAATACATTTATATATGTGATTTCACTGGATAATATCACTTTCTAACTCACTATTTTTCATTACAGAGGCAGTAAACAATAGACACCTGTGTTGGTTTTCATAATTCTATTGTATGGAATATAAACAATAAATATGAGTCCAAATGACAAAAAAATCTTCACAAGGTATTTATGCAAACACAACCTTAAATTGGTATCACTGTGAATTTTGCTGGATTAAGGACATCAAGCCTGGGGTTGTATTTTTTTCCTGCAAGCTCAAACAAAATTCCCATGTACTAGATACTTTTATTATATTAATTAGCAATATTCATTTCACTAAATGGGTAGGAAAATATTTCTGGTTACCAGCTTTATCTCTTCTCCCATTCCTCCTTCTTCTTCCTCTGCATCTGATGAATTAAGTGGGTCCTCAGCACTAGACCAACCATCATTTTCTTCAGAGGCATCAAGAGAATGAGAAGTTCTTGACCAGCCTTGACAAACAAATAGCTAATTGTTATTAATTTTGCTAAAGCAGCTCAGAAACAAGAGAAACTCCCACTGATTCAGAGGCCAGGACAGCACACACAATCTGTAATAGTTGGTTACATTACATATTAATTAGAAATAGGAAGAAAATGTTAGGTGAGAAAATATTTACATCCACAGGGTCAAATTCACCACTGACATAAGCTGGCACAATGGAGTAAATGTTGTGCTATTTTAAGGCAGTAGAGAATTTAGGGTTTAATGTTTTTAAAAAGACAATAAGTGTAGGGATGTTTTTCTTGGGAGGCACTGGAAACAAATTATTTCCAATCTGTGCACTGCTGAGGGCTGGTAGGTAGGTAGGACATCAAAGAAGCTTAACTGCATAATGAGATGATGGCAATGGACAATACTGCTGAGCACCTGTAGTTCCCATTCAAGTCACTAACTTCAGTACCACATCAGATCAGGCTGCAATAACCACCACAGGAACAAAGATTTATTTATCACACTGTGAGGTGTTACTATTTTTCTTAGGATGAGTATTTGCAGGCTAAACCATTTCACTTATTGACGATGCAGAATCACTCCAAGGTGCACAACATGCCATTCCAAATCAAATCAAACTAAGCATGCTTTTCACTAATGTCAGCAGGTGCTTAAAAAACAAAGTAACCACTAACATATCAAGTGATTCCTAATCATTAAAGAAAATAATGATAAACATTTCACAATTAATTTTTATGATAAATTCCTGTTCAGGACACAGTTACATCATTAATAGCCAGTGAAAAGAATGACCGGAGGAACATTTCCTAAACCAAATCTAAATATGAAAATATGATGATGATCACTTACACTGCAGGGGGGGAGGGGGAGAGGAGGCCCACCATTTTAGCTTGCCACAGAATCTGAGAGGCAGCTTCTATTTCCTGTACCTCGTGTCCAGACAATACAGGATAAAAAAAATGTTCTAGTACTAGCAGAATAAAGCCAAAATAACCTCTAATCCACAGCACACACACAAATGGATTCACATGGTCTAGGACTGATACTCTACCTTGTCTGCGCTGGGTTGCTGATACAAGATTAGAAGTACTGACCCATTTGGCCCTTTCCAATGTAAATACTGAACATGTATCTGTGAAAGAACTGAGTAATAAATTCCTGCTTCATTCCATTCAAATTTCATTTTAGATTAAAAGTTACCTTTATTACTGAGCTTGTAAAATGCAAAGCAGAACCCTTTTCATTATTTTTAAATAAAAAAAAAACACCCCAATATAACAGAGGAAAATAGGTGCTGTCTGTCGCTGGTCCTCAATTTTGCCACAGCATTTTCAAAAACGGAACAAATGAAACAAACAAGAAAAGGAATCTAAACTTGGGGTTTGCCAATTATTACTTTACTTGTGGGTTCCATTCTTCTTCTCCCACTCCTTATCTTGTCTGTTCTAGATGGTAAATTCTTTGGTGAATGGACTACCTCTTATGTATGTATATAGTGCCTAGTGCTACTGGGCCCCAAATATCAGTATGGACTGCTAGACACTGGGAATTCAGCTAACATTAATGATACCATTCATGAGGGGGAATATTAAATTTAAAAATAAAATAAAATAAAAAACCAGATGAAAGTGATTCTACATCCATATTAGGGAAAAACAAAATATCCCACAGAATTTCCAAGAATGATTTCCTATTACTTTCTGCCAGGACTTTCCCAACACTGACAAAACACCACATTGCTGGGGGGGGGGGGGGGGGGGGGGGGGGGGAGTAGAAAAAAATACCCTTTTTTCCAAATAAAATTTTTCTACCTCAGAAAATGTAGAAAGGAAGCAAAAAGACTCCCACAGGATTGTCTTTACCTTTTCCTGCATCTTCTAATGCAACCTCCTTTAGAGAAAGTTCCCATCTCTTTGCAAAGACTCCTGAGCAAAACTTTTCTTCCTTGTAATATTCTCAAAGCCCAGACCTTTCATACTAGTTAGGAGGTCTAGCAGGTTTGGCTGGTTTCCTTCAGAGCTCTGATGTCACAGCCTTCAGAGTCCAGATATGCAGAGGCTGCAGACACCCTTAGAGTGTCTGGAACACTTTGCAGCAAAAGCAAAGTTAGTGCTTTTGGATAATACCATCCCCAAAATCCTACAACACCATCATGGTAAAAGACAAAGGATTAAGTAACCTTGGAAAGTGGGGTTTGGAAGAAGAAAGTGTTCTGTATGTAGGAGGAATATTGCCTGAGAGTATTCAGAAAGGGTTTACCTAGGGTTGCCAGGTATCCGTTTTTTTACCGGACAGTCTGGTATTTGCACCCTCTGTCAGGCAGAAAAATTCAGAAAATACCGGACATGTGCAATATATGGTATTTTCTGAATTTCCAGCTGGGCGCCGGATGGAAGCCTGGCAGGGGTGGCGGAACGACTGGGAGGCGGGGCCGCAATTGGCACTGGGAGCCCTGTGGTCACGCGCAAAAGCTGTGCGGGGACAGTAGCAGGGACTCCCAGCCACTGCCCCCGCCTGGCTTCTGTGCACAACCAGAGGCTCCCAGCACCAATCGCGGCCCCGCCTCCCAGCTGGGAGCCTCTGGATGTGAAAAGTCTGGTATTTCCTGTTTCCTTCGGACAGAAGCCCGGCAGGGACAATTTTCCCCTGCCGCATCTGGCGGGGACGGGGGAGTGAGGAACGTGGCAGAGTCATAGTGAAGGGGGGGGAAAAGGGGGTACTTGCCGGGCACCATGCTAGGGGGCGCCGGGCTTGGGTGGGAGTGAAGCACACACTGCTCCTGCCCACATGACCAGCAGAGACCCGGGAACTGGCCACGTGATGCCTCCCTCAACACCAGCCGTGGCTAACCCTGGCTCTTGCCCCCCAAAAGTGCAGCTTGCGAAGCTGCTCCTGCGCCCCCCCCCAAACGGCCCCTGCCAGCTCCACCCCAGCCCCTGGCTTTCCTGTGCTTACCAGGTGGAGCTGCAGGGTTTTAAAAATGGTGCCCAAGATGGCGGCTGTCTTAAAGGGGCAGCCTCCTTAAAAAAAAAAGGTTATTTATTTATTTATTTTGCTCCACAATTCTGTTCTGGGTTTTTTTTTCTTAACAATTTTGGTCTCTCCCCCCTCACCCCCGACAGAATTTTTTCCCTTTTTTTTGGGGGGGGGGGGGGGGCGATGTTCAGTATTTTTTGTTAAACTATCTGGCAACCCTAGGTTTGGCACCAGTGTCATAGGAGAGGAGGGCTGTGACCATCCTGCCATACAACCTAATCAGTCCACCCCCAGTGATTTGCACGAGGTCAACCTTCTTCCTGAAAGGATCCTCATTATTCGAAGAAGACATCACTGTCTAAATTGAAAAGCTCTGTCATAGCCATTTGCTAAGTGCAGTGAGGACTAATAGGATTTCTCAACAGTGCACTGAAAGTGGTTCACTAGCAGCAATGAGGATTAATTTTAAAATGGAAGCATATGCAGTAAATTAACTGACATGTAAATATCTAATACTTATAACCAAAATTAAACAAGCTGACAGGAATTCCACCTTGGAATAATGGTCCTGAGCCCCACTGTTAGCGGAATATGGTATGTCTAATAGAGCTTTATGGAATTACCTCTTATATGCAATACGCATTGTGACTAGGTAACAAGGGTTCTGATTCTGCAGGGGTCTGGTATGGCCAACTACCTCCCCTGTGTAGTATAGCCAGACTATTAGACACATATTAAACACACAAAGTAGGTTATTTCCTTGGCAGAATAACTATTCTTCTCCAATTATGCTCCTTTTTTTGATGAGCAGGGAACTTTAGAAGTTGTTCCATCAAAACCAACACTCAAAACAGCTGGGAAAACTGAAAAGACAATACATTTGGGCACCCACACTCATTTGACATGAACATTACAACATTAGCAATCTATGGCTTATTGTGGAGTACAAAAGGCAATATCACTCTACCTCTTAAACCAAAAGGAGTTGGATCACTCTTTACTTCATGTCGTTTAGCTTTTTTGTCAGGGCTGGTGGGAGAAGCTGCAGTAGGATGAATAGGCAAAAAACACAGAAGAGAGATATTGAAGAACTGGAAAAAAGAGAATAGGTAGATTGCATGCTAAATACCTTTGAGTTTATACTGGAATGTAATAAATGGTTTTTGATTAGTCTAATTTAGTTTAGTTGCCACTGACTGAGTATAATAAAATAAATTAATTTTGGGCACTAAACTGGGCTAAACTGGCAAGGGCATTTTCGCAATTATGTATAGAAATGTATGATTTTTTCCTAAAATAACTATAAATCAACTGTAAATCTGCATTTTAGGTACAAATATTATAAAAAAACAATCATTTTATTCTGGCAAAACTAATTCTACAGCAATACCTGGTCCTGTCAGAAGGATCATTGGCAATGTCAGGTTTTTACCAGTATGAGATGGAGTTTCTGTCAAGGCAAGCATGGAGTATTAGTGCTTACCTCATATGTGCTTTGAGTATTTAGACACACTATGCTGATACAGTCTCTCCAGATAGAACTCAAAGGTAATCAGTGTCGAAAAAGACATGTGAAGAGTGTATTTGAAAATCATGTGTTGTGCTAAGTGTTGTATTAGTGCAGACTATTAAGCAGAGCAAAGCGGAAGACTTCTTGAAAAAAACCCGAATTCTTATTTCCCTATAACCTCAAATATAGCAGCATCCCTTGCACAGTCTTGCATTAAATACTGAAAATTTGATGAATAAGAAGTTAATGAGAAAATACTTCTAATAAAATATTGGTTCTCTACTGGTTTTAATACAAATAATAATCCAGAGCTCATTCACTTTGAGGGTAGGCACCTGAGGTTTCCACTGCCACCCTCCTACCGTGTTCCCATTGGAGGTAAGCAGCTTAAGCTTCTTCTGGAGACTCCACAAAAGGAACTTGTGTGTACAGGACCTGGATTCAGCCTTCCTCCATCTTGGCTAGCACTATGTTCTAAAATACCCCATACCAGTGCAATGGAAATTATAGGCACTTGCTCCTGTCCATTTCTCTCAGTGGACTTTCTACCTCCGGGCCCTTTGCCAGGTTCTATGATAGCCAAAAAACAACTTAACCTTAGGAGAGGAGCTAAGCAATATCTCTCTAATGAGTGTATATATTCACACAAACACCTGCACGTGATACACCAACTACAGCCTTGACTGGAAAACAGAATCTAGTTTGTTAAAAATTTACCTTTTTGACTTTTGAGGTTAGTAAAGCCCTGAAGTGTAAAGCGCTTTTTTGACAGTGCAGAGCATTCTGAGGTAGAACTAATTATTGAATTATCTACAAATGAGGAGAGAGATGAAAAGAGAGAAAGGGGAAAGACACATGAAAAGGTCAAGGCAAAAATCATCCAGCAGTATTCCAGAGAACTAGCATTTTGAGGGAGAAATAAAAATCAGTAAGTTCATGCATTGTAGAAGAATCCAAGCAAGAATTTATCACCTCCGTACAGGATTTATGTTTAGAAGTGGTCTAGTGGCTGAGCTCAGTAATGGGAACCCAGGCACAGAGGAATAAAGGGCTCTTCTAAACACACCCATCAAGGTTTTAAGAATTCTGAGGTAGTGTCAAGACATTTGTCCAGTAAAAGAGAGATCTGAGAAACCATCAAATCTGTAGGATCATCAACAATGTTGTCCCTGTAACATAAAAACCTAAGAGCATTTTCCTAGCTCTCACTTTACACTGGAGACTCCATTTCCCCTCAGTAAGGTACTCTATGCCCATGGATAATTGAACTGATAACTGAGACTCACCTTTGCCTCTCTCAGGGTACTTTGGTGTTACTGAGGTGAGACAACCTTCTGGGCTTGTGGGATCAGTTTTTCTCTCTTCTAGTTTTTTTAAGTTTCTTCCCTGATTCCTTGAAGGACTGTTTGTCAGAAAAAAATTCAGATTATAAACCTCCTGAAATTCTAAGTCTGAACAGGGATGGCAGATATCTGTCCCTGCTATAACCACAAGGCTGGTGTTGCTCCTTGCTACAGACATAGGTACTGAAGAGTACTGCATACACCCTGGCCTCCATTTCCTGGAAAGCTAGGATGGGGACTGGCACCCAAGATTGCAGCCATGTGTGTTATGATTGCTGCTATAGCTGCATTGGGCACAGCCAGTGGAAGGGTGCATGTTGCTTGGCTAGGGTGTGGAGGCCATGGAAGGACCAACTGTCTCCTGGCATCTCCGGGTTGGTGCCATGGCTGGGTGGAGCAGACACCTGCTCCTCTGGGCAGATGTGGCTGGGGTGGGGTGGGTGGGAGGGTGCCGGCTCTACCACAGAACTGCCATGGAGGGGGGTGAGATACCCCCTTCCCATGGCCCTAGCAAAAAGCTGCCACAGCTGGGGCAAGGCACAGCCCCCCCCCCCCCGCCATAGCCCAGAACCAAGCCGCTCTGGTAGCTCTGTGCTGCGACTGACAGGCAGAGGTGGCACTCTGCACGCCCGCCCCTGAGCCCTGCCTGCCCCGAGCCCTCTTTCAACTTTCACACAGTTAGGTTAATTTTGGGATTGTAATTAATTTGGTGATTCTGTCTCTTTTCTGTCTGGTTTTATGAGAAGCAATCCCATTCCAGGCTCATCCCATTTTCCTGCCACAACCAAACCCTGGCCTTGCTTTAAGTTATGATAAGAGGAAGCTGCATACCCAATTTGGTGGTCCTAGTTCTTACCATTTAGGAGGAGTTCTTGAACAGACAGACAGACCGACAGAAATGCTCAAATATAATGCTATATTCCGTAAACAGGCAACTAGACTGTGCTATTTTCTAGTTCATGCCACTGCTATAAACTCTTTATGTAAAACAATGTAACAGTTCAAAATCTATTTAAACCTCAGGTCTATAATTCTAAAGTGGCAGAAAAGCAGCGGAAGTAAAAAGTATAGTAGGAGGCAAGTGGACAAAAGAACAACAGAGGGTATGTCTACACAGCAACATTATCTCCAAATAACTAGCGTTATTTCAAAATAACAGTTTACATCTACACAGCAGGCAGTTATTTCAAAATAATGTCGAAATACTGTCAAGCTGGAGGACTTCTTACTCCAACTCCTGTAACCCTCGTTGTACAAGGAGTAAGGGAAGTTGGAGGAAGAGTGCTCTATTTCCAAATAAGTGCTGTGCAGATGCTCCCGAATTTGAAGTAAGCTACACAATTGATGTAGCTCAATTTGCATAGCTTGTTTCGAGTTAAGCCCTGCTGTGTAGATGAACCTAGACAAGCCTCCTTGGTAAGTCTAATGTATTTTGTAGCAATCTGCTATGTTTAACCCCACTAACTTTACTTGACAACATATTTACTTACCTTGTACAAGTTGATGCAGGTAAAGGTAAACTGTGCGTCTGTTCTAGTGTTTTGTGCTGACTAGCTTCTGCAAGAAAGAAAAATATCTATCAAAATTACTTCTCTCTATTCAGAGCCTTTGTTTTCAGAATTTTCTTGCAACCCAGGTGTATAGAATGGGGTTTCCAGTATAAAACTCCACTGGGCAGAAGGGAGAAGGAAAGAGATAAAGAGAATGTTTTACCTCGGCATGCCTGCAGTTGGCTAGTTAACACTTTTCTAATTTCATTTACCCAGGTAGCTTTAATTTCAGGGGTTGGTGCCTATCACAAAAAAAGAAACAAGTAATCAAGTACTGAAAGCTAGTTACACTAAACAATGATTGCAAAAACACTGATAGGAAGAGCCCTAATAATAAACAGAACTATCTCTCAGTCTTGAGTATAGGTGAGTTGTTTTAAGTTTTTACCTCATCTGGGAGGCTGGGAGAAATGATGCTTTTCAGACAATCATAGAACACTAGAACTGGAAGTGGCCTCAAGATATCATCAAGTTCAGTCCACTGCCCTCACAGTAGGACCAAGCACCTTCTGGATCATCCCTGAGCGATGTTTGGCTAACCTGCTCTTAAGTATCTCCAGTGATGGATATTCCACAACCCTCATAGCAATTTATGCAACTGTTTATCCACCCTGACAGTTAGGAAGTTTTTCCTAATATCTAGTATAAACCTCCTTTGCTGCAATTTAAGCCCATTGTTTCTTATCCTATCCTCAGAGGCCAATTTTTCTCCCTCTTCCTTCTGACACCCTTTTAGATACTTGAAAACCACTATCATGTCCCCTTCAGCCTTCTCTTTTCCAAACTAAACAAGCCCATTTTTTTTCAAACTTCTCTCATACTTCATGTTTTCTAGACCTTTAATCATATTTTGTTGCTATTCTCTGGACCTTCTCAAATTTCTCCACATCTTTCTTGAAATGTGGTGCCCAGAACTGGACACACTACTCCAATTGAGGCTTAATCAGTGCAGAGTAGAGTGGAAGAATGACTTCTCGTTTCTTGCTCACAACACTCCTGTTAATGCATCCCAGAACCATGTTTGCTTTTATTTCAACAGCCTCATATTGCTGACTCATTTAGCCTGTGGTTCACTATGACCCCTAGATGCCTTTCTGCAGTACTCCTTCCTAGACAGTCACTTCCCATTCTGTATGTGTGAAATGGATTGTTCCTTTCTAAGTGGAGTACTTTTGCATTTGTCCTTATTAAAAACTTCATGCTATTTACCTCAGAGCATTTCTCCAGTCTGTCCAGATTATTTTCAATTTGACCCTATCCTCCAAATCAGTCACAATCCCTCCCAGCTTGGTATCATCTGCAAACTTAATAAGAGTACTCTCTATGCCATCAACTAAATTGTTGATGAAGATATTGAACAGAACCAGTCCCAAAACAGATCCCTGTGAAACCCCATTTGTTATGCCCTTCCAGCATGATTGTGAACCATTAATAACTACTCTCTGAGAACGATTATCCAGCCAGTTATGCATGTACCTTATAGTAGCCCCATCTAGGTTGTATTTCCCTAGTTTGTTGATATGAAGGTCATGTGAGACCATATCAAATGCTTTACTAAAATCTAGGCATACCATGTCCACCACTTCTCCCTTATCCACAAGACTTGTTATCTTATCAAAGAAAGCTATCAGATTGGTTTGACATGATTTGTTCTTTACAAATCCACATTTGCTGTTACCTATCACCTTATTATCTTCCAGATGTTTGCAGATGAATTCCTTAATTACCTACTCCATTATCTTCCCTGGCACATAAGTTAAACTGACTGGCCTGTAGTTTCCTGCATTGTTCTTACTGTATTTCCCTTTTTATAGATGGGCACTATATTTGCCCTTTTCCAGTCTTCTGGAATCTCTCCCGACTTCCATAATTTTGCAAAGATGATAGCTAAAGTCTCAGATAACTCCTCTATCAGTTCCTTGACTATTCTAGGACGCATTTCACCAAGCCCTGGTGACTTGCAGACATCTAACTGTTCTATGTAATTTTTAACTTTTTGTCACTGTCGCAGAAACTTGATTTCTCTAATGAGAAAATTAACAAGACTTATTTATGCAAATTTTTCCTGAAATGTTGTGAATCTTATCTTTTTCATCATAAAGGCCTGTATCCTACAAACACACACAGTAACTTTTACATACTTGAATAGTGCCATTGACATCAATGGGTAGCTCAGGTGTGTAAAGTTAAGCACATTTGTAAATTCATGCAAGATCAAGTTCAAACAGTTACATTCCACTTTTTGGTCAATGACATCTGAATCATATCTCAAAATTTCTGGGCTGCACGGCTTAGATTAGTAACTTATAAAATGAGGCACCACTTCCTCTTTTTTATTCTTTTTAGAGCACCTCTTCTGTTTAAAAGTACCCTCTGCAGTCACCTCTGTGTGTTGGCTCCATTCTCCTCATTTTACCAATGTACAGTAATATAGTAAAAAAACCATTACACCTTGTAACATCTCAGTTGTATCCCAAAAAGCTTTATAGGAGTTGAATACGAGAAGTTGACCCTTCCGTGTCAGGCACCCTTCGGACCTGACCAGTCCCATTTGCTGGACCAGGGAGATCAATTCTGGCCCGTCTGCTGCAGGCCTCCATGCTCTTCCAGGGGGCTGCCAGTGTCCCAAATGGGCACCCCTCCTGGCCATCAGTCCTGGCTTTCCTCACAGCTGACAACATCACTCCTGATCCTGGCCACTGGGCTTTGTTCCTGGCCTGTGTCAGGCAGCCAGCCTGGCTGGGCCCCAGTCGCAACTGGGCACAGCTCCTGGCCTCAGCTGGGCTCCTACCCTTGGGCTGCTGATCCAGCTCTGCTCCCAGCCCTGGCTGGGCTCCTGGCTCCTCTGCCATCAGACTCCCTGCCAGCCCCCAGCTCCCAGCCCAGCTCTGCTCCCAATCCCGTCTAGGCTCCTGGCCATTGGCCTATCAACTGCCACCGGTCTCCCAACTGGCTCCACTCCCAGCCCCAGCCAGACTTCCAGTTGCTGGCTCCTTTGTCGCCAGATTTCCAGATAGCCCCTGCTTCCGGCCGCTGGGGCTCTCTGATACAGCAATATCCGTGGTCCAGATGACGACGGACCAGAGAGGTTCAACCTGTACTTAATTTTTTTACTTCTATAATTTCTCTCTTCCTCTGATAAATTAAGTGTTATATTTTCCCCTTTTCTTGTCTTTCCACTGAACAGCTCCTATTACAGTCAGTGGGCTGGTTTAATTAATCTTACACATACTCTCAGATCTTTATGTACAAACATGAAAAACACTTCACTAGGCACTTTTTTGTGCATCTGGATTGTACAGTGACACATATAGGCTCCATTTACTTCTCTTATTAGAAGTCAGAAAGCATCACTGTCTCACTTCCAAACCAGAAAGTCTCAACTTTTATTTTGAAGAATACTACACAAGACTTGCTGCACATGTCTGTTACTTAGGCTTCTTGTCCAAGTGACATTGCTAAGACTGAAATAATAATTTATGTAAGTAAGAGCAACACCTGCAAGCATACAGGAAATGGGGAAATCACCTCATCATTTATTCTGTGAAAGCACATGGCTCAAATTAAAAACTGTATGTAGAACAAAAATATAGGCCTATGAGTTAAAGTAAAGTGAAACACCGTTACCTGAATGATGTAAACTTCTTCCCTCGCATTATACCAGATTTCAAATTTCTTTGAGTCACCTTTGACGTTCTCCGTTATTCCAACAGCTGTCATCTGGCAAACACAACAAACAGATGTTGACATGCTAAGCATCAGTGAAAATAATGGTAACAGAAGACCATTAGTCACCACCTTTGATTCCAATACACTGAACTGTTTAAAACCTATTCAGCAGAAAAACTGATGTTTTTCACTCAAGCCAATCCACTGTTCATGTATAATCCATGCATTATGAAGTGGGAAAGATTAACAGCTGAGAGTAAAGCTCTTATTAGTGTGCCAGAATGAAGGGGAGATTCTGTAAATTAATCAGGGCAGAACGAAAAATCATCTCTCATTTAAGGGCCAGATTTGGACACACTTATATGTAGGGTGACTTATATGTATAGTCACTTACTCTGCTAGTAATCCCAATTAACTATTTGACATGGGTAAGGGGATCACATTCTGGACTACATTACCCTAATATAGTTTTGTAATCTCAAATCAGGTGATCTTGGCATTAAAAAGGGAAGCTATGGAGAGATGGGAAGGACAGAAAAAATAGCACAAAGAGAAGAGATTATATCAATACTGGCCAGATTTGCTTCTATGTGCAAATTCTATGCTACAAAAAATTCTTTAGGTGTTTAAGGCATATAACATGTTTACAAATAAAGTTTTATGACTTCAGTGAATAAACACAATATACTATAATAAAACAGCTCAAAGCTTAAGTACTACTACTGTCTTATTCTTAATATGATTGCTAAATATCTTACATTTAAGGAATGCTTGTAACTGTAGGAAGGTGCTTTTTCATATCCCTCTCCATTTTCTTCTCTCTTCTTACAGAATAACACTGCCTTCTCATGGAGGAAGAGGTGCCTTTGCATTGGCTTGAAACGTGCCAAATCCTTCACTTTTGAGTGGCCCTTTTTGTGATCTGTCCATACACTGAAGGATCCTTGCATTAAAAGCTTGCCTAGTTCATTCAGGTTTCCCTAAAACAAAAACAGTGAAGTTGTTTACACTTTGAAGGGACATGATCAACTTGACAATACATTTCTGTCTGAAAAAATGTTGTTCTAGCAGTACAGTTGTTACCAGAAACTCCCACAATCAGTAGGGAAGAATGGTCCTAGAATTGTGAGACAGGAGAGAGCGAGAGAAAAATAAAGTATTTGTAAAAAAGGTTCTCTATCAATTTTAAAAAAAATAAAAAAATTGGTTGACATTGTTCCTTTATACATATTTTTTTGCTTTATTAATCTTGAAAGTGGGAAGACATTACACAAAGATGTGTGATGAAGGTGGTCCAAATTAGCCTGAAGAGAACAGAAGCAGCAATGGTATTTCTTATTTAGACTTTAACCACTGTCAATAAAGAAAGGGCGAGGAATCCACCATTACATGCAGATTGAAATCAACATATTATAAGCAACATCTAACATCCAACAGTACATCCAAATACTAAAGAGAAATCTGACAGTTATACTAATCAGATTAGTAAAATACAAAAAAAGTCGTATCTAAACCTTTTAAATTTGATGGTTCAGATAAAATGGAATGTGGGGGTGAAAGCCTGGCCCTACTGAAATCAATGGGAACTGTCCAGAGTCATAGTTTCTAAGGCAAGAAGGAACCATTATGATCATCTAGATTAACCTCTTGCATAACACAGGCCACAGAACTTCCCCCAAACCATTCCTAAGCAGATTTTTTTGGAAAAGCCACCAATTTTCTTTTAAAACTTGTTTGTGATGGAGAACCCGTGAGGCTACTTGGTAAATTGTTCCAATGTTTCATTGTGAGGGCAAGGGACTGGACCTGATGACCTCTCGAGGTCCCTTCAAGTTCTAGTATTCTATGATTCTGTGATCACCCTCACAGTAAGAAGTGTACCTTATTTCCAGTCTTAATTTGCCTAATTTCAACCTCCAGCTGTTGGACTGTGTTATACTTTTCCTGGCTATACTGAAAAAACATTATTAAATATATGTCCCCAAATAGGGACTTATGGACTCTAATCCTTAATATTCCCTTTATTAAGACAAATAGATTGAACTCCTTAAGTCTCTCTAAGGCATATCTTCTCATTCTTTAATCTTTCTCAAGCACATCTCTGAACTGTCTCCAATTTATCAACATCCTCTTTGAATAGTGGACACGAGAACTGGACACCCTAGTGTCAAGATAGAGGTGAAATAACCTCTCTAATCCTACTCAAGTTTCTCCTATTTATGCATCCCAGCATTACATTAGCTGTTTTGGCCACAGAGTCATGTTGGGAGCTCATGTTCATGATTATCCACTATGGTCTCCAAATCTTTGTCACTGTTTCCTGGGATATAGGATGCTATTATTCCTGGGTTTGGTTCTGGAATCACAACTTCCCCATTAGATCATCTTGAGAGGAAATTTCCCTCTAAAGAAAAAGCATTAGGTAAAGGTTAACAATGCTTGAAACATGTGGCCTTGTCCATAGGTTCTGGAAGTAGGAGTGCAGGGGAGCGAGTACTGTGACACTCCCTAGCTTAAAGTAGCTTCCCTCACATGCACCGTTTACAGTTGGGTTGAATGGGTCTCCACACTCTCACCACACAAATTGTTTCAAAGAAATTTTCAAGAGGAAAACTGGAATCAACAAAATGGGATTGGGACTTCTAATAAAATATACTGAAAGTACATACTAGTAGTGAGATTGGTGAGAAATGTGTCAGAATCCATTTCCCCATTATTTTTACTAGACAGCACAGATCAGAGATTAGTCAAAAGAAAACTGTTGCAAAATCCCATTTGCATGATTACATACATTATTATATTCACTTCATTTTGTATCTGTACAACAATTAAGAAATGCGGTCACTTACGTCATAGCCGGTAATGGCAATCTGGTGCATAGAATCATTGACTGCTTTGAGAATACCTAGTATAGAGGTTAATGCCTCCTGCAGATCTTCAGCTCCTTCACAGTTTTTACTGTACTTCAGCATTTCCTATGGGGAAAAACGATGTGATGCTCATTCTGTTTTGTAAACAGATAACTATTACATCTCTAGATGTGTGCACTTTCAACACTGAATTTTGAGATGAGCTTTCATCTGTTAATTCCTCCTCCCCTCCCCCAACACTATCTGGTTCTGTGTGTTAATTTCAACCAAAAATTCCCACTTGCCACAATTGAAAAAAGCCTGAGGAGGAGAAGGTGGGAATCTCCAAAAATCCCATGGTAATGGATAAAATAAGACAGAGTCAGATGGTTCTAAATTCTACTTCTTGCCTCTGGAAACGAGGCCTATATAAGCCCAATGTTGCAAACAGTTGCTATCAATATGGTGAAAAGATTGGCATGAAGTTTTGTGAAAAAGGTTTCTATTGTTATCTAGCTCTAAAATTTAGGTACATCCCATGCTCATTTTAAGCTGTTATTTTGATTGCAGCCTGAAGCCCTGCTCACAGGTCAAAAACCCACTGTGCTAGGTTATGTTTTGAATATCTATTAAATAATTTACAATGGGAAAAAAATAAGACCTGTATTAAATGTTTGGAAATTTGGTATAGCATTTCCAAAATTGTCAGGCTTCCAATATAAAAATTATTATATTAAACATTATCCTGTATTTCCAAAAACATACAGTGGCATAAATTAAAAAACACTTGATTCCAGAAATGCATGCCTCTGCATTACCTTGCAGAGTTTCTATATGATTGCACAGGCATTTTTCTGAGTATATTTTCAAGCCCATGGTGCCAATTTCTGCAGTGGTCAAGTTTCAAGCAAATAGAAAGTATCCCTTACAAGTCTGTTTGTCCTAGTCTTCCTTCTGTCTACTCAGTGGGAGAACAAAGTCAAAAAGAATTATAGCAAACTCTATATATGAAGCACAAGATTGCCCACCCACTTCCTGCTTTTAGAATCAGAGAAACAAGAGAACTGAACAAGATGACAGATTGAAATCTGCCCATCACCCTTCATGCCTTGAAAGTCCATGTATGGTCTTATTCCTACTGCCTTTAGGCTTTTCTTGGGGTAGGATGAGACAAATAGTGACATACAACTACAAAATAGTGTAATTTTTTAAAAATGCCCAAGCACCAAAAGAATACTCATGCATATTGTTCTGTACCCCCTACCTTCAGCAGTAATTGGTATTTGGTTATTCTCTGAACAGGCTTCAGTAAGTAGGAATCCAAACTCAGTTTGTGCTCAAGTTTCCTCTGACATTCCTATGATGAATTTAGCACTTCATTAATACATAAAGTCTTTCTTCATTCAATCTTAGAAACATTGAGAAAAATGAAGACTTAAGTAAGTATACCTGAAAAAATGCAGAGTCTGAAAACTGCCTCCACAAGCTTTCAGATCGGGGTTTATTTTGACAATATTTTTCATACATCTGGAAATCTTCCATCTGAATTCCATAAAAAAAGGTTATTGTGAATTCAAGTACTGAACTTTTACTAAAAAGCGTTTAAAATACTTAGGAATTCCTACTTCTGAGACTAAGAAAAAAAAAAAAAGAGGACAAATGATAGTATAATTCCCTGGAACATTAATGACAAAAAATATTGTTAAAATATTTGCCATAATTTTGAAGCATATTAATTTACATATTGTATTGCAGAATTTTAAAAGAACACTTTCTTGTTAATTCTTGCTTCTGTTTAACTTTACCATTTTAAAATATGTACAATTCACATATATAAATCACTTATTTAAACTAATATATAAAGAGGAAATACAGCTGCATAGCACTTTAATATTAACCATGAATATAGGCAAGCAGTAATACAATAGAGAAGTGTTCTTTAGTGATTGATTACTATGTCACCAGATGCATCCAGCTAGTAAATGTTGCTAGTAGCTAATTCATAAAGTTTTGCTATCCATTCAGAAAGTATGTTAATTAACATCAGTAAAATCAAGAGTTCTACTCTTGTGGAGTGGGACAAAGTCTCTGTAGCACATCATTTTTTTCCTGTACAATTGCAGTTTTTCTGTTTGCGTTATCTGTGCAATAATGAACAAATGTATCAAATTCAAGTCCGTATACAGCGTTCAATCACTTTGAACTAAAATATCATCCAACTATGGTTGTGCACGGTTCACTTCAATGTCTTTAAGGGTTTTACTATTTGTTATTCCATGGCATGGCTGATCATGTAAGTCATGTGGTGTTATTGCTGCTCCCTAACTGTATGACTGAACCTTTTAAAAGTAGAGAAATGTTTCTGCTAGAGTCAAAATCGTATTTATGAATCTATTACCCCCGGGTCAAATTTACCATGCACAAAGCCTATGCGGCACACAAGTTCTACTTCAGCTCAGGCTAGTTGAGTTTTAACAGGGCTTACATGTTACATAGGCTTTATCCTGGTCCTTTGCAGATTATTGAGTTTCACCTTCTGAACAGAAGTGCCACAAGTTGTGAATATTATGGAAGCAAATTCAAGCTTTTATTTTAATGAATACTTGCAGGGCTCGACAAATTATACAATCTACTCGCCCGTGGCGAGTAGACTGTAACCTGGAAGAGCTGGGTTCCGGCGATCTGCGCATGCGCAGATCATCGGACAGTGCAGCTGGCGAGCGGGGCTCGCTGCAGTTCGGCAAGCCCTGAATATTTGCAATTAATCTTTTTTGTAGATTTGCCCAGCTCTCCTCTCTTTTCTGTTTGTCTTCTATTTCCTCTGTAGTCATAGATTGTTCTACAGGCAGTCCCAGGGTTACATGGATCCGACTTACATCGGATCCCTACTTACAAATGGGGTGAGGCAACCCCGCACTAGCTGCTTCCCCGCAGCAGACCAGGGAGACGCGAAGCTAGCGCCCCCCCCCAGCAGACCAGGGAGACGTGGAGCGGCTTTTCTCAGCAGACACTTCATCTTGAGAATAAAGGACTGAGGGAAGTGAGGTGTGGGAGAATAAAACTGAGCTCTGGAGAAATGTTTGGCTAGCGTTTCCCCTACAATATGTACCAGTTCCGACTTACATACAAATTCAACTTAAGAACAAACCTACAGTCCCTATCTTGTACGTAACCCAGGGACTGCCTGTATAACTAGAATGCTGGGCTTCTAATTCAAGTAGTAGGCAGAGCTGAGTGAGACCAGAACAGCGAGTAACACACATTCTCTCGAATACATACCCTTTCAAGGAAACACCTTCCCACCAGCTCTGGGTATTCTATGTAATTTTCTAGCTCTCGCAAGAATATTCTACAAAGAAAATAACTTTGTTAGGTTATGTGACAGAATATTCTAAAGGAAAAAAGCAGTTATAATGGCTTAGACTTCCTTAGGTTCCCTCTCCTGCAATAGCCTTAATTTTCTAAGCTTTAGGAAATATCAGAGTTGTAATATTATACTACAAAAATAAACATCTCCCTCAAATCATTATTTGAAAAGGACACCAAATTTAAAATTGTATTTCTGTTTTTAAGATACTCTTGTTCGAAATGGTTACTATAAGATTACTATAACTGAACAAGAGGGGAGAAAAAAAAATTATTTACTTTGTTGGTCAAGTATTTTTTTTTTACTGTGTTGACCATGTTGGCCAAATCTTACATGCCTGTAAGAAATGTAACACCTGTCTTTTGTGTTTAACTGTCTGAAATTATAGTAGGTTGTCAAGAGATTAAAAAAATTATAACTGTGATTAACCAGTTAAAGAATAATATAATACCAGGTATTTAAATATTTTAGGATATTTTCAAATATATTTGATTTCAATTACAATCCAGAACAAAGAGTGCAGTGCTCACTTTATATTTTTGATGTCAAATACTTTCACTGTAAACAACAAACAAAATAGTATTTTTCAATTAACCTAATACAAACATAGGTTGACCCTCTCTAGTTCAGCAACACCTATTGTCTAACATGATTTTAGTTAGTCTGATGTCCACTTATCTTGGGCGTGGACAAGTTTTCCTCAGTCTCATAATTTTTTTTTAACAGTCCTGGCTCTCAGTGTTCTGTGTTGTTATTTAGCTCTAATTTAACCCAAATGCTGTTGGAAAATATTTGAGCTCGCATGATCTTCTTATCAATAAAATAGGCAAATACAACTTAGATGGAGCTACTATAAGTTGGGTGCACAATAACCCAGAGAGAAGTTATTAATGGTTCACAATCCCGCTGGAAAGGTATAACAAGCGGGATTCTACAAAGGGTCTGCTTTGGGACCGGTTCTATTCAATATCTTCATCAATGATTTAGATATCGGCATAAAGAGTACACTTATTAAGTTTGCAGATGATACCAGGCCTGGAGGGGTTGCAACTGCTTTGGAGGATAGGGTCATCATTCAGAATGATCTGGACAAATTAGAGAAATGGTCTCAGGTAAACAGGATGAAGTTTAATAAGGACTAATGCAAAGTGCTCCACTTAGGAAGGAAAAATCAGTTTCACACATACAGAATGGGAAGCGACTGTCTAGGAAGGAGTTTGACAGAAAGGGATCTAAGGGTTATAGTGGACCACAAGCTAAGTTTGAGTCAACAGTGTGATGCTGTTGCAAAAAAAAGCAAACATGATTCTGGGATGCATTAACAGGTGTGTTGTGAGCAAGACACAAGAAGTCATTCTTCCGTTCTACTTTGCGCTGATTAGGTCTCAGTTGGAGCATTGTATCCAATTCTGAGTACCACATTTCAAGAAAGATGTGGAGATATTGGAGAAAGTCCAGTGAAGAGCAACAAAAGTGATTAAAGATCTAGAGAACATGACCTATGAAGGAAGACTGAAAGAATTGGGATTGTTTAGTTTAGAAAAGAGAAGATTGAGAGGGGACATGATAGCGGTTTTCAGTTATCTAAAAGGGTGTCACAAGCAGGAGGGAGAAAAATAGTTCTTCCTGGCCTCTGAGGATAGAACAAGAAGCAATGGGCTTAAACTGCAGCAAGGGAGGTTTAGGCTGGACATTAGGAAAAAGTTCCTAACTGTCAGGGTAGTCAAACACTGGAAAAAATTGGGTAGGGAGGTTGTGGAATCTCCATCTCTGGAGATATTTAAGAGTAGGTTAGATAAATGTCTATCAGGGATGGTCTAGACAGTACTGGGTCCTGCCATGAGGGCAGGGGACTGGACTTGATGACCTCTCGAGGTTCCTTCCAGTCCTAGTATTCTATGATCCAGCAAATCTTCTGGTCTGGCACCAGACAAGTCCTGAGGGTGCCGGATAGAGAAGTTCAACCTGTACTGTAGTGCAATCTCCTTATCATGAAAGGTGAACTTACAAATGTTGAATGATGTACAAAAGTAAAACAATGTAAAAATGTAGATGCTACAAGTCCACTCAGTCCCCACTTCTTGTTCAGCAAAGTATCTACAAGTTTGGTTACAATTTGCAGCAGATAACGCTGTAGCTTCTTGTTTATGAAATAACCCAAAACTGAGAACAAGTGGTCGCATAGCACTGTTATAGCTGGTGTTACAAGATAATTAAGTGCCAGACATCAACCACTAGTCCAGAGGACATACATCTGTGATGACGACAGGCTCTGATCAATAATGATACAAAGAAGAGCAGAGTGGTGAATGTTCATTTTCATCATCTGAGACAAAGGAGAGTGGCAAAATTTGATTTTCTTTTTTGGTGGAGTATTGCTCTTTCAAGACTTCTGAAAGCATGCTTCACACCTCATTACTTTTCAACGACACTTTAGATTTTTAAACGTTAGGCCGAGTGTGTAGTTATTTTTAGAAATCTCACATTGGAACCTTCTTTGCATTTTGTCAAATCTGCTGTGAAAGTGTGCTGGGTCATCATCCTGCGACTGCTACATCATGAAATATATGACAGAAGGTGGGTAAAACAGAACTGGAGAGATGCAATTTTCCCTTAAGGAGTTCACTCATATATTTAACAAACACATTTTTTTTAAACAAGCATCATCAGCAGGGAAGCATATTTCTGAAATGGTGTCCGAAGCATGAAGGAGCATACAAAAGTTTAGCACATCTGGAATGTAAATATTTTGCAATGTTGGAGACAAAAGTGCCATGTGAATGCCCATCCTCACTTCCAGATCACATTGTATGTAAGAGGCATGCAGCATTATCCCCTGTAAATATAAACAAACTTGTTTGTCTCAGTCATTGGCTTAACAAGAAGTAGGACTGAGTGAATTTGTAATCACTAAAGGTTTACATTGTTGTGTTTTTTAATGCAGTTATGTAACAAAAAAATCTACATTTATAAATAGCACTTTCATGATAAAGAGATAACACTACAATATTTGTACGAGGTGAATTGAAAAATGCTATTTGTTTATAATTTTCATAGTGAAAATATCTGTACATCAAAAATAATATAAAGTGAGCACTGTACACTTGTGCATGTTGTTGTAATAGAAATCAATATATGTGAAAATGTAGAAAAATCGAAAATTTTAAATAAATTTCAAGAAGTATTTATTGTTTAATAGCATGATTAATCACAATTTTGTAATAGTTAATTTTTTAAAAATCGTGTGAGTTAACCGCAATTAAATCAATAGACATAAGTTATACTTCTGTCCTTCCAACCAGTTCTAATTCTGCTTTGTGTGGGAATATCTGCTAAACAATATCTACTAATTGAAACTCCTGGGAGAGTATAAATTCTGTTGCCTTCACCATATAGAATATCAAGGATGGGATAAAATGGTTAGTGACTGAGGCAAGAAGTAAATACTTAGTGACAGGAAAAAGACCCATATTCAGGGATCGACCATATTAGAGTGTGCTGGCTGTAACTTTGTAAAGGTTGTAAAATAGAATAAAAACTATTTGAAACTGATTAACTTCCTCCATTAATTGGGTGAGTGAAAGGACAGGTTGTACATAGCAAATTACTGGGTGTTTTATGCTTTTTTGCAGATACTGAATAACTTCACACTGCTCTTCGCAAGGTTATTGGTCTCATAGAATCCTAGGGCTGGAAGAGACCTCAGGAGGTCATTGAGTCCAACCCAATTCCCAAAACCGGATCAACCCCAACTAAATCATCCCAGCCAGGGCTTTGTCAAGCTGGGACTTAAACACCTCTAGGGATGGAGATTCTGCCATCTCCCCGGGTAACTCATTCCAGTGCTTCATCACCCTCCCAGTGAAATACTTTTTCCTATTAGCCAAGATAGACCTCCCCCACTGCAACTTCTACCTCCCTTAGGTACTTTGCCTTCTCTTTCCTATGCAATATGGATTTAGAGACATCAGGTACTGAGGGATGACTTAGTCAGAGTCCTTTAACACAATTAAAAAGAATACAAGACTTCCTTCCTCCCCCAAGCAATACCACAAAAAATGGTACCACATACAAATGAAAACATTCATTCTCTTATCCACACCCACTCACCGAATCAAAGCTTTTCTTATTAAACAGAAATCCTAACCTGTTATGAAAATGATAAATTTCTTCCATATTCCCAAACAAAACATCCTTCTTATTTAGGAGCCCTGGTGAAATGAGATTCATCATTAAAGGGCTGTCCATCTCTGTAGCATAGCCCTTTGACATGGAGAGAGAGGCAGATTAATTAGTTCCAACCCTCTCCTGTACACAAATCAGTCTGCCAACAGCCGATACAAAGTACAGAAGATTTCTGCATCAATTAAATGTTGACTCTTACAACATTGCCCTTCTCTTGACCATCATCAAAATGAATGTGCGTGAGGATTGTACACACACATTCATAACCTCTGGAGAGTTAATTTAAAGAATTATTCAACATTCTTGTTAAATAAGAATGTAACAAAGTTTATACAATCACTGAATTCAAGCCAAAGCTAGCATATTTCTACATCTTTTTTTTAATGTAGTTTGCAATTTTTTAATAACTTTACACATAGTTTCAAAGCAAACTATATTATCTAAGCAAGCCTTAGACATTGATATTTCAGATGACTGGTTTTGTTCATCCACATTTATAATGACTACTGCAGGTAAAAAAAATCATTGCAGATCCTGTTCTTTAGCATTTTAAAACATCAAGAAATGCATGCAAACTTGTTTTAAGTCTGATTTTCAAATGTAGACTTTATCCATTGTGTATGAAGAACCAGATCCTCTGATCTGAGCACCTAGCTTAGGGGAGAATGCAAAGGTGGCTTTTGACCATCACTGCTCTTCCCTAAGCCCTGGGGACTCTAGGATAGTCAGCCCAAAAATGATATTCGGACAGGCAAACAAGATTTTTTTGTATTGTACATTTGCTAGAATTTATTCATTTAAGGATAAACAATGAAAGGTGTCGATTCTTTAGATAAACAGATCCAGTAATATATATATATATATATATATATATATATATATATATGACAAACAGACTTACCTCAAGAACACACAGAAGTTCTTCCACATATGCTCGTTCAGTTTCAATAAGTTCATTAATTACATGGCTGTTTAACAGAGAGATAATTAAGAAAGGACTTAATTTCCTTAGACTAATAAATCTTCATATAAATTTCCTTAGCCTATTTTACAGGCACAAATAATTAATGCTGAATATTAGTATTTCATATATTTGCATAACCCTATGTCAAAATGTCTCTTAAAAAGGGAGAGGTGGTGAATTCTGTTTAAATCAGAAGATTATAACTTGAAGCTGCACATTGTGACATCAAATGCTTTAAGCTTGGGTTCTAC
The DNA here is from genome assembly GCF_052426305.1 of Pelodiscus sinensis. Classification (NCBI taxonomy): domain Eukaryota; kingdom Metazoa; phylum Chordata; order Testudines; family Trionychidae; genus Pelodiscus; species Pelodiscus sinensis. Next base: position 242,565,876 of record NC_143052.1, read on the forward strand.
TGTACTTATAAGTGCTGCAGGAGTTGGTGTTAGAGGCCAGTGAAGATCGGTTTTTACATTTTAAATTCAGTTGGTCATTTGATATTTTAAACCATCTTATATACCGGTATTTATGCCATCTGATGAAAAAATGTTATGCTGCATCTGTGCCACATTTGTTTTCCACTGGGAACCATTACCTTGATTGCTTCTCTCTCTCTGTTTTTAGGTGAGTGACCATTCCCACGCTCATGAACAGATGGAACTAACTGTGATGGCTAGAATCAACCACAGTGTGTCATTTTTCAGAAAGCTGAGCCAATACATTTTGCAAACCCTGACATCCCAAATCTGAAGTGGTCTGAGATTGCGAATTTTGGAATTCAGATGATGGTGCTATGATGTGGACAAAGGAGTAACAGGAACTTCCTTGTGATGTCCCCACCACAGAGTTTAAGGCCAGAAGAGACAACCAGATCATATAGTCTGCCCCTCTGTCTATCACAGGCCACTAATGTCACAACTGACAACCAAAACTAGAACAAAGCACCACGGCTTGTTAGAGATCAAACCATTAGATCCCACAGGCAGAGAATGGGGAGAAATTCTTTTGTGATCCCACATATATTCAGCATGTGAGCAAAAACTAGCCAACCAAGCACTAAGAACATTCTCAGTACTACCTCAGGGTATGTCAACACTACAGAGTTATTTCAAAATAACTCACATGATGGTGAGCATCCACACAGCAAGCCTGTTATTTTGAAATTACTTCAAAGTAACAGGCTTCTTATTCTGAAATAGTAAACCCGCATTTCATGAGGAATAAAGCCTATTTCAAAATAGTGTAAGTGTGGATGGTGCAGTTGTGCTTATTTAAAAATAACTTGTCTCTAGGGCTTCCCACAGCTGCCTTGGTGGCCACTCTGTCCTCACCCCTCAACAGCTTCCCTTCTCCTGCCACTTTTCAAGGTGCAGGCAGAAGGGAAAGCACCTGTGGCACGATGCAGGCCCTGCTTGCACTGTACCACACACCAGCACTCTGCCCAGCCTTCTCTGCTGCAATGAGCAACGCCGGCACTTCATCCAAGCCCCCCACAGCTGCAAACATGCCAGCAGCCAGCTCTAAAGCCCCTGGCCAGGGGCGGAAGAGGAGGGCACCCTCGTGGATTGAGGTGGAGGTCGCCAATCTGATCGAGGTCTGGGGAGATCAATCAAACCTCCAGGATCTCCATACCAGCTTCATCCAGAGGGGACGTATGGACTAGGTTAGGATGAAGATCAGGGAGCACCGGAAGGCTTACACCAAGGCAAAGAAGTTCCAGGCAAAGAAGTTCCCGGTTGGGAGCAGCACCCTAGAACTGCCACCTTTATGTCCAGCTGAATGGCATCATAGGAGGGGGCAGGTCACTTCCCCTCCCTTCATTGTCACCTCTGGTCTGGACACGCCTGTCATCAGCCTCCAGGAGGGCAGGGCTGTGGAGGAGGAGGAGGAGGAGGATGATGATGAGGATGAGAGGAGGCCAGTACTGACACTATGCCCACCAGCAAGGTGGTCATCACCCTGGAGTCAGTACCCTCCCCTCTCAAGAGGTCTCCCATGCCTCGGACAAAGCCAGGGAAGGCCCATTGGGTGAGTTCCATCACTTTCCCATGGCACATGTGGGGGCAGGTGGCAGGCTGTGAGGGACTGCACGCTTCTTGCTTGGCCTTCTCGGCCTGGGGCTAGCACAACAGCCTGTGCACGTGGGTGCACAAGGAGCATCAGTCCCATGATGCTGCCACACAGGAACCAGTTGCTCCTTCTCACTGCCTGCCATACTCCAGAGTCTGTGGTGGGCCACTTTCCCACCACAAGCCACCACTAAGGAGGCTGTGGTCAGGGAAACACACAGCAGAGCCGCACACTCGTGCTTGCACTCTTGGAGCAGCATTTGCTCCCAGTCAAGTGTAGTGATTTGGAGGATACCGATGTCCTGCATGGGAACCTGCTGGGAAGGAGAAAGTGGAGGGGACCCCAGTACCACCCTTCCCAGCAAGCGGGCATTGCTGCTCACACGCACCTCCCCCAACACCTCTCTTTCCTCCAGCGGGCAGGGATAGAAGTTCTCTCTCTGTTGGACACAGCTAGTGCCAGACCTGGCATGTGGGCAGCACAGATGGAAGCTCAGCTGCCCGATCCCTCCCTTCCACCTGCAGACTCCTGGCCAGGCCAGCCCCTTCTCATGCCTGCTTGTCCCCAGGACGTGGGGGTAGCGAGGCTCCCCTGGGATGCTGATGCCCCTACAGGAAAGTGCCTCATGCCTAACCACAGACGGCTTTGCATGAAGCACTTCACTGTCATCTAAACCAAAACCTTTTGGTGTCAGCTCAGAGATTAGGGATAGGCTTCATGCATGGTGTCTCCTGGGATGACTGGCCTTCTTGCTTTTCTTCACAAGTGGACCAGCTGCAAGTGGGGCACATGCAACACTTCCCTGACATCCTCCCAATCCTGCGAGACCCACCAGTGGAGGTGACCCCAGGACAACTTGGCAAGGGAACACCTGGAGCACCTCCATTCCCTCAACTGAAAGGAGGATGACTGCCAGGAGAGCCATGCTGACCAGGAGCTGCACTGCACATCAGGGAGCAGCTGTCCTGGCAGCATGAGAGAATGGGAGTGGCTTACACCAATATTGAGTGCATGGTCACTGCCCTCCCTATACCCGCTCTTTCCCAAGCCCCCCTGTATTCACCCTTTCTTCTCCTAGAGCCCCCTGTGTCACTGATGGCTCCACACACAAAGTGGTGGGACCACCTGAAGCAGGAGCCATTCCCAGCCGCATCTCTGAGCCCCTCCTCCCCCTACCCAGGTTCTTTCTCCGGTTCCTCCCCAGTTCTAGATTCCCCCCCAAAAAATCAGAGCGTGTACTGTTTCAACAAAAAGTCTGGTTTATTTGGTCTTTGCAGGAGGGGAGGAAGGGGGAGAGGGGGGAAAGGTACAGAAGGGGGAGGAAAGGCACACTGGGCCACTGCAGAGGTCCCTTGTGGGAAAGTCAGGGGGAGAGTCTCACAAGTGGCCTTCTCTGAAACTCTCCCTCAGGGCCTCCCGGATGTGCACAGCCCCTGACAGGCTTGCCAGATGGCTGTGGTGTACAGCTGCTCAAAAGCTACTTGGCCCTTGCCCCCCACTCTTGCAAGAAAGGCTCCCCATTATTTTCGCAAAGGTTGTGGAGGATACAGTAGGCTGCCACCACCTGGAGGATATTCTGGTCGCTGGGGTCCAGGCAGGTGAGTCGTCACTGGAGCCTCACTTTGAAGCAGCCAAAGGCACTCTCCACCATGATGCAGCACCTGCTCTGTCTAGCATTGAACCATTCCTTGGTGGGGTCCAGGTGTCCAGTGTAATAAGGGGAGCAAGGGATAGGCTACGTCGCTCCAATGCACATGGACACGTCCACGTCCCTGACCCTGATGGTGCAGTTGGGGTAAAAAGTGCTGGTGTGCATCCTCTAGAAGAGGCTGGAATTCCTAAAGACATGTTGTGCACTTTCCCTGACTACCCAACATTAATGTCTGTGAAATGGCCCCAGTGGTCCATGATTTCCTATTGACGTAATCTGAGGCCTGGTGGTTGGGGGCCTGGATGGGGATGTGGGTGCAATGAATGCCCACTCCCCCATAACTGGGGAAGCCCATAATAGCAAAGCCAGTGATGATGGGGTCCACATTGCCCAGGGTGGCGACCCTGCGCAGCAGGATGTTGTTGATGGCCTTCACCACCTATAGAAGGATAGAATCATAGAATCACAGGGTTGCCAGATCCTTTTGGAGTGCCCCGAGCCCAAGCCCCTTCCCAGAGCAGGAGCAACCCCAACTACCTCAAGCCTGCAGAGCTTTGTGAAGGCAGAACTGAAAAACCTCCAGGGAGGGAGATTCCACCATCCCCTTTCTCCGGGGAAGCCATTGCAGTGCTTCTCCACACTCCTGGGACAATAGTAAGAGAGTCAAACCTGCATCAGCACGGCCCCGATGGTTGATCTCCCCACACTGAACTGGTTCCCGACGGAGCGGTAGATGTCTGACATGGCAAGATTCCAAACTGCGATGGCGCCACGCTTCTGCAGGGGGTGGGTGAGTCGCATGCAGGTGGTCCTGTCACCTGAGGGCAGGGGCATGCCACTCCAGAGCTCTAGAAAGGTGTCCTTCCACATGAGGACGTTCTGGAACCACTGCTGGTTGTCTCACCGTTCCATGACGACTTGGTCCTACCAGACAATACTGGTCTCCCACTGCCAGAAGCAGCAGTGCACTGTGTGCAGTGGGGAGGTGAGAGGAAGTGTGGCACATGAGGAACGACTGGGCCTGAGTGAGGAGGTCCCCCATTCCAGGCTGGTCATTGTCTTCAAGCAGGGCCACAAGGGCAGACTGCATAAACTGCAGCAGGAGTTGCAGCAGCGGGTCTAGGAACCAGTGACTGCTTTGTAGCAGGTCCAGCTCCATGATAGCGGTAGGAGTGCTGTGGGCATCTGAAAGGGCAACCACAGCATGCGGTGTGGCATTGGCTGTCTCTCAAGGAGGTAGGCTATGGAGAAGAATTTGAGACACGGCTGTAGAGGGGAGCCCCTTTAAGCACAAGCCTCACATAGCCTCAGGCAGCAGCTACAGGAAGCGAGTGCTGTCCTGATGCCCTGCCCGGAGTACTTCCGGCAGGCCTTAAATGTGATTCAGGCTCCAATCAGAATGGACATGCTATTTCAATATAGATCTGTGCTATTTTGATGGGGAGTTGTAGTGTGGATGCGCTATTTCGAAATAGTTATTTTGAGAGTTATTATTCCGAAATAACTTATTTCAAAATAACACTGTAGTGTAGGCGTGTACTCTAACTAGTCCAACCCATCCAGTGTCCTATCTCAAGTAGCAGCCATCTCAGATATTTCAGAGGAAGGAGAAAAAAAACGACAACAGAATACACTGGAGGAAGGGGAACCTTTCCTGATCTCTGCAGGAGGAACTAGCTGAAGTCCTGAAGAATCAGATTCTGGGAAGATTCAGTGTGAATTGGAAGGGACGCCAGGTCTGCTGAGCTCTGGCTCCCCACTACCACAAGCAATCCCACCATATAATCCCACTTTTAAGACAGCTCCTGCTCCACCATATAATCCCACTGATAAATTTGTCAATCTCATGCCTAAAACTGATTAAGTTGCTTGCTGTCCACAACTCCTATTGGGAGGCTGTTCAGAAATGCACTCCTCATGCTTAGAAACCATCAGTACATTTCAGATGGAAATTAGAAGACCAATTTATACCCATTTTTTTCTTCTGTCCTTCAGCTTGAACTCCAATCAACCAACCAGACAATTTTTTAGGAAAAATCATCTAAAAATTTCGAAGTATGGAGACCAAACAACTCTTGGTAGTTCATTGAAGGCTCGATAACTGCTCAAGCCTGAACTGAAACTTTAAAATCCCCTTTCACTAATGCATTTATCATTGAAAGTTGGCCTAGAGGAAGTGAAATTAGATATAGGATATAATCAAAATACAAGCTACCGACTAAAAATGGGAGAATATCCTCCAGAGCACAGCTGATTCAGGTCCACTAGCTTAGATTACCTTTAGTAATAAATTCACCTCAAAGTTTAGAGACTTGATTCAGAGAAACATATGAAAGCTTAGATGCTTCTCTGAACCTTAATCAAATGTAAAACTAAACAGTTTTCTTAAGGTTCATTTTTGAAAAGTTACAGCATTATTTTCAAATCTGTTGGTTTAATTTTGTCACAAATGAGAAGATACTTAGACAATCACAACAAGCTGCAGTCTTACACCAGCCAAGGAAAAGATTACTGCAATGGTGGGGTCATATTCAATGGTGCAATGGAAGGTATGTTTCTACAGATGATTTATTTAGCTAAAGTTTAAGGAAGCAGAGCACAAGACCAAACACAAATGAGGCTGGAAAATACAATTTTGAGATGTTTAAGATGACAAAATCCTCCCATATTACTCTCACTGAAGGAAGACAACTTGTAAGGACTTGTGCAAGATGGAGGTCCATTTTACAAACTCCCATGGCTACATCATAGCCATCTGAATCTGCTGAACAAAAATGTATTAGTAGACGTTAATCAGTCTAATCAGACCAACATGTTGGCTGTGGTACCTCAAGTACACCCACCTTCGTAACACAGCTAAGTTTTCTTCATCATCCATCACTGACCCAACTCTGTTTTGATGGAATTCACCCATTTCACTCTGGAACACAAAGTGAAAATGTACATGGGAGGAAAACAGGAAAATGCAGTTCCAGTCTATTTGCTACGTCACTGACACAAAGAACTATCTTGATTTCACAAGAAAGGCTGCAACTATTAACAGAAAACTGTGAGGCAAATTGGAGGGCAAAAGAATGAAAGATTATCTGTATAAATGGGGTGTCCCACAAAAGAGGAAGCCAGATTGCCAACATAGAATGGTTCTGCTTTTGGTTCTTTTCACAACAAGAAGTGTCTCAGGGCAATATTACAATCTTAGAGGACAAAACAGAACTCTGTGTAATCAAAACTTAATTTATCAAAGCTCTTTCCTCTGACACTTTCTGTATTTCTTTGAGTTCTGTGACTTTACAAAGCAGTGTGACTTTCTCTAGTTTGTGTGCACGCATGCACGGTGGAGAGAATAATCAACATGAAATAAATTCAGAATTACTTTTACTCTTCTGTAGTTCATTCTCCGGAGATTACCATCTAGGCTGGACACATAGTCAGAACCTCGATGAAGACCTGGTACAGAATCAAACGGCAGCTGTTAAACTGGAGCAAGTTTGACAGATCATTTGTGCAACCAGAGAATAGCTTAAATTCTTTTCAAGTTCATTGGCTTAGTGCAGACACCTAATTTAATGGCTTTTTTTGTAGTTACCTGGAGAGACGCAAGGAGATTTTACTAACACCTCAGGTCTTGGTGCCACTGGCTGAACCGGACGGGTTTGCTTAGCTGCTAGTTTCTTTAGGCTTGCTTGTCTCTTTTGAAACATTTCTTCCATGCTTTCTTGCTTTTGAAAAACTTTTTGCACATGTTCCTGTACAAATAGCATAACATAATAATAATTCTGAATAAACCCACAAACCAACCATGCTGTCTTTTATGGTACACTGACCTCCAGATTGTGCTACTTTTGTACAGCAGAAAAGGAGCATGAAGAAATAATGTTCTCAACTTCAAAATGAGAAATTCTTCACTCATTCTAACTAAAATATAATGTGTAATGCCAGACTGAGTCATTTAGTCCCAATTATGTAAAGGTACATCACCAAAGCATTTCACTGCTGATCATGTGCTAAATTTAGGGCAATTAAATCATTACTGATTCAGATTTACACATTAAGGGAAAATGTAAGTGACGTATGAGTATAAGTCCCATTTTTAAAATGGAGTTCAGCAATTAGTGAAAGAAAGCCAATGGGACTTAGCCTCCTAAGTGCCTGAATCACTGTTGCAAATGGGACCTAGACCCATTTTCACTATGTCACTTAAGAATTTAGGACAACATGCTCATGACATCCATGTTTGTCCTGTGACTCCTATACACATTCACAGGTGCATAGTGCCCTGGAAGAAGTAGAACTACTAAGTATCTTAAATTAAAGCTGTCCTAGGAAGCAACCTCAACTGCTGCAGGAGAAGTCTTAAAAGGGGTAGACCATCTCTCCCTCTCCATATCCCCATCAATAAAAGCAGTGCTGGGGCTACATAAAAGTAGGGCTAGGATAGAGCAATATCCGTGCTGCAGTTCGCAGCTCTCCCTCTCCCCACAGTGCTGCTGCCAGATACTGCATGTAGAACCGGGGAGTAGAATAAGCAATCAGGCTTATAAGCGCCTATAAAAATTCAGTGGCCAAAGAGGCTAGATCTGTGGCTTACCATTAACATCAGTCCTGCATAAAACACAATCTAAAATTAACAGTGACTATAAATATGTGCACATGCATAAATACTAAGAGTACCATTAGATCCTGGTTGAGAATGGGTTCATATAATTTGTAAACTTTATTCGGTTCATTGATTTTATTGTCTGCCCCAGTGTCCAGGAATTTCTCAATCTCCTGTAAAGCTGACTCTGCTCCATCCTGGGTCTGGCATTTGTCTACAGGCTGTGATGCTAGCAGGTAAATGCCTTCATCACACCATCTCATAGACTGGAAACACAAAAGAAAACAGGAGGAAAAAACCCCACATCAGCACGAACAATTGAATGGTTTGCAGAATACACTTTGTACATTTACAATTATGTGAGGGGGAAAAAAAAACATCTGTCTCTGATGCTTTAGCTCCCTATTAGCAAAAGCTCACTTTACACTGGAAACATTCCCTCTCTACTAGTCATCACTTACTTTCAAACACATGGGACTATCACATGTTTGCAATATTATTAGCAAGTGAGATGGGAAGCAGAACCATTTCATATAAAATCTACCTTCTCCAAAAGACTGTGCAGTTCCAAAGATTTGGTAAGATGATCTTTCTTATTTTTTATCTCTGTTGTAAACGCATCGCAGAGATGATGGAGCTCATTGCACTTGGGAAGAATGGAGTCCACAGCATAGTGGTTGCTTTGAACAAGCTGGTCACCTTCAGAAGCCAGCACGTTAGCTTTTTCTAAGGATTCCTAAAACAGTTTTAGGTACATCTTTTGTTAGGCATTCTTCAAAAAGCTTCCAAAATAAAGTTCATAAACATGTATTCTATTATGGAAAAGTGCATTGATTTGCTAGGCAAATAATTTCATGGATTAAACTGTTAACTGTCACATTGTCTAAAAACTCAAGTTGTTCTCCTCTTTCCTGATGTCCCAGTGCCTCGGTACTCCTCTTCAATATGGCATCTGTGTGGGTATAATCTTACATCACCAGTGCAGTCAGAAGTACTATCATCATTCATTTGCAGATGAGGCACTGTGGCGCAGACAGATTAAATGACATGTTCAAAGTTGCAAGTGGAAGCTGTGGCAGAATCAGAAAACAAACCCAGATCTCCTGAATCCCAGACCAGTGTCCTAACCAAGGGACTATACAATAATGGTCTATATAGACAAAAGTATATAACTATTCCACTACAAAATACCCATAAAAAACTGAAAAAAGTTCTCCATTTGTGTGTCTAGCAACATTTTTAATTTTGTGATACATTCTTCTCAGTTCTAAAATTGTCATGATACTGGTTGTTTAAATCATTGTGAGGAAAAGACACATTCTGTCCATTTCTGAATTGTGATTCTGGGTCAAAAAATATATTCAATTACTAGTTCCTGCTCATCTTTTTCAAAAAGCAAAAATATATTATAGTTCTTAGTCTATGGAGAAATTACAAGAACTTACATGTGATTTTTCTTCAAAGTTGGCAAGAGCCTTCAGAATGTGCTCCACATGTGCACAGCTGTTCCCCACATCTGTGAAAGCTGATAGTCTCTCAGACACTATAATTAAAGCTGCTTTGACCTGAAATGAGACAACAATATATTCAAGAGGATGATTTCACCTCCTCAGTAATAAGACTAGTGCTATATAGCTAGCATAATATGCTTCTACACAAGAATTGATTTGGAAGGGACCACTGAACACCTATGCCTGCTGGTCAGTGGAGATCAGAACACTGCAAGTAGAACACTTCGTCTTTAGAGAGAAATATTCAAGTCAATGAGGCTCCTACTTTCATAGTGATCTGAAGAGCTCTAAAGCTCATCTCTTTCACCAATAGAAGTTGATCCAATAAAAGATCACCTGGTGTGTCTCATATCTTGGGACCTATATGGTTGCAACATCATTGTAAACATTATTTCTGAATGATAATCCTTGAAGTATCATGGACAATAGCGGACTACTCAGAGGGTACATACTGTGATAATGGAATATAAGACTGAGGCTACATCTAGACTGCAGGCTTCTTTCGGAAGAAGCTTTTCTAGAAGAGATCTTCTGAAAAAACTTCTTCCGAAAGAGAGTGTCCACACTGCCAAAGCACATCAAAAAAGTGACCTGCTTTTTTGAAAGATAGCATCCGCACTGAATGGAAGCGATCTCGCATTTAAACTGTGATTACTATGGATACAGTAGGACCAGTGCACTTGTGCTTTTTCCTCTTCTTTCGAAAGAACTCCCTCTTCCCCATACACACATGCCTTTTTCCAAAAGAGCTCTCTTGGAAAAAGGCTTCTTCCTCATAGAAAGAGCTTTACCAATGTCGGAAAAACCCCTCCGTTCTTTCGATTTTTTTTTGAAAGAACGCATTGCAGTGTGGATGTAAGTGAAGTTTTTTCCCAAAAAACCTCTGTAGTCTAGACATAGCCTGAGGAAAGTACAAGAAAAAAGTCTGTAAGAAAATTTTCAATTGCACATGAGAGATGCAGAAATAGATTGAAGAAAAAACACACTACTTTAAGGATTAGAGTGTTACATATAAATAATCTGGAAAATGGTTTTGGATCCTTTGGAAATGAAAGTGGACACACAAATGTAAAATATTTAAATAGCATCAAGAAATTCTCACCTCTCCAAAAACTTGTTCAAAATTCCGAAGCTGTACACACTGCTCAAGCTTTTGATGGTGTTTAGTCCAAAATTCATCAAAGGCAATCTCTGTTTCATCTAACTGATCCAGAAGCCTAAAAGAGAGTACAGCATTGAAGAGATGGCTACAGTCTGAGAGACAATAGTATCTTTTAGTGGACAACTCAAAGCCTCCCTTTAAGTAATCTTTTTCTAAACAATTAGATCAGTGTTTCTCAAAGTGGTCCGCGAAACTACTTTCAGAAACCTGCTAACCAGCAGCATCAGTTTGTTTACTTACCAGAGCTGCATCCACAAAGCCTCATGGCTCCCATTGGCTCAAGTTTGCTGTTTGCAACCAAGGGGAGCTGCAGGAAATGGTGTGGGCTGGGCCGCCACTTCCCGCAGCTCCCCTTGACTGCCAATGGCAAACTGGAGCCAACGGGAGTGGTAAGGCTCGGTGGCCATGGCGCCGGTAAGTAAAAACAAACTCGGGTGGTCAATTAGCAGGTTTCTCAAAGTGATTTCTCAGACCACTTCAAGAAACACTGAATTGGATGCACTATTGTTAGCAGGATAGGAGCCAGTGCTAACTACTAGTTAGCTTTTCCTCATTTTTGATATTGCATGTCAATAGTTTATTGAATAATACTGACGTAAAACAGAAATCCATCATGAACGTTAGCATTTTTGGAAAATTAATAGCAATGGTTAGATCCTGATGTGGTACATACCCACACTTAAATTCTGGTTTGTGTTACCCTTTATATACCTCTCTCCTATGCAGAGACTATCAATCTGCAGCTTTATGCTATATACATGTCATTCGAACTTGCAAATGAAGCCCAGAATTTAAATATCCCGGACTTCATTTGCATGTTCCCGGGCGCCGCCATTTTTAAATGCCTGGTAGTTCGAACTACCTGCCCGCGGCTACACGGGCTAGGTAGTTCGAACTAAAGCTCCTAATTCGAACTACCGTTACTACCTCATTGCAGGAGGAGTAACGGTAGTTCAAATTAGGAGCTTTAGTTCGAACTACCTAGCCCGTGCTGCGTGTAGGATATTTAAATCCAGGGCTTCATTTGCAAGTTCGAATGACTATATTAGCAACCCTAGTCTGAACTAGGGTGGCTAGTGTAGACATACCCAACCAGAGGAGAAGCTTTAATATCTATAACTGAACTGAGTAAATGTGAATCTATTTATTTATTCAGGCAATTTCTAAAAAAAGAGCTGGGGCTCTTGTACATTTCAAAAGAGGAATGCAGAAATGGCTATCAACTAGTAAATTAACTGATATTTAACATCCTTAATCTGTGCCAGATGAAATTGAGACAGAGCAACATCAGCAGCATACTGCTGGCGCTGAAATTCCAAATGAATCCTGATCTCCCTCACATGCAGTCTAAGCAGCAAAGGAGACAAAATAGAACCTCGCAGAACTTTGTTCAACAAAGCTTTTGGAGCAGACAAGCTATCAACTACTAATACCTTCTAAATATTGGCCACATTGAGTCACTTTGCCAGGTGTTGTGAGTATAAAAACTAAATACTAGAAAAAAATGTGCAAGTAAAAACTAATGCATACTCCATAATTCATCCATCTCACCTTTCCACCGTGGTTTGATTGTCAAGCTGATCTTGGTTGAGTTTGTAGTCAGGGTTCTCAGTAATTGGCTTTCTAATACTTTCAAGGATATCATGTCCGTGTTTTAATGCTAACCTCAAATCCTCCTGCAGAAAACAATAACAACAACAACAACAACAACAAAAAACCCAACACATGTTTTTAGTGGTCTTTCTAAAGACATCTTGCAAAGCACTATAGATAAAGTGATCTTTATAGAAAGAAAAGTGAGAACAATTTAATAAAGTCATTTGATTACAAGTAATGAACTAAAGGTATTGAATGTTAAACCTCAGTGTTTTCCAAGCTTGTTCCAACCTTTCAAATCTGAGTTGGAAGTTTCATGATAGCAGTCACTTCTTCTAAATTCCAGTGCTTCTGGTTTGTGCCACCCTTACCTTGAGAATTTTTGCTGTTGTATTTTGAAACTGCTGGCAGACTAGTTTTGGTTCAAATTATTGATTTAAAAAATAGTATCTGAACTGGTTTGCCCCTTTTTAATAATAATTTCAAGTGTATGCACACAAATTGTTATGAATTTTTAAAAAAATAATTAAAATAAAAATATCCCCATTATTACACCTTTGGTTATACAGCAATTTCCATTACACAAACATAAGATTATATTTTGTATGTGCTATATCTTCTTAGCCTCCAGGATTATTTTGTGCAAGGAATAAAGATTAGTATTAACCTTCAAATACTGCCAGGTAGCTGTGAGTAAAGCCTCCAACCTAATACAGTATAATGTAAATGTAAGTTTCAGTATACTGTGAATGTAAGTGTTGTAACCTTTTGAGCTCCGTAATATCCCAGTATGTGAGGAAGAAATCAGAAGGATTCTTTGATTTAGCATGATCACACAGTTGCTCTTAGATGTAATTATAATATAGATTGTGTGTAAAGAAGATCTGACGAATGATTCTTTGTACTGAAATAGATTGATAGATTGATTTTTTTGTATGGACAATTGTATCCCTTTACCCATGTGTGAAACAACTGTGTAGTGCCTGGAGAGAGGGGGTGAATGAGTTTGGAATTTGAATATTTGGAGAAGAGGGGTTAAGGTACCACAAATTGAAGCCCAAAACAAAGTAGACTTATGCAGGACATTATGGATAACCTTGGAGTGTTAAGAGCAAGCACCTTTTTACATACAAGACAGACTTGAAATAACACTGGGAAGGAGGCACCAACATACTGATGTCAGTTGGCAAAGAAGAATGACTTCCAGATAAATAGATGTTAAAACAGTGATCCTATGTCAACACTTGTGGCTTCTTGCGCGAGTAATATGCAAATGAGGCTAAGCGTGGAATATGCCGAGCCTCATTTGCATACCTAATGAGCCACCTTTTTTTCAGAAGAGGCTCTTGTGCAAGAAGGAGCATCTACACTGCCCCTTCTTGCACAAGAAAAACCTTCTTGCACAGTGCCATTACACCTATTACTTTTCAAGAAGAACGGCATTGAGCAAGAGGGTTTTTCTTGAGCAAGAAGGGGCAGTGTAGATGCTCCTTCTTGCACAAGAGCCTCTTTTGAAAAAAATGGTGGCTCATTAGGTATGCAAATGAGGCTCAGCGATATTCCACACTTAGCCTCATTTGCATATTACTCGCGCAAGAAGCTGTGAGTGTAGACATCGCCTGATTGATTAAGAACTAACACAGCAAAAGGTATAGATTTGAATGGGAGAAAAAGTCCTATAAAAGATAGGGCATCTTGCATGAATCTCCGAGGCTTGTCTCATCAAGATCGAACCATCAGTCCAGAACGAGGGAAGCCCTCACTCTTCCCCCTTGCATTTAATTCTCTTGGCCAGTGAGTTAATGTGAGCAACAGACTGGTAACTTTAGCAAAAGCAAGATGGGGTTGGTTTGTTTGAATATGAGTGTATGGATGTGAGAGAGAGATCAGGTTCAATTCCTTTTCCATTTAATTCAACAGCAGCATTTAATAAAAGCAATGTGTGTGTAACCCTGGGTTGATCTTTAGTGAAAATAAGGTAACAGTAGCATTAAGAAGATTTCAAAGGTCTCAAAGCATTAAGTATTTTACAAAAGCTTTCAAATTTTAACAGTATTTTTACTGCTAGTAGTAATTAAAGTCTAACTAAAAGCACTTTCATACGACACACCTACCTTCATTTTGTCCTTCTTTTCAGTATGTGCTGCAAGTAGGGAGCTGGTTGATTGCACATCATTTGGTAGTTCTGTTTCAGCCAATTCAGTCCCAAAGGACTGAAGCATTTGAGCTGTTTGCTTAACCATTAGGGCGAAACTTTCTATGGCCTTTTGGAATATAAAATAATTAAAAACATTTCATGCTCTGAACACACACACACCCACCCATAGAAAAATGCAAACTTATGACTACAATTAAAAGTTTGATATCAATGTTTCTTTTAAAGAATATTTTGCCAGCAAGAGCTGTAAATAAAACACCCTCACCATTAGCTTCCTAACCACAACTTTTATCTATACTCACATCAGAGGTGTTCTCTGCACATTTTTATAACTTTTTAAACCATTTTTTAACTTGAGCCTTTTTCCTCTCTTGTAACATTACCAGCCCAGCCCCAAACAATAATATTCTTTTGCTCCAAAGTCCTAAGAAAACCACTCCCAAACACATTACTTATGTTATTTCAGTGAGATGACTTAAGTACCACTGGGATCATTTCCTCACTCAATTGATGTCGGCTTGCATTAACCAGAATGTGTTTTATATAGGACAAAAGTATAAAATAGGAGAGACCATTAAACTGTGAAAAATAAAAAACACCAACTAAGACTTACAGTGCGATGAGAGAGCCATCTGTCGTGGCAATAATCCAGAGTGCCACCAAGTTCTTCTGTTAGCTGTGTTTTGTCAATGTAACCATGCAGTTCTGTTAGTGAGCCCAGCATTATGATCTGCAACCATAAAAGAAGAGAATTAATATGACTAGAGTCAATTCTAGTCAGTTAATTTCATAGTCGTAGGATCTTAAAAATCATAAATTTCATGGATTTCAGCTATCTGAATCTAAATCTGAAATTTCACAGGGCTGTAACCTGATTATGAGTCAGGGTCACAAAGTTATTGTAGTACTGCTACTCAACTTCTGTGCTCCTGCTGGCAGCAGCGCTGCCTTTAGATCTGGGCAGTTGGAAAGCAGCAGCTGCTGGCTGGGAGCCCAGTTCTGAAGGCAGAACCACTGCCAGTAGCAGCTCAGAATTAAGGATGGCATGGTATGGTATTGACACTCTTACTTTTGTGCTGCTGCCTGCAGAGCTGGGCCCTCAATCAGCAACCACTACTCTCGGCCATCCAGCTCTTATAGTAGCAGCACAGAAGCAAGCATGGCATGGTACTGTCACCCGTACTTCTGGGGTGTGCTGCTACTTGCGGAGTGCTGTTTTCAGAACTGAATACTAGGCCAACAGCCACAGCGCTGTGGCCACCCACCTCTAAAGATAGCACAGAAATAAGAGTAGCATTACTACAACTCCCCGAAAATAACACTGACTCCCCTGTAATTCCTTCTTAGGTCAGGACCCCAATTTGAGAAATGCTGGTCTCTCCTGTGAAACAGTACAGGATAAAAGAACACAAAACACCAAATTTCACAGGGGAGGTGGGAGAGACCAGATTTCATTGGTCTGTGATGCGTTTTTCAATGCCATGAATTTGGTAGGGCCCCAAATATGACCAAATCAATGACAAGAATCACATTAGAAACTTTGGAACAAATCCTACATTCTTTACTCAGGATATTGAAATCAAGGGAAGAAGCATAGGGTGGATTTGTTTCCTTCATGTATACAACAGCACACAAAATTAATTTAAGCTGGAAGATATTACAAATGTAATGAATGCAGACATAATCACCAGCATTTTATTTATGCTAAGTAGTATGTTTTGAGGAAGGCATTTGTACAGTATAACATAGTGCCATCAGTCTTGCTTTTGGCACACAATATACGGCTATTTTCTGAAAGCTATGGTATTCAGTTAATTCACATCATACCAATGACATCATAGATATGTTGGAGAAAGGGAGAGAACCAAAATGCAGCATGCAATAGCACGCAACAGGAGTTTTAAATGTTTGCTTTAGTTCCAAAATATAACCCACATTTTTGAATTTGCAGAGGATGTCCCTATAGATAGGATAAAAAGAGTCATCTGTGCAAAAGAAAAAGGTGCTTAAAGGGTATGTTTACACTTGCTGGTAGATTGGCACTGCTGCTTTCAATGCAATCAGGGCCTGGTAAAGACACATTTAAATCAATGGCAGAACACTCTCCCATCAATTTGTGTTCTCCACCTCCCTGAGAAGCATAAGGAAAGTCAACGGGAAATGCTCTGCTATCAACACAGTGCAGTGTAGCCACTGTGGTAAGTGGATCTAACTATGTCAACTTCAATTACACTGTTCACATAACAGAAGTTGGGCAAATAACATTGATTTATCATAGTAGTGTAGACCATTCCTCAATCACATAATAAATTGCCCAGTGATACTATATTGTAAAAAAATTCAGGTTCCACTTTTCAGGGAAACATAATTAAGACTGCACATTTTCACCCAAAATTTTAAGTGGCTATAAACTGATGTAGTTTAGCTGGGTTACTATTTTGTGATTGCAGTAAAGTAGTTGTTACTTAAATGTTCATTAATTGTTCCCACAAATAATCTTGGAGTGGAGGGGGAGAGAAAAAGAAGACTGGGTTGAAAAAAAACCAAACCCAGGCCCCGTAGCTGTGTATTATTAAAAATTACATTACATATAAGGGGTTTTAGTTTGGAGAAACAGAAGTGTTAGCAAACATAAATGATATTCAGTAATGAACTTGAAAACAGCTGGGAATGAAATCATTCTCCTGCTGTTCAACGATGTAAACACACACACACACACACACACACACACACACACACACACACACACAATACAAAGATATAAATGAACAAGGTCTTTTAAAAGTACATACACTATATTTTACATAACAAATCTGTGCATTTACATATGTTAATAAAAATTCTAGAGTTTAGCTAAGTGCGTGATATTAGATCACTCATTTTATGTTTACTCACAAGTTAAAAATACTTTTATTTTGTCTAAAAAAAAGACTCCTTGGGAACAGAACAACAGCATGGAACAGTACAGACAAATTTATTTATTTATTTATTTGCTCATTTAAATATTTTTGCTCCACCTCTCTATTTAAAATATTTGAGGCATCTTACAAAAATATTTTAACACACAATAAAAAAATATATATATATATAAAATTAAAATACAAGATTCCATAGGGGATATAAAGCTTGCTAAAAACATCTAGACCTCTCCACTCCCCAATAAAAGCACAAGTAAAAAGGGTGGCTTTAGCCTGACGCTGAAACAATTCTAACTTTGGAGCCATGTGAATATCCCGAGGAAGAGCATTCCACAGCCTGGGAGCAAAAGCTGAGAAGGCCCTGTTCTGCGTAGATGTTAATCTTATCTCCAGAAGTGGAGGAACACTGAGCAGAGCTTCCCCAGCTGACCTCAATCCCCAGGGCAGGTTCATATGAGAATAGATCATCCTTCAGATACCCTGGACAACCCATTTAGGGCTTTATAGGTCATAACCAAGACTTTAAATTGTGCCGGGAAACATACCGAAAGCCAGTGCAGCTGCCAGAGCACTTGCATAATGTACTCTATATAACAAGTATTAGTTAAAACTCCAGCAGCTGCATTCTGAACCAGTTGACGTTTCCGAAGGCTCTTTAGAGGCAGCCCCACATAAAGCGCATTACAGTAATCCAGTCGGGATGTAACAAGAGCATGGATCACTGTGGCCAAGTCATGCTTGTTCAGGAAGGGTCGCAGCTGGCGGATCAGATGAAGATGCCCAAAAGCACTCCTTGCCACCGAAGAAATCTGGTTCTCAAATGTTAAAAAAGGGTCCAGGAGGACTCCCAAGCTGCATACTTGTTCATTCAGGGGAAGAATAACCCTGTCTAGAACAGGTACCATGCCACATTCCTGAACAGATGGCCTCCTGATCCACAGGACCTCAGTCTTATCTGGATTCAACTTCAGCTTATTTGACTTCATCCAGTCCATCACCATGTCCAGACACCGGTTTAGATCAGTTACCGCCACACCTGGTTCTGATGTCAGGAGGGAAATAGAGTTGGGTGTCATCTGCATATCGATGTCACCATCCTCCTTACGACCTCTTCCAGCAGCTTTATGTAGATGTTAAACAGCATAGGGGACAAGACAGAACCTTGCGGGACCCCATAGCACAATCACCATTAGCTCCACCTTCTGAAAGCATCCCAAAGATAAGACTGGAACCACTGCAGAACAGTGCCTCCAATACCCAACTCTGCCAGGCATTTGGAAGGATACCATGGTCAATGGTATCAAAAGCCGCTGAGAGGTCCAAGAGACTCCTCCTGTCTATCTCCCAGTGTAGGTTGTCTACCAGGGCGACTGAGGCAGTTTCAGTTCCAAAACCCAGCCTATAGCCAGACTGAAATGGATCTAAATATTCTGTTTCAAGAAAGCTTATAGTTGCAATACCATCACCCACTTGAGTACCATTCTCAAGAAGGGAATATTAGCAACTTGTTAAAGTAACATGTAAGCAATTTTTAAAAATTTGCTAATATGCACACTGTCTGGATTAAGTACCTTAATAGGTCACCGCCAGCATAGTTGAGGCAAAGAAATACTTACTGGTACCTTCATTTTAAATTCATCTCTGTTGAATTTGAAAGCGAGGTCTGAGAGAGTTCGGTGGATAAATCCTGTTGGGCGCAGAACAAGGACTAGCTGCAGGTTTCCTGGGAAAGATGCCTGCAAGTATCATTAAACAGGTTTGTCATGTTACATTCTGTAACACTGGGTTCTATAAATCAGTGTGTGTCAACCTTTTTTTTTATAAAGTACCCCTTTAAAAATTATAAAGTACCCCCAGTACCTATAGTTTTCAGACACACAAATTTTTTTTCTACCATTGCAACACATTTGTTTAAATAACTTAATCGTAACTGGGCGGGTGATGAAATTTTTGGATGTAAAAAGTACAAAAATAAAGTGCTGTAAAACTTAACACAAAAATTCAGTTTTCTCCAAATTTCAGTTGTGTTGACGTACCCCCCAGACTTCTCTCATGTACCCCTAGGGGTACTCGTACCACTCATTGAGAAACACTGCCATAAATGTATCTTTAAACCATGTGGAACCAGTGCTAAACCATGTGCTAATTGTAGCAAAGAAGAGCTACATAAATGCTTCACTGAATAAAAACTGAAAAAGGCCTATAATTGAAACTTGTAAAAACTCGCCCCTCTGTTGGAATTAGGATTTAACTATTTTGCTCCTTTCACTGTGAAGTGTTTGAATGATGAATTATACTGTGCAGAGCAATTAATGCCATATACTTACATGAATGTCAAACTTGTTAATCATTAATCTGAACTGAAATTTGTCTCTTTTTTATCATTATTGATCCAAAGTAAATATATAAAGGAAAAGTGTATAAACTTATGCTCCCCTCCAATCAGTCTACTTTAGAAAATGCTATCAGGATCATTACCCTAAGTTACTCTATACTCAAAAGTGTGGAGTAGTTTCCCCTCTCCTACTGCACTAAGTGCAAGATCTCTGCAATTCTACTTTTGCCTACACATTCATTCATCTCCACTTGCCTCCAGTTCCCCTAGCCATCCACAGCTTTTCTCTCTTGTAAACGACACCTTGCACAGCAGGGAGGGCATCACTTGAGAGCAAATAGTTGAGAGAATATGAAGACCTTTCTGTGTGAAATGGTAAAATTGGAGAACTGCTACAGTAAACAATACTGGACAGATGCCTGATGCCCCTCTTTATCTGAGCTTATCATCGCTATCTAGATAACTGTATTCTTTTTATGCCTTTTTCAGAAAGTCCTGGTGACATGCAGAGACAAGAACATGACAAAGGACATTTGTAGAACACATTTTAACTTTGTCGTCTTTACGATGAGCATAGAAGAAAGGACAGAAAATACCCAATTTTGCTACAATCAAGGAGCAAGTTTGTTATGAAGCCCACCATGTACTAAGCAGACATAACAAAATGCACAGTGCCTTTTTAATACTGCTCCTTGACAACTCTTAAGCACAACCCCTCCATAGATGAACTTGGTGTGTTTATTAATGTCACATTTTACGTTTTAATGTTCATTATTGTGCAAGTGTCTAATTCTTCACAGTGTAAGAGAAGGGGGCAAAATCATAGAAAAATATCAACTTTTTACTGTTGGAGCAGGCTCTGCTATGAATTTCTAGGTCAGGAAATGAAAAAAAAAAAAAAAAAGACAAAGATTCCTACAACATGTAGGGGAAAGTTATGGTAAATTCTCTTTTACATGGCATTAACTAATCCTTGACCACCCAGGCTATTATTATTCATGCAGTGATAATACCCACAATACCACAGTACTTCCTTTCTACACAAAACTCTGTCCCAAACAGCTCACAGTCTAGGACTTTATTGTTGTCACTAGGGTGTACACTACAGGCAGTCCCCGAGTTACGCGGATCCGACTTATGTCGGATCCGCAGTTACCAACGGGGCCCGTCTCCCTGGTCTCCAGCAGACCAGGGAGAGGAAGCAAAGCGGCGGAGCACGCGGGCAGCGGACAGCCCAGACGCGTCTGGGCTGTCCGCTGCCCGCGAGCTCCGCAGCTTTGCTCTGCTTTGCTCCCCGTCCCCCTGGTCTGCAGACCAGGGAGACGGGGAGCAAAGCAGAGCAAAGCCGCGGAGCACGCGGGCAGCAGGACAGCCATGGCGCGTCTGGGCTGTCCCGCTGCCCCCGTGCTCCGCGGCTTTGCTCCGGACGCCTGTGGTACAGTAGCTGGGACACTGCCGGTTGGTCCCGTAGCGCCGCTCTTGGCGCTACAGGACCAACCCGGCAGCACCCCAGCTGCTCTGCCCCAGGCGTCCCCAAGTCAGCCGCTGCTGAAACTGACCAGTGGCTGACTACAGGAAGCCCCTGCCCCGGGCTTCCTGGAATCAGCCGCTGATCAGTTTCAGCAGCAGCTGACTTGGGGATGCCTGGGGTTCTTAAGTTGAATCTGTATGTAAGTCAGAACTGGCGTCCAGATTCTGATCAGTTTCAGCAGCGGCTGAATCCGGACGCCAGTTCCGACTTACATACAGATTCAACTTAAGAACAAACCTACAGTCCCTATCTTGTACGTAACCCGGGGACTGCCTGTATTTGTAATGTCACATCGGCACCATGCACAGATGTTGCAGCATCCAAAACATCGGTGGGCCACACGTGGCCCATCAGAGTTCTTTGTGCTGTCCGTAAAATATTTTGTTTACCATTGCTCATGCACAGGATTGCCAATTTTTGCTGGTTTCTGTCAGGGTCATTTATTTTTGTATTGGTATTACTACAGTAACACACATGTAAAGCAAGGACACATGAAGTGAGGTGCATTCTGATTGCATGCAATGTTGACTGTAAAAGCCCTATGCTCCCTCTGCATCCAAAGTACTGATACGGTTCAATCAGCACACGCCACGAACTCTAGGTACGCCAGCGCAGTTAGCAGAACTACCCTATCTTGGGAGATCGTCTTGGTTACAACAATCTTGCTGCCCACTGAGATGAAGGAGGGGCATTCATGCAGCCCACTCATTAGCTTAGGTTGCCCATTGCTGATCTAAAAGCACATCTCACTTCTTAATAAATCACCATTAACTATTAGCAGCAGAGGAACTAGAACACAATGGAAGAATTAAAATGCCACCCACTAGACAGGAATGGTACATGGACATATTACCCGATTCACTGCAATTCCAGTAACCATCAGCATCAGATATTAACACCTTTACGGGCAATACTGATCCATGGAGTAGGGTGCCTGGGTTGGAACCCAGAGTAGGAGGTAGACTTAGGTTCTCCTTCCAGCCTTTAGGACAGTGGCTGGTCTGGTGAGACTGTGTTACCCTTGAAGGGAAAACTGCAAAGTGTTCTAACTGGAGGGTCAAGCCATGAAGAGGAAACACTGACTCCTAGAGAGCATGACAGATCACATCAGGAGCTAAGAGAAGTAAGGGGACATCACACTGGGAAGAACTAATCCCCAGATAGAGCTGTGAAAGGCACACCAGCTGGGAATGGGGCATTAGCTCTTTTTGTCAGTCACTGCTAATGCAGAATATCTGCATCTGAAACAATTTCATTGTGTCATTAAGTTTATTTTGTTCCATCATTAAATTAACCTGTGGACCGCAAACAAAATTTGTGTATAGAAATAATTCCAAACAAACAAATATCCATGAATGCAGTTCTTGAACCCCTGTTCCAGCCCAAATTGGAGTACGGGAGGGTCTCCAGTCTTATCCCAGGGCAGGGGATTGGGGTCCAGGAGGGGTTTCGGGTGCAAGCTCTGGGAAGGAGTTTGGGTGCAGGGGAACTCATCTGGGGCAGCAGGTTGGGTGTAGAAGGGGAGTTTAGGGCTGGGACAGAGCTTCAGGAAGCAGGCTTTGGCTGGGCACCCTTTAATTGATGGTGGTGGATCAGTGAGGTTAAGACAGGCCTATGCCTTGGCTTTGCACCACTCCTAAAAGCAGCTGGCATGTACAGTAATGGCTGTATGTGCTGCCCCTCAGTTACAGGCCCTGAGCCCACAGCTTCTACTGTCCACAGTTCCCCATTACTGATCAATGGGGGCTGCAGGAGTAGTGTCTGCAGACAAGCACAGCACTTGGAGACCCCCTGCTCTGCCTTTCTCTACCAATAGATCCTGATTGGTTGGTGACCACTGCTTTATACGTAGCTGGTGCTTAAAACCACACCATTAGAGCTTACCTCAAACTTTAAACTTTATTATGATTACCAAAAAATCAACAAAGGCAATTTTACAACCAACTGTGATTTTATAACAAGCAGAAAAGCTGAATTTTTGGGAGGAGTTTCTAAACTACCAGAGAGTGAATCCTATTTCTTTAATCACCCCCTATCACTCCAACTCAGCTCTTTTCAGTTCTCAGTACTGGAATCTTCTCAAGGCTCAATCTTTAATTTTCATGAAGTACTATCAGGATTCATTTTTTTCCAGCATTTTCAATAATTTATTAAACATATTTTAATGCCCAGAAAATTCCAAGTCCTATTATGGTAATAGCAGATTATCAAATCTGTTTAAAACAAACGAATTGCCACTCTATAAAAGACAAGGTTCCTTGTGGCAATGCTATAAGAGCAAAGCAGCAATGCCAAGAGAACAAATGCAGCTTTGATTCTGACTTGCTTTTACCTCCCAGAAGTAGAAGCCATATACAGAAACAGGTTACAAGCTCTGTGGCTTTGCACTTAATGGTAAATATTCTGAAATACAACATGACAAAATAGGCTAAAATAAGAAAGGCAAAGGTTATGAATAGTACCTGATAAGTAAATATATGAGTATTCATTCATTTAGACATGCCTCTCTTTTGGAACTTATATACTAAAATAACCTTCATTGTCTAAAAATCATGTATATATATTAATATTTAAAAATTATAAATGGAAAGGTATGTTAGGTAAGCTTAGGTAGTTTTTTTTAAAAAGCTATGAAAAACATGCCAAAAACATCAAAAACACATTCTATAGGCGTCTTCTTCTAAGCCTGTTTTAAAGCTATGGAACCATTATTAGCAGATTTTAAAAATATGTAGTGTCCATCTTTTGAAATATTAAATCACATAACTTCTTCCTAGAAATGTACTTTTGTAACTGGAGTTTCAGATATTTAAACAAATACCGTGATGGTTTCAATTTAAACTTATAGGGGCATTTTTCAAATCATTATCCTTATTTAAAAAAACCCAGCAAAGCTTGTTTGATCAGTGCAGTGAATATGGCTCAGCAATACTAGCTTTCTACCATTTGAAACTTGGCAGGAATGAAACCACACAGACTACACTGTAAGAATACTGCATACCTATGCCACTGGGTCTTGATGGGTTAAGTCATAAGAACAGTTAGAATGTGTCTAACAAAAAGCTATATGGTGCAATTTGGGAATAGAAAAATGCTTACTGCATTTAATATATAGATGGGTTCAGCCTCAAAAGACTGCCATAAAGTCCTTAACAGAAGAACTCACCGCTATTCGCAGTATGGAGGCTTTCACAGAGGTCCATTTGTCTTGCCTTCGATCTATGACAAGGATAAATCCAATTCCAGCATCTTGTAAACTACATTTGGGGGAAGCAAAAAAACCTGTAGTTAAACATACAGATGAAAAAAATCTGATCGTCACTAGCAATATTTCACAGTTAAAAAATCAACTAGGTTAACCTTTCTTGTGCTGAGCCTTAATTTATATATTTTAAATATATACATAAAGATATCTGATCTACCATTAGGAGGATGCAGCCCTCCCAAAAGGATTCCATGCAGCTTGACAATCAATCTATATATTGCGCTTGTCCACAGGAAGCTAGCTTTTGCATAGCCTTTACAAATATTTCAGTGGAATACAAATCCCTTTGATTTTTCATGATTTCTGTTGCCAGTGTAAATGTCTTTCATATAGTTTTCAGTTTCACTATTCCTGGATAAAAACAAAATCATTTTCCTTTTGCATCTGTTTTCTTACTCCTTTTTCGGGCTGGCTTTGCTTCTTGTTATACTTGTGTTTTAATCCCTTCAAAACCATCGAGTTTTTAAGATCCATGTATTACATTAGTCCTTCCATCTGAAATTGTCATAGTCATCCATGTTAGAAATCTCTTCTTAGGGCAATTATTATATTCACCAAGACAAAAAATTCCTAAGGCACCAAGAGGTGAAACTTGTACACTAGAAAGGTCAGATAAGATATACTTCTTTGAGATGGAAACATCTGTGAGAAAGATCTCACTTGAATCCTTGTGTAAAGATGAGCTTTGTTTTTCTGCTCTGTTCAGCTGCATGTGCTACAGTCATGGAGTACAAATACAGAGATCTGCTCCTGTTTTTGTAATTTCATATCAAAGCCAATTGCGTAATGCCAGCTCCTGACTGCCAGCCAATCACAACAGAAGTGAAAATGATAGACAAGTATAGACTGACTTAAATTGCTAATTTTTGGTACATTTGGTAAACTGTATACGCTATAACATTCTATAACTGAACACAGCAATAATCAAAGAAAAATATAAACTGATGTAGAATTACATTGTAGGGGGCTCTGCATGCTATGATTGTAAATATTACAAATCATGGTTTGTTTATTGTCAGTATAATGATGGTGCTTTTTATTTTCGGTTTGTAAAATGATATGGAAACATTTTTGCATATTTAGCACTGGTGATTTATCAGAAGCGAGTTACATATTGTCAGCTAAATTGAATACAGATAAACACTGTGTTATAGTGGATGAAAATTCCCACTGTGGTCTCCTGATTTACTATTTACTGTTGTAGGTCTTAGTATCCCCCCCCCCCTTTTTTCTCATTGCGAGTTGACCAAAAGTATGGGCTAACTATTCATGGGAACAGAAAAAACAGAATTAGGCTTCCAAAAGTAACAAGAAAGGCAGGAATACTAACAAGAAAGAAAGAAACTAAACAATGCATGTATCAACCCAAACCAAACAGTTGTTTTGTTTTACCACAGAAAGGCTTCAGATGCCCTAGAGCTTTTCAGTAACACCACATGCTGCCTGTAACTCATATCTCTGGTTTAGGTTAACTTTATCACTGCTACATACAACTTTTGAGCATTTAACTCATAAGCCTGCCCAATCCACTCTGGGGTGGATTCTAGCCCTGTAAATTTACCAGCTCATAATCCCAGACAAAATATGCAAACATTCAAATAATGAGCTGCAGCTTATTTTGGGTTCATGATGCTTTTCAAGATCTTTATATTTTTATTAGTCTTTTTAACCTATACACACCACCTGGCGAGCACTGACATCCAATTAGGTCAGATTCAAATTGTAAAATTATTTCATTATTAAATGGATAAGAAAATTCTGTTAGTGTCTGAGGCCATGTGGTTCACTACACCTCCCACATGGCTCTCTCATACACGGATGATCCCTGAGGGTTCCTACAACATGATGTACTCCACTGCTATAAATCAAGTGAGTCATCTGCACAGCACATGCCAGTTGCTCAGAGAGTCAAAGAACCTCAGGGTTGCTCCTGCATCCACTCAAAAGCCCTGATTCTGAAAGCTGTTCTGCACAGGTAGACCCATCAGCCTGCATGAAGCCACGAGGCCCCTCATACATAGCTTTCAAATTGGCCATCTCAATAATATGGCTCCTAAACAACTATCCGTTTGCATTTTGCATTGTAACAGTTAGAGTTTGTTTTCTTTTTTATTTTGGAGGAAATCCACTTTCCTGCAATTCAAATAAATAATATTTCTCAAATTTCTTATATTCAAATATTAAAAACGATAAACCATACAGGGTATCTATTTTTTTGCTGAAAATTCAACTGTAGGCTTTCATATATAACATACAGAAACAGGGTTTAATAATTGAAGTACAACAGAATTTTTATTAATTATCTATTACTGTAGCTGGTAGAACTGTGTAAAATCTACTATTTCTTCCTGGAAAGCACATGTGGGCACTACTACAAAAAACAATAATTGGAAATAATACTAATTATCAAAAAACAACAACATTCCTAATAGTGCTGAACATTTGCAAGATATCAGACCTTACTAGTGTTGTAAAGCAGGCTTTTTCTATCCACGGCCTTCGCGTATAGCCCATCCTGCCACACAACGCCCCTCACACAAAACCCAGATACTCAGAGGAGCATGGGAAGCACAATGCAGTTTCTGTGAATGGAATTTGACCTTATAGGCATCCTGGAACTCAAAGGCACCAAGAAAATAGGGAGGTAAGCATAACTAGATAACGCCTAGCTGAATTTACAGATAAGCCTCATTTGACCGTAGCTTGACCAGTCTTAGGGGCAAGGGAAAAAGTAAACATAGGGTAATAAAACACAATTGTCTTACACTAACTATGCCCCATCTGGTCCTGTCCACGAGGGGATCATGCATACATCACGAAAATTCCTATAGGGCAGTATTGTCATACTACCTCATCACTAGCCTATCAGGCCCTGCCAAATGCAGACCCTAGCATGGCATCAGACACCGAATTTTTGTATAAGAGACCCTCTACCCCTTTGTTCGACGGAGGTTCCGTGTATTGAGGGCATGTGTCTTTTTTTTGCCCGGCTAAAGGATTGATCACCCTGAGGCTGCCTCCCCACCCTTCGAGTCAAATATAGGGGTGCACGAGTCCTGAGCATGCTCCGAGTTCTAGTGTGTCTTTATGTTGTTATCGTTGCAGGATTTGTAAGTATTGCTTAAATTTATTAATTGGTGGTTTAGTTAATAGTTAAGCTGTATTAATTATATCCTATAATCCTGTGAAGTATAAGTAAGTCATATTAATTGTATTGAATAGATAGTGTGATTTTGTGCTATGCGAAAGGGTTAAGCTTTAGCCCAGGTATTAGTGTTAGAAGAAAAACCTTTGAGTTGTCAACTTGTAACAGTAAAAAATCAATGACTAACTCCACCAGCTGTCCTAAAGTGACATTGGAGGGATTGGCTGTGGGTGGTTCTTTTATTATCATTATTTTGGCTTTGTTTTTTGTATTTTTCATTTGTATGCTACGTTGCCTTAGGCGAATTAGGGATAGTGATTTGATATAAGTAAATTGTAATCAAAGAATTGTAATCAGTTGGGTATAATTGTGCCCAAGCTTTTCTATGCTGTAAAAGTACTGAGCAATTGCTAGTTTAAACACCTACTTGTTAATTGCTGGTTTTGACCACTTAATAAAAATCATTTGTTTCACCATCATCCAGTAGTTTTCACTGGGTAGTCGGCTTTAACCCTTGAGGCTCCCATCACATCACCGAACCAAGGTGTAACAACTAGGGTTGCCAGATGGTTTCAACAAAAATACCAGACACACTTGACATTACATCACAATCTACATTACATCTTATTTAGAAAATACCGGACATTTATATTTTCTCATATATATTTTTTCAATTTGTTTCCCGAACAGAAAGCTCAAATACTGGACTGTCCGGTTCAAAACCAGACACCTGGCATCCCTAGACCTTACACATGTCACTGGTCCAAGACTGAATATTGCCTGTGTGATTTTGAAGAAGAAATTCCAGAGTCTAGAAAAATACATATATTTCTTAAAAACAAGTAGTCCTGTGGTACTTTATACTAAACAAAACAAAACAAAAACATAGAATGATGCACTTTCATGGGTAAACCCACCTCAGATGAGTTAAGAGTAGAAATAACAGAAAGCAAGATATATCAGGAAAAAAAGTACCTGTCAATTGTAGGGCCCATGTTAATGAAGCTAATTAAGAGGGCTGCGTGTCTCCCATTCATAGCTTTTGATATGAAAATGCTGATATTAAAGGCATGGGAGATAGGCTTTGTAATGCACTAATCAGTTCATGTCTTCATTCAATCCCAATTTTGTAGATGAATTCCAATTCTGCAGTATGTTTCTGTAATTGGATGGTGAAATTCCATTGTACAACTTATCTGATGAAGTGGGCTTTAGCCATGAAAGCTCATGATACTAAATATTTCTGTAAGGGTGTGTCTACACAGCAGAATTTAACTCAAAATAAGCTATTCCAATTGAGTGGTCAATTGTGTAGTTTATTTCGAAATTGGGAGCATCTCCACCAGTGGTGGAAAAAGTACCCACAAAAGTTACTTGAGTAAAAGTACTGCTACTTTGAAAAAAAATGTAATTAAGTAAAAATCAAAGTATCCTTCTGGAAAACTACTCAAGTAAAAGTAGAAAAGTAATGCATCTTAATTGTAAAAAGTAGCAGTCCTATGGAAATCTATGGTTAAACCATCTGAATTATCATAGGGCACCAATATTTGGGTCGGGGACCACTGATCTACAGAAAAATCAGTCAGGGGCCACACAGGGGAGAGGCAACCCCCCCAAAAACAAAACTCCAAAACCCTCACTGAAGTGGCTACCAACTGAGATAACTCATTCCCCTGGTGCTCCAGCCCCATGGTAGGAGAGGGAGAAGAGAGGAGGCATGAAGTACCAAGCTTCAGGGCTTTACACAGGCCAGATTAACTCTTTTGGGGTTCCAGGGTTAGTTGATTTGGTGGGCCCCCCCCCAGCTACGCTCTGGGGTAAGGCCAAAATGAGGGTTCAATGTGTGGGAAAGGGTTGCCAGGGAGTTGGATAGGGATGGAGTGAGGGTTTGAGTGGGAGATAGGGTGATGGAGTGGGCTGGGAGCGGAGGTCTGGCTGGCAGGGAGATGCAGGAGCAGGTTGAAGATGGGATGTCTGGAAGGGTGGGAGGGTGCAAGAGCAGACAGGGGCTGGGAGAGCTGGGCGGGAGGCGGGCATGTGCTTGGCTCTATTGTTTACAACCAATCACCTTTCCAGTCAAATTCGGAATACAGGATTCCCTATTTCCAGGGGGCGGCCCAAGGCAGGCTGCCAGCAGCTGGCACCCCAGGTGAAATGTGCGATCGGCACCCCCATGCCCCAGGCAGAATGCGCGATTGGTGCCCACACCTCCACAGCCCTCAATGGCATGACGTCGTCATTACAGCACCCTAGGTGACGGCCTAGTTGGCCTATATGCACGGGCCGCATCTGCCTATTTCCAACCTTCCTTGACTGTCTAGGAAACAGTTACGTAAGTTCCTGACAAAATATGCACTGGACCAGTAGTTGATGCAAGTTCCTATTAAGTGTACATCTGCTCTTAAGATTTTCAGTGTTCCCTCAACTACGCATCTGCAGAGAGAGATTCAGCATCTGCAGAGACACACTTAGCAAACAGCCACTGTAGAAATGAGGGAATAGCAGCCTCTGCAGTACTGTCTTGTCCTATAGACCATAAAGGTTACACTGCAAGCCTGTGAAATCTTAATTCATATACATGTGGATATGCATTATGATATAGCCTAATTACATGACCACACAACACAGCATCCCTGCCTCATTCAGTGTATATGGTGGATGGTGCTCAATTAAGGAGCTGCTATTCAATATGTTATTTTCTTCTCATCATTCAGTGTGTAATCCAGGACTTATTTGCTGCATGCTATTCAATCCCTGCTCTGAATTAGGGACATAAGTGAATAGTCGACTATCTGATAAGTTGAGTCAAGTAGTGACTCCACTAGTCACTTAAAAGCAGGTTTCCCCCAGCACTGTCTGTGTGGGAGGCCGGGGAGGCAGAGGCACAGTGGGAAAAATGGCATGAGCAGGGACTGAAGCAGTCTCAGTTCGTGTCGGTTCTGACTGCTGCACTTCTGCTTTTGAAATGCAGCAAGTGCCCCACCTCCTTCTTATCGACTACTCAAGTAGTCAATGAAAATTCCGTGAAATTAAACATCCCTACTCTGAATACAGAATTATGAATTTCCTCATAAACTTACCTATATTTGCTAACCTCAGTGGCATGGTGAGACACTGGAATGTTGGGTTCCATTCTAGGCTCAGATGAGGAGGTTGTTCCAATGGGCAGAGTCCTCCCACCCCAATTGATCCCTTCTAGCTTGTGCCCACCAGCTTGTCATTGCACATCCCTGTCTTTCCCACTCATTTCCTCATCCCAGTCCCATTCTCTTCACCTGGCCAGTCCCATCTTCTTGTCCAGCCAGTTTCACCACTTTTGGCTCCTAGTCTCCTTAGCTTAGGGTTGCCAACTCTGGCTGAAGTTACACCTGGAGATTCCACCCCCTTCCCATGACAATGTCATTTTCTTTAAAATAGCCTATTAAAATTGGCAGAATTGCTTTCCATAGTTATTTCCAGGAGACGGCTGGCCAATCCCAGAGAGTTTGCAACCCTAACTTGGTTAGCTAACTCTAGGTTTCCTTCCTCCCGATTTTCTTCTCTCCTGCCACAGCCTGCACTAGTCAGTTCTAGTCTCCCTTGCCACAACTCACAACCCGTCCCTTGTCCCTCATGCATTTGAATCAGGCAGGCTCCTTCTCACTGGCTTCGTGTCCACAGGAGAGGCACTGAGAGCACAGGAGAGATGGTCTTGCTGCTCTAATTTGTTACATGGCCCTAGCCTGTAGAAGACCAGGCCTACAAATGAATTAGGCCTGGGCTGGAGAATACTGAGTGCACATAATCTTTTTTTAGTTTTTAGCTGAGACGCTGCAGCTAAATTTGCACTGAGCATATATGAACTGCAATTTTTGAAAAGCTAATAACTGACAAATTTGAATGGATTTTCAAAGGGATGACAAAGGCCACCCATCTACAAAATTCCAAGTCACTGTTCCAAACCTTGAGCTCAGTGTATGGGTCCAAATACAAGATTTATAGAATATATTTTTAACATCGGCAGAATAACTCATTTTCCCCAATCTCGGTTGCAAACTGTAGAAATATTTTGGATGAAATTTTTCAAACAGATTGGAAGTTTTCAACCCAAACAGGAAAAGTTTGTGAAAATTATAAGCAACTGGAAACTGGTATTATAATAGGAAGATATGGGCAATCTGAATAACAGGTAAACCTGAACAGACCCTTTTTTCAGTAAATACACATATAACCTGATATCTTCTCTATATTTGTCTGTCCACCTAGCCCTCTGTTCAAGAATTACTAAACAATAAGAATGAGTACCATCAAATTTGGAGTTAGCTTCCTCCTCTTCTAACTTAAAACAAGGTTGGGTTGTGGCAGGAAAATGTGATGTGCCTGGAATGGGATTGCTTCTCATCGAACCATTCAGAAAAGAGACAGAATCAGTAGGCAGATGAAAGCAGATGGCTTGCGAATGTAACCTCTCTGTCCTGGATTTAAGCTTCCCATCTTTTGGTGCTCTTTAAAAGAGGTGGGGGGGGGGGGGGGGGGGCTGAAGCTTCCCCAGTCAAGTTGTACAGGGACAAATAAAACCATATAGAAGAGAGACAGAATCACTAGGCAGGTAAGAGGGTCTGGCTAACGGCGTCCCCCCATACGGGGGTGCCCTTTACAATGAGCTCCCCTACCTGCCAATTCATATGGGAACATTGCCGGCTTTTCCCCTTCCTCATAAAGCACAGGGAAAGTGCAGCATATTCTGCATCCCTCACTCTAGCTGAGGAGCGCAGGAGGCAGATCAACTTGTACCTGCCCCAACCAACTTGCACCTGCCCCAACTTGCACCCTTTCCACTGGCTGTGCCTGCTGCAGCAGTGATGGACAGGTGCTTCTCACCAGACCCCAAGCTGCTGCAGTGAGAGAAGGCTGGGGTATTCCTCTCCCCAGGGCAGCTTGCAAACTGAACCCTTCCTCTCCAGCCCTACTCCAGAGCAACGATTTAAATGAAGAAAAACAAATATTGTGTTAAGGACCTGAGCAATGCTGGGTAAATCTTCTAGTTTGTTTATACACATTTCTCCTATACATGTTATTTGTATTCTGAAAGGCAATTTATAAAATTACAAAACAGGAAAAAAAAATCACCATGCAGACAATTTCCTTCCTTCTGCACAAAATAAATAAAAATACACTTGGAGGTCAGCATCATTCTCTTTAGTCTGCATAATAAGCCGACAGAACAGAATAGGACTCAGAAAAAAGGAATATCTAAAAAGGCACTGAAATAGCTATTAGTGGTGCCTCCAGACTACAGGTAGAAAGGAGTGGAAGGAAGAAGGAAGAAGGAATGGAGACAGAGAGAGAGAAAGTAAATGGGAGAAAAATTATAAGCTTGCCTGGGGTCTCACCTTTCCAAGGCCAGTATCCCATAATGCAGTGTCAGAGATGGCTGAGGGGTACTGAAAGAACCCTTTACTTTCTTCCTGTTAAGCACATATCTCAGACAGTGTAAAGACTGAAGTTTTAATTCAATGAACTTTCTGCTTCAAGCTTTGGGGACATCTCCCGCCTGTGTCTTCTATTGTAAGATTTATGATCTCATGTACCGGGGGAAAGGGTGGGAGAGCTTATAACACATGCTGTTTCACAAAGTAACTTTCCCCAAAGGCACATAGATGCAATTATGTATTCATCCTTGGAAAAATCCTCACATTTCTCCAAGGTATGGGTGGTGGTAACTGGTACATATATATTATCTCAAAAGTTTCTGCTGTTTTTATACTATTGCACGAATACTGTTTGAATATATTTCTGTCCACACTGACAACAACATAGAGATTGCCTTACAATGGTGACTCAAAGCAAAGACCAAACATTTCAAACGGAGGACAGGATTACATCATTTTTGACCTAAATAACTAACTAAATGAGGCAAATTTAATAAAGTATTTCAGTGTTAACAAGTTGCTCTTCTATTAAAAACAAATGGAAATTAGTTGACAATGTGTTTCAATTGTTCCCTGCTCTTACTCTCTCTCCCATCCTTTTACTGTGGTGTCACCTGCCCTAAACACAGTGGGGTCTTGGTCAATGACTAGGTGCCTTGGAGCAACAGTTATACAGCAACAAAGATTTACCCAGGTTGCTTGGGTCCTGAATTCAATTTTCATTTTTCTTCATTTAAATCATTGCTCTGCACGGGGCTGAGGATGAGGGTTCAGTGTGCCCCAGGAAAAGAGGACTACCACAGCCCTCTCGCACGTCTCACCTGGCTCCAAACTGCTGCAGTGACTCTCCATGGCTTCAGCAGCTCCAGCAGGCACAGCTGGGGGAAGGGTGCACATGTCCCTGGCTGAGGCAGGTCCAGGTTCGTCTCCCCTCAGCCAGAGCGAGGAACGCGGCAAACTGTGCACTTTTCCCTCGCCCCCTGATGAAGGGGAACAGCCAGCAATGTTCCTGTACAAACTGGGGGAGGGGAGGACGTTTGCTTCATTCTGTCTGTTTTCTGTATTGTTTTATGAGAAGCAGTCCCATTTTGGACATATCCTGTTCCCCTGGCACAGCCAAATCTTTACCTTGGTTTAAGTTATAAGAAGAAAAAGCTGCATATCTAATTTGGAGGTTCTAGTTCAGTGGTCTCCAACACGGTGCCCGTGGGCACCATGGCGCCTGCAGGGGCATTTGTGTGCGGCCATTAAGTGCTTGGGGCTGGCCTGGCCCCGGACACGTGGCGTATGGTGAGCGCCGGCCACGGGAGTGCGGCGAAGTGGCCACCTGCGCTCCGGGTGCGTGGCACATGGGGAGCACCGGCCCCGGGTGCACAGCTATGGGGGGGTGGGGGCGCCGGCCCTGGGCACGCGACGAAGTGGCCGCCCGCGCTCCGGACGCGCAGCTACGGGGGGGGGGGGGAGGACACCGGCCCCGGGCACGCGGCTATGGGGGAGGGAGGGGTGCCGTCCCTGGGCATGCGGAGAAGCGACCGTCCATGCTCCGGGCACGGAGCGCATGGGGAGCGCCGGCCCCTGGTGTGCAGCTATGGGGGGCGCCGGCCCCAGGCACGTGGCTCATGGGGGTGTGGCATATGCGTGGCCCCGCCCCCTGCTGCGCGAGTGACCCCACCCTCTGGTGCCCAGCAGGCGAACGGCCATGCCCCCTGGAGCCCGGCGATGTCAAATGGTTGGGGACCACTGTTCTAGTTCTTACTATTTAGGAGGAGTTCTTGGATGGACAGACAAAGAAGAATTCACAGATAAACTCTCAAATATTAATGGTATTCAATGAACCAGGACTGTGATCACAGCACCCAGATGAGCTGTTGACAGCTATCTGTGTTCCTAAGCAGGTGAGGAGTTGTCTTCCGAGCCAGTTCGAGTTCTCGGGACCCCTAATTTCATAGCCAGATATAATGCCCTGCAGAGGTCAAAACCTTCTCTTCCCCGTCAGCTTGTGGCTCTGGAACTTTCCTTCTACTGCTGCCAAGAATGTCACTTTCAGCACAGAACACAAACCCCATATTTTTGTTATGACCATTCCACAACACTAAAATAAATAATTTTGTATGTACTAGTAATGACTAGAAGAGAAGCAAGAATCTACTCACCCACTCTGTTAGATTTGTAAACCACTCAAAAACATGGAGATGACTATGGTATAAATTAGGTAAAATAGAACTCTCCCCTATAGCAACATCAGCTTAAAGAAAATAGGGCAGAGGAAAAACATGAGGGTGTTCTATAACGTACTGAAAGCAATAGGGTGCTTCGCAGCATACTAAAAATACTAGAAGAAATTCATAATTTAAGGTAATCCACTGTAGAACACAAATTGCAAGATTAAGATGATTGGCTAGACATTGAACTATATCTGAACAAGTCTCACTTTATTAATATGTTCTCCATCAAAGATTACCACCACTTCAGAATTGGCTTTCAAAAAAAAAAAAATAAATCAGTTTAGATCCATATAGTGCATCCACCACTGTAGTAAATTTGTGAGGAAGTCAGTTACCAAAGTAAACTTCAGAAAATGTTTCATACATCTAGTTCTCTACTTAACCATTCTGCTTCCCTCTTTTTCCTCTTTCCAGGTAGTGTCCACCTTATCACTTGCCATGGAAATCATGTTGATGGCATCCATAAACCATGTCCTTAATATGTCTGTTGTCTTCTTCTTACCAAATTTTATGTTTAAGATATGTTTGGTCGTCTTAGAATTTCTGAAACTTTTTCTAATGCACTCTGAAGATCCTCCACAGACATTTACTTTGAAATGAGTTTATTGTCTTGTCAACATTTGTTAATAGATTTCCATTATTCTGTTCCTTAAAAGGAGGACAAACAATGCCGATAATAAAAATTCACAATTTTGTGTCAGTGCCAATCATGCTACTTTTCCAAATCTTTTCAAGTTTATGAAAGTTGTTTACTGCTTTTGTTCTTCTTTGTTTGATACCAACCATAAAGTCACCATCCTTGCTCATCTCCTTCCCTAGACAAGTAAAATGACATTTCTTCTAGCATTTCTTCATCCACTAACGGTTACTTTTGGAACACGGATAGCCATAAATTTGGTCTTCCCATTGTTGACGAACACACCAAGATGTTTTCCTGTATATGCCAGAAGGTTGGTCTTTTATTCCATTAAGTGATGTGTTGAATTAATCAGGACACTCATCAGAAAAAATGAGGTCATCCAATTGTGCTTTGCCCATACAATTCCTTGGTTACTTTCTGTGGTTACTATACTCATGACACAGTCAATGATCAGTGAAAATGATAATGAGAACATAATACACCCTTGCAATACTTCAGATGTCACTGCAAACCATTGATTGATATGGTCACCATCTCTGATGGCACATTTGGCATTATCCTATAGATCCTTGTTTATTCTAATCATTGTTGCTGGTACTCCTTTATTTTCCAAAGAGGGTCTTTGTGTACTCTGTCAAAAGCCTTATGGAAATCCATCAAATTTATCTCAATAGGTGTTTACCACTCCTTGCTTTGTTTTATAATAAGTCTACAAACAATAATATCGTCTTTACTCGAGCTCAGTGCTCTGAAACCTACTTGCTCCTCTATAAGTAGAAGGATTGTTTTGTTTCTCAATATGTTCTAGGCTGATGATGCACATGATTTTCCTAAGTACTAATAATAATGTGATTAATTTCCAGTGTGCAGTTGGTAAAGTTAACATTCTTGGGCAATTTTACTATAAGGCCTCTCTTCCACTGGGTTAGGTTCTTTTCTTCATTCCATATTCAATCCAAAGAAACAGGAGAACTTTTATCACTTGCTTTGAGCATCTCTACAGTAATATTAACCTCGAGAGCTGCTTCTCCATTTTTTAGCTTACAGATGGCTTTTATAACTTCTTTCATTGTAATATCTCCTAAATAGTCTAGAGTAGCAGGTCTTCACCACATATTTTGAAATAGTTTGCTTGGTCATAATCTATTTAGAATAGCCAGAAAATGCTCATATTTTCCTTATTATTTCTCTTTCTTTTAATTTCTTTTCAAAAAAATTGTTTGTGAGCTGTCTGCCTTACACAAGATTATAAGATCATTTCTTTGGCTAGCATGTTCAGCCTCTGGACATTTTCTATAAATATAGGCCCTTTTAATTTCAGATAACTCCTTTTTGGGTTTTTATATATTAAGAATGGTACAGTATCTTTAACCCTCAGCACAAAACCAGAAAGGTATTCTTCCTTTTCAACAGCCAATTTTGTTGCTAGCCTCCAAAACACTAATTTTTACCTGCCCTGAAACAATTTTAAATATTTACCTCTCTTTTTAATTCCTCCCACTCAAGTATTACTATTGTTATGGCATATAAAGAATTTTATGTTGGCATATATCTCAGCGTATTGATGGGGAAAAAAAAAGGTAGAAAGCAAATATCATGAAACCATTCTCCCAGTGACAGCTATGGAGACAATTGTATGATATCATCATGACACTTAACTGATTAGATAGCAAATAACTTAGGGGAAGCAGAGCGGAGCACGCGGCCAGCTGACAGCCCAGACGCATCTGGGCTGTCAGCTGGCCGCGCGTTCCGCCGCTCTGCTCTACTCTGCTCTGCTCCCCCTCCCCCTGGTCTGCAGACCTGGGGGACGGGGAGCAGAGCAGAGCAAAGCCGCGGAGCCCGAGGGCAGCAGGATAGCCACGGCGCGTCTGGGCTGTCCCGCTGCCCGCGTGTTCCGCCGCTTTGCTCCCCGTCCCCCTGGTCTGCAGACCAGGGGGACGGGGAGCAAAGCAGAGCAAAGCCACGGAGCCCTAGGGCAGCAGGATAGCCACGGCGCGTCTGGGCTGTCCCGCTGCCCCCGTGCTCCGCGGCTTTGCTCCGGACGCCTGTGGTACAGCAGCTGGGGCACTGCCGGTTGGTCCCCTAGCGCCGCTCTGGGTGCCACTGGACCAACCCAGCAGCACCCCAGCTGCTCTGCCCCAGGTGTCCCCTAGTCAGCAGCTGCTGAAAATGACCAGTGGCTGACTACAGGAAGCCCCTGCCCCGGGCTTCCTGGAATCAGCCGCTGATCAGTTTCAGCAGCAGCTGACTTGGGGATGCCTGGGGTTCTTAAGTTGAATCTGTATGTAAGTCAGAACTGGCGTCCAGATTCAGCCACTGTTGAAACTGATCAGTTTCAGCAGCGGCTGAATCTGGACGCCAGTTCCGACTTACATACAGATTCAACTTAAGAACAAACCTACAGTCCCTATCTTGTACGTAACCCGGGGACTGCCTGTATATGAGATTCTCAGCAAGGTTAATGGAAGTTGCATATATCTGTGGCCATATTTTTTTTCTAATAATACTAACAACAAGTAAAATGAGTCACTGAAGCATCAAATTAAAAGATCCAGATAAACTCTTTAACTATCTGGCAGATCCACAGAGCTATGTGCCAAGCTGTTTCCATAAGCAAACTACACTCACATTTCAAATCTGATTTATGTTGGTGATCAACCTCAACCTCTGATCTTTTAACAAAAATGTAATGCTTTGGTGAATCACCCCAAATTTAACTGTATATAATCCACCATAATTTACTATTCACTATGCCAAATTCATGAGAATGTGAGAAGCCTGAAAACAAAAATATTTATTTAAAAGTTTTATGTTAAACATCTTATAAGT
The DNA here is from genome assembly GCF_052426305.1 of Pelodiscus sinensis. Lineage (NCBI taxonomy): Eukaryota > Metazoa > Chordata > Testudines > Trionychidae > Pelodiscus > Pelodiscus sinensis. The sequence continues at coordinate 242,604,507 of NC_143052.1, forward strand.
TGAAAGAATTAAGTTCCCTCCATGGCCAAAAAACCACCTCCCCCCCAACCCTCCCCCCATGAATACAAATAATTAATGGGATATTTTAAAAAGATTATGATCCCAAATTTGAGAAACATTCTTTCAGAGGAAAGCTAGTCGAAAGATGCCACAACAGAGTAACATTGCTATCAAAAGGATTTTCCATGTCTAGTTTCAAATCTAATTTAACATTTAAATAAACCTTCAACACCAACTTTTGGAGGTCTGCTTTCAGTACCTACTGGCAAATGGAGGATACCTAAATTACATTTTTAAGAAACTTTCAATGTTCTCATATCTCTATTTTAGGTTTTTGTCATCTTGAAGCAAGGTACCAAGTCAGCCAACTCCATTTTAATTTTAGCTTCTGGAACATGCTGCACAGACAAGTCAAATTTTGCCTGAAAAATGAATTATGAATAATCTAGGTTTTTTATGAAAAATATTTGTATTTATTATCTGAAGCTTGCATCAATTCAGCAATATGTTTATGTAGACACAAGAGTTAATCTAATAGGGGAACTAAAGTATCCAGATCAGTTGTACCTGCTGGAGATTGGAAAGCCAGCTAAAACCTCTCCTACACATCTACAACCTATCATAGATGATGATCCCTTACTCTCTCAGACCTTGGGAAGCAGGCCAGTCCTCCCTTATGGGGAACCTGAAACACAATACTCACTACCAATTTCACACCCTGCAACAGAAAACACTCACTCAGGAACCTACCCCTGCAACAAATCCTGTTGCCAACTCTATCCATACATCTATCCTAGTGACACCATCACAGGACCTAACTACATAAGATATACCATCAAAAGCTTATTCACCTACAGATCTGCTAATGTGACCTATGTCATCACGCGCCAGCAATGCCCCTCTGCAACATACATCTGACAAACTGGACTGTCTCTATACAAAAGAATGAAGAAACACAAAATCAGACATCAGGAATGGTAACGTACAAAAACCAGAGGGATACAATTTAACCTCCCTGGACACAGTTACTGGCTTGCAAGTTGCCATTCTAAAAGCAAAAATACCTTCAAAAATACCTCAGATTTTATTCTTCATGCTTAAATTTGACACTTTACGATGGGGTCTTAACGAAGACGCTAATTACCTTACCCTTTACAAAGATAGCTTCCCCAATTATCACCTCTAATATCATTAGCTCACAGACATTTACCTCTCCCCTCCGTTCTGAAATCTGATTTGTCCTTTTTATATGTGTTCACTTTTTTTGATTGTATCCCTTTGGTATATATGGTCATGCCTATTTTCTTCCACAATTTGATCTGAGGAAGTGAGTCTAGCCCACGAAAGCTGAACACCTAATAAACCATCTTGTTAGTCTTTAAAGTGCTACATAGTCCTGTTTTTTGTTTCAAAAACAAACTGCAACATGAAATTGCTGAACTGGAATTCACATGAAAAATTGACACCGTCAAAACTGGAGTGACTAGAAACATGTAATGGCTGGCTCATTACAATAATTAATTTCCCCTTTAGATACTCTCAGCTTCTCATCATTGTTGGAGGTGAGCCACATCCATTCTGATTTCATTAGCACTGATGTTACACTCCCATCTCAGTAGGTCTGCTTTCCTTTCACTTCAAGCATCTGAGGATGAGAGCTGTATTTCATAAAAGCCTGCTCCCTAATAAATCAGTTAGTCTTTAAGGTGCCACCAGATTTCTTGTTGTTAACAGAGACAGGTATTTTCAGTACAAAGTTCAGGGACTGAAGAACGCCACACTTGCAGGATGTTCCATGCTCACATTCAACATCATTTGAAACCAGCAATTTTTTTCACTTGCTTTTGTTAACTTAAGGAATTTACATGTTTATATTTTTGCCATTGTAAAATGTATATTAATGATTTAATATCATGAAATTTAAGATTTAAATATGTGAAAGCATAAAATTCAAGATTTTTTAAAAATCATGACTGAAATTTATGAAAATGGACAGTGACTTTGGTAAGGCAATGCTTTGAAAACTAATGCACTGATAAATTAATATTATTGCATCATGTATGTACAGGATAGATATTAAGAGTTATGAGGATATGCTGGAATTGTAACTAAATTTGCCCAAATGAGGTATATCGGAGGAGATGTTAAATGGGTGTCTTTCCTAAACAGACACCCATTACACTAACAAGTGTGTGTGTGGGGGGAGGCGGAGGTGGAGGAGAAGACAGTGTGGCCTCTACAACCTACATGAAAGAGAAGCATGGTGTGGATTTTATTCTTCAGAAGAATCCATTACAAAGGTTTTACTGCTCTATAAAGATAGGAGGGGAACTGATCCTCAAGTGAGAAACAGCTGCATCAAAGTATCTGTATACTACATTAGTATTTTATAAAAGTGTATGGAGTGAGGTCTTTTCTGAAAACTAATGACACACTGGTGATTAATATCACTGTGAAATGTATGTATTAAACACTGTATGAGGCATTATGGATACTCACTGATACTCGCTTTACAGTACGTCCTGGTGGGGGGAATATCACAGCCGGTTTCCTATGTAGATCAACGGTCTAGATTGCACCCCTGAACTGAGACAGCCTGTGACAAATACTTATCCCCCTTTCTCTCATGGGTATGTTATAAAGGTTTAACTAGTTAGCGCCTATAAAGTGCTCTGAACAAGTAGACCACATAGAAATGTGATTAAGACCCAATTTTATCCATAATTAATGAATGAATTAATTATTGAGTTAATAATGATAATTAGATTTGAATCCTCTCTCATTGTCAGCTCAGAACTTTTAACAACACTTCTAGAACCACAACAAAGGAAGGAGGAGGAAGAAAAAAATATTCTGTGAGAGTTATGTTTATAATGAGCTGGGTGTGCGATTCCCAGACATCCCCAGAGGTGTAGCTACAGCAGCAAAACAGTGTGAGGATCCAGCTGCCCCTCCTATGTGCATAACATCTCAGATGGGACCATACTCAGGACAGCTAGCCCCTCCTGCCACCTGATATACACTCTGGCATGTGAGCTTAATCAGAGCTACAGATATTACGTCTCCTCCAGCTGGGAATTATACGTCCAGCTCAACATATAGAAATCCCCACAACTACAGTTTGAGAATTATTCAAGTCTAAAGCTGCCAGCTGACATGCCTGCAGTGTTCCATCTAAAAGTGATCTACAATGAACTTGTGCTAAAATCGTATTTACAATGGTCACATAAAACAGTTCTGGAGGTCAGCTTGCTTTGGTACAGGAGGAACTTCCATTAGACTGAACACGCACAATGGGAGGAAAAAAAGAAAGAAAGAAGAGACTCCACTTTGTTAACGAAAAATTTAAAACCGTATCATTCAGGGTATTGTATGTCCAATAGCGGCCTCTTGTGGTTTGTGCTAAAAACTGAATGGAGTATAAAAAAAAATTGTGACTGTTCCTGTCAATAAACACTAAGCTGCACTCATAACAACCAATGAACTAGCAGCCAACAGGGAAAGCATAATTGCCACATAACTCAGAGACAGTCATATTAAAAATAAAAAACTAGTCTATTAGAGAAAATTGGGGGGGAGTGAATGGTATGACGACAAGACAGGATGCGTGCTTTAATTTCCTGTTTTCATTCTACACTAGAATCCTGTGCATGGACGTATCTGTATTACTTAGAAATGTTTATTTAAAAATACATGCCTTGCAGCCTTATCTTTGGTTTGGTAGCTACTCCCTTCCCCTAATAGGCATGGATGAAGCAGCACAGAAAAATAAAATCTGAACTCGCTCTAGCCTTGGCCTTCCTGTTTATCTAAAGGAACTGAACCAATTTTAAGGTTCTTTTTGGCTCAGATAAGAAGTTATATAGTCACATTTTAGAATACCATTTCTTTCCTTCTTTTCCCTCCCCCTTCTGCTTTCTCTTTCCAAGATTCTATACTGATTGCACCATTGATGAAAACTATCATCTGCTCCCTTTGTTGAGCTTGTTATTAGGCCTTCTGCATTGTGAGCTCATTCCCAGTGGGTACTTTTCGGAGTCATACAAAGTATTCCAGGATCCCACTGAATCAGGGGCACCCTATGATATGCAATTCAGGAGTTCAAAGCACAGGTGCATGCAGCACACAAGAACAGAGGAATTTGTGCGTTGTATCAGCCTCAGTGGCAAGTGGGAATAGGGAGGTCATATAGCTCTCAATGAAATGAGAAGCAAAGAAGAGTAATATGACAAAACTGGTTTTGGAATGGTGATTATGGGGTGAGCATAGACAAGCCAGCTAAGTCTGATGTTGTGCTGTGAGAAGACTATTTAGATGTCAAATACGGCACAGGCAACAAAATATGAAAGCAATAGCAAATAGATTTGTATAATGTTCAAATGAAATTTCAAAATCTCTTAGGGACTTATCCAGATCTTTTAAACCCTCTTGAAATTTGTCCATCAATACACCATCCCTGAACACACTTAGATTAGTTTATTAGTCTCCACCTTTTTTTGCCGTCTGACCCCCATCTAATTATTCTATCTGCTACAATAGTAGCAATAGTTTATTGTATTTGCCACCCTCGCAACAGCATATAACTAGAACAAGCTGTTATCACTGTTTTGCAGAACAGAAGGCAAGGACAACTAAGAAGGAGGATGGCAGTTTTTAATCCCTGCAGAGAGATCAAATTCTTTATAAAGCTGGGCAATAGGCTCCTCTAAACTGTTCCACAACACAAATCAGTATACATTGATATTGACAATATCACTTTGTGATACACTTCCAGCCAACCACCGGGCTTAGTTTGCCAAAGGAGTATCATTGTTATAGATCAAGAAAAAGTTTCACGTTAAGTATTAGCCAACTGAATAATGCAAAGGACTCCTATTGATGACACCAACAATTAAGGAATACATATTCAAAATACAGTAAACATCCGATAATCCAGCACCTTTAGGACCCAGGTGGTGCTGGATTATCAAATATGCCGGACCATCGGAAGGGGGGGGCGCTATGAGGGTTTTGGGGTGGAGTGGGGGGATGCGCCCCTCGGCGCTGCAGGACCAACTTGGCAGCACCCTAGCTGCTCTGCCCCTGGCTTCCCCGAGTAAGCTGCTGGTCAGTTTCAGCAGCGGCTGAATCCGGGAAGCCGGGGGCAGAGCAGCTCCAATTGTCCAGCTGCCCGGAGTGCTTCTGGGTTCCAGATGGTGCTGGACCATCAGGAGTGCCGGACCATTGGATGCCGGACCACTGGAGTTTTACTGTAGCTGGGTAGCATTTTAGGCATGTGGTTTCCATGGATTGTGCTAGTTGTAACACGATTAAATTCATACAGGCTGCTTGGAAACTTTATTCCTAAATGCCTGCAAATATAAAATTGAATTTAATTTAGGTTTGATGGGTAGTTTCACATTCAATGCTAGGTACTTGCAACACTCAAAAAGAAAGATTTTTGTCTTGGGGATGAGCATGAACAAGTACCTTAATCCATATCAACCCCTTCCCCTGCCCTCATACTTGAACTTTATTCCACACCTTCTGCTGCATTCTCCTATTTCAAATCCGATAAATCCCTGATAGATCAGCAACAAACAGTGCACAGTCTCTGCCTACATTTCTAACCTAGCCTTCTCTTTCACTTGTTCCCATCGTAAGGTGCAACATGGAAGATGTCAGAGAGCCCAGTGAAAGAAAGACTTGCCGGATACTGATGCTGGTATTAATGGAGGAGTGGGAGCGAGGGTAGCACCTATCAACTTGTTTGTCAAACCACTTTCAAATTCCTTCTAAATATTCACATTGTTATTATTGATTAGTTATAATACAGTAGCACTAGATTCTTTCCCATCATATATGCGGGAATGGCTTTCATTCTCAAAAACTTACACTAGTGCCATGAAGATATAAAGCTAACATTGCAAATCAAAGAACTCACATTACCAGATATTCCTCTGACTACTCTGCTTGTATTGTGCATATCAATTTTCTTTTCACACTGTATGGTTCTGTCATTTCATACTGGAAGTTTGCAAACATGTACACAAGTGAATAATCTCATTGATTTCAACAGGACTTCTTATATGGGCAAATTTAAACAAGTGTTTGCACAAATAAATAATAGCAGCTATTAAAAAAATCCTGCCTTAATAAGATGCAAGGTCTATTCAGCATTAAATACTTAATCTATGGCTGTTTTTGGTGGACTGAATCCTTTAAAATAAAGTAATTAAAATGTTTCCATTTTGTATATGAAAAATTGACTATAAATTCTTCGGGTCATAAATGAATTTGTCTTTGTCAGAACTATTCCAAGAACTCCAGTACTTTTGAAGAATGGACATAGAATTGTGCTAAATACAGACAGTTAAAGCAGGACATGCTATCCTTGAGGGGCTATTTTCTGGAGTACTAAAAATAAATAGGTTACTAAAGCTAAAAGTGCTCCAACATGTTGCTTAAGCTTATGTAAGCAGAAGCTGCAAAGAGCAGAAAGTACTCTACAATTATAGCTGTTAATTCTCAGACTCCATTTTTATAATTATTCAAAGATGTCAAACTTGAAATGTTTAGCGCATTTTTGTTTTTTCACAATCAGACTGAAATGTAATCAATTAAAAAATTTCAATTCATTTCAAGTACTACACATGTCCTTAAGTCCCCCTGCCATTTTGGGGGCTTTTACAAATCCATTTTTTTTAATCTCTTCCTTGTAGAGATATGAAAAGTGCACATAAAGAAAAGGATTACTGACTAATACACGGAAACAGTGAAATTGATGATACACAAACTACTGTCAAAATGCAAAGAGGAAACCAGCTGAAGAGAGAGATGTATGTTTCTTCTCTCATACATATATTATAAAAATTTTAGATACTAGTTATAACCATAATAGGTACATAATTTTCAGATTTAGAGGTGATCCTTTAAGTTAACACACCATGCCATAGTTCCAGAGCTAGCTGCACTTGTGTCCTAAGTAGAGTTGCCAGGTATCCGGTTTTGAACCAGACAGTCCAGTATTTGAGCTTTCTGTTCAGGAAACAAATCAAGAAAATATAAATGACCCGTATTTTCTAAATAAGATGTAACATATATTGTGATGTAATGTCAAGTGTGTCCAGTATTTTTGTTGAAACGACCTAGCAACCCTAGAAGATGTCAGGCCTGGGGTCTTTACCTCCCCTAGGGTGGATTTCAGCAATTTTCCACTGCTAGACTGAACCTTGGGCTGCTGTACCCTTTGTATCACCCATTCCTACGAAGCAGATACAGCTTGAGTTCCAGAACTATGAGTTCTTTTCTTTAGGAGTCCCTGACCAGCAATATGCAGCGATCAGACAGTCTCCTCATCACTGTTTATTTTATCAGTTGTAATAAGTATCAGAAAAAGGATTTTTAAAAACAATCTGCACACATCTCTTACCTAAAGTTTTACCATCCCCTAAAGATAACCTAAGCAGACCTAACTTCTTCAGTCAGCCCGCAGAGGATCCTGCCTCAGTCTGGCTTCCACAAACAGCTGCTGCTCCCTCAAACATTACAGTTTTGTTCTTCACTGTTCACAGGTTTTGATCCTTATGGGCAAAACCAGTTGGCAGGCTCAGCAGGCATCTGAGCTAGTGTCCTCAGCACCAGTGGTTCTGGCATTGGCCCTTGACAAGTCTCAATTTTTGTAAGGGGAGGCTAACTAGAATCTCCTTTTCCTTCCTGCTTCTTTACCCAGACAAACTCATGTCAAATTCAATACAGCATTGGGATTCCCCCAAAAACTTTGTTCAACTTCTCTCAGGCTCCTGTATTTGGCATACAGCAAAGCTACACTGCATTGCTCAGACTCAACTGTAGGCAGTGGGTATGGGACATACCACACTTTCAAAAGTTACAAAGAAAACCCTTTCTTTATATACACACAGTGCTTTTTTGGAAAAAAAAAACAAAACAAAACAACAAGTGCCAGGGAGTAACCAGAGAGACCTGGGGGAATTCGGGAGGTCAGGACCGAAATGCAGCCGCAGTCCCTTAATTGCCATGTGTCCCGAGCAGGCTTCCATTGGGCACCAAGCTGGGCCTGGGAAAAGCAGAAAAACTTCCTTAATTAGAAAATACCGGTGTGGTGTGAATGCTCCCAGGGCCGGCTGGGAGAAAGCGGCACAGGTGCTCCCAAAAAAGGTGCCGGTACACCTTACCAGTGCGTACCGTCACAAAAAAAGCACTGTATATACTTATGAGTTACATTGATATTTTTTGCTTAGTTGTTCTGTAGGAACCAATCCCTTACAACACACTCTGACCATACAAAACTGTCAAGGAGCTGGTGGCGGTGGTGGATTTCATGCCCCTTCCCTCAAATATCATGGTATCTGACCCTTGTTAATTTTCTTATCCTGCACCAACTGGTATTACTCTCCTGTATCTAACTATTAACTTTTCTATGAAGACAAAAAAGGTCAAGAAAAGATCCCAATAAGTAGTCCAGAATTCGTGAACTAGAGAGCAGCTCCAAATCTGACACACCCCTTACAGGTTACAGGCAGTCCCCGGGTTACGTACAAGATAGGGACTGTAGGTTTGTTCTTAAGTTGAATCTGTATGTAAGTCGGAACTGGCATCCAGATTCAGCCGCTGCTGAAACTGACCGCCAGTTCTGACTTACATACAGATTCAACTTAAGAACCCCAAGCTTCCCCAAGTCAGCTGCTGCTGAAACTGATGAGCGCTGATTCCAGGAAGCCTGGGGCAGAGCAACTCTGCCTGGGATTCCTGTAGTCAGCGCTGGTCAGTTTCAGCAGCGGCTGACTTGGGGATGCCTGGGGCAGAGCAGCTGGGGTGCTGCTGGGTTGCTCCAGTAGCACCCCTCGGCGCTACTGGACCAACCCAGCAGCACCCCAGCTGCTCTGCCCCAGGCATCCTGATTCAGCCACTGCTGAAACTGACCAGCAGCGGCTGAATCAGGATCTGGGGCAGAGCAGCTGGGGTGCTGCCGGGTTGGTCCAGTAGTGCCCAGAGCGGGTGCTGCAGGACCAATCCGCAGCGCCCCAGCTGCTCTGCTTCAGGGTCCAAAACAAAAGCCTGGTCTGCTGGGGGGGGCACACTATCCGCGCCCCCCCCCCCCCCCAGCAGACCAGGGACACGGGGAGCAGAGCAGCAGCGGCAGCGGGGTGCCGCGCCTCTGAGGTTTTGCTCTGGCAAAGTCTCAGAGGCGTGGGACCCCCCCCCCCGCGGCTGCGGCTTCAGTCCCGATGCCTGTGGTCTGCTGGGGACCGTCCCCAGCAGACCACAGGCACCGGGTCTCAAGCGGCAGCAGCAGCGGTTCCCGCGCTTCTGAGGCTTTGCTCTGGCAAAGCCTCAGAAGCGCGGGAACCCGCCCGGTGCCCCTGGTCTGCTGGAGACGGTCTCCAGCAGACCAGGGGCACCGGAGCAGCTTACGAACGGGGCTTTCTCGCCCCGGAGCTCGCAGGTAGCAATCCGCTACCTCGACCTCTGGGGCGAGAAAGCCCCGTTCGTAAGTGCGGATCCGACATAAATCGGATCCGCGTAAGTCGGGGACTGCCTGTATTGTGAAAAGGTCTGACAGAGTTCAGAAGTAAATCCACAAAAACAATGATACTATAAAATTCCTTTTGCAATATTTTCCCTTAAAACAGCCCCCAAATTGAGCACACATTATATATTGAAGGGCTCTAATTCATCTGAAAAGTTATGTGATTTTCTGGGACTAACCAATTTAGGCTTAAGATTGGCATACACCATGAAATGAAATGGGAAGGCGAGGGAACCCATATTAACTCAGTTAGAAGAAGCACTGAAACTACCTACTAATGAGTAGTTTTATTCTGTATCTCCATCTTCTGCTGGAGCTGCTGAGGTTGTAGCACTTATTACAGTTCCAGAGTTGTGAGGATCTCCCTTTACTTGTTTCTCTTATGTTTCTGGTTTTTAAGAAATTCCTGCAGTTAGGCTCAGTATGGGGCTACTTCTCTGGTGCATCACACCCTTACGAAGTCTTATTTACAATACAGAATGTTTACTAAAGGTAAGGAGTTGGCTTCGACATCCATCTGTCTTTACAAAGTAAAGAGTCTAGCAAAACAATAAATCTGCAAGCACAGGATCTTCAAGCTGAACATACAGGATGTGCTAGTGAATTCCTAGCGATTACTCTTAGGCGTGGCAAAATAAATAATCATAACAGCAAGGGAGAATTTCTATCCCTATTTTTGCTTAAAAAGTTTAAAAGCCAAGAGAGAATTAAAGCCAAATATCATTTTACATGAATGAAGAAGTTTTTATTATGGAGATACTAATAATTTAAGTTCAAAATGTGACAGTTTAAGAGAGTCATAAGCAAGTAATATCAACCAGATTCTAAATCCCTATTTTGCATTCAGATTTTAAATTCCTATTTTTGAAATTCAAGAACTCCATACATAAGAGGGGAAAAAAGTCAATCAACATGTATCATATGGAAAATGTCAAGAATTAATAAGGAAATAAATGTTTGTTAAATTCTTGAGTGATTCAAACAAGAGAAACAATATGGTTGACAGGAGTTCCTGTACCATATCTGGTATTTTTAATAATTAACTTTTCATCATTTTACAATACTCACTTTGTCCTTTGTTCTCAATGGCTGAAATTTTCCCCATGTGCAGTGGGCCTTTATAAAACCATGCACCACGGAAATCCAAACCGTATGGATAGAAATGTGATTTAATTGTGTCTTTGTCTGCACAGAAATGAATTTTACCCACTCAAAACAAGCTCAAAATAGTTCCAAACCTACTTAAAACTGAGACGTTCTTTAAGTTAGTGGCTCTTACCCCGGGGTACATATGTATTTGGGGTACAAAGAGGTCTTCCGGGGGGTTACACCAATTCATCTAGATATTTGCCTAGTTTTACAACAGGCTACATAAAAAGCACCAGTGAAGTTATATAGAATTCTTGTTTATATTGCTCTATATATGGAAATGTATGTAAAATGTTTATATTCCAATTGATTTATTTTATAATTACATGGTAAAATTGAGAAAGTAAGCATTTTTTCATTAGCAGTGAAACACTTGTATTTTTAGGTCTGATTTGGTAAATAAGTTTTAAAGTGAGGTATACCAGAAAAAAAAAAACAACCAACAGACTTCTCAAACAGGTGCAATAGTCTGGAAAGGTTGAGAAGAACTGCTCTAAGTAATGTTTGCCAAAATCTTATTACATCTGATCCACTGGCTCACAGATGGTACAAAACTTTTCGATTCTACCAGCTTTATGACTGAATGCAGTGATTTAAAACACACATCTCAAAATTGTTTATTTTCTCTTTCAAAGGAACATATGGTATTCCTAACAGTTTGGCAGCTGTGCCATGCGAAAGGAATAGCATACAAAGCACAACAGATTTACCTGGAAGCCCTGGGACTCTAGCCAATGACTTTGGGGAAGAGGCTGTAAGTGAAACAAAAGGATGCAAGATCTGCATCTTTAGCTTGGGTTGTAAACTGATAGAGAGGCATGATTGCAGCCAAAACATAGCAGAAGGAAGCAGACACTGAAGCTGCAAAATCATTGCATATTGCATCAGCTTGAGCTGTTAGGCTACTTGCTTGACACCTATGCTTGCAGTGACTCAGTGGACAGCTGAGCTGCAGTAACAGAACCTCGGAATCCCCATGGTGCAAAAGGTTTATTAAATCCATCTCCCTGACAGGATAGGGCTGTTCCCTAATATCTTGTTTCAAAATGCCATAAACAATGGGGTTTCTGGAATGCAAGAGAGAGCCTCTTACAATAAATATCAGAGGGGTAGCCAGATTAGCCTGCTCCAGCAAAAACAATGAGAAGTCTTGTGGCACTTTAAAAACTTAAATTTATTTGGGCCTAAGATTACATGAGCTGGCGCTCACTTCATCTGATGCATGCAGTGGACACTTCAGTTTGGCAGTTAAGAGTGTTACATTACTCTGCCTCTATTACACCCTGGTGCTGGGGTCGGTACCAGAGTCAGAATCCACTCCCAAGCAGAAAGGAGCCATATCCTATCTCTCTAACCCCTCCCTCTAGGGTGGTACAAAGGGAGAGCAAACCAGTGGGGTCATAGAATCCCAGGGCTGGAAGAGACCTCAGGAGGTGGTGACACATGGGGGACATGAAGGGTCACATGCTCCAAATGCCATGGATGGATGGGAGCCAACCAGCAGACTAGCGGGGTGGGGGGACTAGTGCCCACAGCAGGGGTTTCAGACAATGGCATAGCAAGCAGAGCAAGGTGACTTGGAAGAGGGAAAGTGATCAGGAATAGTCAATATGGATTCACCAAGGGCAAGTCATGCCTGACTAATCTGATTAGCTTCTATGATGAGGTAACTGGCTCTGTGGACATGGGAAAGTCAGTGGATGTGATATACCTTGACTTTAGCAAAGCTTTTGATACGGTCACCCACAATATTCTTGCCAGCAAGTTAAGGTAGTAAATGGATAAATGGACTGTAAGGTGGATAGAAAGCTGGCTAGATTGCCAAGACCAATGGGTAGTGATCAACGGCTCAATGTCAGGTTGGCGGTCGGTTTCTGTTTTGTTCAACATCTTTATTAATGACCTAGATGAGGGAATATCATCTGCAAGTTCGCAGATGACACTAAGCTAGAGGGAGAGATAGCTATGTTGGAAGGCAGGGATAGAGTCCAGAGTGACCTGGACAGATTAGAGGATTGGGCCAAAAGAAATCTGATGAGGTTCAACAAGGACGCGAGTCCTGCACTTGGGAAGGAAGACTCCCAAACATTATTACAGGCTGGGGACCTACTGGTTAAGTAGTAGTTCAGCAGAAAAGGACCTGGGGATTACAGTGGATGAGAAGCTGGGTATGAGTCAACAGTGTGCCATTGTAGCCAAAAAGGCTAGTGACATATTAGGGTGCATTAGGAGAAGCATTTCCAGCAGATCTAGAGAAGTTATTATTCCCCTTTACTCGGCACTGGTGAGGCCACATTTGGAGTGGCCAAATTCTGGCCTTCCCCCACCACAAGAAGGATGTGGATACATTGGAGAGGGTCCAGCGGAGGGCAACAAAAATTATTAGGGGGCTGGAGCACATGACCTATGAGGTGAGGCTGAAGGATTTGGTCTTGGTTAATCTTCAGAAGAGAAGAGTGAGGGGGGATTTGATAGCAGCCTTTAACTTCCTAAAGGGAGGTTCCAAAAAGGATGGAGAGAGGCTGTTCTCAGTAGTGACAGATGGCAAACAAGGAGCAATGGTCTCAAGTTACAGTGGGGAAGGTCTAGGTTGGATATTAGGAAAAACTATTTCATTAGGAGGGTGGTGAAGCACTGGAATGGGTTACCTAGGGAGGTGGTGGAATCTCCATCCCTAGAGGTTTTTAAGTCCCAGCTTGACAAAGTGCTGTCTGGATGATTTAGTTGGGATTGGTCCTGCTTTGGGAAGGGGGCTGGACTCCATGACCTCCTGAGGTCTCTTTCAGCCCTGGGATTCACTAGTTTACTCTCCTTTGCACCACCTTGGGGGAGGGGGTGAAGAAAAGGCAGGTAGAAAGTGGGGCCTGTGTGGAGCGGGGGTTGCCTCAGCTCCTCTCTAGGCTGGGGGGGGGGGGAATGGGTGTGTGTAGGTGTGTGGATGTCACGTGGCCAGTTTCTTCATGACCAGTTGCTTCTATCTATCTAACTAGCGAATTTGAGAGGTGGGAATGAGGACCTATAATGGGGGGAAACCCAGGAGTTCTAATAAAGCCATTGCATTCACCATGACCTGTTGACCAGCAGGTGCTGGTCGGGGAACTAGCATCAAAGTCTGATGGCACACATGCCGGGTACTGGTGGTGAGCTTTCAGTGGCATCAGATTCCCCTTCGGACTCCAAAGAGAAGTGTTTTGTCAGTGACCATGATTAAGTGGTACTTAACTATTGCTGACATGTGGTGCGGGGTTCTGGGGACCAGCACTGCACTGAAACCTGGGGTGCTGAGATCAGGGAAGGTTTGCCTCTAGGAGCCAGGGGGCAAGGTGCTAGGAAGGCACCCAAATGCTTTGCATTCCCTCTGTTTCTCTAACTCAGTGTTTCCCAATTTCATTTGGCTGAGGAACCCTTTTCAGCTTTTCAGAATTTTAAGGAACCCCTAGGTTTGTCAAGCAAAAAAAAAAGGGGGGGGGGCGGAAGGAGAGAGGGACCCACCAATTCATGAAAATCACATTCCTTTCCCGAGACCCTCCTCCCCCACCTCCCTTCTGTGAGGCCTCATCTGCTCTGTTCCCCTCCTCTCCATCACTTGCTATCCCCAGCCCTTATACCAGTCTCAACCTAGTGAGAGTGAGTTGTGGGATGGGAATGAGGGATTTGGATGTGGGAAGGGGTGAGAAGGACAAGATCTGGGAGGGAATTTGGATGCAGGAGAAGGGGCTGTTGGCTCGGGGAGGAGGCTCTAGGCTGGGGAGTGTTGGGCTCAGGTGGAAGGTTGGGGTGCTGAGCAAGCCAGGGCTTGTAGATGTGAGGGTGCAGGAGTTTGGGCTGGATATGTGAGGGACTCGGGGCAAGAAGGTTGTGAGTATGAAGGGCTCAGGACACAGATTTGTGATGTGTGGATGGTGCAGGAGTGTTGTAGCAGAAGACTGAGGATGTGGGGATACAGGAGTTTGGGGATGTAAGAGGCTCAGGACAGGGGGTTCCAGTGTATGATAGGCTCAGATTTGGGGTAAGGTGGCGCAGGAGTGTTATGATGCTGCAGTGAAATGGGGGTTTGGTCCCAATTGGGGGCTTGTTGTCCAGGCTTCATTTTTAAATAAAATATTATGTCAAACTCAAAAGGTTTTAGCATTGTCTTTATATGTGAGAGGGGTGAGGAACCTGTTTTGAGTCAAAGGTCACTGACCCACAGAAAAGTCAGTTGGGGCCACACAAGTGAGATGCAAAAAACAAAACAAAAACCCTCCAAAAACCCCCAAGCTTCACTAATGTGGTCCCAGATGTGCTGGTGGAGGTAAGGGACAGAGTGCTAGTGGGTTCTGGGGCTGGGGCGAGGGTGCTGCTGGGTGGAAGGATGCTGGCACAGGTGGCAGGGTGCTGGGGCAAGGTTCTGGGGCAGGCAGGTGGCAGGGTGCTGGGGTCAGGGACATGGTCCTGCTGTGCACTAGGGTGACTGGCAGGATGCTGGGACAAGGAACAGCGTGCTGCTGGGTGCTAGCATGGATGGCAGGGTCCTGGGGCCACGGCCAGGGCGGTGCTGAGTCTTGGGGTGTGAGGCAAGGTGCTGGGGCCAGGGTGGTGCTAGGTGCTAGAGTGGATGGCAGGGCTGCCAAGGAGCGGGATAGGGATGGGGTGCAGGATCTGGGAAGGAGGTGGGGGGCGGAAGGGGACAAGGTCTGGGTGGTAGGTAGGGTGCAGAAGCAGGCTGGATGTAGGGTGTCTGGCCAGGGGGAGGGAGCAGGAGCAGACTGGGGGTAGGGCTACGAGGAAGAGTGCAAGGAGCGGACTTGGTTAGGAGTTGGACCTCCCTGATCTGGCACCCTCTGGACCTGACTGGTCCCAGGAGAGGTCATTTCAGGGCTCCTGGTTTCCCCCCACCCCGTCCCCACTAGGCTTCTTTACATCTCTATCCCCTGCAACCCAACTGAGCTGCCTACCCCTGCTGGTTCCCTGTACCTCCCACAAAACCATCCCCCACAATCCAAGGGAGTGCAGCACCAGTTCCCTGCATCCCCTCACAGCCCAGCTGAGCTGACTGTCTGTTCTGTATGCCCTCCCCCATCCACTTCAGCCCAGCTGAGCCCTACACTGGTTCCCTGCATGCCTCCCCCACAGCACAGCTGAGCCCCATTTTCCTGCACTTCCTCCAAGCCCAGCAAAACTGCTGAGCCAAGAGCCGATTCCCTGCCCCTCACTCTCCTTGAGTCTAGCCCTGGTTTCTGGTACCTCCCTTCTCCTGCAGCCAAACTGAGCTCCACACACCCCACCGCCCAGCCCAGCCCAGCTCAGCTCCCCAGACCTCCCCACTCTGCAACCCAGCTGAGCTCAATTGCCCTGCACCTTCCCCCACACCATGCAGACATGCTGAACCAGTGCTGATTCCCTGCCTCTGCCTTCCTCCCTCCCTTTGGCTGTGTCTACACTGGCACGATCTTGCGCCAAAGTGGCCGCTCTTGCGCAAAAATTTGCTGCCTGTCTACACTGGCCGTGTGTTCTTGCGCAAGTACACTGTCGGTCTCATGTATGAAATCAGGGCTTCTTGCGCAAGAACTACGACGCTCCCGCTCAGGAATAAGCCCTTTTGCACAACTATTCTTATGGAAGAGGCCAGTGTAGACAGGCAACATGAATTTCTTGTGCAAGGAAGCACTATGGCTAAAATGGCCATCGGCACTTTCTTGGGCAAGACAGCGTCCACACTGCCATAGATGCTCTTGTGCAAAAGCACAGCTCGCACATGGCAGTGTGGATGTGTTCTTGCACAAGATGTTCTTGCGCAAGAAACAACCAGTGTAGACATAGCCTAAGAGTTTCCTCACATAAGCAAAATGAATTTTGTGTTGTGCACCAGTACTGAGTTCATGTGGCTTGTTTGGATGTGCCACCTAAGTTATTAATAAATATTTTTAAACCTCTACCTTTTCCCTCTGCTACCATGTCTCCTCCCCTTGCTCCATCAGCTCCCCTGGTGCCTGATGCCCTACCACTCCTCACCCTCCTCTGCTGTCCTGACTCCTGCTCTTCTCACTGTCCTCAGCCCTCCTGCAACTTGTCCCCCTCCACCAGCCCTTCTCTCCTCCCTGTGCCCACTCCTTCAGTAGCCCCACTCTGATCATGTGAGCTACCCCTCCTCAACCCCTCTTCTAACACCTCCCTCTACAAACCTGCCCTGCATCTCTCCTCTGATGGTGGTCCCTCCCCTGCAGGTGTCTGCCCTTCTGCTTCACCCCCAGAATCCCTTGGCACCTGCACCTTCCCTTACCTCTGCACTCTCATGGTGCCTCCCCCTTCCCTCACTTCCCCTGCCCCCTTTTTCCCTGATGCCCACCCCTCACCACCCTCTCTGCCCCATTCCCCTCTTGCCCCTGTGCCCTCACACATGACTTGCTCCATCCTGGCCTACCTCATGTCCACCCCTTCAAGCCTTCTCCCAGCACCTCCCCTCACCCCTCTAGCCTCCAATTCCCTTACCCTGTCCCCTCCCAGCATCACCCTGTCCCCCTCCCACTGATGCCTCCTCTCCTGCCTTTTTCCTCATTGTCTGCACTTGGCCCCCTGGCATTTGTCTCTCCTCCACTCCTGTCCCTTTGGTGCCTTCCCCTTCGCCTCCGCACAAGCACCTTCCTCTCCCAGCCCTTCCCCTTTCCCTCTGCACAAGCCCCTTCCCTCCCTCTCCCGAACCTTCTGCCTTCCATTTGTGGGGCTGGAGTCTGTGCTCTGTCCCCGGACTCCGAACCCGCAACTCAGCCATGTGGCGCAACACAGTGCCCAGAAGGTTTAAAATCCCGGGCCATGTTATGTCATGTCACGTCCGGGTGTCTCCCCACCCACTGGTTTGAGCACGCTACGCAGGGCAGCAGCAGCCAGCAAGGGGGAGCTCAGTGACGGTCGCGCATGGCAGGGATGGGACCGGGACAGGGGAGAGACGCTTTGGGGCCGGGGTGGGAAGATGTGTGCAGGGGGTCGGGACCTGCTCCAGCTCCAAATATTGCTGGAGCATGAGTACCATGAGCCCACACAACTCGCCACCCATGCCTCTGCTGGCTAGCTGGCTCTCTCTCTCTTTTTCAGAGGGAAAATTCTCCAGCAATGGTGCATGTGGTGCACATCCACCTAATGCGGAATGAACATGATCAAGCAAGCGAAGAAGAAATAAGTTAAGCGTCAGATTTAACACTGAAAGCCAATGCCTAACTGCCTAGAGGCCATAGCATCTCCGAGAAAAGTCAGACACTCGCTGTGCTGTGGCTACCATGTATGAAAAATAGTATCCATTGATTTTGATATCACTGAAATGTACTAGTTGCTTATTTTGTTTCTCTCAATGAAATAAGACTAATTAAAAGGCCAAAAAGAAAAAAGGAAATACGACTGACACCTGTGCATTGCTAAACAAGTGAATTATGGAAAGCAAGATGCTCTACAAGGTAATTTTCCTCTTCATTCAAGTAAAACAAATTTTGTGTATTGTATTTGGAATTAGAGCTGAGGTCAGGATGGGCTCCCAGATTTGGTTGATTTTTCCTCCCATAATTTCTCCCTTTCTCTTGAACTTTGAAATTTCCTATTTCCAGTAGGATCAATGTTCGGTAGGTAGGGTTTTAATCTTCAAGTTTCCTGGATCAAAATGTTAGCTTTTTTTGTTTTGTTTTTTACAAAAAGAGGTGAACACAAAATAGCAACCAAAAGCATACACTTTTCCCATTCATACCCACCATTGTTAATAGTCTGGCTGCAGTAGAAACTGCTAATGACGCAGGAGCAAAGTCATATAGTTAAAACATCCTATCTTTACAATGGGTAATTTATTCATTTCTTTGGACTAAGAACTTGAGCTACACCTTATCTTTTTAAATGTATATTTCAAGAATGTGCCCATTACTAGTTTAACAAAATATGTTTTAAATGACAGCTGTGTTGATTAAGAACAAACAAACATAGCAGTTGCCTCTGGGTGTATCCCATATCCCAACAGTTAATTTACTGAGATAAAGAGAGCACCTTGTATTGTAAAGGGAGAAAATGCTTTCAAAAGAAAAGGAGGAAAGAACAGTTTATTTCCTGAAATTATTTTTGTTGAGTGTTTTGAAACCTCTTTCTTTCTTTAAACTGTTTTTGCAGGTGTGTATTCCAAACAGTATGTACTTTGCCTTAATCTATGAGTCGCACTGCTAGAGCAGGAAAACTTAAATGTATGGTTGATAAACTGGTCACAAAAGAGCTTTGTACTGAACTTTAAATTACAAAGCACGGTAGATGATGTTCTCAAGAGGATTTTGTTCACTGTATTAGATCCTTGTATCTATGAAATACGAATAGTTTGTAATTCCAACCATACCCACATGAGGGAGTTGCTTGACATTAAATAAAATACACAATATAGTCTGTTTAGTTTAAAGAAAACAATATTTAAATTGCTAAGGAATTTTCCTCCAACCCCTTTCCTTTGTTAACTTTCAATATCTACATGTATAAATCTATACACGCATCACTGTGCTTTCTCACTCATTTGCACTGTTTCCTTCCCTTGGAGTCTCAGGATGTATTCACTGTTTGGGAAAGCAAGACTTGAGAACTGTGATGGAGAGGACTTCCCTGGTAAAGTACCCTTTAGGCAGGGCACTCTCCAGAGCCTGAACAGAGTTTAGGTATTGCCCAAGCATGGAGTCTCTAGGCGAGGGGTGGGCAATAATTTTTGAAGGGGAGCCACTTCACAAATTTCGGAAGTGTTTGCAGGTCACTCTGAAAGGGGTAGGGCCTGGGTAGGCATGGAAAAGAGTAGTCGATAAGGCTCATTGGGTAGTCGAGTTGACTACTTGCATTCCCCCCCCCCATTAGAGGCAGCAGCACAGGAGTGCCAGGGGAGGTTGCTCTGGCAACAGCCCCTGTCCGCAGGGGGTCCCAGCGGGGAGTTGGGACACTCCGTGAACAAGGGTTGCTTCACGGCCAGTCGCGCCCACAGGCTCCTATTGCGTTTTGAATTGCAGAGCTGCAGCAGAGTTTGGTCCGGGCGCAAACTAGGACGGAGCTGGCTGCCTTCCCCTTTTGATTAATCAAGTAGTCGATAAAAATTCTATCAACTTCTCAGTTAGTAAAATAAGCTCATTTTAACATCCCTGGGCCTGGGGCGGAAGAGGTGGGGTTAAGAACTAGCCTACCCCAGGCTCCACACACACATTTGTGGGCCCCTTTAGTGGCAATGGAATATGGCACGGGGAGGTCAGGTCTTGGAGCAAGGTGCGGGCCAGGGGAAATGGGGAATGTCATGGTGAAGGCAGCTCAAAAAAATCCAGGCAGCCACAGAGAAGGCACAAGCCCTTTAAATAGAAGCAGTTGCAAGGGCTCCTGAATCCCTGGCTCCAAGGCAGCGTACTAGTAGCGAGGTCAGGAGCAGCGAGACCTTTAAATAGCAAGAATTGAGAGGGCTTGCGGCTCCTGTCTCCGGATAACATGATGCCTGGGAGCCCCAGGGGAGGTGCAAGCCCTTCCAACTCCTGCTATTTAAAGCCCCTGCCCTTGCCACCCAAGGCCCTGCCTCTTCAGGGACAGCCCACAACTACAGGCAGTCCCCGGGTTACGTACAAGATAGGGACTGTAGGTTTGTTCTTAAGTTGAATTTGTATGTAAGTCGGAACTGGTACATATTGCAGGGGAAACTCTAGCCAAACATTTCTCCAGAGCTCAGTTTTATTCTCCCACACCTCACTTCCCTCAGTCCTTTATTCTCAAGCTGAGGTGTCTGCTGAGAAAAGCTGCTCCACGTCTCCCTGGTCTGCTGGGGGGGGGGGGGGGGGGAGGCGCTAGCTTCGCGTCTTCCTGGTCTGCTGGGGGGGGGCGCTAGCTTCGCGTCTTCCTGGTCTGCTGGGGGGAAGCAGCTAGTGCGGGGTTGCCTCACCCCGTTTGTAAGTAGGGATCCGATGTAAGTCGGATCCATGTAACCTGGGGACTGCCTATACTTCAAAAATTATTGCCCGCGCCTGGTATATGCCATGCAAGTAAGACTTTCCAGCATGGCTATACCTGTATAAGGACTGACAAAACTCTTCATCTGTGTCTACACTGGGCCACTTATTCTGGAAAAGCAGCCGCTTTTCCGGAATAGGCTGCGAGCTGTCTACACTGGCCCCTTGAATTTCCGGAAAAGCAATGACGATTTACTGTAAGAAATCAGCTGCTTTTCCGGAAAAACTATGCTGCTCCTGCTCGGGCAAAAGTCCTTTTTCCGGAAAACTGTTCTGGAAAAGGGCCAGTGTAGACAGCACAGTAGTCTTTCCCGCAAAAAAGCCCTGATTGCGAAAATGACCATCGGGGCTTTTTTCTGGAAAAGCGCGTCTACATTGGCCTGGATGCGCAGGAATATTATTGGACCTAACCAAGTGAGTTATAAGATCAAGAACACATATTCCTGCGCATCCAGAAATATAATCTATGCTATCATGTGCCGAAAGTGTCCGTCTGCTATGTACATTGGACAAACATCTCAGACACTTCGCCAAAGGATTAATGCCCACAAAACAGATATCAGACAAGATCACAAAGAAAAAACAGTTTCTTGCCATTTTAACCAGAAAGGACACTCTCTCAATGACTTAACCACCTGCATTCTGCTACAAAGACCTTTTACATCTGCACTTGAAAGGGAATCCTCTGAACTGTCATTCATGTTAAAATTCGACACTTTCCAACAAGGACTTAACAAACATTTGAACTATCTCACCCATTACCAAGATAGTTTCCCCAATTATCACCTCTAATACCATTAACTCACAAACATCCCACTCTCCCTTCCTCTAATATCAATTCACAGACACTTACCTTCCTTCCCTCCCCCCCCCCCCGCATTCCCTTCCTGTTGTGCAATGTGATTTGTCCTTTTCATATTTGTTCATTTTTTTAAATTGTATCCTTTGGTATATATGGTTGTGACTACTTTCTTCCACTATTTGATCTGAGGAAGTGGGTCTGGCCCACGAAAGCTCATCATCTAATAAACCATCTTGTTAGTCTTTAAAGTGCTACATTGTCCTGCATTTTGCTTCAGCTACCCCAGACTAACACGGCTACATTTCTATCACTATTCTAGGGAAAGAGTGATTGGATAGAAAACAGTGAATAAGAGTCATTTGGATAGGTGACGATGGAGGACCAAGAGGTCATACACAAAACATTAAAAGTAATTCTTGATTATACTAAAAGCCAAAGAAGAAACAACATAAACAAAATGTGGTAATGCAGGAGTGGTAATGCAGGAGTATCTGTACTGGTATCTAGGAGTGACACTTGTTCCATTTGTTATTCTTCTAACAAGCCCCCAGGTCAAATTCTTCCAGGTGAAATATGACTGAGTTTAATGGAGTTACAACAGGATGACTCTGGCCTTTTGAAGGCATACACCAATGTCACTCTATTACAAAACAGTGAAGTCCTAATTCTACCAACGTTTAAAAGAATATTAACACCAATTCCACACTAGAAAAAAGCTGAAACTAAAACAAAATTGCCAGATTCTGCCACCTTTGCTCATAACTGACTACAAGTATTCCACAATTACCTGAGAGCTTACCTCTCCGTCAATAGGTAAGACATGGACTATAATATAATTGAAGAATGTACTTTTTTTTTTAAAGAGTTAGGAAGAACCTAAACTGATAACTATAAATTTGCTGTCATTTTAGCATAGGAAATGTAGCAATGACCACTGTTTAATTCAAAGAAAACAAACAGAAAGCTCATCCACAACGTAAACTAGTGATGGGCAGTCTAGGCTACTGAGTGGGTCGCAAGATTGTAACCAAGACAGTCTCTGAGGATAGGGTAGTTTTGCTAACTGCGCGTGCATAGCGAGGATTTGTGGGATGTGTTAATTGAACCAGAGCAGTGCTGCCATTGGTGGCAGAGGGAGTGCCAATATTGTGTGCAATTACATGCACCTCAGTTCACATGCCCTTCCTTTTTATGTATTTCATGTTAGTAATAGCGGTAGGGGAAAAACAACTATGCAGACAGAAACCAGCAGAATCTGGCAAACAGGCAATAAACACAATGTCTTACATGAGCCAGAGAAAATCCAGATGGACCGCAGGCTGCTGATATAAAACATGGTCACATCTGGCAGAACAGATAAATATACAGGGTGGGGGACGGAGGAACAACATTTGCTCTGGTCATCAGTGAAAACATGATTGCTACTGGTGCACTGAATAATTTGCCACTAAAATGACTAATTTTTCTTCCATGAAATTTTTGATATCCCAACTAGGACTTCTCACATAGGCCATGTTTTACAAAATGAAATTTCACCTGATGAGGCTAACACTCAAGAACTTCAGACAGCAGGTGCAGATCTGAAATTGGTTTATAAATTGGAATATCAGAATTTTAGAATAGGTTCTCTCAAGAATGGATTAACCATGTCAAGTTTAAGCAATAAAAATTCAAGCCAAGAAAGGAGCTGATGGAGAGATTACTGGTCAATGTAGGTGAAGTCAAGAGTGACTGTGTATCATCTAATTGACAAGTATAGCACAGACTACTGCCAGTAATACTGTGGTGTGTATAGTAGACTAATCATGTTATGGCATCTCTTTCCAGAGTAGCAAGGAAGGTAAGAAAAGGGGAGACTAAAGGTAAATAATAATATGCAAAAAAAAATAATCTTAAAAAGAGTACAGGATAAAAAGAACAGTTTATACGGAGGCTACCTACTGTCCGAGTCAGAACTACAACAATGGCTGCCCGTCGCAGGGAGCCATAGCCTGTAATACCTCTAAGGCTGGTATAGGGGGCTCTGTCTGTGAGGTGGAGTGTTTTCCATATAAGGGCATGTAAATTAATAATCTTCCCCTGCTCCCTCCACCCATTGCAGTAAAAGATCAGCCAATGGGCTGACTTGTGCTCAGGCCTGCTACTCCACCCACTGCAGCAAAAACCAACCTATGGGGTGATAAGTTCACAGGCAATAAAACAGGCAGGCAGCCCCTCTCTCACTGGGGATTCGCATCGAGTGAACGCCTGGCCTGATCACCCAGACGCCTTGCACCCCCCGCTCTTGAGTCTTACTGAGCGTACTCCGAGTTGGTCGACCCGAGTGGAGACAGTTTATGAGCATGCGACCGGTACTTGTGTTCCTGCTGTCTACAGAACTGGTATAACTCCCCCCCGCCCCCCGCCATCATCCCTATCCTAATTGGTTTTTTAGTTGTCCTTATTGCTTGTCAAGTGACAGTGGCTAAAAAGTTACTAAGTTAGTTTATAAATAGTTGTGGTTTAGGTTTTTTACTGTTTCCTTGTATAAAGTTGTGTAAATAATCAGCCCTATGGACAATACCAGTGTTAATTCAACTGTTCCTAACCCCTGGGCAGTTATTGGGAATTATTGTGATTTAGAAAAGCCTCAGGGAATTGTTTTGTGTTGTCTGGCAATCTGTTTAATTTTTGTTCTGATGATTGTCTGGCGTCATCAAAATAAAATCAGTTTGTGCTTTTTGAAACCCCCAGTTGCGGTCTCAACCTTTCCGGCATCCCTTCGAACCTCGTGTATTATGGGGACTGACACCTACCACCAACAGTTATTTCAACTATAGCCTCGTAGCTGCATGTACACAATTTACTCTGGCCTCCCCTGCTCACACACTATTATTGTGATGCAAAGACAAGAGAACAATGCTTAAGGGAATATACTTTTTTTTTTGTTTGTTTTTAAGTAAGTGAGCTGTATCTAACTCAGAGCTATGTGTGGCATAATTACTACAACAATGTAGGAGAAGTGTAATGTAACAAAGACCACATCTTGGGGTAGTGCAGGATGGTGAACAAATATTTGTAATGCATTCTACCTTATTATTTATTGTTATTCATAATTTGTTTTATTGTAGTGCCCAGGGACCTTTATAATAGACCATGACCCCGTTGTGTTATGTGGTTTGCAAACACATAAGAAGATGGTCCCTGCCCAAAGGGGGCTTACAATCTAAGTACATGCCAAAAGAGGACAGATGGACATAGGGGAGTACAAATTATAAGACAATAATGATAGGCAATGTTTTCTGTACATAAAGAACCTAGCCATTGTCAAGATACCTAAGGTTGGTGAAGTGAAGAGTCTGATCCTACATCTGACCAATGCAAAACGAATGGTTGAGAATAGAGGGATAATATTTGGCAACAAAGATTTTAAAATAAGAAAATGAAATGTATCTCCCTCTTTCTGGATGCCAGAAAAATAGGAATAATCTTGATTCCATGATAAGCCTACAGTAAAACAGTTTCTGTGGACTGGCCCATTGGCTTAATAAAATGCACCACACTGCTATGCAAGACAACCAAAGTAAATTGCTAGGTTGGTTTTTGTGCACCACAACCAGAAAGAGATGAAAATGCTGCAGAGATAGTGTGCTCAGCTGCTGGAGGGGGTGGGGAGTGAATACCCATACTGATCAGTAGAAGAAGTTGTGAATAAGTAGTATTCTTATGCTTCATATGGTATCCTGGCCAGAGTTCTCGGCTGGAAGGCTATTGCTCCATTGTGCGGCCTCAACAAGGAAACAGTGTAAAATAGACACTGGTGTGACAGGGAATCCTCAAAAGTCCAGATGAGAGAGATGATCCCATAGAACAATGCAGGCTTTCCCAGGTTTGGCTTCATTAACAAGAATGAGATATTGTCCTGTGTATGATTTGCTGACATCTGAATGAACCCACTCTTTTCACAGAATAGAGGTGCATCTCTCAAAAACTGTATTTACTTGCAGCAGAGAATTTTCTCTCATGCTGCTACCTCATAACTCTCATACCAAACAAAATTATCAATAAAAAACTCTTAATGACTTTAAGCCATTATAAGAAACTGTATTTTTCCTTTTCTCCATTTAATTGAACACAGGGTCTGAACTTTACAACCTGTGAGACACAGGTGGAAACATTTGATAACCACTGCTGTCGTGCACTTACCTGGGAATGCTAGTTAGATATGTCAGGACATTCTGAAACTCTCTCTCTGGGATCTCGCTGAATGTTGGATAGTCTGGGAATGTGATAACAGGGCAACCATCTTCCCCTCTACCACCTGAAAGCACAAGCAAAAGTACCGATATGTAATTAGTCACCCTATGTAGTTACTATTTCGTGGCAAAACAAAAATTGTAATTATTAAAAAATAATAATGATGTAGTCCTCAAATTGGGGATGTTTACTCAGAGTGATCTAGCTTTCAAGTACAATTTAGGAAATATAATTCACCGTAGCCAGAACTTCCAACTTATTTTATCTTAAATAGAAGGGTCAAGTGTCTGTTCCCACTGTGAACTGGTTTCAACATTAGAGGACTCTGCACCTTCCATACAATTTACTGTATCTGAATGCAAAAATATGCCACATAAAATGAGAACTGGACAAGCTATTAAAAATTGTGCCTGCAAATTCAGAACCAAATGACCTGAACTAAAAATGAATTGGAAATTTGACCTAGAATGGAGGAAAAACTTGCAAAGGGTTGCAAATGCTCATAACGCTCTTAGGGTATGTCTACACTACAAAGTTAATTCGAACTAACGGACGTTAGTTCGAATTTACTTTGATAGGCGCTACACTAGCGCTCCGCTAGTTCGAACTTAATTCGAACTAGCGGAGCGCATAGTTCGAACTAGGTAAACCTCATTCTACGAGGACTAAGCCTAGTTCGAACTTACTAGGTCGAATTAAGGGGTGCGTAGCCCCTTAATTCGAACTAGTGGGAGGCTAGCCCTCCCCAGCTTTCCCTGGTGGCCACTCTGGCCAACACCAGGGAAACTCTATTGCCCCCCTCCCGGCCCCGGACCGCTTAAAGGGTCACGGGCTGGCTACGGTGCCCGTGCCAGGTGCAAGACTGCCAGCACCCAGCTAGCAGACCCTGCACCTGGCACAGCTCGAGCCAGCCACTCGATGCCCCCCAGCCCTCCCCCTCTTCCCGGGACCAGGCTGGGGGCTCCCGGGAGCTTGCCCGGGACCGCAAGAGGCCTCGTCCACGATCTCCGCACTAGGCACAGGAAAGTGGCCGTTTAGGGCAAGAGAGCTGCCAGACTGGCCACCCAGGAGCAGGTGTGCATGAAAATCAAGGTGGTCCACTGAGACCCCCGACCCTGAGCCCTGAGCTTACAATGGCCGTACTGGGTCAGACCAAAGATCCATCTAGCCCAGTAGCCTGTCTGCCGATAGCGGCCAACCCTAGGGACCCTGGAGTAGATGGACCGAAGACAGTGACCAAGCCATTTGTCTCGTGCCATCCCTCTCCAGCCTTCCACAAACTTTGGGCAGGGTCACCACTCCTACCTCTTGACTAATACCACTCCATGGACCCAACCTCCAGCACTTTATCTCACTTCTCTTTAAACTCTGTTCTAGTTTTAGCCTTCACAGCCTCCTGCAGCAAGGAATTCCACAGGTTGACTATTTGCTTTGTGATGAAAAACTTTCTGTTATTAGTTTGAAGCCTGCTACCTATTCATTTCATTTGGTGTCCTCTAGTCCTTCTATTATGGGAACTAATGAAGAACTTTTCTTTATGCACCCTCTCCACACCACTCATGCTTTTATAGACCTCTATCATATCCCCCCTCGGTCTCCTCTTTTCTAAGCTGAAAAGTCTCAGTCTCTTTAGCCTCTCTTCATATAGGACCTGTTCCCAACCCCTGATCATTTTAGTTGCCCTCCCCTCTCCCAGCCTCTCTCTTCCCCTCTCCCACCTCCTTTTCCCAGTCTCCCCGAGTTTTGTTCAATAAAGAGAGATTCTATTTTTGACCACACATTTTCTTTATTCTGTACATCAGGAAGGGGGGTTAGGGAAGGGTAAGTGGAAGGAGGTGAGGGAGGAATGGGGTACGAGCCCCCGATGGGGAGGACTGGGCTGGCTCTGCAGGCTTCTGGGGGTGGAAGCTCTCCTGCAGCCCCCCAATTGCTTCCTCTCCCCAGATGGCAGCCTGCGGCAAGTGCAGCCGGTCTGATGGCCAAGTGCTGTGATGTGCCCAGTGTGGGCACTTAGGACACTCCAAGCCAGGACTGCTTTGCAAGCGGGGCACCCCTGAGAACTGTCTGTCCGGGGTGGGGGTCGGGTCCCTTTAAGCACAGCCCTCGGCTAGCCTGAAGCAGCAGCTCCACGCTGTAAGTCCTCATCTGATGCCCTGCCGGCACTGCTTCCGGCCATCCTTAACCCCGGTTCAGGGTCCACTTAATGTGAACATGCTAGTTCGAATTAGCAAAACGCTAATTCGAACTAGTTTTTTAGTCTGGATCCGTTAGTTCGAATTAGCTTAGTTCGAATTAGCGCTGTAGTGTAGACATACCCTTAGTTCTCACGTGTTGTGTTTTATTTTTGCAAGTCTCTTCACTTCCAGTTTCCATTCTGGTCTGGAAGAAATTGCAGATTAGGAAGAGTTTATTGCTGGTGAGATTTTTTTGTACAATGCTGCAGACCCAAGTAGAAGAAATGAAGTATAAAGAAACATCTGAGCATCTGAGTGTTTATTTGAACCTTTTGTGACTTGTTTTGCACTATCAAGACTCATTAAGAAGAGGAAGTGAAAAACTTTTAAATTTATTTCCCATAGGTGTCACCATATGCCTTTAAAATATGACTAAATATATAAAAGAAGGGCCAAGATTCTCTAATCCCTTGCAATTGCACAAAGTTTACAGTGTTAGATAAACCCATCCAATCCTAAATTATCTCTGCTCAATGCTCAAAAGGAGGAGAGAAAAAAAAACAACAGATAAGCTCCCTGCCAATATTATTCTCGTGTGCGTGCTTATGTCTTTGTTACTATGTCTGCTTTCTTGCATGCAACATAGTGATCTCTGCAAAATTCCTGAATGTAAATTATACTAAAAATAAATAATTCAAGGATGCATTGCAAGAAGAAAAATTATAATTACTATGCAAATAGCGTGTCTTTGCAGCAAACCCTTTATGATATAGTCAAGCACTGGCATACGAAAAAGTTAATTTTAGCCATATAAATATTCAAAACAAACATGAATCAAGGTCAGTTTTGATTATCTTAGCCTCTTTTCCCTCTTCCCAATTCTAGGCTTAAATCTAGGCGCATGCTTAAATGATTTTCTGCTTCTGAGCCCTCTTGCAGAAAGTAATTTTGGTGTTATTTGATCGTAATTACTCATTATTATTAGTAGGCTATATAACATTTTTTCTGGGGTAATTTGGTCTTTTTAAAATTTTGATGTTCCATAGATCTTTGTTCTTTGAAGCTGCTAATGAATGAGGCATGAATTCCTCTTTTTAAATAAGTCTTAACTTGTGTTTATGATTATGCACATGCCTAGAAGTTTCTTCCTGAACTGACCCATCTAATTTATGTTAGATGATTACAGAACATCATGATCCTATGTTTATGAAGGCAAGGCAGATAAGATTTCCTGACTTTTTTCATTTTACAATAGGTAACTCTCACCACTGGAATTTGAGTCTGCAAGATTTGTTACTCTTACAAATCATTTTCATTCATTCAGGAACCCTCATAGAAGCTTGTTGCAATTTTGATCATCAGGGCCTGATTCACTGGTGATTAGTTCCAGTTTTATGCCAGTGTAGTTCCCTAAAAACTATAAGATGTTAGAATGGTTTCCCAAGAGATTCATGGATGGCGAGGGGGGAGGGGAAGGAGAAGAGGAGGAATATTCTGTAGACCTAGCTCCACATTTTCAATAAGTTGACTTGTGGGATTTCCTGTTCATTTTTG
The DNA here is from genome assembly GCF_052426305.1 of Pelodiscus sinensis. Lineage (NCBI taxonomy): Eukaryota > Metazoa > Chordata > Testudines > Trionychidae > Pelodiscus > Pelodiscus sinensis. The sequence goes on from NC_143052.1 coordinate 242,633,913, forward strand.
ATATGCATGACAGTTAAAAGCTAGAAGTTAAAAAGGTAAGAGTATGTTTGTCTCCCTTTCATCTCTAAGTCTGAGAGTCCACGATTTCTCAGATAGTAACAGTTTTTAATGGGAATCAATTCCTCAATTGCTAATTGAGCCTGCCTGGACCTGCCTGTTGGAAGGATGGCCTATCTCTTTGTGATTCGCTGGCCCAACTCTAGTGGTACTTGAGCTGATCCCTCATTATTATTTTTTTTTAAAAAGGGGTTTGCTGGCAGGGCTCTGGGACTCTGGAACCTGCTCCTCAACTTCATCCTGGACAGGCCAGCTGCAAACATCATCTATTTGATAGTTTTTTTAAAAGAAAAAACAGAGTCTATATTTCCTGCAACAACAAGGAACTTCTGCCTGCCATGCACTTAAAAAAAATCCTATCTGACTTCACAAAAATACCATGAGCTTTGATAAGCATGTCTTAATTATTTAAATCAAGAGAGCTGTTTTCACTTGAGAACTATTGTATGGAATTTCAAGAGAGGCCATAAGAGCTAAACACACAAATCCCGGGAGTTTGGTAACTAATACCCTTGGACTTCTTAGAAAACCCTAATTTACATTGTTGTTTAGATATTACCAAAAGCATGCTAAGCACCTTCCAGATAAGTGTGAAGACAAAGCATTTTCCCTGAAAAACTTAAAATCCAAACAAAGAACATATGGGGGAGAAGTGGCATGTGACAAAGTGGTGCTGTTTGCCACATATACTGAAGTTCTACTTTAATTTTATTTAATGTTACACTTTATGAAAGGAGGATGAGCATTTGTAAATGTCATGGAAGAAACATGGTTACAAAGGACTTGTAGGGGTGGATACATGGCAAACTAGGGAGTTCATGATGGTCTGTTCTATTCAGGTTGTTATAGAGCAGTATCTAAGCATGTTGCCATTAATTATCTTATATACAATCTTTGACAAGAAATTATTAATAATGTTTTCATCTCAGTATGGTGCGAATGTGAAATATAAAGTGACTGAATTCTTTGCACTACAGTAAAATGAATAAGACTCAAAAGTAAAGAATTCTCTGCTTAGAACTCTGATTAAAACACGGTTTGATTCAGTCGCGGCAGGCTAGTGTCTAGAATCATTTTACAGAAAGGAAAAAAGCCCCCAAAGAGATAAGCTGCACTCAAGTCCTTCTTCTTAAGGCTAGAAGGGCTTTGAAACAGTGAAGGTGTCTCAGATTTTTATTTTATTTTTTTTAGTGAAGTGATAGGAGACAGATGGACGGATGGCAGTTCCTGCCACATTCATTCCACTTGAATAAGAGATGGCCCTGAAGGATTCTCTAAAGCACTTCCCTAGTCTTTTTTGTCGGGAAGAATAATGAATGCAATATGGCTAGAGGTAATCACAAGCAAATAATATTCGTTACAAGGAGTAAGGATGGGATCCTCAGACCTAAATCTATGGTGGATATTCAGAATAGATAGTCAAAAAATAAAAAAGTATTGACATAAGCAGACACAAATAAAGCAGCATAGCATGATTAAATGGCCCAAATCTAAACTAGTAGTTTAAAAACCCAATTTGTCTCATGCTATTCCTCTGTATGGGATGATGCCAAGAGTCAAACACTTGGGACTAACATAACTAACTCTTAAGTCAATGCACACTTGAAGACACAGCGTTTGGAAACTGCATCCTCCTGATTTGGAATTTCTGTTTTCTATAAAGGAAACACACACTTATTAACAGGACAACTAAAAATATTTGTGAACAATTTTAACTCTATGGGGCTAATTAAAATCTTTGTTATTCTTATTTATTATATTGCCTTCCTGATACAGCAAAAAAATGATCAAAGAGGAAAATCTTGCTGAAACATTTGTTTTGGAACAAGAAAGAATTTGCACATATGTATTTCTTCTCAGGATTGCATTTAATACAGAGGGATTCAAAAGTACCTGTAATTACGAACTATACTGGATTACAAGTTAGCTAATTTGAGAATGGTATTTGAAAGTAATGCCTGTAGGCTAATTTTTTTTAAAAATTGCATATGGGACCAAAAGTGAGTTTAGTACTTGAAATGATTTAAAATTTTTAAAACTCTGGCCTGCAGCTGGAATAATGCACAGAAAGTGGTAACAGCTGTCTTACTGGCAATATGGATTTAACCTCCCCCTCCAAAATATTGAATCTAGTACAGTATCTCTAGAGCTAATTATAGATAACATCTAATTTCTTAATGAATTATCTGAAATTTTGCTGAAATAAGTTATACCATCTATCTGGTTTCTGAAAACCAGCAGAAGCCATAACTTATCCAAGATGGCCTCCAGATTTTAGATTTATTCTATTCTCTCCCCCCTTGAAAACAAGATTAATATAATACAAAGCAGTACCATTCATATAATATTAAAGCTATTAAAACAAAGCACAAAAATTCCAAAATTTAAGGTTGCTCTGTACATAATATGTAGTTCCTAGTCTTCTTTTGCTGAAGCTACCAAGCATACTATGTTTTTATTTTCTGGAAAGCACACACTGGAAAACATGTTCAATATGGCTACATGGGAATTTTGCAAGACTAGATCTTGTCTACTTTAACAAACAAAAAACAACAACAAAACCAAACCATATCCCATGTAGAGAACTCTGCAGCTACAAATAAATTGTGCCTCCCACCAGCAGTTAGAGGCTTAATAGTTTTTGATCACTTCTGTAGTTTGTAAAGCACCTTTTCTTTCTCTGCGGGGGAGTCACAAGAGAATACAAAGATCATGAAAAAAAGGGCACAGACTCTCCAGTACACCTTCTGTCTGCAGCCAGTTAAAGCAAAGCACCCAGCAGCTGATCTAGTGGCCAGTTCTATGATGACTAATTTATGCTGGCTGGATACGGTCCCACAACGGGGGATATTAGTAAGATAAGGTGGGTGATGTAATGCCTTGTATCAAACCAACTTCTGTTGCTGATAGAAACAAGCTTCTGAGCTGCACACACCACTTCTGCAGGTCAGGGATACGTACTTAGAATCATAGCTAAATTCAAATTGGAACAGATTGTTTAGCATAAGGAGCTAACACATTTTGTGAGAGATTTTTCACACTGAAGTGGCCAACTTAACTCCTCTTCAGTCACAGGATAAACGGGGTTGGGGGGAGCGGCAAGTGTATCACTAAAATAAAACTTAAATCCACTGTCTCTGTTCTGCCCATGATTTGTAGTATCTAACAAAGTTATGAACTTAGGCTTCTACGTTTGTCTTTTGTGCAGGTTTCCTTTGAGGATGAGGACTAAGAGGTCAACTATGGAGTGCCTGTTTTGTAAGAAAACTTCACCCAGAAGTGACATGAGTTTGTCATCTCTTTTTTTTTTAATTCAAGTTTATTCAAGAGCATAGTGATGATGTCATTTCACCCATATAGTTATTGGGTGATATGGGCAATTTATGATTAGTACAAGGGCTTAGAACATGATAAAAAATTTGACCAACAGTTTTGAACAACTCTTTAAAAGCAGCTTCATTCTCTATAAAAGAGTTCCACAACTTAGGGTGTGTCTTGACTGCATCCCTCTGCCGACAGAGGGATGCAGATTAGGCACATCGAAATTGCTAATGAAGAGGGGATTAAAATATCCCACACTTCATTAGCATAAAAATGGTTGCCCCTTTTTTTCAGCATGGGGCTTTGTCGGAGAAAAGCGGCTGTCTAGAGGCTGATCTTTTGAAAAATAAAGTCTTTTTCAAAAGATCCTGTAAACCTCATTTCACGAAGGATAAGGGATCTTTCGAAAAAGGCTTTATTTTTCAAAAGATCAGCCTCTAAGCAGCCGCTTTTTTCCGACAAAGAACCGTGCCGGAAAAAGCGGCGGCCATTTTTATGCTAATGAAGCACGGGATATTTAAATCTCCGCTTCATTAGCGATTTCTATGTGCCTAATTTGCATCTGTCGGCAGAGAGATGCAGTCTAGACACACCCTTAGTGTGCAAAGGCTGTTTTATACTATATAAAAGGAAGATTATTATTAACATTGAAGTAAAATCTTAAACAAAGAATGCAACATAGGAACAAAATACATGGCTTTGCTATACAAATCTCAAGGATCAAGAGCAGGAATTACTTTTAAAAACTAATACTGTCAATTGATTTTCAAGCCTTTACACGTACTTTTGCAATCAGAAAAGGCAGGCAACATGGGAATTACAAACAAAGACAAAGGTGCATTCTAAAACATTTACTTTAAAAGACATAGTGAATCTCTTACTATTATTATATAAACTTCTATTTGTTTGGCAGTACATATTGTAACACAGAACAATACATAGAAAAGGAAGCTGCAATGAGTGGTTCAGGTGGGCAGAAGATTCATTTGTATTTTATGTTTTATGATATTCAAGGTGTTTGTAACAATTAGCTTGTGCAGATAACATTTTGATAAGATACACTTGTCTATTTCTTAGTCCTATATATTCTATTATAATGTATCTGTGCATAAACAATTGCTAGGAGTTTAAATGTGAATATAAAGGAGATCTGGCAACTTCTCACTCAGTGAATAACAAAAATCTGAGGAAGTGTCTAAGTGAGAAAATAATATGAAGTGCTAATGAACTAAACTCTAAGCGAGGTGTTTATCACCCACAGAAGCAGAGAATGTCCTTGGAAAAAGCAACAAAGGCTAGAGAGAGCTCTTTGAAGCACAGAAGGAAATTAGAAGATTGCATATCAAAGAGTAACAAAGATAAAAATAGAGTATAATACCAAGTGAAACAGAAAAGACAGTGAAGTTAAAAAAAAAAAAAAAAAAAAAAACCAACAACATCCCACTGCTGTAGGGAGTGAGTTATTGAAACTGATGTCTAAGAGGAACAGCTGAGCTAATGTCTGAACATTCTAATGAAAATGTTACATGGGTTCCAAACCAAGAAAAGCTCTTTTAGAGAAGAACAGTGACTAAAAGGGAAAAATAAAAAGGGACTTGCCAAAAAACAACGTTTTAATTGTGGGGGCAGCATGAACTTGCAATATAAATGCATCACTTGGATCCCTCTCTGGAGCTAACTGATGTTTGGATGGACTGCTACCCATAGATTAGATGAACAAGTGTCTGCATACTAATACCTAAGCACCACTGCTTTTAAAACTCTGTACTAACATGATTTGTCATAGCTTGTGACTAAGTAGGGTTACGTTTAACCGCTGTTCTTACTTTTAGTATTTTATTTCTCTATTTCGTAAATATACTTGAAATTAAACAAAATACTTTATAACTATTTACCTGGATGGAACTATTACATAGGGATATCAATTCTGTCTGCCCACTCTAAGAAATGAACAAGTTTTTACCGGTAAGAGAAAAGGAAACAAATAAGTTAACTTATCCAGTGATACACAAGATCACAAAAAAGTGGCTGTCATCTCCACTGAGAAGAGGTATCAGAGATGGCTAGGGCTTTGTGATGAGGTTCGGTGACTTGCTGTTACAAGCCTACACGCAGATAAGAATTCCACAATGCTAATAATATATATATTATTTATTTAGAGAAAATACTGCATATTCAACTACATTATTGTGTGTGTGTTAGATGCTCTCAAAGAGCATCTATCACACACAATAGTGTGCCAAGCCTAAAAGCTCTTAAAGGGAAAATATTTAATTAAAATATTCTTTATCTATGTACTGCCTTCAGTTGTAATTTATTTTACATCACAAGATCAAGCAGGGTTTAAAACCCCCCCAATATTCCCATGGCAAAAATACATTTCCTAAACAGCAGAGCAACAAAGTCACAATGTAACTGAGAGCAAGCTGTTACATAACTTCAGTGACAGACTATTAAACACTGCTCTTGTGTTCCCAGAACCCATAGCAACTTGGTATAGGAGAGCACTGAAAGTTAACTATTAACATACTAATATCAAAGCTAGGATAAACTATGAAGTACAAAAATAGACTAAAATGCATAAAAATCAAATTGAACTATAACAATAAATTGCAAGGACAAAGATAAATTATCACAATCAAACAGCTGTACTAGCTTTTAAAAAGAAAACATTTGCTAATAGATTCAGGGGTTAAGTATAAATTCAATAAACTAGAATAAGGAATGGCTGCTCTTGTTAAGCTCTACTGCACTGTGGACATAATGAGTGCTCAATATGCTTGTGGCTGTGTGAAAAAAAAAAACTTAGGGATGGGGCTAAGGAATCTTAAATTGCATTCAATTGGATTGCATCTATTCTGTTCATAATAAGGTTTAACTCGTGACTGGGGAAAAGTAGTAAATCCTTCTTGTAGTTATCTAGTAAGACTGTTTCTTATATAAAATGATCATAAGATTTTTTTTGCCCAGTTAGAAAACAGGAACTTAGGCCTGGTCTATCCTAGAAAGTTAGGTTGGCTTAAATATGTTGCTAAAGGCTGTAAAAAATCCACATCTCAAGTGGCATTATTAAGAAAAGTCAGGTCACTACACAAAAGACAGGACTATGTAGCACTTTAAAGGCTAACAAGATGGTTTAATAGGTGATGAGCTTTCGTGGGCCAGACCCACTTCCTCAGATCAAATAGTGGAAGAAAATTGTCACAGCCATATATACCAAAGGATACAAATAAAAAAAATGAACACATATGAAAAGGACAAATCAAATTTCAGAACAGAAGGGGGATGGGAGGGGGGAAAGGAGGGGAGGTAAATGTCTGTGAGCTAATGATATTAGAGGTGATAATTGGGGAAGCTATCTTTGTAATGGGTAAAATAATTAGCGTCTTTATTCAAATTTGAGCGTAAAGTGTCAAATTTAAGCATGAATGACAGTTCAGAGGATTCTCTTTGAAGTGAAGTTTTAAAAGGTCTTTGAAGCAGGATGCTTTACTACACAGACAGCAGTAAATTGATGCAAGGATTCTTTTCTAGTCCTAGCTACTGCCTCTCAGGGAGATTGACTAAGTACAGAAACGGGAGAACCTCTCCTACAGTGTAAGCATTGTCTATGCTGAAGTGCTAAGGCTGTAGGCACTCCAGAGTTGGAGCACCTCCGGGGAAAAAATCAGTGGGTGCGGGGTACCCACTAACTGCCAAGTACTACACTTTGTCCTCTTCTCTGCCGGCATCTCTGCTGACCAATTCCCACCCTTCTCTACCCTCCCAGCGCTTCTGGGGAACCACAAACAGCTGATTTGTGCCATTCAGGACGCTCCAGAAAGGGAGGAGTGGGATGTGCTCAGGGGAAGAGGTGAGGTGGGGAAGGCATTTGGGGAAAGGGTTGGAGAAGAGGTGAAGGGAAGGATGATCACCCCCACTTAGAGGGGTCTTTTTAATCTTTCACATGGAAGCTGTTCCATACCCTTAATCATTTTTTGCTGCCCTTCTGTGTACCTATTTTGTTTCTTTTTTCAGATGAGGTGACCAGAACTGCACACAGTATTCAAGTTGTAGGCACACCATGGCTTTATATTAGTAGCATATTGATATTTACAGTCTTATCGTACCACTTTCCTAATGGTTCCTGATATTATGATAGCTTTTTTGACTGCCACTGCACATTGAGTGGATATGTTCCCGGAACTATGACAACTCCCCAATTATTTCTTGAGTGGAAGCAGTTAATTTAGACCCTTCATTTTGTATGTGTAGTTGGGATGATATTTTCCAATAAGCATTATGGTACATATATAATATGATTTTACTGTATTGTCAGTAGTTTTCCAGAAATAGTCTTGACTACTATCAATGCTCTTTTGTATTTCAGTGCTGTGCATACACCTGCTGGCTGGTTTGAGTAAGCGGTCATGCTTATTTGATATGGTACAGCTTCAGCAAAGCATGTTCTGTTCATTCCCTCTGAAGCACCTGGCAGTGGCTACTATCGGAAGACAGGTTACTGGGCTAGATTAATTATTAGTCTCACCCAGCATGGTGGTTCTCATGTTCTTAGAGTTGGAGGATGGGAAACAATGTCTGGAAATTGATCTTCATGGACACTGAGGAACAATATCAGGAAGGGTGGTTAATAATTAAGTGCGAGACTTGGGGACAGGATAGGATTTGGAATGAACAGACTCTCTTTGGAGAGCAAAGAATGGGCTACTTTTCAACATTGTATGGGTAGCTGAAATGGGTAGAAAGGTGGAAGAAGTCCTATTCTGTTGGAGAAGTAGCTGAGTGGGTTAAGAAGAAACTAATGCGCTGGGGGGGGGGGGAGGGGGAGAGAAAGGGATTTTCAGTGTAATCCCTTGGGGACATGAACACCTACCATTACATTTTCTGCAGGTCAAAGGCTCTAAAATTGTTTTTGTTTCTCAATCCCGCCAAGGTCAATACATTCACAACACAAATCCAATACACTTTTAGTAACTGGATTCAGAGAAATCAAATACAGAAATGTAAGTCTCAATTCATAAAGTTTGCTATACCGCAGGCTAAATCCTGAAGTCCTCCTTCAGTTTTTTACAGTGTTATCTCCTGCTGACTCTTGTGTGATTGTCTGAGGTTAGCCTAAGACCTGTTCTCCCTATCTATAGAGCATTGTGATGCTGCCACCAAGCTAGCCATCTGGCACTATTAGAGAGAATATATATAATTCAACTTTCAATCATATTGAACAATTTTTCTGTGAATTCCAGAATAGTATATCATTATGCATCTATTCTAAAGCTAGATCTCAAAGTGATGGATGCCCCGATAATAGTTTTCAGTGACTATGTGCAAGTGTGGCTAGAAATAATAGCTAAAACTGGACTCTTGAACAATACATACAGTAAGAACATCCAGTATTTACCTGACAAATATGCAAACTGCTTCTTTAACTGGTCTTCAATATCTGCAGCACTGAGGGGAATTATATCCTGATGCATGATTTCTTCTGAAACAAAAAATATTGCTATATTATTTTACAGAGAATCACAGTCTACACCAACTGTCACCTCTAGAGCAGTGACTTCTAGAGCTATTCAAATTTTGAAACACCTGTCATATGTCTGGAGAAAGTCATTCAGTCTTCTGGCAAGAACAATCTTTTGGTTTTGTGCAGCGGGACTGATATAGTCACAAATGATTACAAGTAATAGCTTTGCTGAGACAAATAAAACTAGAAAAGCTGTTTATTCTTTGATGTGATTGTATTATGGGATAGAGGTAAATCTTACTTTGAACTTGAAGTTCAAACTCAAATTTCATTACAGCCTACTCAGATTAAAAAAAAAAAAAGAAAAAGAAAAGAAGCAGCAGCAGAAAATGGGGCTATTTGTACATAGTCTACTCTTGCTGAAATTCGCCTGTAATATATAGAGTAGCCTTTCAGAATGTTGGGTAATATTATGTAGGCATCTCCAGGCTTCTCAGTGTGTCAACAAGAAGAAGCAACATGTACATTCAGAACCACACTCACTATACTGGTCACTAAATCCAAATCTAAATGTGGTTGAATGAAAACTTCTAAGAATAATAAAAGTTTTTCAATTAATATTCTTTGTAATACGAATATAAGGTTCACTATTCCAAATCAGTCTCAGAAGGGTAGCTGTGTAAGTTTGTAACTAAACAATAACAACAACAAAAAAACCCATAAACAAAAAAAAAAAAACCTCTGCAACCCTTAAACAATAATGGTCCCGTATCACCTTATAGCAGGTCTAGTTAGAACAGCTAATTCTAGCTGAGAGGGGCACTCCGGTCGATGCCGGTAGTTCTGCTTCCATGAGGAGTAAGGGAAGACAAAAGAAGAGTGTTCTCCCTTCAACGTCCTGCAGTGTGGGCAGCACCTAAAGTCAAGTTAAGGTACTTTGACTTCAGCTATGCAGTTAACGTAGCTGAAATTGTGTATCTTAATTAAACCTTATCCTGCAGTGTAACCATACCCTTAGAGACTAACCAAAAAATAAAGATAGTATCATGAACTTTGGTAAGCATAACCCACTTCACATGACCAATATGGAACAAGGGGTGCAAGGTACAAATATACAGCAGAAAAGGAGGGGAGAGAGGGAGGGGAAAAAAACCTGTCACTTAAAGTATCCATACTAAATGAGGCGAATAGAGCCCTGGTCTACAATAGGGAGTTGTTTTGAAATAACTCCCTTTATTTCAAAGCAACAATTGAAGCATCCAAACTACCAAGCCTGTGATTTTGAAATAATGGGCTGGTTATTTTGAAACAAAAACTCCTGCATAGTAGTGTGGACATTCTACTGCTGCTATTTCAAAATAACTACTCCCCAGTGTCATTCAAAGTCTACTACTCTCCAGTGCTTCCTGGGGCTCTAAGTCGAGGTAGCAGATACCACATTAAAGGAGCCAGCCTTGGACTAATTTCGAGGCTTCCCTGTACTGTGGGCACATTATTTCGAACTATTTAACAACAAACAACATCTGGGCATATTTAGTTAACATTAATGGAGGAACGTGCATGGTTTACCACTGCAGTACTACAGGACAAGCAGAAGTATTTTTCATAAGATCAATATATCCTTCAAGTTGCCTGGTAATTAAGAGCCATGTTAAGCATCTATTCTGTCATCTGTTGTGGATCAGATGGTATTTAAGTGCTACTTTAGAGAAAAGCACTGTTGTAATCTAGTGATGCCATTTTCTAAACATTCTTTGATTTATTTGCTGAATTGAAAAACAGGCCTGTACCAGCACCCCAAATCTTGAAGAGTCTTCAACCTGTACCAAGTCTAGAGCAGCATCAAAATTAAAGGCTAGCCCCTAAAGCAACATCAATGGTTCAAACCAAAATCCCAATTCAAAACACACTTGGAATTTTGGATTAAAATTTTACAGCTCTGACACATCTTCAGCAGTTTGTTCATAATTAAAGTGCTAACCACTTAAATAGCACTGATGGCAACATAAGCGCTAAAAGCATCTAACAGAACACTTTAAAATATTGTTCCAAGAAATCAAAAACATAATATCTTCTATTAATTTCTATGATTTTTGCACACTTGAAGTCTATGGAAATAATGAAAAGTTAAATGCACATCTTTGTGCCTTAATATTATAGTACATGTTTTAAATAATATCGAATACTTAAATTAGTTATTGAAGATAAGGATAGCATTTCAATCCTAACTTGGCATTTTCCTGCTTTGGTTAAATCTTTAGGAAGCAAGGTACTTTTTTTGTCACATCTCTTCAAGAAAGTAAACCTTCTACCATCAGCAATTCCCATCTGCTGGTCCGCAGACCTCTGGCTGATGGGCTGCGGTGGCACTGGGCACCAGGACTGGTGTATATTGCTCCTGCCATAGCTGTTGGGAGAGGCATGTCCTGCTCTGCCTCTCAGCCAACCTGTGCCAGGCAGGGGCGGGGACACGGACGAGAAGTTCACTATGCAGTGGGAGCTGGCTGCTATGAGGTAGCGCAGAGCTAGATGAGGGGGACAGGGCAGGCACTGGAGGCTCTGGGGGTGGGATTGGTTCTGGGGGTGGAGGGTTCTAAGAGGTGGGGGCTGACACTTGGGAGCTCTGAGGGTGAAACTAATACTGGGGGGATATAGGGGCAGGGCTAGTACTAGGGAGCTCTAAGAGGCAGGGGGCTGACATTGGGAACACTGGGGCAACCAGGGTGGGGAGCTGGCACTGGGGTATTCTGGGGGTGGGGCTAGTAGTGTGGGGGCTATGGGGGCAGAGCTGGCACTGGGGACTCTGGAGACTGGGCTAATATTGGAGACTGGGGACTAGCACTGGGGAGACCTTGGGGGGAGGGCTGGGTGCAGTTGGTCTCTGGAAGCAGGAAGCTGGCACTGGAGGGTTTGGTGGTGGTTGGCTCTAACGGGCGGGGGGCTGGCACGGAGTCATTTGGAATGGGAGCTGGCACCAGGGGGAGTTGGGTACAGAGGACTCTGGGGCCAGTGGCTGGTGCTGGGGGGTACTGCAGGAATGGAGAGCTCTAGGGGTTAGGGCTGGCACTGCGGGGCTCTGGGGACCAGGGCTTTTTGCAGACCAGTAGCATTTTATTTGCATAATGAATATGCATATATGCAAATAAGGTGTTACTGGTCCACCCAAAGTTTGTGAATGGGTTTTCTGGTCCCTGGTATTAAAAAAAAAAAAAAAAAAAAAAAGTTAGAAACCACTGCTGTATATATCATTGGAATTTACTACTTAGAATTGGGTTATACTTGGGAATAGAAGATTAAAATTATCTTCAGCCACCAAAGAAGAATTTTTAGGAAGTAAACCTAATACTAGCAAAAGAGCAGCAGAATTCTAAGAAGTGCTATTTTTAACAGTAGCCAAAGAATTATTAGTTTCATTTCTTCCAGATAAGTAGTGATTTATTATTTGAAACAGAACTTCACTGTTCTCTTTCTGGCATCTTTGCAGAAGAAGCACTGATAACTTCTTTCAAGCCACACAATGATTGAAATAATCTTTCTGTAACCTGCAGAATGGTGAACCTCTCATTGGCCAAAAGGCATCTGTATACCTGAGTTTAAAATCCACAAGAATATATGTTTAATAGTTAACTATGATTTAACTCTTGGGCCTCCTGTAATGCAACTTTCTGATATATACAGGAGATAACTGAATTAAGTTCTTTCAAAAGAAATGAAAGATCTCTTTTATATGATCAGCTCTCCCAAAGAGAAGAAAAATCCAGTCCAATACAAGCGGGGGGAGTTTACTGTTGGGACAATACAAACATTATGAAGATTCCATCTGCAGTCTCTCACACACTTGAAGGCCTACAATTCTGATCTTTCAAACAGATATGCAGGGGTGGACTAATCTACCCCTTCAAATCTGATTATAGGTTCAAACTACAAACCCTACATTTTCCAAAAATATCCAGACACAGGGAAGGTATCTCACAATGGTGGCAACAAAGAGAAATATTTTCATAATAGAAATGTAGGCTCCTGGTAAAATCTTACTATACATTTTAGAAATGTGCATCTGAGTCCATTTGTTCAAGAACTCCTCCTAAACAGTAAGAGCTAGGACCACCAAATTGGGTATGCAGCTTCCTCTTATAACTTGAAGCAAGGTCAGGATTTGGTTGGGCCAAGACAATGTGATGTGCCTGAATTTGATGGTTTCTCACCAAATGGAAAGGGAGGAGTCTGGCAGGATGATCATAGGAGGCAGCAAGGGGCCAGAGATGGGGACCAGAACAGCTATAACTCCAGTGGGCTAGCAGGGGCAAAAGATGGATAAAGGGACAGCTAGCTACTATATATTTCAGAGAGTTTGTCTTTCTGCCCCCCAGTCAGGAGACATACACCCCCTCCCTCAGCTGTGCTTGCTGTAGCAGCCATGGAGAGGGACTTTTCACCAGGCCTCAGGATGCTGTGGTGAGAGAGGGGTGGGGTTGTCTTCTCTTCCCCGGGCAGCCTGGATACTAACCCCAGCTCACCCAAGCACAATGGATTTAAATGCAGACAAACAGAACTCTTGGTGGAAATAATCACTCCATAGTTTTCTACTATTGCCTGTGCTTCTGACAACCAGGTGTGTAGGCAAATATTACATATTAATATCTCATTCTCTGCTTTGCCATGTCACCTGTTGTATGTATGTATATATGGCCATACCTAGAAACGACAGACATACAGACAAGTGAACTGACTAGATCAAGAAATTGGAGAGACACCAGTGGAGGAGCGAATATCTTTTATCAAACCAACTTCTGGTAGTGAAGGAGAAACTTTGAAGAACATGGAGCTCTTCTTCATGAGTGGTCCAATAAAAGATATTACATCACCCACCTTGTCTCTAATATCCTGGGGCTGACATGGCTACAACACTGCAAAACTGTGAAATTGGTCAGTTCCATCACCACATTGATATATTAATCATTTTAAAACAACGAATAGTCCTGTGGCACCTTCGAGACTAACCAAAATACATAAAATCATGAGCTTTTGTGAGCAAAACCCATTTCATCAGATTAATTGGAAACTGGTTTTGTCCACAAAAGCTCATAATTTCATATATTTTGGTTAGCCTCTAAGGTGCCAGAGGACCACTCGTTTTGAAAGTTACAGACTCACACTGCTACCCCTCTGAGATGAATCATTTAAGTCATACATATCAGAAGACGACAGACTGGTTTGCTGTTTGTGTCCAAAAAAGCAGATTCAGCCGAACCATAATATTTTATGGAATCAATCAGGGTTCATGGCTCTGGAGCAGCCTTGCCATGCTGCTCACTGCCCCACGACTGGGGACCCCAGTGCTTCCAGGCTTTTTAATCATAAAGGGGAGGCTCAAAGTAGTTCTCTCAAAGCCAGGTGCCTGCAAACCAAAATATGGGGCTTTCAGGGCTTCCTGACTTTCTGCTCCATGGCAGGGGAGTCCCACTGACTCAGAGGCTTGAGGCAGCCAGCTGTTCCACTTCCTTTTTTGAGGGGCAGAAGGGAACATGAACCAAAACTATTAGATTTTCCCAAACTTTAAAATCTTTGAATGCTTTTCTTTGTGGGAAAGTTCAAGTTTGCATTCCAAATCAGAACAAAAAAATACTACTACTGAAATTTATTATTATTATAGCTCTGCTTATAATAATCTGATCTGTGCGTCCATTAACTGGCCAACAATGTCAGGTACGTTAGTTTGGAATCTGGTAGTTCTTTATTCTCCTTCCTCTTTCTGTAAGTCTCTCTTTTCTTACTATTGTCCCAAGATTTCAAAAATTATTATTTTAAGTAGCGTACTCAATGTACAACAGCATATTTCCAGTAATGTATAATTGGTATAACTACCTGGTTTACAAAATTATTAACATGATAAAGAGAAAGCAGAAATTATACTTCAGAATGTAGTGAAATATCACTCTTTACAAAAGCAAAGTTGCTAGGAGAAAACAAGAAAGTGAACATCAAAATTGCAAAAGGCAAATAACTGATCATTAGAATTGCCTCAAACTAATTTTATCTGAAGTAAAGAAACTCAATACACCATGTTATAGATTTATGACACTGAATAAAACTTTATGCAATATTTCAGAACAGGTTGGATGGGGAATTTTGTTTGTAGAGCAATTAAATGAGGAAAATGCTGAGAGAGGAAGGAGTAAATCTTTGCTTGGATCATCTCTGGATTATGTGGCATTTACATTTCTAATGAAGCACAGGCAGCCTGACTGGCCTCAACTGGAGTTTCAGATGGGATTGTACGTGGGGCGGCTATCTTGCCCAATGCGCAAACCACTGGGCTGCCCTTCTACTTTCAATATACTTGCATAATCAGAGCTAGCGGGTATGTCTATTCAGGCTAAAATTGCACTTCCAACTTCAGTGTAGACATATTGAAAGTCATCTCATCTTTGTACACCAGGGAAGCAAGAGGGACTTTTTGCTTCTAGATGCTTAAGAAGTAACTGAATGAATGCTCCAGTACTTCAAAAGATGGCATGAGGACTGTTAAATAAATAAGTATGATAGAGTCGACAAAGAAAGAAAGCAGATCAAAGCAGACTGATGAATATATGATTTAAAACGATGGGACAAACTGCAGATAAGTAATAGCGGTGCTATTAATATTATTTCATTTAAAAGCCACGTCACTGAGGGTAACTATCATCTTAGAGTAGGGATGTAAAATCTTGTTTAATCAGCTGACCAGATAATGTTAGGTTAACCGGTTAACCAACTAAGCAGGATTTCAGGCAGGTTACCGCTCCAACCTGAGACTGCTGCCCCCTCCCAGGGGCTTGGTACAGCTGGAGCAGCCCTCTGCCTGCCGCAGGGCTGCTCCCAGGCACCGGTTACCCAGCAAGCATCATCCAGTAAGGTTACTGGTTATCCATTCATATCCCTATCTTAGACCCCAATCTGGCAAGGATGTCAGGGAAGGTGCAGTGGCCCAACTGCAAAAAGTATCTTGCACTATCTGAACCTAAAATCACTAAAGACTTTAAAAAAATTAATATAAGGAAGCTCTGCATTTCATTCAAGTGAGACAATAAGAAAAACACTTCTATTAAAAAAAACAAAAACAAAAACTGATATGGTAGCAAAAAACTCCAGTCATCTTAAGAAGTGGGTTATGCCCACAAAAACTCATGATACCATCTACATGTTGTTAGTCTTTAAGGCGCTACCAGACCAGTTTATATTTTTTTACGTTTATCCTGTACAGACTAACTCAGCTACCCCCTGAAACTTCTATTTCAATCAGTTTTAGTTTGTGTCTAGTCAGTTTCCTTTTCTGGTTCTCCTGCACTACTAGAAAGATTCAGTCAAGTTACATAGCATACACAAAAGTTTAAATTCAATTCATATTAAGCGTAGTAAAAATCTTTAAATTATCTCTTTAAATGGAAAGAAACCTAAACTGGAAGCCAAAAATTCAGAATAGATGTTTTGATAAAAAGGAAAATGCCTATAAAATACCCAAACTGTAGACACAATAGTTACTGTGGGCATGATCCTTCCCATTGGTTCATCCTCATGCCAGTATCCCTCCTGACATCAGTAGGACTAAAGGCAGGAACAAGGGCGCTGAATTGGGACCAGTATTTGTAAGGCAAGAATGAAATGGTATTAATGAACTAACTATTTATAACAAAGTTAAAAAATTGAGACAATTTTTAGTAACTCACTGAAGTCAATTTTCAGAAGCCTCACAGTGGATTTTAAAGCATATCAGTGAAAAATGAATGAAGCAAAAATAAAAAAGTCCATTTAAAACAGAGGACCAATATCTTAAGAAAGGACATCTCAAGAAATACCAGGCCATAGGAGGAAGGATGGTCTTGTGGTTAAATCATAGGACTGTATCAGCCTGTCCTGTTTCTATTCTTGTCTCTGCTACATGTGCACTGTGAATTTCCCAAGGTCACACATCCTCTTTGTATTGCAGCAGCCTCATCTATAAAATGATAATACTTACCTACTGTACTTCTTGTGGGTGTTTTGGAAAATAATGTTTTTGTACACTGAGCTCTTCAGGTGGAAAGCATTATAAAGCCAAAAAAAAAAAAAAATCCATCGATTCTTGCACAGATGTGCTAGAGCACAGTTCTATGAATTACCAAGACAAGCCTCACTATTGGTAAAAAGACAGAAAATGTCTAAAACTGAATTATGAAGAAAGATTTTTGTAGTAAGTTTGACACTTGGGGTTATAACTGCCATGTCCATTCCATATTGATAAGTGAAAGGGGTGTTCTAAAATGGAAAAGGCCAAAAGGAACTGATTTAGACAATTGTTTGAATGGGTAATCTGAACTTATTTTAAATGTTTTGTCAGGCCTTCCTGATGCATCTACACCCTCCTGTGAAAACACTGTAATAAGCCACCAGAATGGAGGCCTAAATGCAACAGAAAGCAAAGGCAAAGTTAGACAGAAATCTATGATGAATAGTTCAAAGCACTTTAGATTAGAGGACTACCACAGACTGTATTATAGATTATTATATGGGTAAAAATAGAAAACTGTCCTCTGTAGAGTAGCAAATCACAGCTCTTCCTATTTTCCATTGAAAAGCGCAATCCTGTCCCACAGTTTTGCAAATTATTTTAAAAAAATAAATAAAAAACAAACAAAAAAAAACCTAGCGCAAAACAACCTGAAAATATCAGTCTAACTGGCTTAGATTAAAACAGAAGCACTGCAGATAAACTACACTGCAGCACTTCCTTCCCATTTAAAAGAAAAAGAACACAAAGCTCCTCTCACTAGAAGGACAGAGTTACAAATGTGAAGTCATTTAGCAGTGCAAAGTAGTAATAAAAATGAACAATATCATCATGTCAAAATTCTACCTCCACAAACTGCCTCAGGTTTTCGGTACAGCAAACAGGACCAAGCCTGCGCTATTATTAGCATAGGAACTAGATTTTTGCTACTACCCCGTAACATCCATGGTTTCGCCAATTAGCATAAAAGCTCTGCTCCAAAGATCTATTCCAGCAGGAGACCAAACACATAAAATATGATAAAATGTCGGGGGACATGTCCCCCGACATTTTATCATAGTCCCAGAGACTTCAAAGGGCCCAGGATTTCACTTCTGAAGATCTTATCCAGATGGTCAGGTACTTTCCCACTACAAATACAGCATCAATCCTAGTCTTGCAAGGGAGTCCAAGAGCTTTTGTCTTATTTTTATGTCAATTAAAATGGTATGGGATGTAAAAAGAAACACCCAGTTGTTCAGCTCAGATTTGTACAGCAACGAGAGGTCTCGCCATGATACATTCCATCTAGCTATAATACCTATAAATTCAAAAAGCAGTGATGATAGAGATTGTCAAAAGAATCAGCTTTAGAGTAGCTCTGGGCTGTAGATCAGATCCCTAATTCTAGATATTTATTTGCTAAGCCTATATTTCAGAAGCCACTAAATACAGAACTGACTGGGTGACTGAATATAATCAAAAGTGCTGAATGCACTCCCTGCTGTCATAACGCAGCCCTTATAGTGCCCACTGATTTTCAAAAACATATGCTTCTGCAAAAGTTAATCCTGCAAAGGATAAACATAAGTTTATCAAAGGGATCAGGAAGTGGAAAATTACATCACAGAAGGGATATTTAGCAACCCAGTCTTTCCCATATTGTTAAAAAAAGGTAGGCAAGGGAAGTGAGGTAGAGACCAGATTTTCAAATGAGGTCAGCACCCAATAGCTCCTAGTGCACTCAGATGTTGGGTGAAATGGGACCTGTTGTGTGCTGAACTCATTTGAAGGTTTGACTACTTCAAGTAGATGCCTAAACAAGGTCTGACATCTTGAAAATCATGCCCTCATTTCCAGCACTAAATGCTTTTGGAAAACTATCCCTAGACATTTAGGCCTATCGAAACCTAGGCGTCTGTTACGAATGAAGTGTGGAAGCAAAGATAATTTGTAGCAGAATTAAAAACCTTTACATATTCCCACCTGTAGCTAGAACAACGAAGATTTGAAAAAAGAATTAAGGATGTTTACCTCAGAATTCATCTGAGAGTAGCCGTGTTAGTCTGTAACTTTAAAAACAATGAGAAGTTCTGTAGCACTTCGGAGTCCAACAAATAGAATTATATCATGGGCTTTCGAGGGTAAAACCCACTTCATCAGATGAGTTGGAGTATACAAAATATTTAAAAGCAGCTACCTGTCAGTTATAGGACCAGTGTTACATGATGCTAATTGAGTCAAGCTGTATGTGTCCCATTCATAGCTTTTGATGTGTAAATGAGAATATTAAAGGTTGGGGAATTTGCTATTGTAGTGCATTAACCAGTTAATATCTTTATTTAATCCCAAGTTGAGAGTGTCAAATTTGTGAAAAAGTACAGAGGCCTTTGTACTAAAATAAAGCAAGCTCAGATTCTTTGCAGATAAGAGAAAGTTCAACTTTAATATGAGAAAGCAAAATCTTTTCTTACAACACAACTGAACAAGGAGGAGAGACTATAAATGGCTCTTTAGATAATCCTACACAAGCTGTTTTCCCTTATTTAGGGTCAGATACTATTCCGATTGAAAGGGAATTGGATCAGGCTCTTTGGAGTCAGTAGCACTATGCTGTGGTATTTTACTATATATGGACTTGAAAACCAACTTGATTCTGCTTGATTTTTTTTTTAAACATACAGGTTCTTACACACAACTCTGTGGATACCATTATGATCCTTCTATAATAATTGAAAACAAAACTGTCAATATTTTGGGTTGACTTTTCTCTCTTTAAAACTAAAAGAAAAAAAAAGAAAAAAAAAAACTTAATCTCCAGCTGTTCCCCCCCCCCCCCCGCATCACCATTAGTCAATTTCTTTGTGTTGTCTTGAAAGTGGGGGACTAGATCCAATTAACCAGTTAAGACACTGAGGGAACTCTCTTCTAAAATCTGGTGGTGTGTTTTTTGTTTTTGTTTTTTTAAACTGAAACAGACTATTGCTCATTTCAGAAATTCTCTTTGCAGGTCTTGATATTTGTTAGCTCCACAAATAAAGCAAGTTAAGAAAATGTAACATCCCTGTGGTGGGAAAAACACCTCAGAAGCCTAACACTGTAGCATTTAATTTCAGAAAGGGAAACTACACAAAACTGAGGAAGTTAGTTAAACAGAAATTAAAAGGTACAGTGACAAAAGTAAAAGCCCTGCCAGCTGCATAGAAACTTTTCAAATACCCCATAGTTGAGGCCCAATTTAAATATATATCCCAAATTAAAAACATAGTAAGAGAACCAAAGAAGTGCCACTGTGGCTTAACAACCAAGTAAAATAAACAGTGAGGCTACGGATACACTGCCTTCTTTTTTTTCCCAGAAGAGGATATGTAAATTGCACTCACATTTGCATATCTTCTTCCGATTCTTTTTGTAGAAGAGGTTTTGCCAATAAAAAGCCCCGTGCAGACGGGGTCATTTGTCGGAAAAAAAACCCCTCTTTTGCAAGATCCTGTAAAAGCTCGATTTTTGAGGAACAAATGATCTTGCGAAAGAGGGATTTTTCCAACAAATGGCCCTATCTATATGGGGCATTTTATCAGCAAAACCTCTTCCACAAAAAGACACAGAAGAAAATATGCAAATGCGAGCGTGATTTGCATACCCTCTTCTGCACAAAAACAGCAGTGTAACCATAGCCTGAGAGATAAAAAGGCATCATTTAAAAAGTGGAAGTTAAATCTTAGTGAGGAAAATAGAAAGGACCATAAACCCTGTCAATTAAGTATAAAAATAATAAGAAAAGCCAAAAAGGAGCTTGAAAAACAGATAGCCAAAAAAAAAAAAAAAAGTAATAGCAAAATGTTTTTTAAGTATATCAGAAGCAAGAAGCCTGCTAAACAACCAGTGGGGCCCCTGGACAATCGAGATGCCAACGGTGTACTCAAAGATTATAAAGTCATTGCAGAGAAACTAAATGCATTCTTTTAAAGGGAGATATGATAGAGGTATATAAAATCATGACTGATGTGGAAAAAGCGAATAAGGAAAATTATTTACTTGTTCCCATAATATAAGTACTAGGGGTCCCCAAATGAAATGAATAGGTAGCAGCTTTAAAAGAAAAACAAGGAAGTTTTCCTTTACACAGTGCATGGTTGGCCTGTGGAACTCATTGCCAGAGGAGGTTGTGAAGACCAGGACTTTAACAGGGTTCAAGAAAGAACTAGATACATTCACAGAGATTAAATCCATCAATGGCTATTAGCCAGGATGGGTAGCAATGGTGTCCCTAGCCTCAAAGAGGCTGGTAATGGGTGATGGGAGAGGGACTGCTTGACTATTTCCTGTTCTGTTCACTCCCTCTGGGGCATGTATTATTGGTCACTTTCAGCAGACAGGATACTGGGCTAGATGGACCTTTGATCTGACCCTGTATGGCCCTTTCTTATGTTCTTAAGAAGTTCTTTTGAACCATTAGGCCCATATGCATCAGAAGTTTCTCTTTTAACCCTCGACCATTCCTGGTGTAACTGTGTGCTCTTTGGTACCATGTTGAACTGTTTCACAGTTTTAGTATTAACCTGATCAGCAGTCCACAATTTATTCAATAGAAATGAACTTTTATTCAATTAACATTCAGTTACACTTGGAGCTGGGCAAAATTTTTAGGATGAATGTATTATGTAATGAATAAATGCAGTTTTTGTCAACCAAAACTAATTTGTGTGTGTGTCTCAGTTTTGGTAATTCCTAAATGGCCAAAGGAAGAGGTGGTAATGCTGCCCCCCCAAGTCCTTGCATAACATGTAGCCCATTGGTTAGGACACACATTAAGTATGTGCGAGACCCATTTTCAAATCCCTGCTATGGAAGAGACCTGAAATGAACTTTGATTCAGCAAAAACCGATAAACCTTTTGGATTGGATTCAACACAAACCACTTTTTTTTTTCTTCCAAACTGTCACCAAATCTACAAATCAATTAGTCAGTACCTCTAGTTCCACTGAAATCTACAATTCTATTGTTGGACAAGCAACTAAATAACCAATTCCCCAAGACTTTTACCATAATGTGACTTTTCCATTGGAAGTAGTGTGTGAAGTGCCATGAGAAAGAAAGCAGTAAGTTATATAAAACTGCACCGTCAGAAATAGATTGTTTCTGCTACACTGAAGTCAGGTTATGGCATGTACGCTTAAAAACAATGCTTCATCTTCCTGAACATTCCATCAAATTAGCAAGATTATATACCTGAAAATAAGTATCTTTAAACTCCAGCTTCAAAGGAAAACAAATAGCCTTGTCAGTGCAAATTCAGCATTAGGTGTCTGATGCATAGCTGAATCATTTAAATATTTAAAGTCTTATTTTTGAAACTAGACAATTGATTGAGGCTTACTGTTAGGAGACAGCTCATATTTCTCCACCCATTCAGGAGAGACAGGTTCCTCTTAGAGCCACGATGAATAAAACAGATCGTAACATTCTGAGTTTTGAATAATTTTCTCCAAAAACATCACTTCCATGCTATTAATCCTACCCTGAATATTGGCATATTGGATATATAGATTCTAATGTATTTCACATTAAGAAACATCACAATTTCATCCCTCCGAACAGGCTGGGTTTCAGAGAACCGTCCTGCTTTGACCCCCAAAACCCATCACGGTTCAAGAAAATCATGTCCCTTGGAGCTGACTGGGCCTGGCTTCTTGCTTTGGGCATCTCAACTTGGCTTTTGATGCAGGGACCTTGAGTGTCAAATGGCACTGACACCTGATGCACAGGGTCACAGCACCACTCGTTCACACTGAATTAGTGTGGTACTGTGTGTGCCGGAGGCCAAGTTGAAATACCCAGAGGGGGAAGCCAAGCCCAGCCAAACTTGTGGGAAAAGAACTGCCCACCCCTGCAGGGTGAGCTCACGCTGCAACTTCCCCATGTGTGTCTCTCCCCAGCCCCAGCAGTAGGTCCTTTAGCCACTTAAGAGTTTAGAGCAGTGATCGCCAACCTTTTAAAGTACAAGATCACTTTTCGAATTTAAGTGTAATCCAGGATCTACCTCAAACCCAAATACCTTTGTCCCCTTTCCTCTGTGCTCCTTCTCCAAGGCCCTGCCCCTGCTCGCTCCATTCTTCCGCCCTTTCATCAGGCAGGGACAGAGGATTGGGGCACAGGCTCCAGTCCTGGGCTAAGGGATTTGGAAGGTGAGAAGGTTCTGAGCTGAGCCTGGGGCAGGGAGTTGGGGTGGAGGTGGGGGTTCAGGGTACAAGCTCTGTAAGGGAGTTTGGGTCTAAGAGGGCTAAGGCAGGGGCTTGGGGTGTAGGTGGGAGTTCATACCTGGGACAGAGATTCAGGATGCAGGCTACAGCTGGATACTGTTTCCCACAGGTGGCTCCTGTGTGGTGCTGCAGTGGGGCTACGGCAAGCTCACCCCTGCCCTGGCCCTGCACCACTCTCAAAAGCAGCCAGAAAACTCCCTCCATCCCAAACCCTGTTGTGCTCCCCTCTGTGGAGATAGACTACACTACAGGGTGGGAGAGGAAAACAGCTCCAAGGCAAAGGGTAGGAGATGCACAAGGTGGGGGGAGGAGGGGGGGGGGAGGGGAAGAGGGAGAGGAGCAGCTGAAGTGCTGCACTTGATAGCCTCTCAGCCAAACCAATCAAGATCACCTGTCAGAGGCTCCAAGATCTACCTGTAGATCCCAATCTACTGGTTGGTGACCACTGGTTTAGAAGTATACAATTAAAGGCCTGATAACAGAAGGGAAGGATGTACTTTATGAAGGGTGAAACGGCCTGCTACTGGGGGCAGTAATCTTGTAAAATTGTACAAGCTAATCTAAGTCTTGTCTTGTCCTGTCAATTTTGGAAAGAAAGTAAACCCAGGTTGCTAGAGGAAGTGGTATTGGGAATTCAGTAAGTGCCATTCCTTCCCTTATAAGCTTGAGCATGGTGATTGCTTTACTGCTTCAACAGCTTTTACAGGACTACTTTTGGTCAGTAAAAACTGTGTGACACTTTTCAAAGCATGGGGGTGCTAGTCCTTGTGCATTGGATGAGCTGTAATTTGGGCAATTACATTATGGCCACCCAAGTTCTGGATTCCCATTTCAACAGAATATGGAATTTTCATCATCTTCATTGCTGTGAGATAGTATTATGGCATGTGCAGTTATACTGCAGCCTACCTTCTTCTCTTCCCTAAGCACTCGCTTCCCACCCCCACACATTGGGGACCTGCAGACCTTCATAGCTAAAAGCACAGACTACTATATGTTTAGCTAAAGAGCTGGGCTCTATAGATGGGGCTTCAACAAGATCATATCCTCTGCAGATCAGCACAGGGGGTGGACCTCCCTTTATGTATTCTTTTAGTTTTTTAACAATTTTAAAAGCAAACCTGAATAGCTCAATATTCATTCAGCTATATGATGTTCAAGTTTATTTTTAATCCATATATAACATACATTATTATGTAACCTTGTTTTAAAAAATGTCATCCTTTTAACATCCTCATTGAAATGCAGATCTCTCTAAAGGGAAGGGTGATCTCGAGAGACAGCACTGACAGTCGTTCTGCTGAGCAGCAACAGCAGTAACTTCAGCATATTAGGTAAGCAACGAAGATAGGAAGATTGAAGATAAAGTGTTAATGCTCTTAGTGACTAAACACTAAAATGAACCAAACACTTACCCTTCCACTCCAGACCTAGCAGCCAACGAGACACTAAGCTTCAGTTATATCATTTAAACAATTCCCACCAAGTGGGAGATTTAAATTCTTGTTAATTTGTCCTCCCTCAGAGAAGAGCAGGAGAACCAGTTGAGTCCATATGTTAAACACACAGCTTAATTCCTAAAAACAACTGTACCAGCAATAAAACCACATTCCAGGGGCAAGCACTTGTAATGCATGTAGTGAAGAAGAAGAAGAAAAAAAAGACAGCACAGTGGCAGACTACTCCACCTGCTCTGCTCACACTAGCTAGGGCTTCCTGTCCCATGAGCACAAGGCATTTTTCTAAAAAGAACTCTTCATCTGATTCTTCATTAAAATCATAAATGTAGGCTTTGGCAAGAAACATGCACAGCATCATCATAGTCATCTTTTGTACAAGGAGATTACTCACTGATCATTCTTGCAAACAATTTGCTGACGTGCATTTTGATGGGGGTGCGCCAGTACAGCAGCACCCAAGGCAGCAAGTCAGACACTCACTGTTTTGATATTTCCAGTGATGAAATGTCTTGATAGTGTCAGTAGCCAACTCAAGTTTTGGATTCTTCCAAATGATTCTCTAAGGGTTTCTAATACTAACACTTGAAATTAGCATTAAAACCATTTTAAAAATGCTTGTCTATGTTTTACTGTTTTTCTTTGTGACACTGAGCACCAAATACTGGAGCATTAGCTTCACTAAATGCTTTCATCTCCAGGCAAGTGGGTGTTGCACCTTTGAAGCGCTATTTGAGTCAGGATTTCTCTTTTCCTTAGGATCCACAATTTTACATTCCTAGAGCAGATGTGATCACCTCATATCAAAAAAGATCTCCTGGCATTGGAAGAAGTTCAGAAAAGGGCAACAAAAATTATCAGGGGCTTGGAATGAATGCCATATGAGGAGAGATTAATAAGACTGGGAGTTTTCAGCTTGGAAAAGAGGAGATATGCTAGATGTCTATAAAATTATGACTGGTATCAAGACACTAAAAGACAAGTTATTCGCTTGTTCCAATATCATAAGAATTAGGGGTCACCCAATGAACTTAACAGGGAACAGGGTTGTGTGTGTGTGTGTGTGGGGGGGGGGTTTAAAAGAAGCATTTCTTCACAGAAATAAGTCAACCTGTGGAACTCCTTGCCAAAGGATGTTGTGAAGGCCACGGCTTAATAAAATTCATGGGAAGAAATGTCCATCAATAGTTATCAGCCAGGATGGACAGGAATAATATCCCTAGTGTCGGTCAGAAGCTAGGAATGAGTGACAGGGGATGGATCACTCAATGATTATCTGTTCAGTTCATTCTCTCTGCTGCATCTGGCATTGGCTAATGTTGGAAGATAAGATGTCTAGGTGGACCTTTGGTCTGACCTTATATGACTGTTCTTGAAGACACTTTCAGATGCTCCCTCTGCTGTTCCAAGTAATGGTAGTTACTGCAAACGTGAGATGACAGCAGGAATTCTTGATCATTTCATAGAGTATTATGAAGTCAAACGTACATCATCATGTATAGTAGCTGCAGTATGTCAGAGACAGACCTGTGCTCAAAACCTTCACAACAATCCAGCATAGTGAAACCGATTCATGAAAGATGCAGGTTTGAAGCAAAAAGAAATTGCATATCAAGAGATTAGAAATCATTCATTCATTCATTCTCCTTGAATGGTTGGGAGAGAGGAAACATTGATTATGTAGACCTCATAGTCAGTTATCTACATCCGTACTATAACTTCAGATTTCTCAGGACTTCCATCCCAAAATTAGTTAATAAAAGCTGAAACATTTAAGAAACAGACAATTTTTTAAACAATTATTACAGTGTATATGCACATACACAGCATATAGTAGTAAAATCATTCCTGAAGTGTTCATTCTAATTTTAGCTGTCTCAGCTTATTATTCTAAATACACGAGTGACTTTATAATTGTATTTGACAGTCACATATGACAAATACATGTCTAGAGAAGCAAGAGGGACATGTTCCTAGAAAAAGCATGATGGACTAAACAGAAGATTGTTCCAAGTGCTTAAATGAGAAAAATGTAATGTGACCTAAATGTGTCTGATTTAGTACTTTATCAAACAGGCCAATGTGGATTGAATGGAATATTACACTTTTCTAACTCACTGTCTGTCATCAGATTTAAGACTCAAACTTTGTTTGAGTCTTAATTTCTGCTTTCTGACTAAAATGAGAATGAAAAGAAAATTCTAGTACCTCAACTACTATTGTATTAAGATTTGAGAAGAGCCTTATCAAATGATAGGGGTTTGTTGTACTGAGATTTAAACAAACAAAAAAAACCCACCACATCGGTCTCTGAAACTTGAGGTAATTACACAGTTTACCTTTAAAAATATGCTCAAAATGTTCTTTTCCAGACTAACACCCCAACACTATTTCCTTGTTAAATATGCCCAGCATCAACACTCCTTTCCTCAAGAAAAACAACGGGAAAACACATTCCTTCCAAGCATGCCCTGAAAGACAGCATCAAGTTTTGCAGGGCCAGTTGTGGCGGGGAAGGCAAGTTTCAAAATTCCTGAAAACTCCTTGTCCAGCTTCCTTAAGGAACTTGCTGGGTTGGGTGCTGCTAGGTGGCCTCAGAAGGCACACATGGTAAAGATTATCAGAACTGGTCAGGAATTTTCTGTTGGGATGATTTTCTGATGGAAAATCCCAAGGGATTAGTTCCCTGCCAAATTTCAAGTTCCAACAACATTGCAGCTAAGGTATGAGGTTAAAAAAACGAAGTACATCCTTATTTACAACAGCAGATGCATTGGTTTTCTATTCTCTTTCCCTACTGAAAATTGCTAAACCATTTAAACTCAAATTAAAACACCTGAACAAAATCACTCATGCTCCTGGATTAAGAAAAAAACATGAAAAAGCAGTAGTCTGTTAAATACAAACAACAGATATAAATCATGTGTGCAACCTAAATGACAGGTATTTTTTCCTACAAAACTGTACAAAAATACATTAATAAGATATAGTAAAATTAAATAATCTAAATCTGCCTTAATTACCTTAAAGATTAAAAACATCAATACAACAAATGGAAGAAAAAACAATAGAAGCGTGTGGTGTAGACCTAGATAAAGCAAATGAAGATTTATTTTGAAAAAGCAAAGAAAGAGAAAATATTCAAAATGTCACAATCAGATAAGTTCAGAAAATATTTCTGAAAGAAAACTAGTAAACAAATTGTTTTCTGAAGTCTGTTCATGACTCTCTGGGGTTGCGTCCTCACATTAAGCACTCATGGCTTAGCAGCATCTTCACCAGGCAGGCCCTCCCAGAGGGATGACAAATTCCACATAACTACAGTATGAGGGCTCTGACCATGACCAGGCCACCCCTCACTCTACTGAATCTCTCACTCAAAGAAAGAGAAATGTTTTGTTCTGCTTTGTTTTCTCTCTATGATAAAGCCCCTAGTTCACTCAAAATGCTGAGCTCTAGCAGAAGAGGATGATTCAGTCTCCACTCTTCAACATGTGGTCTATGTTCTGTGGCATGTACCAGTAACTGGAACATATCCATTTTTATTCCCAGTTACCCCTTGCTGTCGGCTTTGCCTTACCTACAGCTTCTAGGGCTTTATACTAATTTCAGGTACATAGGAATGTAGTCTCTCTCCTGGCCTAGATCCCTTCATGCTGTCTGGCTATGAGAGAGGGCCCCGTAATAAATTATCTGCCTGGCTCTCAAAGGAGATGCAGGAGGCTGCAACTCTAATCTCAGGCAGCCTGCCCCTTGGTCCTATCTAAGGGTCTGATATGGTCCCCACTATTATAGCATCTGAACGCTTCACAAGTTTTACTGTTATCCTCACAACATCTCCCGCCCCCCCCCCCCGAAGAACTGCATTAAATACTAATTTATTTAACAGAGACTTCCCCAAACCCACACATTAAAGCTGTAGGCAAAGCAGGGAATTACATCCAATTTTCCTGAAACCTAGTGCCTTAATCTCCCGACAAACCTTCTGCTCCATCCGCTCATGTCATTGTGCTCCCTCCATTGCCTTGCTACCAGGGAAAACAACATGGCCCCCCTCTGCATTTTAACTTTACTCACAAGTAAAAGAGGTCAATATGCCTCTCCCCCCAATCCTGTCCAAGCCTGCTTAATCTTCATTGCTCCCCTTCACAGACCCTGGGTCCCAGAGCTCCTTCCATAAGGTGCCATGGAGACAGCTTCCCTTTCCTTCCAGCTATCTGTGGAATGATCCCATCCCACATGGATCTCAGGGAGGGATGATCTGGGCCATAATGAAGAAGCTCACAATATGTTGCTGCACATCTGAGATCAATACAGAGCCCTGGAAAGTGCTAGTCAAAGCTGCCTGCTAACATGTTTACATTTTGTCCAACTTTAAGCAAGCCCTAATGAAGGAGGGAGCTCAGTGATGATGTGCAGAAACTCGTGCCATTATTTAGCACTTAATTCAAATGCATAGATTTAAATGTATACACCACTGTGAAGGCTGGGCTGGATAGCTACAGTTCATAAAATTATCTTAATCCACATAAAATCTACATCCTAAATATACAGCCAGTTCTTAGAGACAACTCCCCCCAACACACACAAATACCAAAAGTTCCACCTCACGATTAATCCTCCCAGACTCTTAATTCTTCTAGTCTTACCTTTAAATATTTCTTCCTTCCTTCCTATGCAGTGTGCCTTGTAGTATGTTCCTCCATACCCGGTGCAGTAATAGGAATGGATACTGATGAACACAGTGCAGCAGAAGCTCACACATGGATAATTTAATTAATTATTCTAAACCGAGAAGCCACCCCTTATGCATACCAGTTTCATTTAAATAATGACGTTTCAAAAGCAGCAACTCTGGAATGTAAATGCCAGCCCAGCAAGTTACAGCCCTTCTCTCTGGTATTCCTCAACAACAATCATGCATACCAAATAATAGAAAGCAGAACTGGACATGTGAATTGAACAAGCAGAATAAGGAAGCAATTTATGGATGTCACTATTTCCACAAAACATGCTTTTCAGTTTTGCAGTGAATTGCAGCTGCACTATTTATAGCCAACAATGTCTCCATGTATCATTTACCTCCCAGAGAAATAAATTTTTGTGGAAATTTTTTAATTAAGGAATTTTAAAAAATAATATATTTTTGTTTGAGCCTCCAGTTTTAGAATGACAAATGCACCCTGTAAATGAAACTCTCTTCCCCCTTCCCTTTCCTTATTGCATAGGGCTTTTCATAGAGATCAGAACCAAAATAAATATTTGTCAGAGTGAAAATTACAGCTTAAGCAGTGTTGTCTAAAGGAGAGCAGAATGGCTCTCCAAGATAACATCTCCTTCCTGCAAGCTATAAGTGGTTATAATTGTCATAATAATGTTCTAAATGCATCTCTACAAAAACTTGTTTCTTGCAACAAGTGCAAAACAATGTAATTCATAATGTGATATATTATGTAATACATCTAAGACTAAAAAGATACATTGAAGATTTACATATACATAATCCCTCACTACTCCGACAGTATATTTATACACTATTGTGCATGCTGAAAATTCAAGAATTCAATTTCTTCTGCCTTTACTACTCTATCCCACATCACATGTTCCTCTATACTATCATTTGCCAGAGTTACTGGGTAATACATAATTTCTATGCAATTAAGTCAGCAGGAAAAAATGGAAAACGAATAAAGTGGGACACACCTGCGCTTTTCTTCAGGAGGAGCCACAATTCTGCAATATCTTTGTAAAGCAAGGAGATCAGACTTAAGGTCATATTGCCACAAGTCAATTTAGAGCAACGCAGCTCCGTAGACAGTGACCTATTTATCTGTAAGCCTGTCTTCAGAACACAAAGCAAGCATAAAATTCCATCTTTCAGTCAAAGCCAAGCTCCATGGGATACAATACCTTTCTTCAAATTACATGCAAAGCAAGTGTGCCTTTCAACCCGATCAGAGCTCTGGCAAAGGGTTAGCTGTTTACTGGCTATTTATCAGTTTCAAGTCTTATTTTATAAAGAACTGGCATGGATTACCCTCAGTTTATTTACTTAGAGTGTGAACACATTCACTGTTTAAATACTATCAAGAACGTGTTAAAAATTTAAGCTCTCAGTGTTGCATGTCAAAAACCTCCCTGTAGGAGCCCTACATTTAACAAATGGTCAAGTCTCAAGTAAAGCGATCTTTTTTCCCTCCCCAACACAAGGAAATATATTGTCCAACACACAGCTGTCTTCCCCAAAGACTATTCTGATTAGCAAATCTCTTGGAATTTAACTGGGCATTTCATAGTAGGGAGATCTCACCCTTGCATCTGACTGAAATAGATCAGAATATTTTGCCTGACAGTAAGGCCCTCCTCCCACATCCCTCATAAACCATGTGTTCTTTATGAAGATTTGTACCACTTTTGGTGGATTTACATAGGGGCTATTCTCTAAAAAAATAACCCTATTTTACTTACAAAGTCATATTGGTCAAAATGTACCCTGAGGCTTTTTTTTAAGTCAATTTTTAAGAAAATCAGTCTCGATCGGTTATTTTTGTATGACCTTTCACACAGTAACATTTAGCCGTCTTGCTCTACCTTTAAGGTAATTGCTGAAGGATAGATGATCAGTTAATTAATGGTCTCAAGATTATTTAGCAGCAATCCAGCCTCACTAATACGGAGACTAAGAAGATAAAGGAGAGTGGCAGCAACAGCAATTAGCTGTCCTATATGAAAATTCATAGCCCCCCTTTCCCCCCCACCCATGCTGTTATAAGAGCTCTTTTCCAACAAGACAGCGCAAAAGGGGAAAAAAGAATAGTGGGGATAAAGAGCGCGAGTTGGTTATATCTGCTTACAATGATCCATTTTCATGGGGCAAGGTTCAGTTATACATTCAACAATCCATACTATCAAACAATTTTACATAACCAGAATCAGCAGAAAACAAGTGACCAGTGGAATACATGAGATATTTCAACTGCTTACCTGAAAAAAGTGTTTTACAGGTCTGCCTACTACACATCCATCCTCAATGAGGCAGAAATACTTGTTTTCAAAGCCACTTACCATGTATGAAAATACTCATATTTTAAATATAAATATTAGACAGGCTGGTACAGTACACTGCCTTAAAATACATCAGAGTAATTAAACTAAAGAAATTCAGGTAATTCATTCTTAGCATTCACTATTATTCTTTTTGGGTATGTAAGGATTCACAATGTAGCTGGATCCTAGAGAACTTTTTTTTTTTTTTAAAATTACAGTTGGACTAAAAAATGGACTGCTCCCTAAAAATACTTTAACTGCTCTAGATCTTATGCAATACTCAAGAACTATTACAATTTTTGACTTCCAAAGTGTCCGCCATCTGCAAACTCAAAGGATCATACTGTGAAACGGTTAAATACTATCTCAATTTTAGAAATGTGGAAGCTGAACCAATGAGATTTAAGTGAGTTGTTCTGTGTCTCAAAATACATGTGTGGCAGTCAGGAACAGAGCCCAGATCTAGACTCACATTCTTATGCCTCAGCCATGAGACCCCAACTCTCTCTTGAAGAGTAACAGATTGCTCCAGATTGTCACCTGGTATCACCTGCATGGCTTGTTGAGAGCAGTCTGTACAGAGGATCAAGACCTTGAATTCCAATCCTCAGACAGCATCTGTAATTAAAATTATCCTATTTATAACTTTTGCAGTACAAAGTGATCCCAGGCAGAGCTATTTCTCTTCCCTATTAGGATATCAAAATAGTATTTTGGAAATAAATTCCATTAATCTTAAAATACACATATGCTGCTGTTTTTTCCTTATTTAACAGCACAAAGTCACTCCGATTCAGCAGCTAGCGTGAACTCAGCACTATATCTGGTTGATCAGACAACTATTAACAGCTATGAGAGTCAACCATTTAACCCAGTAGTCTTCAAATTGTGGGGCTCACCCCTCTCTAGGAGCACACAACAGGGTATGGGCAAGCCCCCACAGCAGAGATAGCTGCCCAGGCCATTCCTCATGAAAAGTGGGGAGTGACAGCCCCCCAAGCTTTGCTCCTATCCTTGCCCCCAATTCCACTTCTGCCCCCGCACCACCTCAGTCTTAGCACTTTGACTGAGGCTCCACTCCTGGCCCTACACGTGCCTTCTCTCCCCCACCAGCTGTGGCCTTCAGCTCCCATCGTCGTCCCCTCCTTCAGAGCTGTGGCCTCATTCTGAGCCCTGACTCCAGAAAGAGGAGGTGCAAGGACAGGTAAGAAGGGACATAACGTGACAAGTTTGGGGACCACTGGTATGAAGCTCCTTGCAGAGCATGCTGGAAATGCAGCCCTCATAAAACGTATTTAACTACGGAGAAAGGGTAAGATTCTTTTCAAATTAAGTGGCGGAAAGACAGGGACTGCCTTTAAAAACATTTGTGGGAAACCAGGCAAAATAAAGTGGAAGAGGGGACTAAGCCACTGCCATAAAAGCAGAGATAGGAATCCTCCTACATAAACATTTCAGTAAGATAACAATCAGAAATATACAACCTGACACACTGGCATAGTTGAA
Organism: Pelodiscus sinensis; assembly: GCF_052426305.1. NCBI lineage: Eukaryota > Metazoa > Chordata > Testudines > Trionychidae > Pelodiscus > Pelodiscus sinensis. Next base: position 242,667,034 of record NC_143052.1, read on the forward strand.
TTTAAGAATTTCTTAAACAAATAAAAAAACAACCCCCAAAACCTATACTGTGTGGTCAAGATAGAGATGAAGTGTAATAATTTATGTAGATTAGAACGGCTTTTTCCTGCATCCTGTTACATTGTAAGAAAGGCAGACACATAGCTCATCACACACACAAGGATTTCAAAGTACAGGGATTTCCCTGCAGATGAGGCGATACAAATTTCTATCTGCACAGGACTCTAAATATTCTGTCGTCATCTGAGATATTTATTTCTATCAGCAGATAGAAATCCGTATCCACTCACTGAATGGCAGGTCCTGGGAACCACAGTAACCAAAGGAAAGAACATGGTACCCCAGGTCCCAGGAGCCAGCACCTCTTAGCTCTGTAACTCTTAGCTCTGTAACCTGTGTCACATGTCAGGGATTGTACAGCCCCGCTGGGGGGTAAGACTGGGACCCCCAGCCTCGGATAGCCGCATGGCCAGGAGAAGCTGCCAACATGGGACATTAACTCCTCAGAGTGGCAGCACCAGGTTCTTCTCTGGCTACTGCAGTGCCTGGGAGAAGAGCCCTGTCATTCAGTGGATACCAAATTCTATCCGCAGATTGAAATGTGCGTCCACACAGGGCTCTAAGAGTATCAATAGGATGGTAAGTAGGATCCTTGTAAATTTCAGAATATTTAGTTCTGTACAACTTGTGCCTCCAGATCAGTGGCACATCCATGGGTACCCGCATGGCCCCACAGTACGCTAACATCTTTATGGCTGACTTAGAACAACGTTTCTTCAGATCCTATCCCCTTTTACTCCTCCTTTACTTACGCTACATCGATGACATCTTATGATCTGGACCCATGGCCAAGCAACACTGGACGCATTCCAGAGACTAACAACCTACACCCCACCACCAATCTCAGTCTAGACCATTCAACACGAGAGATCCATTTCCTGGACACCACAGTACAAATCACGAATGGAAAATTAAATACCACTCTACAGAAAACCCACTGACTGCTACACTTACCTACATGCCTCTAACATCCATCCAGGACACACCATACAATCCATCGTCTATAGTCAAGCCCTTAGGTACAACTGTCTCTGCTCTAATTCCACTGACAGAGACCAGAAACTTCAAGAGCTCTACCGAGCATTTATAAATCTCAATTACCCACCGGGGAAATAAAAAAAACAAATTGAAAGAGCCAGACAAATACCCAGAAACCATCTACTTCAAGATGGGCCCAAGAAAACCAACAATAGAACACCACCTGCCATCACCTATAGCCCCCAACTTAAACCCCTCCAACGTATTATCAATAACCTACAACGTATACTGGAACAGGATACTACACTCCGAGAGGCTCTGGGGGACAGACCCATAGTCTCCTATAGACAACCTAACCTCAGGAAGATTCTTACCAACAACCACAGGACATGCACATTAATACCAACCCTAGAGCTTTCCCTTGCAACAAACCCCCTTGGCCAACTTTGTCCACATATTTACTCTGGTGACACCATCACTGGACCTAACCATGTCAGTTATATGATCAAGAACACATATTCCTGCTCATCCAGAAATATAATTTATGCCATCATGTGCCAACAGTGTCCTTCTGCTATGTATATTGGACAGACTTCTCAGACACTTCGCCAAAGAATTAATACCCACAAATCAGACATCTTCACAAGGAAAAACCAGTTGCTTTTCATTTCAGCCTACCTGGACATAGTCTTAATGACCTTACTACCTGCATCTTACTTCAAAGAGACTTTAACACCAGATTACAGAAAGAAACTTCAGAACTGCCTTTCATGCTTAAATTTGACACTTTACGAATGGGCCTCAGCGAAGATGCTAATTACCTTAACCATGACAAAGATGGCTTCCCACTTATCACCCCGATTAGCCATTCATTGACTCAAATAGCTATTCCCTCCCTTTTACCCCACCTTCTGTGCTAAATTTGATTTGTCAGTTTAATAATATGTTCACTTTTTTCCCCACTGTATTCCTTTGGTATATATGGTCATGGCAATTCTCTTCCAGAATATGATCTGAGGAAGTGGGTCTGGCCCACGAAAGCTCATCTTGTTAGTCTTGAAAGTGCTACAAAGTTTTTCCTTTTGTTTTAGTTCTGTAGAAGTCTTCAGTTATATGTACAATTGTTGTGGGAAGGAGCCAGCCAGAAGCATGAGGGGGATTCCAAAGCAGATGCATTTTAAGATGTTATTTGTGTCTGTCCACTTCCCATTGTGTGTTTCAGAAGGAAAAACAAAACAAAACCAACCACCATCGGCCTGGTACAAAACCTAATGCATTTCTGTCCTTTGTAGAAATAGAAATGGAAGAGTCAAACTTACAGGGCAAAGATTGCAGTATGTGAATGCATACATGTCAGGTACCAGGCTCTTCTTGAAGCAAACAGAAAAGTTCATAAAGAAATGCAGCACCAATAGCCCAAGAGATTCCAGAAGAAAGATACACACGTCCGTACAAAAACATTTATATTCTGTTAAACATTTTACCCCAAGTATCCTCTGCCTCCAGATCAATCTCACTCCAAGGCTACGTATAAACTACACCCCTCTGTCAGTAAAGGGATGTAAACATATCGAAAGTGCAAATTAAGCAGGGATTTAAATATCCCGCCCTTCATTTGCATAATGGTGGCTGGCGCTTTTCTCAAAATGGGGCTTTTCTAAAAAAGCGGCAGTTTAGATGGGACATTTTCGATAGAAATGCCCCTTTTCGAGAGATCCTGTACTCTGAGGATCTTTTGTAATGGGGCATTTCTGTCAAAAATGCCCTGTCTAAACTGCTGGGTTTTTTCAAAAAGCCCCGTTTCGAAAAAAAAGCAGCGTCCACCATTATGCAAATGAAGCACAGGACATTTAAATCCCTGCTTCATTTGCACTTTCATTATGTCTAATTTACATATTTTTGCCAACAGAGGGGTGTAGTTTAGAAGTAGCTCAAAGGAAGGGTTCAAAATTCACCACAGTTACATTACTGAAGAAATGGAAATGGGGCTTAATAAAGAGGTATGGTATGTCAAGGAAGGGAGAAGATTTTGTGGTTTTGTCATTTTTAAAGAAGTACAACTAAAACCCCTAAGATGTTGGCTACCAGATCAGGTGCCTGCTTATACCAAGGCCCCTAAGTTGCAACTGACCATTGTAAAATATGTAACAGGAACCAATCTGGCTTACCTGTGTGTTAGTGTTAATAGAGTTACAAACATGAGCTTCAGAGTTAGTCTGTACTAGGAAAAACTTAAAAAACAACAAATAGTCTAGTAGCACCTTAAATAAATAAAATATGTAAATGGTATCATGAGCTTTCGCGGGCACAACCCACTTCTTTGGATGATTTTCATGTTTAGACGAATGAAACGCCTGTATGGTGCAACATGCATTAATCTCATTTACAATGCTTGTTATAAGGAAATATGTGAGTGTTTGCTCTGTAACTGCAAATCACTGGACAGAAGCATTAAGAAGCATGTCATACTAGTTTTCAACAAGAGATGTTATCTCTTGCCTAACAAAGGCACTAGATGAACCATTGTGGAACAAGACAAAGGTTTTATGATCAATTCCCCCTCAGCCCTTCTCCCCTTCCTTGCCCAACAGCTGAATTTACAATTGGAAAGCAGGAAGGAGAAAGGAATACGAAGCCCTAAAAAGGGGGAACTGTATCTTGTGTGCTACTTGGACACTGAGGGACAAGGATTGCTAAGCATAAGTAAAAGATTCCCAGGGTTTGGCCTGGGACTGTGTTAGTCCTAAAGAGCATAGAGAGTAGTGGTCTCCAACCTTTTTATGCCCAAGATCGCTCTCTGAATTTAAGGACAGGTGAAAATTTACCCTGTCCCTTCCCTGCGGGGAGATAGGGTGCTGGCTGTGAGGGGGGTCAGTGCAGAAGCCTGGGGTGTGGGAAGAGCTATGGGTTGCTGGCTCTGGGAGAGGATCAGGCTGGGACAAGGAACTAGGGAGCAGGCTATGGGAAGTGGTTGGCCTGCAGCTTCCCACCGCGCAGCACTTATCACCAGCAGCTCTTGGTTGGCAACAGCCAGGCTGAGACAGGCTCCCTGCTTCCCTAGTCACACAATGCTCCTTGTGGCTCTGGGGGTGAGGGTGGGGTGGTATGTGGCTCTGAGCTTCCCCCTCTGCCAGCACCAGCCCCTCAATACCCATTGATCACAGTGCTTTGAGACAAGAGAAGCATGCCGAGACACCTTCCCTACACTCACCCAGGGCCAGGCTGGCTGCTTCCAGGAGAGGGCTAGTGGCATGGAGCTGTGACAGGCAAAGAGCTTGCTGATCACAATCGACTGGGAGACTCCCTAGGATCGATTAATCAGTGGCCGCTGGCATAGTCCTTGCTTACTGCAGAAGGTTAGATTCCCTTTAGAACTTAAAACTAACTCATACAGGTGTGGCTATGTTTACCTGATTTAAATAACTGTTGTAAATAACGCTTAGTTCCTTGTTTTAGCTAATCAATCTTCTGTTTATTATAGTATTGGCTACAAGCAGTGTCTTAGGTATGAACTGTAAGGTGTCGGGGGTAAGCAACTGGGATTTTTTGGGACTGGGGGTAAGCTGAATGTCACTGTGTTTTTTGGTATAAGGGATCACAAAGGCAGCCTTGCTTAGGTGACAAGATGATTGGAGTACTCAAGGGGGTTGTGTGAGACTCCATGGTGAGGTTGCTACAGTGTCTGAGGAGTTTACACTAGAGACTTGGCTGGTGAAATAAGTATAAAACTAACAGCCAATTTGGGGTTTGTGCCCTGCTTCTTAACAGTGTTCATTGAGGATGGTACTAATGCTCTTGAGTCACTGGAGAGCTTGACAGAGGTTACTGACCATAGGAGTCAAGGTCAGCTGCAAAAATACTAATTTATGCCCAAATACTGCCCTTATCGACTATCTGATTACCCAATTCATCTGAATTTAACATCCCTAATGTCCAAACTGTATTACCTCGGTCTTGCTGAGCAGAAGAAGTGATAGCAGGAACTGGATACTTTTATGAGAGGGAGGCAGAAGTGGATGGAAGCAGGGTCACCCAATGTCTTAAGTGGTAACCAGAAGTTCAAATAAAGTGGAGACAGATGGGATCCTTCATTGCAGTGGCAACAGACTAGAAATCGAACTACAAAGGATCAACAAGTTTTGGCTTTGATATGCAGCTGTGGTGGAAAGAAAGTGGAATGGAATTTAGGAGAAAGAAAGTTCTTAGGCCAGAACAGTAATGGGATGGAACTGGATACGTAAAGAACAACTGACCTGTTTTGTTTTGTTTTCTAAACATGGTAAATAAAGATGTGTTGATTTAAAAAAAGGATGTAACTATTGACATGAACAGTATAAGGAATGCTGATCTATTAAAATACAGGCGTGCAGCTCCCGCCTACTCATTTTAATGAACCAAGTCCATCAGATGCGAAAAACCAGCCCTTTCAGTAATAGAGCCTTCCTTGGGATGCAAGATTACTCCCTTCACAGCATTTACAGAATAACTAGTAGTCAGGAGATAGAAGGACCTGAAAAATCAGTTTATTAACTTTTCTGCCTCTGCTACCTAGTCATCTGTAAGATGATGGCTATAGGGTTGCCAGATGGTTTCAACAAAAATACCAGACACAGTCAACATTACATCACAATCTACATTGCATCTTATTTAGAAAATACCGGATATTTATATTTTCTCAATTTGTTTCCCGAACAGAAAGCTCAAATACTGGACTGTCCAGTTCAAAACTGGACACGTGGCAACCTTAGATGGCTATAGGCCAAATTCCAAGTCTTGCATTGAGTCTGTGATGATCCACATCCAGAACATTCCAGCCTTACTAGGCTTCATGCCTATGGTGTGCTCAGCTAGTCGCATCCAAAACAGGGAGCTCCCTTGCAGCTGTAGAGTGCCCACTTGTCCCTGCACTAGAGTCCAAGATTCCCACTACTGTCACCCCTTGTTGTCCACATGAATTATAAAAACTCATGAGATCGGGAGTTTTTCTAAAATGCTATCTCCCCTGCAGAACTCTCATAGCTGCGTAGAAAAGCGTGAAAATGTGAGCCCTAAAGGCTCAAAAACCAGAAGGCAAATAAAAGGAAACCCACATCTTTTTCCTCTCTCAAGCCAGTCTCCATAATTTTAGGACCTGACTCAAGATTTGTGTAGGCCCCTTTTCTATGGGACTAACTTTTACTGGGAGGATTCTTTGTGCTACCATCTAGCCTAGACACAACAACTGCCATGATGCCTTGGGGAAAAGGGGGGAAACTGTTGCTCTCTTTTAGACAGTGCAGGGAGAGAGTTAGAGAGGAGCCAGATTGCTGGCATGGAGCCTTTTCTAGTCCAGGAGCTGCTGCTGAAAGCTAGAGCCAGCTGCTGGGAGCTTGCTGGGGCTTTGATCTAGGAGGCTGCTTCAGGGGCTCTTGGTGTGATTGTCCCTGGATTGGGGATACCCCCCTTGCTGTGCCTGTGACTGAGAAGAGCCTGCATAGAATTAACTGTGACTGTCTGGAAAAGTGCTGCCTGGGATGGAGCACAGAAGACAGACTGACTCTGGGTCCAAAGAGAGGCAGAGTGATCTGCCCAAGGAACCAGAGCTGCTGGACTGCCTTGCCTGGACTGGCTGCCTCGCTTGGACTAACACACATCCAACCTGCACAGTGCTGTCTCCACTCCAGCTGCAGATCTCCAAGCACACCCACGCAAGCATCTGGGACGCTGGCATTCCAGACGAGTGTGCACTCCGGGGTGGGATAAATGGTGGCCATGTAAATGCCAGTTGGACAAGTTTCATTTATTTGTGTACTTTGTTATTTTATTCACTTTTAGTCTGCTAAACCCTGTTTAAGTGGTTAAGTAAAGGTGTGTTAATTCTAATTCAATCAACTAGATCAGGGATGGGCAATAATTTTGGCATGGGGGCCACAATGAACTTTGGTATGTGGTCATGGGCTGGCTCCACCTCTTGAAAGGAAAGGGGAAGGGCTGGGGCTAGAGTCTTTGAATTAAAAACACAACAAAGAGCTCACAGCTCCTAGACCTGCGGCTACCGTGTTGCCTGGCAGCTGCCTGGCATTTAAAGAGCTTGTGGGTCTGGCCTTTGCCAGGGTAGTGCCATGATGGGGAGCGGTGAGCTATTTAAATAGGATCCCACTGCCTGAGCCTCTGCCTGGAAATTCAGTGTCTTGGGCAGCAGGATATCAATAGAAAGTGGGCAGGTGCGGTCTGGATCAGGCCCCTGGGTCACATGTTGCCCAGCCCTGACTTAGATGCATATTATTTATAATGGCGGTTTGAAGTTAAATCCAGATTATTATTGGAGTAAATTTATTCCTGGAGGTTCCCAAGGCACCCCATTAAGTGTGTATGGGTCCAACCATGTGGAGACACCGCTATTTTTTTATTCCTTTAAAGCATGGGACTGCAGCAAAGAGGTGGACAGAAGATCCTCAACTATCCAACATCACTGCTGGGATACTCAGGATCTCCTTTAATGTTACACACCTGATACTTTTAGGCACACAGGTGAGCGTTGCCTGCTCCCGAGTAACCCAGGAAGCAAAGAGGAATCCTAGAGGCTGGCAGAACCACGCACTTATCCAGGCCAGCAGTGGACAAGGATGAAAAGGGCAGCACAAACTCCACGTAGCCCCTGAAACTCACCATACACCAGCCAACACTCTGGAAAGCTATGCTTGAATTTCTTCCATTGCCTGCCCCCCTCCTTTTTCAGGGCTTCAGTGGGTTCCACAGTCCCCACACAAGTGAGAGGATACTCAGGATCAGCAAAAGGCCAGCGGAAGACTCACTTCAAGAATAATCTTATTAAAGGAGCAGATGTGGGGGAAGGAATGTGGATAATTCTGCCCCCCAGAAGATTGTAGGAGGACTCTTAAGAGAACCTCTTCAGAATCTGAAGAGATTCTCTTAAGATTCTGAAGTCCCCATTTAGATTTCTTCCCTGAAAGGAAAACCCCAGCATAACAAATGAATTAAAATCTTGGCCCCAAATCTTTTCTGCTTTTGGGACACAATTTGCATCTCAGTTACAGAAACCAAACTGATGCTGCTCATAACAACAACTATAATGAGGAGTCCTGTGGCACCTGAAAGCCTAAGATTTACTTGGGCATAAGCATTCATGGGTAAAAACCACTTCAAATCTTATGTCCAAATAAATCTAAGGTTTTAAGGTGCCACAGCACTCTTCATTATTTTTGCAGATATAGATTAACATGGCTGCACTTTGAGACATAGCTACTATATATAGAAAACAAACAACAACAAGAAGAGCTACAATATGTATGCCTCCTCTTTATAGACACCATCTTTATAAAGAACCATTTTTATAAGTTATCAAATCCAGCAATATAGGTTGCTGCATACAATTTAAAATACAAAAATCCTGCAAGGACTCTGGCTTGCTTATGGACATTATAACACAGAAGATACATAGCAGCCGTCACGGTGTTCCACGCCTATTCTCTGAGGCAAACAGGAAGCTTATACCTTTACCTGATTGAAAAAGCAGACAGTCCATGGAATGCAATTTCCCTAAAACAATGGCTATTTCTTTTCCTGGCCAGTCCATAGTAGAAATGTGGAGACTAAAGCTTTTTCACAGAAGCACAAGCTGCCATCTTCCACTTTTGCGAACTGCAATTTGCACTGTTACACTGTTTACTCTTTACACTAGGTGAGAGAGAATGGGCGGGATTCTTGCTATGATTCATAGGGCAGAACAACCTCACCTGAGGTGCAGTGTAGTCAAAAGCTTTAATTTCACAACCCTACATTCCAGATATGCATCAAAAATCTTTATTTTTCAACTTGTCCAGCTAAGCAGTAATTACTGTGAATGTACTACCAACAGGGGAAGACAGTCATGCAAATCTGTTTGGAGGAAACAAATAAGATTTTGCAAACTACCACAAAATCCTCTAATCTCATGATCATAGATTTGTAATACATTTTTTGTACATTGTGCAAAACCAGCAGTTTGCCTTTTTGAATATTTTGAACATTCCCTACCCATACCCTCCTTCCAAAAAGTCTACTCAATTAGCTGTGTGCTACTGTGTTTCTCCATAATGCAAAGCAAAATCTTTTGACTGCCACAGTCAGAAAGAGCTAAAGATTACAAGATGAACTCTATGAGCTCTGACACTTGCTCATCAGCTGAGCAAATACACATATGACTAATATGAGCATGGGACAGCCCTCAAATACCCCCTCTTCTTTTCTTCCTATTTACACAAGGATGTTAAGAAACAGGTAATTGACTAATCACGTACTAGATACAATTTGTATCAAGTACACGGTTATTTGATAAGTGGCCCTTGTGTGGTTCTGAAATTTAAATGTAGTAGAAGCCGGGTGTGCAGGCAGCCTGGCTCCTACTGCATTTAAACTGCAGAGGTGCAAGCAGTGGCTAGGTCCAACCGCTGTGCCTCTGCCTTCCCTGCTCTCTCCCACCCTCCATACAGTGGAGATGGTCCTGGAGGGAACTGGCTTTTAAGCTGGCTTCCCCCAGCAACAGCTCCTACTGCCCCCCCTTGCTGCTCCTGATACAGAGGCAGCAAGAGGGTCGGTGAGTAGTCGAGTAATGACTTGACTACCCGATAAGCCTATGCTTATTGGGTAGTCTACTACATGACTAGTTGTTTACATCCCTAATTTACTCTGCAAAAATGACAGTATTTGCACCCATCTTTTTCTGTCTCTGGTTCCCCTCCCAGGTTTTTTTGTTTTGTTTTTTATTTTTTAAGTGAAAGAACCCTAACATGCTTGTCTGGTGCTATCCTCCATTTCCTACCGCTGACATTTTTTCTTCCATTTATAAAAGTTTCAGAGGGGTAGCAGTGGCAGTCTATAACTTTAAAAACTATGTGCAGTCCTTAAAAGCACCTTAGAGAGTAACAAAGTAAGTGTGTGTGTGTGTGTGTGTGTGTGTGTGTGTGTGTGTATGTATGTATAAGTATTATGTGCTTTCATGGGCAAAATCCACTTAGATGAGCAGAGTGGAGAGAAAAGGGGAGAAGATATAGTTTCCCAACAAAATGAGGAAGCTTTAGTTAATTTAGCTTCTGTCTCTTGCGCTTTCTCAGAAGCTCTTGCTGTACCTGTTGGGCAAGCAGTGCAAAAATAGAAGTAGTTTCCCTTAAGCTTGTCCAGACAATGTGAATCTATCATCGACTGCTTGACAATGGACCATCTTCAGGCTTCAGAGAGCCCAACTATGACTAATTTAAAGAGTTACAGGGGCAGGAATAATCAGTTAGCACAGCGATACTCAGAGGCTTGGGAGTCTTTACTGAGTATCCTGTGGCTCTCTGCAGGACATGATATTAAAACAATCTGTGATTTAATTAACATCCAAACAGGATGTTTTTGCTACATTAATAGCCAATTACAGTTTATAAAATAATACCACTTGGACAGGCATTCTAAACATAAGAATGGCCATACTGGGTCAGACCAGTCATCCATCTAATCCAATATCTGTCTGCAGACAGTAGCCAAGCCAATGCCAGGTACAACAGAACAGGACATCATCAAGTGATCCACCTCCTTTTCTGTGAGACTAATAAACAAACATTAAATATTCCTGTTATACTGTTCAAATATATAGTACTGCAGGAACTGTGGCTCTGCTGATTGCTAATTTGGCTCATGAACCATTGAGGTGTGAGTATTACTGAAGGTTATCAGGAATATCAGCATTCTGTTCTATAGCAAAACCTTGATCTTCAGCCAAAATTCCCATAGGAGGGAGGGCAGTGTAAGATGGACAGCTTGAGACTTCTACCAGAAACTTAAAACACCAAGGAACAGAGTTTCTGATCTAAGTTAAACCAGCTCATATCTAGGGTAACTTCACTAAAGTCACTGCCTTCAACTGAATTCATCTTAATGTATATCAGTAATGAAGAACAGAACCTAGTCAATGTAGTCCTGGAGTACTCAAAAAACTAGCTAAGTCATGTTTGCTTTGTTTTTGTTTTTATGCATTTTACTTCATGTTCCTTAAATCACAAGTCTATCCCAACTGCTTAGATGGTAGCAATACCAAAATATTTTGAAGTATGTCTGCCTGTATTTGAAGTTCTTGTTCAAGGGATCCAAAGTACAAGTAAATTGCATCTAGTAAATGTTTTAATAAGATCATGTAACTACAGTGGTTTTGGGAGTGTGAAGGGGAATTGCGTAAAAAAAAAATTCAATGAATCAAAACCGGGCATAGTCACTTTTTGCATAGGAAACTTCAAAGTAGTAAGAAACTAACATTATTTAAACAAGGGGCTCTCACAAACTTTACTCTCTTAGCATCAATAAACACTGTGTGTAAAGACTCAATGCTAACATGGAGAAAGCTGGATTGGGAGAGCTGATTGTTTACATGGGGAAAAAATGTGCCCATACTCATAACTCAGGCAGGAGGCAATGTAACATAAATAAAGCTTATATTGCATTCACTTCAGTGGAAATGTTTATAGCTCTCATCTTCTGAAAAGATGCTAAGAATATTAATAGTACAGGACCAGTGTTCAACGTAGAGTTACCAAACGGTTTGAACAAAAATACCGTACACATCTGACATTACATCTTATTTAGAAAATACCGGACATTTACATTGTCACATTTATATTTTCTCAATTTGTTTCCCAAACAAAGAGCTCAAATACTGGACTGTCCGGCTCAAAATCGGACACCTGGCAACCCTATCAACTTGTGGAACTGGAAGCTGGGGGCAGACAAATGAAAACCATTTTGGGGATTTCAGGAGTATACTCCACAGGGAAATATTTTCAAAACTACCTGGTATTCTAGAATTCCAGAAAGTACAACCATTGCTTTTCAGAATCATTTTTATGTCCCCCAAGGTAAGTATTCTTCAGCAGGTGTTTTAGTATTATCCGGAAGGACGAGGCAAAGAAATCACTCCAATCCTCCCTTCCATTTGGTGGCAGAACTGTGACAAAGGGTTTCTGAATGCCTTCCCCATGACTTCACTACTTTCCAAAAATAAATCCTCCACACATCGCTCAATGCTGTAGAAGTAGTACTGATGATTCAATGTCAGACAAATTCCACTTACTCAGGTGGTAAATTACTTTGGTAAATTTACCAAACCAGTCCAGCTCCTCTCTGATAGTAATAAGTAATTGTTTTCAGCACAACAATGTAATCCTTATAATTCAAGTCACAATAAGAAAAAAAAGGCATCCCTTCGGGCTATTTCTAAAATAAAATGTGTTCTCCCACTGCTTGAGTTAAAAGAAGATGACTAGATCTAAGTATTATCCCAACTGATGATTTTTCTGCCATAAGGCATTCAGTTGTGTACACAAACCTTCTAATCTGAACTATGACACGATTTCACAGCAAGGCACATACATTTTATCTAGCTGAACTGACTACATTTGCACGAAATAACAGATCAATGTCCTTTATCATTACTCAGCCTATGCATCTGAAGTCCATCTTATGTCCAATTTCATTTAGGTAAGAAATCACTTTTTATATCCATGAAACATATAGAGTAAGATTTCACCCACATAAATGTTTTTTGTGGACAAAACCCACTTCTTCAGATGATGAACTAGAAGGGAACAGAAAGCAATATTTTAGAATAGAAAAAAAAAAAGGTACCCGTCAACTGTAGGAGCCAGTGTTAATGAGGCTAATTAAGTGAGCTGCAAATGTTCCATACTTAGCTTATAATGTAAAAAATGAGGTGTTAAATACAAGGAAGACTGGCTTTATAATGGGACATCCAGTTAATGTCTTTCTTCAAGCCCAAGGAAACAGTGAAATTTGCAGATAATGTCAATTCCACGCTCTCTCTCTCTCTAATTGGCTAGTGACTTTTTTTTTTTGTAGAAGAATGGCTATTTTTAAATCCATGATTGAGTGCCAAGGCAGGTTAAAACATTCTCCTACAGGTTTGCGTGTGTTACCATTCCTGATATCCAGTGTTCCCTCTAAGATTTTTCCACCGATGAGTAGAGTGAATTTTGTCTTGTGCACCAGTATTGAATTCATGTGCTCTTGTTCAGATGCGTGCCACTGTGGCACTCAAGTTATTAAGTAACTTATAAACCTCTCCCTTTTCCCCTTTGCTGCCATGTCTCCCACCCTCCCCTTGCCCATCTGCTCCCCTGGTGCCTGCTGCTGCCTCCCACCCCTCTCTGCTGTCCAGGATCCTGCCCTTCTCACACCCCTCAGCCCTTTCCGGACCTGCCCCTCTTCCCATCCTCCTTGACTCTTAGACTCACCCTTCTCTTCCCCTTGTGCCCACTCCTCCTCAAGCCCAACTCTGATCATCTGTAGCTACCCCTTCCCATCTCCTCTCCTAACACCTCCCTCTACCCACCTACCTGCCTCTTCTCTTTGGTGCCTGTCTCTCTCCTCCACAGGTCTGCCCTTCTGCTTCATCCCCACAATCCTCCTGGCACCTGCACCATCCTGGTGCCAGCCCCTTCCCTCACTGGCTCTGCCCTCCTTGCCCTCTTTCCTCCTGGTACCCACCCCCTCACCACCCTCTGCCCCAGTGCACCCTCATACGTGACTTGCTCCATTTCCTCTCTTCCTCATGCCCACCACTCCTTTCAACCCCTCTTCGCCAAGCACCCATTCTTCCCCTCTCCTCTTCATCCCTCTTGCCCCCATTGTTCCTCCTGTTTCCCCTCACTTCTTGCACCACCACTGATACCCTCCCTCCCTTCTCCTCTCCCTCCTGCCCTTTTCCTTATTGTCTCCTCTTGGCCCCCTGGCATTTGTTTCTCCTCCACCCTGCCCCTTGGTGCCTGCCTTTTTCTTCTCCTGCCCTGGTACCCTTCTCTTCCCTCAGCACAAGCTCCTTCCTCACCTTCCTCTTAGTTCTCCCTCTGCCCCTTCCGTAACTTTCTACTTTCAATGTGAAAAACAGTTTGTGGGGGCTGGAGCTGTGGTGCTATTTTTAGTACCATGGTCACAGCCCCAAAAGCTCTATCAGTGCTGGCCACAGCTGCTCCCAAGGCAGGACCACATGCCAGGACTGAAGCAGTGGGCGCCCGCGATGCTATTTTTAGTACCACAGTCCCAGTCCTCGTGGGACCTCCGTACTAAAAATAGCACCATTGGCAGCCCCAGCTCCAGCTGGAGTAAAGCAGTAGCTGCACGAGGCACATTCCAGCTGGGGCAATCTTACCAGAACAGTCTCACCTTGTGCACTGTGTCTCCACATGGAGTAAAAGGGCAGCTGCCTGCTGGGAACCTGCGAGGCCACCAGCTACTGTCACCACTCACATTCTGTTCCAGCAGGAAGATGAACACTGTGTGCTGCTATATGACTCTTAAAGTGACCTAACATTTTTGGTTTGTGGCTGCGCAGCTTAGAGGAATACTGCTGATATCTGATTTGTGTCCATTTATCCTTATCGTAGAGACTGTCTAGTTTGGCCAATGTTCATGGCAGAGGGGCATTGCTGGCACTTGATGACATATCACATTAGGGAATGTGCAGCTGTATGAGCCCCTGATGTGGTGGCATATGTGGTTAGGTCCTGCAATGGTGTCACTTGTATAGATTAGGGATGTGAAGGACTAGTCGACTATCCAATCAGCAAGTGCTTCTCGGATAGTTGGCAGGCTAGTTGACTAGTCGCTTCCCCTCCCTTGCTGCCTCTATCAGATAGAGGCAGAATTCGGGGGGAGGGAGAAAAGAGGGTACTTCAAAGTGGCAGCGTTGCTTGAAGCCTGGGGCCAGACCCTGGGCTCCACGTGGTGCTGCCACTTTGGAAAGCCGCATGCTGCCCGAAGCCAGCTGGGGTGTCCCCAGGCTGCATGGGGCGTTTTGCTGCGGGGAGCACAGGATTAGCTGGGAACTCTCCAGCTGACCCCAGGCTCCATGCAGCGCTGCAGCTTTGAAACACCACCTTGGCATTTCAAAATAGCAGCTCCACATGGAGCCCGGGGTCAGCAGAGAAGTCCCCAGCTGACACCAGGCTTCTAGTGGCACTTTCACCTTTGAAGTGTAGCAACAGCCCTTCTAACTATGCAAGAAGACTAACAGAACCTCCATGTAATAGCCAATTCAAAACAACAGACTGAAATACATTTAAGTTAAATTGGGTATATATACATACACATACACTAGTCTGAAGCATAATATTTTTAGTGATTTAAAAACATCCCTTAAAAAAACCCAACTGATGAACGTTGTGTGGCTACTTCCTGCTTTTGGCTTAGAACAGAGTGAAAAATACTGAAATCCAATACAAGCTGTTCTTGTGGTAATTTGGCCCACTTTAATTTTTAGAAATCTCACCGCAAAGATGTTTTTCCTAGCCCATTTTCCCTAACTGGGGAAGCGTGTGTGTACTGAACCTGGGAACCTTTTGAGATTTGTTTAAGGTAGTTCATGAACACATGGGATTTTGTTATGCATAACATATATAAAATAGTAGAAAGTAGGTACAACCACACAAACCACTACCATAGGATAGGGAAAGTCATTTAAACAGCTTACAACCAGCATAAAGGATTGCAAAGATCATGTAAAAACAGGAGATAAAGAGTACCAGTGAAATTATATTCCAAGTCAGGAAACAGCCCTGCCCACAATGTAAATAGTGTTTTGCTTATTGGAGACAGTCACCTACAGGGAAAAAAAGTCTGCTATAAGATTACTGGCAAGTCACTTTTGCTCTAAATTCTAAAGAAATAAAATCTCCCTTCTAATTGGATTATTTTAAAGTGTCATTTTCTGCAATTCCATTTCCCTTCTTCATACAGTCTTAGTTTTCTTCAGTGTACAAGAAGCTACTTAAATCAGCTAGACACTCTACAGTGTCATTCACTGGGATCAGAATTTAAAAGTGCAGTAATCCATATTCAGACAAGAAGTCTCTATCTTCAATATCAAGAGTTTCAGAACAAACCCAGATATATAGTGTGATTTTGTTTTCTGAAGATGCATTTGATGTTTGCAATAAAAACAAAAATTTTCAATTTTAAATAACGTGTTTCAAACAGTGTTTTGTTATGTGGCTTTAAAAAAACAAAACAAAAAACAGAAAGCTCTCATACTCAGAATGCAGTTAAGAGTCACAATGGATATCTGCTTCCTCACATGTTGACATTACACTGTAGAGAAAACATTCACAGGAAATGGCAACTAATTTTACTTTCCCACAGTAAAACATTTAGATGGCAGTTTATTATAGTAGTCCATTAAGACATCAGTGTAAAGACGTGAACAAGCAACATCAGTTGCAGCACTCCACTGAATCTATCAGTTTTGGATGGATCATCATCAAGACTGGAAGCCTCATCCATTAGTATTTCAGAGGTGACAACATAATTATAAATGAGAGATATGCAATGCCATTTAAGTTTACAAAACACAAACATCTTCACAGAGAATGCTCTAGCACTAAAAAGCTGTATTTCTATAATTTCAAGACAATATTAAACCACTTTACAAGCTCTTGAAATACTTAATCAATACTGTGAATAATTAAAGAAACACCATAACTGTTATGGCAGAGAAACATTTTAACTGGAGCTGAAATTAAGTTTCACATGGTAACTACTTATATATGCACACCAAAACTCTTAAAGCTCTTAAGTTTCAAATAGTGTTCTCTCTTTATTTCTACTGATAATATGTTACAATCACAGTCACTTACCATATATTGCACAACACATCTGTTATACATAATTTATCCAGAGATCATTTAATTTCTTCTGAAACAGTTTATAAACTTGCCCTTCAAACTGAAATTTACTCAGTGTTTAAGAAAAGGCTCACAGGAGAATCTGAATAATGTAATTTTATCAGAATTGTCAGCAGTGCAAAATAGATCTCATCACGGCTGTTTGTCAAGACGATCCTTGACATGACAAAATTTCAGCAGCTGGAGATGAGTACTTATTGATAACTCAGATTCCAGATCCTAAATTTTCAATGCTCTTGGCAGCCCTCCAAGCTGCCAACCACCAAAACCATCCTACTTCCAATTTCTCATAATATAAAAATCTAGGGTAAAATACTGGCCCCAAGTAAGTCAATGGCACAATTGCCACTCACCTCCACAGGGCCAGGATTTTACCACATATCTTCCGACCTGCAACTGAAAATGCGCATATCTAGAATTAATCTGCAAGCGCAAACAAAATTACATGATCACCTCTTCAAGGTAGACGTTTACTAAAAGCAATTTAAAATGCTTTCACATATTACAGTTTCTATTTTATGAATTTTATGTACCCCCTCATATTTCATTAAAGGTAATGTCAGAAGTTTCTTATATGCAATGTCAGTCACAAAGTCTACTGTTTATTTCATCCATTTCAGATATTTTTGCTGTTGCAGTGTCTCTCTAAGATTGTCTTTCAAGTGTCAAAATGCCAAATCACTGATTTTGCTCATTTAAAAACTTGTATCTTCTTATGTTTAAAAGTAAAAGCTACAACAAGCCTAGAAAAGGCTGGGGGAAAAATCATGTTTTTAAAAGAGTCTGATCCCTCCAAGACTGCAAAACAAGTCAGCACAGACTTTCATGGAAAAGTCTTACAGTGTTGGTGCTGCTCATGTTAGTTGCTGGAATGGCAGTTTTGAAGAGTGAAGTTGTCCAATTATCACAAACACTGAACAGATTGTAGCGAGCTAAACTGCCAGGTTATATTCTGTCAATATGTTTGAATGCTCACTGTGGATGAGGAAACTGAACTCTTTGGACCTTCAATTTTTAGTCTCTTTACTGACTGCCAAAAGGATGCCAGTTGTGGTGCTGGTTTTTATATATCCATTTCTGGCTAAGAACTTGACTGTGACCAATGTATCATTTCACATAAACACTCAATGGTTACCAAATGGTAACAACTTTCTTGCCACTACTGATGTCCTAGAGATAAGGAAAGTTCTATACCTCCACTACCAGCTTCAGGCCTTGACGTCTGTCAGCCCGAAGACTAAATCTACGATCCCATTCCCCTCCAAAGTCATGCTTCATCAATTAAATTAGTCAAAGAGTTAACTATTCACTGTATTTACTTGAAACATGTTATTGACCCATTTTCTATTTACTATTTCTATTTACATTAAAAGAACGATAAACTTAGAAAACAACAAACGGCCTGGTAGCACTTTATAGACTAACAAAACAAGTAGATGGTATCATGAGCTTTCATGGGCACAGCCCACTTCTTCAGATGACCAGAGTATTGAGTTTAGGATATGCAGACCCAAAATAAATAGGGGAGAAGGAAGAGGGAGGGAGGGGTGGAAAAAAAAGGGGGCGGGAAACAAGGAGCAGAGGGTATGAAAATATCAAGGGAAAACAAGTAAGCAGAACTGGTAATCTATAAATACCTGAAGACTGGATAGTTAAAAAGAAGCAGATAAGAATCAAAGGATAGCAATTAGATAGGAAGGGTACTAATGCAAGAATCTACACAGACAAAGAGCTGTTGGCACCTTCATTGAATGTTAGGTTGATAATGTCCCAGCCATCAAATGTTATCTTATCTCAATTGAGAAGGTGATCAGTGGAGAAATTTAATTTTGTGGATGAATTGTAATTCCAACACCTCTCTTTGTATTTGGCTTGTAGAATTGGTTTGCGACAATGTTGAGAGCTACAAAGTCAAACACTTAAATGTCAGGAAAAGGCAAAAATTTAAATATCTTCAAATTTCTCACTATGCTTCTCTTTACTAATTTAGCCCATCAATATCTCCCTTCCCATTCATCACGTTTACCCTCATACCAATCCACACATCCATTCACAGCCTGGATGTTTTACCACATACTAATAATTTCACATAGACAGGGAACAAAAAACAGGACTATGTAGCACTTTAAAGACTAAACAAGATGGTTTATTAGGTGATGAGCTTTCGTGGGCCAGACCCACTTCCTCAGATCAAATAGTGGACTGAGGAAGTGGGTCTGGCCCACGAAAGCTCATCACCTAATAAACCATCTTGTTAGTCTTTAAAGTGCTACATAGTCCTGTTTTTTGTTTCAGCTACACCAGACTAACACGGCTACATTTCTATAGACAGGGAAGACACTCTCCAAGAGCAATGCTCAGGTAACAATGTACCAGCTCCTCTCTCAATTGCTGAGAAAGGGATGGACTTTATCAGGATAATGTCTTTGGACCTTGCTCTGGGGGTCCTCGTTTTGCATCAGCCTCTGGCTAATAGGTCTGAGGAGTGTGAAGGTCTTCACATCTAATTACTGGGAGAAGGAGCTCTGTGAATGTTCCCTATTTGTACCACAATGTGTAAGGGTGGGATCAGGGGGTCTCCGATTCGCCACCTTTAGTGCAGCCTTTATTGTTTGGTTCCCTCTCATCAACAATTAGTTCAAATTCCTCCTATTTCTGCAGTTGCTAATAGCTTTAAATGTAGCAATTCCTGATTGGGTCCTCGTGGGCAGCAGTAAACCTAAAAGCAACAATGAATCCTAACCCGTCTTTTCGCAATACAACAGTGGATTTTTTAAACGAAACTTAGAATTGGCAGAATTTGATGGAACTTGTGCAAGAAGGGTCCCTACTCTTCTAGGAGAGTGGATTTGTAGAGCTCTGATCAGGACTATAAGCTGTCTCAATTTCTCAAACAATGAGCATTATATAAATAGCTGTGTTTTCAAGAATCAAAGAACGAACTAGAAAAATCTATAGGAAAGTTGGTTTAAATATGCATTTTATGGATTATATAAACCATGCTGTTTACTTCAAAATTCTTCCTGCAACACACACAAAACACATACCTCAAAAAACCCCACTGAACAGATTGTACATTTACTTTTATAAGCTCAGAGACTTATTTTAAAGTTAAGGTGACTTACCCTGAGCCAGAGAATCCAGCCAAGAACACCACTCAGAGAAAAAATAATAGCTCTTCATTTCAGCTACAGAAATTCTTAAATCAGTCATCTTTATGATTAAGTAAAATCAAAGGGAAAGTCTGCACTTTTCCCTTATTATGCTCAGATCATTCTATCCTGCTGTACACTTAGTTTTGTTATTGATTGAACTTTGGTCCTTAAATGCAATAGGAGGGACAGGATGACTTTACTCATACTTTCCCTCCAGTGATTACACTGCTTCTTGCAAACACCTCTTTAATTAAAATATTCTCTCTCTCCACGCCAGGTATTTACATACTGTAGATATACCAAACATCTGACATGTTGGCAACAGACTTTAGCCTTGAAGTCTTAGTATTTATTTCATGAAAACATTTTGGGTGTGTTTTTTGTTTTCTATTTTAAGCATTGACAGGACTGAGCACATGCTGATAGTCTGCTAGTGAGATCCATAATATATTGTGTATCGGGGCAGGAGGTGCACTGAAGTCAGGTGATCATGAAATCAAGTGTCAAGGTGGGTGAGGACTACCTTCTGCTGGTGTAAGACACAAGACTCCAAACAACATGGAGCTCTTCTTCAAGTCTCACTTTGTCTATTGACAGCTGTTAAGGGTTGTGAAGTGTACCAGAAACATTATCAAGCAAGATTTTCTATATTTTTCTATTTTTGCACATGTGATGTAACACAAAGTTCTGGAACTTCTAGCAGAGTCGGTAACAGAACACAGATCTCTGCTTTCCCAAACCTCAAACATGCAGCCTGTCTGAAATCATCTGACAAATTAAGTATGTGACTATTCTCTTTGTGAACATTAAGTCCCAATCCCTTTCCAGCATTCTAGCAAATAGCTGTGTGGCCTGCTCGCAAATCATGTGTCACACCTCCATCTAGAGGCTAGTTCAAACAGAGCTTTCTTTTGGTATCTCTTACACACCCTGGTCTGAAATGGCAGAGGTTTGTATCATGGTTCTCATGGTCCAGGCTTCAAATCCTGGTTACAAGCCACAGGGGAATGGATATAAAAAGGAACTGTGTAATTAAATACTACTATAATGCATGTGCATAGAGACAGGAAGGATTTAGGGCAATCTTAATTCTGGCCTTTTTTAACGTTTAAGTGGCTGTCTTTGCAAACCTAGTGTTATTTTAATATAGGGAATATATTACTTTGTTAATAAATATTTGTGTTACAAGAGGGCTTCTTTATGTCTTAAGTTAGCACTTATGTACATGGACAGTAAGCTTGTCAGGGTATTGAATGCCTTCATTATATGTTTATACAGTGGATGATAGGGATGTTAAATATTGGTTAACTGAATAGTCAAGTAACCTCATGAATTCTTATTGGTTACTCATCTATTCTATTAGTCCCTGGGAGCGGGGCCAGCAACCAGTGCCCTGTAGCCCCACTCCAGAATAGCCCCCTGCTACTGCATGCTGCTGCCTCTGATACAGGGTGACAGGCAGGAACTGGTCTGGAAGGGGAGCCAGTTTAAAAACCAGTTCCTCTTGCACACCAGCTGCCTGTCACACAATGATGCTGCCTCTGACACAGAGGCAGCAACCCCTCTCCAAGAGGGGAAGGTGTTTGAGGTTCTGGACCTAGTGTGAGCCAGAACTGAACCAGGTTGCCTGCCTGTCTGCCCAGCTCCTAACACACTTTAAACGCAGAGCTGCAGCAGGGGTAGGTCCTGGACCTGGCACAAGCCAGAACGGAGCCAGGCTGCTGGCCAGCCTTCTAAAAAAATTCATTAGTGGAGGGTGAAGGGGGTGGAATGCACGTCATCTATAACATTAACCTAAAAGCTTTTGGTGATCAGTTAATCAATGACACTATTACATTCCTAGTATATAACACAATGAGGACTCTAAACACTACTGCTGTATCAATCATTATCAACACACTACTAAATAAGTAGCTGGGAGGCCTTTCTAATATTACTAATGAGCTAAGTAGGTCAGCTTAAATATATGCAAAATTCATTAGGGAGTGACAATTGTTCCATCCGGAGAATGTTTGGAGTCCCCTATATGAGAGAGGTTTTGAGGTTCTCCAATCCAGCTCCCCGCATCACAAACTTGCTACCACGCTTTCCATTATTGCCAGACTCAGAGAACACAGCATGGACCATGGAAACTGATCTATCCCTGGCACCAATTGAGGACGTAGTTGAGGCAGCTTAGTATGCAGGGGATGCTTGCCAAAGCGACGGGGAAATCATGGACCTGTGGTGAGGTGCTTTAGGGCACACATCTCCATGGCTGCAGTGCTCTTGAACCCTCACTTTGACAGCTTCCATCACCTGTCCTGAATCAGAACTATAGATCAAGGGATTGTATACAGGGCACCACTCACCTGTGTATATCTGAGGCAGTGGCTGGAGACAGCAATCTAGGTCCTAGCTCTACAGTTGGGAAAGATTCCGGGGGGTGGGGGGAGCCAAGGCAAGAGAGAGAAGGAAAAATGGTCATGGCTTGGGGAAATACTCTTCCAATCTACCACTGACAGTGGGGAGGGAATAGCTAGGACCTGGGACTAGGGGAGAGCCCCACCTTTTCAGAGGGCGCCTAAGAAATGGGATACTGGTCTTGCTCTTCATTAATGTGAATAGAAAAGAAACTGAAGACAGTTTGAGCATTCAGAGTCTGTAAGGCTGAACAGCTGATGTGGTTTATGTGAAAACTCTAATGTGGAGTTATCCAGTATACAAATTGGGGCATAAATCACTCGCCTAGAGTCTCCAGCTTTCTGGGCTATTTGCCTCAATAGGTATGGCATAAGAGTGGAGCTCCCCCATTCCCAGTTGCCAACATGGGAGTGGAAGTGAGGGGACATCTGCTCCATTCTCAAGTTCTTCGAAGTGCTAAAGCACAAAGGATTCTGGGACAGGGGGGTGTAGGAAAAAAGTACTGTGTCACAAAATTAAAGAAAAGGTTGAAAGCAACTAATCAATTTCTAAATCTTAGGGCCGACAAGACAATAATTTATTCCAACTTTTACTTTTAAGTCACAACTGAGGCTTTTTTCAGACATAGCCATCTGCATTTCACAAACAGTGACATGGTGTTTTTATGGAAACTACGTTAGTTCTGTTACTCTATGACAAGCACTCACTTGTTCAATAGGAATTATACCCGACAGTTATCATATGCAAAAGTGGCGAGGAGTCCTGTGGCACCTTATAGACTAACTGAAGTGTTGGAGCATAAGCTTTCGTGGGCAAAGACCCACCGTCAGATGCATGCATCTGAATACCCTGCATGCGTCTGACGAAGTGGGTCTTTGCCCACGAAAGCTTATGCTCCAACACTTCAGTTAGTCTATAAGGTGCCACAGGACTCCTCGCCGCTTTTGCAGATTCAGACTAGTACGGTTACCCCTCTGATACTTAATATTCATATTATTTGATTGCTATTCACTCAATCCATAATCCATAAAACTTTGCTCAATCCATAATCCATAACACTTTGTTTTTACAATACATGGCTGACATCTTCCTCTGGAATCGCAGCTAACATATTAATGCATATCTTGTACTAGAAATATATACGAATCTTTAACAATAAACATGGCTTGTTTGACCAAAGAGAAATGACCTAAAACCTTATTTTATATTTTTTTTGTTCAAGAACTCCTCCTAAATGATAAGTTAGGACCACCAAATTTAGCATGCACCTTCCTCTTCTAACCTAAAGCAAGGTCAGGATTTGGTTGTGCCAGGAAAATGGGATGTGCCTGGAATTTGATTGTTTTAAATACCCTGGAAAGGGAGGGGACTGATCAGAGGGCCAGTTATACCACAGAGTCACCACTGGGGGCAGCAAATATAGGGGACAGCTATACTACAGAGTGACTACAGGAAGACAGCGGCCAGCTGGGGCCAGGGTTCGCCATCTTTCTGGCCACCAACCCAGGTAAGCAGGGCCCCTTTCCCAACCCCCTCCTCACCAAGCCTTCAGCCACAGCAGGAAACCCAGTCAGCCCAACCACCAAGGCTGGGCAATGAAAAGCCCTCTCCCCGAGGAGACACTGCCCACCCCCACTGGGGCACCCAGAGTGCTGGCCTCCCAGTCAGCCTGCATGGCCCTCCTGCCCCCCCTCTGGACTGGGAAGTGCCAGCTTGTGCAACATCATCTGCCCCCCCCCGGACCAGGACTGGAGAGCGCCTGCATGACACCCCCTATGCTGGCCTACCCCGGGGAGAAGCTGGTGGCAAGGTGCACATCACACCTCCCACATGGACAAGCCAGTGGGTGGGGTGTGCGGTCCCCATGGCTCTGGACCTCTCCACAGGGAGAAGCCAACAGGCACCCCCACCCTCTGTCTTGGGCCTCCTCCTCCCAACGACCTGCCCTGAGCCACCCACATCTCCAAGACCTTGCCCTGACTCTTGCACTCCCACTCCTCCACCACCAGCCGCATGTCCTGAAGGACTTGGGCAACACTGGTAAAGTCTTCTAGTGCAATATATACAGATAATATTACAACAGGAATTATCCCTGCTCTAAAATCAGTGTAAATTAGGGAGAAAAAAGAAACTGAAGGCTTTAAAAAGAAAGGCTGCTCTAACAAAGTTGCAAAATACTTTATACAACAACGCAGTTTGGGTGAGATAGAATTTGGACACTGCATTGGGGAAACTGATGCATTTTGTAGCTATAACACAGTGTGGCAAGGGCCCCTCTTCTCCAAGCCACTACTGGGGTTTTGCAGCGGGTCTCAGTGGTAGGGAGCCCAAGCCAGGGGCCCACAGGCTCCCTCCCCTGCTGCCTTTACCTAATGCTGGTCCAACTTGTTCTCTCCTTTTCTTCCTCTCTGCCTCTCCACCACCTTCCTTTCGTCCTCTCACTCCTCTCCCTAGCCTCCAACTGATGAGGCTTTTAAAGGCCCTCAGAGAGTCAGCAGAGAAGTCAGCTGGCCCCAATTTGCCTGAGCCAGCTCCCTCCCAGCTGCACCTAATTGTGCTGCAGTTCTCTGCTTTTCTAACAGGAGTTTTTCCCTTTTGGGCTGCCTTTTCGCCTCTCTGCAACAGCTCCCTGGCCTGACCCTGTCACACATCCCCCCCCTCTGCTCAACCCCATGGGGTTGGGTTACTTGGGTCGGACAACAATGCACCCTTGACAACCCGTCTGCATTCCCATGCTGGGTCCCTGATCTGTGTTGCACACGGAAGTGGAAGGGCTGCAGGGACAGGAACCATCGGGTAACCCTCGCATTTCTGTCCTTGTTTCGGTGCATCCACTGCAGAGGCGCATGATCGGTGACCAGGGTAAACTTCCGCCCGAGAAGGTAGTAGCGAAGGCTTTCCATGGCCCACTTTACTGCAAGACATTCTCTTTCTACCACGGCATAATTTTGTTCCCTCGGCAGAAGCTTCCTGCTGAGGTACAGGATTGGGTGCTCCTCTTCTCCCACCATTTGAGACAATACAGCTCCCAGTCCTACTTCGGAGGCATCCGTCTGCAAGATAAACTCCTTCTTAAAATCAGGGGCTATGAGAACTGGATTGCCACAGAGGGCATTCTTGAGATCTTTAAAAGCTTCTTCCGTTTCCATGGTCCACTTTACAATGTCGGGACCACGTGCTCTAGTCAGGTTGGTCAGAGGGCAGGCCCTGGAGGCAAAGTTGGGGATGAACCTGCGGTAATACCCCACCAACCCTAAGAACGCCCTGACCTGCTTTTTCCGGGTTGGTCGGGGCCAATTCTGTATTGCATCCACTTTGTTGAGCTGGGGCCTCACTACCCCCCTTCCCACAATATACCCAAGATATTTGGCCTCGGCCAGTCCAATTGTACACTTTGCGGGATTCGCCGTAAGTCCTGCTCTTCTTAATGTCTCCAATACTGCCTCTACTTTTTCAATGTGTGTGTCCCAGTTAGGACTGTGGACCACAACATCGTCCAAATAGGCAGCTGCGTACTTGGCATGAGGCCGCAACAGCTTGTCCATGAGCCTTTGAAACGTTGCAGGAGCCCCATGCAAACCAAAAGGGAGGACCGTGTACTGAAAGAGACCCTCCGGAGTTGAAAAGGCTGTCTTTTCTTTGGCCCCTGGTGCTAAGGGGATCTGCCAGTAACCCTTAGTCAAATCGAGGGTGGATAGAAATCGGGCCTTGCCCAGTTGGTCAATGAGTTCATCCACCCTTGGCATGGGATAGGCATCAAATTTGGATACTTCGTTTAATTTTCGAAAGTCATTGCAAAAACGCCGGCTTCCATCTGGCTTGGGCACCATAACAATAGGGCTAGACCACTGGCTATGGGACTCTTCAATGACTCCGAGCTTCAGCATTTTCTCCACTTCAGCTTGGACCTCTTTTCGTTTTGCCTCAGGTATCCGGTATGGCTTAACGTGCACCTTCACCCCGGGGTCTGTGATGATGTCATGGTAAACCTCCGTAGTTCTACCCGGTTCTGTCGAAAACACATCCTGATTCCTCTCAATCATGTCGGCTGCTTCAGCCTGTTGGTCTGGGGTCAGTTCGGGAGATATTCCCACCTGCCTTGGTGGGTTTTCCCCTTGGGGTGGTGGCCCCAGCACAACCAAGGCCACTTCTCTGTCTCGCCAGGGTTTTAGCAGGTTGACATGATATACCTGCTCAGGCTTTCGCCGGCCAGGCTGGCGAACCTTATAGTTGACCTCTCCCACTGCTTCTATTATTTCATATGGCCCCTGCCATTGGGCTAGGAGCTTACTCTCCGCTGTCGGCACTAGCGCCATCACCCGGTCTCCCACCTGGAACTTCCGGGCGGTTGCTCGCCGGTTGTAATAGACCTGTTGGGCTTCCTGTGCCTTTTCTAGGTGCTCCCGCACTATGGGGGTGACTCTGGCTATCCTGTCCCTCATTTGGAGCACATGATCAACTATATTTCTCCCCAGGTTAGGCTGTTCCTCCCAGGCTTCCTTAGCAAGGTCTAGTATGCCCCGTGGGTTACGCCCATACAAAAGTTCAAACGGGGAGAAGCCAGTCGACGCTTGGGGAACCTCCCTTACTGCAAACATGAGGTAGGGTAGTAGCATATCCCAATCTTTGCCATCCCGGCTTACCACTTTCTTGAGCATACTTTTTAGTGTCCTGTTAAACCGTTCAACTAGACCATCGGTTTGAGGATGGTATACCGAGGTCCGCAGGGCCCGTATGCGGAGCAAGGTACACAAGTCTTTCATAAGCTTGGACACAAAGGGGGTCCCTTGGTCCGTTAGGATTTCTTTAGGAATCCCTACCCTAGAAAATATTTGAATTAGTTCCTTAGCGATGGTCTTGGATAGGGTGTTGCGTAGGGGCACTGCCTCTGGGTATCGAGTAGCATAGTCCACTACAACTAGTATGCTCTGATGGCCCCGGGCAGACTTCTCTAGTGGGCCAACTATGTCCATAGCGATCCGTTCAAAGGGGATTTCAATTATTGGTAGGGGTACTAATGGGGCCCTCAGGTGTGGTCGGGGCCCATGTAGTTGGCACTCCGGGCAGGAAGCACAATACCTCTGGACTTCTACATAGATCCCAGGCCAAAAGAACCTCCTAAGAATGCGGTCCAGGGTCTTATCCACCCCTAGATGTCCTCCAAATAGATGACTGTGTGCCAATTCCAGTATTGCCCTCTGGTGCTTCCGGGGTACCAAGAGTTGCTCCACCTCTTGGCCCTGTATATGAACTACCCTATAAAGAAGATCCCCCTTGATTATATAGAAGGGCCCCGTGCCCTTGTTCCTCCCCTCCACTGGGACCCCATTAACTTCAACCACCTCCTTACGGATATTCTGATACAGTGGATCATTGGCTTGGTCCTGCCCAAAGGTCTCCCTTGGGGATTTCACCTGCTCAGGCTCCAGGGAACCTAGCCCCCTTTCCTCCCTTGATGAGCTGGGCCCTGCTTCAGGCTCATCCTGTCCTGGGGCTTCGGCTCTAGTAGTTGGGTAGGCCTCCCCTTCTACCCGTGTCTGTTTCCGACCTTGGGTCAAGATCATGGTCCCCAATTTCTTTGAGGCCCTCCTCTCCCGTCGGGTTTTCCGGGGCTCCCCAGGCACCGAGAACAGGTCCTGGGAGAACTCATGGAAGGCTGGGAGGGAGCTATCCTCCTCCTCCCAGTCCCGTGGTAGTAGGTCACTAAACCTGGGGAAGTCTCGCCCAATGACCACCGGGTAGGGGAGCCTTGGGACCACCCCCACGGTTACCTCTGTAACCCGCCCTTGTACTTCTATTTCCACAGGGATGGTGGGGTAATAACTAGTATCCCCATGTACACAAGATACTCCAGTGTACTTGGCTCGAGTCAGCTGATTTTGCCCCACTAGCTTCCCTGAGACCAATGTAACCGCACTCCCGGAATCTACTAAGGCAGTGGTTTCTACCCCATTCATTTTCACGGGCTGGGTATACTGATGGGGGCCCACTGCTACCCCTACGAGGTTAACTAGAACACTTTGTAGGTTCCCCAGGTCACATTGCATAGGTTCGTCTATGTTAGGGCACTGAACCGCAATATGCCCTATCTCCCCACAGGCATAACACCTATAACCTGGGCGGGACAGCCCCTTTCGTTTTGGGCTGTTGGGTCTTGATCCCTGGCCCTCTCCTGTCCAGACCCCAAGGTCTCTTGCCCGTCCCGGCCTCTCTTCCGCCTCTTTTCTTCCTGTCTGGACTCGGTCGGAAACTTCAGGGGCACGGGTCCTTGGGAGGAAGGTGGACCTTCTGCTCTGCTGCACCTCGACTCTGGGGCTGCGGGAAAGTCCCTTAGCTGTCAATCGCCTCTCAACGAGAGCCACCAGTTCATCAAATGTCGTGGGGTCATTCTGGCCCACCCATTCCCGAAGGTCTGGGGGTAAACCCCTCATGTACCGATCAAGAACGATCACCTCGATAATCTTGTCGGGGTTGTGGATGTCGGGCCGCAGCCACTTCCGGGCCAGATGAACCAGATCAAACAACTGAGTTCTGGGGCCCTGGTCATCTCGATATCGCCAATTGTGAAATCTCTGGGCTCTCACTGCGACCGTGACCCCAGCCCGTGCCAGGATCTCTGCTTTCAGCTGGGGGTAGTCGGATGCAGCTTCCTCTGCCATGTCAAGGTATGCCTTCTGGGCTTCCCCGCTCAGAAAAGGGGCTAGAATGCTGGCCCACTGAGCTTGAGGCCAGGCCTCCCGCAAAGCTGTCCTTTCGAAGGCCAAGAGGTAGGCCTCAACCTCATCGTCTTTTGTCATTTTCTGTAAGTAGAAATTGGCCCGCAAGGGTCGAACCCCATCTTGATCACGTACCTGGACTGTCAGGGCTTTCAGCTGGGTCACCACCTCCTGCAGGGTGGCCCTGTCCTGGGCTACTTGACTCATCAACAACTGGTTGGTTTCTTGTTGGAGCCGCACCGACTCCTGCTGGGCAGCTGCTTGCACCCGAGTAGCCTCTTGTTGAGCCGCCGTGGCCTGCACCAGTGCTTTTACCAGGTCCTCCATGGGTACTTTGCTTTGCGAGGGGCCAACTTAGCTAGATTTGGGTTGCTGTGAGACCTCACAGCCAAAGACCCCACTCCTGGTACCACGTGTGGCAAGGGCCCCTCTTCTCCAAGCCACTACTGGGGTTTTGCAGCGGGTCTCAGTGGTAGGGAGCCCAAGCCAGGGGCCCACAGGCTCCCTCCCCTGCTGCCTTTACCTAATGCTGGTCCAACTTGTTCTCTCCTTTTCTTCCTCTCTGCCTCTCCACCACCTTCCTTTCGTCCTCTCACTCCTCTCCCTAGCCTCCAACTGATGAGGCTTTTAAAGGCCCTCAGAGAGTCAGCAGAGAAGTCAGCTGGCCCCAATTTGCCTGAGCCAGCTCCCTCCCAGCTGCACCTAATTGTGCTGCAGTTCTCTGCTTTTCTAACAGGAGTTTTTCCCTTTTGGGCTGCCTTTTCGCCTCTCTGCAACAGCTCCCTGGCCTGACCCTGTCACAACAGGCACACAACACCACAAAAGGATTCTGTAACTAAAACATCATACAACTTTATAAAATATCTTGGAGATTCAGAGAAGCTAAAATAAGTGACAACTTTCCTGTCCTAGAACATGTAGCTTTCCATACTAGCAGAGCTTACAACTACACGCAGTCCCCAACTTACTAAAGGGTTACATTCCGAACACCTGGTCGTAACTCGATTTGGTCATAAGTCGAAAATACCCTAAACGTGCTGCCTGCGCTGTTCGAAAAACTTGATGTACATGGTTCTCAACTAAAAAAATATTATAATGGGGTTAATGGGAGGTTGGTCGTTAGTACAGATGGTCGTACGTCAGTGTATTCATAAGTTGGGGAGAGACTGTACTACAAACTGGAAGAAGGTTGATGACTGATGAAAATCAAATGGCTACTTTTCTGTCTATGCTACAGTTTTGCCTGGGGCAGTTTGTGGGCCATCTGACTCACAAGTATAGAGAAGAACCACATTGAGGGCAGGTGGTGGTTCCCTCCTCCCCTCTTGCTACACCCCCCAATCCAAACTGTTCAATTTTACATGCTTAAAATGCTGCTGAGATTTTAGACTTTTCCTTATACTGCTGTCAACTGACAAACATAACCCTTGTTTAATCTGAATTTAACTGGGCCAGTTAAAGTTGGCAGCTAAATCTAAATCATTTCCTGGCTGGCATGTCAATTTGGCACGTACCATATATCAAAAAACAAAAATCACACCTCAATTTTGTGTGAATAATTAACACACATTTGCTCTTATTCTGATTATCCTTCTATACAAACTTTCTTAGTGGCTTTAAGTCTACATTTTCATGACTGATCTAGGATGCTGTATTATTTGAATATCAATTGTATAATACTCCCAGGACTGTAAGGAAAAACAAAATCACAGATATGTTCCAGTGTGTTTCCTAAGAGATGGACTAATTCTAGTAAATACTAAAAAGATAAAAGAAAAAAGTGAGAGGGAAATAGAGGAGGCTAATAAGCACTATTCAAAAACTGTATATCATAGACAAGAAATCCAAAATTTTTATACAGTTATTGGATTCTGACAGATGTATATAATCTGGATTTAGAAAAATACCCATTTTTCAATATTCTGATATTTAAGATAAAAAGATCAGCAATGGAGGAATTATCAATCTAGATATAAAAACAATCTAAATACTGTACCATACAACACTACTGCTCTTAAAAATAAACGAACAAAAATCCCCATCATACATGCAGCTGCTTTTGTCACCTCATACTATTTAATTGGCATAGGCTGAATATAAAAATACAAGAGAGGAAAATATTTTTCCTTCACAAGAAGCTTCTTGTATTATTAATACAATTAAACAAATGGATCTCTTGCCATGTCACACTGCAACTTTGGTTTAAATTTTCTTCAGTCGGACTTCGAACGTTTAGTTCATTTAAGTATTTAAGAAAAAGAAAATACAAAAACCTATTAACATGCTACCATAATTTAGGACTAGGATATTAGAGTTCTATATTCAATGAAATAAGCGCTACAAAATTTAACTAGCCCCTACCCCAAAAATAAACATGAAGACATCTCACCAGACAATGCTCGACGTGTGTTATTTCGCGAGTGTCTCTTTGGAAGGGAACGAAGTACTGCGGATGAGACATTGCGAAGGGTTTGGCTCACTCTTGTTTGTAACCTGTAATGACCGTCTCGGCCTTCCCTTAAAAACTCATGTAGAGACATGGATGTATTCCTGTATTTTCACAAAGTTTTTCAACAAAGGAAAAAGTTAATTTTTCAGACCAGTGTTCTAATGAAATGTCCAAATGCCAATAGCACCACAAAAAAGTGTTTTCCTCCAGTAATCCCAGTTAGGGGATGACATTCAAAAGTTATTAAAAAAATAGGAGTGACATAGTGACAGAGGTTTTAAGAACTAGAAATAGGTGCAATTATTTGTACTGTTCATGCTCAGAAACCAAAGCTTGTTCCTTACCAAACAGGATATAATAAACTATTGGAGTATTTCAACCAACAGAAAAGACCAAGATAATTTCTAGATGAAGCTACAAGATTTCAAGTTCATCTAACACCTTAACACTGAAAGTATGCCATCTTGATACAGAATAATACATTCACAGCTCTCTCATCTTCAGTGGCAGCAGATAAAAATTCTCACTTAAGCAGACGAGACTAGCACAAAAACCAACAGCAAAAAGTGTTCAACACCACCTATTTTTCATTGTCTAGTGCTGCAACTTTAAAAAACAATTTCATGCTGTATTAGATGAAATCAAGAAGACACATCCAGTTGATAATTCTTTACCACAGCATGCGCTGTCCCAGGGTATCAAAGAGCTATTTTTCATTTCCAAGTAACACTGGCTCTGTTTGAATCCTTCTCGCTGAAGTGCAGGAATATTCCATTGTTGCAAGGTGACATCTTAAGTTTTCAGTGAAGAAGCGCACTTGGCAGTCCTTTTCAAGCATTCACAAATCAGCACTCAGGCAGGCAGAAATCTAATGCTGAAACTCACTACGCTTTCTGTGCCCACATCTGCATCAGCCTATATCCCCTGAAGGCCAGCATTGTGCCAATACCAGTAAAACCAAAGAAAATATAGATGCCAGTACAATGCTGTACACTAGAAAGAGTGTACTTTTTCATCAATTTAGTCTGGTTAGGATTTTCATCCTCTATAAAACATAGAAAACCTGTATAGAATAAACCTTTCGAAATCAAAGTGAGTTTTCATACCATGCAAGCTGAAGTCTTATAAAAGAAAATCTTGAATCTTCCTAGGAGTTTAACAAGCAGCTAACAATGGGAAGGAAGGGAAGAGAGGGGGAACGGAACCCTGCCTTCTTAAAACATAGCAGGAAATTCTGTACTGTCTGCTCTCCCATCTCTTTCAGTGTGGGAGAAAGAGGAAATTGATAACACTGCTTTATTTGGCAGTCATCTCTTTCCATAACATTCTGTTTATATTTAACTACTGGTGTATCTTGTGATTTACCACAATTTCCATTATATTTGAGATAGAGCTAGTTGATATGCAGTCTTTTCCAAACCCTCTCTGAAATTCTTCAAGTGAGCTAAAGATAGAATTTGAAAAAAGGAGTCTATTATACTAAATATCAATTGCTTCCTAGAATATTTGTAGAGATACAAGGTAGGTGAACAGTATTTTTGACCAATTTAGGTTAGTGAACAGGGCAAGCTTTCAAGAATACTTATAGTCAGATGAAAATGACCTAGATAGGCTGTCACTGCAGTGGAATACATGCTATCTGCAAACCTTTTTCTGCTCTTGGTTAGGGGTGTTTATACTAATGTAACATTTACTATAGAATATGCTAATATACCAAAAAAGCCTTGTTCACCAATGATAAAGCATAGGTAATTTATTTTATTCTAAATGAAATGTATATGACAGTGGAATTCATGGGGTGGTTGAAAAACACATTCTTAATGATTATATCCTTTTCACCTGTAGTCAATGAGTCTTGAGTGCTGCAGGTGTCTGGGTGATGACAGTAAAGGAAGGAGAATCCATATCAAATAACTTATGCTGAAGCCCTCCACCCTCCTTACACAGAGAAATCAGGAGCCCCAGAGGTGAATAAAATTTCTACTGCATAACATTTCTACTGAACAAAATAAGAAGTCAGGCCTACTCTGCCTTGTTGAGAAAGATGAACTGTTGCAGTTGTGATGTATAGAATACTAAACTTTAAATTAAAAAAAAAAGACTCAGAGGGTAACTATTAGTCTGTAAAAACAACAAGGAGGCCTGTGACACCTTAGCCCTGATCAAATAACAATTGGAGCATCCACACTACCAAGCCTATTGTATTTGTAATAAGGGACTGGTTATTTCAAAATAATAACTCCTGCTTTCCACAAGGAAGAACGCTAACTTCAAAATAGTTATTTTGAAATGATGGTAGTGTGGACATTCCATTATTTTAAAATAGCTACTCCCCAGAGTCATTCAAAGTAATTACTCCTTAGTGCTTCTTGGTGCTCTAAGTCGAGGTAATACGGCCACATTAAAGGAAGCCTGCCAAGGAGTTATTTTGAGGTTTCCCTATAGCATGGGCATGCTATTTCAAAATAGTTATTTCGGGAGTAGTTATTTTGAAATGATTTCCCAATGTGGACATGCCTTTAGGATTTATTAGGGCATAAGGCAGTGATTTTAACCATGAAAACTTATGCCCCAATAGATCTGTTAGTCTCTAAGGCTATGTCCACACATCAGGGCAAAACTCAAATTAAGCTATGCAACTTGAGTTACTCAATTACTGAAGTCGTAGCTGAAGTCGAAATGGCTTCATTCGGCTTTTAGCACTGTCTACACAACAGGAAGTTGAAAGAAGAACACTCTTTTTTTGAGGGCAGGAAGTAATGTGTGTGTATGTGTGTGAGAGAGAGAACGAGCTTTATATCTTCTTTAGTTTATACCTTTAGCGGCAGCTCTATCTTCTTTGGTTTAACCTTGGAGTGATAATTTCTCAACTTTAATGTTACCCCAAAATATTCTCACTGGAGACCACCCAGGGTTACACTAGTATGGATTTATTGCTTGAAGAAATCACAGGCATATGGGTTGCAGAAGGAGCCAAGGCATGTAGATCCTGGAGGGTCGGTCTACTCATCGTGGCTGGGGAAGCTGGTCAGGAAGAGAGACACCGGCTGTAGAGAGGAGTTTCTCAGGACCAGGGGAAGAAAGAGAGAATCTCACATGTGTTCCCTCTCCTTAAATAGTGTTTGAATGCTCCTGTGACTCATTCACCTCACCATCAGGGAGCATGCCCAGACTTCCCTTTATCCAGCAAAAGCAGCAGTCTATGATGACTCATCACCATGTGCTCCAGTCTTAGCAACTCCAAAAAAACCCACACTCACACTCTGGCTGTATCTGGACTACATTCCTTTTTTGGTAAAGGGATATAAATTAGGCAAATGAAGCTGGGATTTAAATATCCCATGCTTCATTTCCATAATGGCAGCTGACGCTTTTTTCACAACAGGGCATTTTTGGAAAAAAACAAAAAAACAAACAAACAAACAAAAAATACCTGGCAGTTTAGATGAAAATCTCTCGAAAATAAAACCCTTTTTCAAAAGATCCCGTAAATCTCATTTTTTGAGGAGTACAGGATCTTTTGAAAAAGGGTTTTATTTTTGAAAAATTCCCATCTAAACTGCCGGGGTTTTTTCAAAAAAGCCCCATTTCGGAAAAAAGAGGCTTCATTTGCAGTATCAACATGCCTAATTTATATCTCTTTACCGAAAAAGGGATGTAGTCTAGACCTATCTCCCCTCCCCCTTCATTCACTCAGGGGAGAATGCAAGTTAGAGCAACTCATAAGCAAGGTGGTTGAGAGTTACAAGATTACGAAGTTTTACAAAGATCACAATGAGTTGCAAGGTTTGACAAAGTTTAAAACCTTAGACCTTACAGTTTAGTGTAGTTTCTGAAAATGCATGTGTATAAATCAAGTAAGTTCAGGTGGAGGCTTTTTATGCAACAACTGATACACTATATGCAAATATTCACTTTCCAGGTTGATTGTTAATTTGCTATAATAAATACTTAGGCCTTTACAAAATTGTTGTGTTAGGTTGATCACACTCAGACTCATCCCACACATCAACACAAAACTGGGTGAAGGAAAATCAGGTACAGCATGCACAAAACAATTGTTTTGGACATTTTCATTGTACTAGATGTTCAATGCCTATGCCACAAAGAGAAAAAGTGGGATTCACATTTTGTGACAGATATAAAAAAATCATCTTTTGGCAGTGCTCCACATTTTCTTGAGTAAATGACTTACAAGGGGCAATAAGATGGCGCTGGTCACATGCAGTTACAGAGCAGGCTAGCTCAGTAAAAGCAAGTGCACCTCAGAGTTTAGTACTCGGTTTCTGAATAGAGGTCTTTGCACGATCAGACAGCACTTGCTGCTGACAGCATAGACCAGCCAAATGGACATTCCCCATAGCTGGTCGTCAGGTTTTGTGTTAGCTGGTGCGTGCTAGCTGCGCACTCTCCTGAGCTGTTGGATGCTTCTGTGGAACAGTGTTTCTTAAACTTTTTGGGACCATGGAACATCAAAATTTTTTTTTCCCCATGCAGAACACCTATGAAAATTTTCTTTAAAAAAAAATTGTCAGACAAAAAAAGACAAAAACAAAGAAACAACAAAAACAAAGAAGAGGTCACAGCACACCCGTGAGTTGTTCACGGAACACCAGTGTTATGTGGAACACAGTTTAAGAAACACTGCTGTAGAACACTGACAAACTGTGTGCGTCAATGTTCCCCTATAGTGTGACACACAATGGAGTGCTACCAGCTGATTAAGTTACTCTTAGTTCAAATAGTGCTGGAGCCTTCTGTGGTGCTGAAGGCTCTCGGTTCAAACTCTTCTGATGACATGTGCGTGGAAATCACTACATTTACGCCGGAGCAATATTTCTCTATACTCTCTACACCTACTTCCTATGTACACTATGCCACAAAGGATGAATAGTACCCTTTCTTGATTAAGTTGAAAGATTCAGGACACGAACTCCAAGAGTACCAAAGACCCACAATCCCACTAAAATCAGGGCCTAAGTCACAATCACATTGCTTCAAGTAGCTTTTAATTTTCTTTCATGTGCTTAAATTTGTTCTTAGCAAAGAAATTAATCACAACAATGGCTACTGCAATACACAATCAGAAGGAAACAGATGGTGTGATGCAGGATTTCCCAAACATCAGCCATACTCACATCACCAGAAAAAATAAATCAGAGTATTTTCCTTGCTGTTGGGTTACTATAACAAAAACAGTAGACACAGGATTTCTTCTGTGCTTTGCACTGCATCAACAGGCTAATTAGCAGTTTCAACAGATACCAATTAATGTTCAAAGAATATTGCTAACACTAACTAGATTGCACCTGATCCCCTCTCTCATATTTGTAAACAGTAATATGCACAGGGGAACACCACTGACACTATATTTAATGGCTATGCCTAGAGTGGTAGAATCAGAAAGATCATGAAATGGGGCAGGTTTATGTCTTCACTTACGTATTCAAATAATTTCTATTTTCAGCTGCACACAAAACTGTTACTTCTCCATAACTTTGCATTTTGTAAGTTGACCTTGAATCTTCTTTTGAGAATTTTATAACTATTCACACATTTCCCCTGTTCCCTGAAATAAAATTGTTTTCTTCTTTGGGCTCATGATGTGTTTCAAATAGCATATTAATTTAGTCTTTCATCTTTTTACATGTGCACACATCTTATCTTTGCTGAACATCTTGAAATCCCTGATGTCCTTTTCATCAACACTGATGAGTTAATTTCTTATAACCTTGTTTTAGCCACAAATCTATAAGAGTTCACACGTAGCACCAAATGTCTCTCCACCACAAGTACAAGAGGTTCTGGGAAGCGGCACCAGTGAAGTTATGGTGCAGAAGAGGATGCAAGATATGCACGAGCTATACATACCTTGTATGCTCTCCAGCTCCCAGCACACAAGTGAGGGGGTGGGCTGAAGGATCCACTGCTCTATGGATAAGTCCATCTTTTTTCCACTCCTCTTGCCAGGAGGAACGTTGGAGTTGTAGTTGCTTCTGTACACACACACAGAACAGCAAGCACAGTTTTGCAATCACTCTGGGGGTAAAACCAAAGATGACTGCAGAGATACCCTATGTGTGTGTAAGCAGAAGGACTGTGCACTGGATAAAGACATTTGTACCTAATACAACAAAAATGTTAAAGATGCCATCTGTCCCTCAGCAGTGGCACATTCAAAATGAGATCAGGAATCCAATGAAGGAGAAAGCACAACACAAGGCCAGTGTTTTTTTTTAAATAAACAAGCTCAAGCTGTTAATTATCTCACAGCACACAAGTGATCTTTGATCTTGCTGAAAAACAACATACCAACAAAAAAAATCTCAAGTGGAATTACATTGTCCTACATGTTGGTTCCATTATGTATGAAATTCTGCATAAAGTGATGCCTAATTGTATTTTTACTTGTTTCAGGTATCTGAAGAGAGGTTGCCAACTATGAAACCTGAACATTATCTTGTAATAAATAAATTTGATCGTTCTAAGGATGATTAGACTGTATATTTTGTGTTTGCTTTTTTAAATAAACTCACAAGATGAGAAACCTAGAAATATTTACATTTATTGAAATACTTAAAGGTAAAGGCTGTCAAGCCTAACATTTTTCTTTCTTTGGAAGTTGTCCCACATTATAGATCTGAACTTCCCAGTTCTAGCATTGTATTTGATTAAAAAAAAGTTGGCCCTGTGTGCTAATACTATGATAGGAGATGACACATGGGTAGCAGCCTGTACTGCTCACAAAGATAATGAAATGGGCTGAGGGCAATTATCTTATAGGTAAAGCTTTAACTACTTTCTCTGACCCTCACCATTCCCACCCCAAACAGCACTATGCAGAAAAAGATGGTACAGAAAGCAAATTTTGACACAAACAGCAGGGCAGAAGGGCATTAGAGTGTTCTGAAGTAAATAGATTCCAGTTATAAGCATTTAATACATATGCACAGTGCCTCTTCCACAAGTTTTGTTGTTAAATTCATAAGACCTGGTAAGATACAACTTCTCTCTTCATGCTGTTCTGTCACAACTGAGATCAGTGAGGGAACACAATCTGGCACATCCTTCACTTAAGAGGAGGCAAAATATGCTTCATGAGGGCACCTTTGCAAGTCCTTTGCCAATTACAGGCAGTCCCCGGCTTACGTACAAGATAGGGACTGTAGGTTTGTTCTTAAGTTGAATCTGTATGTAAGTCGGAACTGGCATCCAGATTCAGCCGCTACTGAAACTGATCAGTTTCAACAGCGGCTGAATCTGGACACCAGTTCCGACTTACATACAGATTCAACTTAAGAACCCCAGGCGCCCCCAAGTAAGCTGCTGCTGAAACGGATCAGCAGCTGATTCCAGGAAGCCAGGGGCAGAGCAACTCTGCCTCGGGCTTCCTGTAGTCAGCCGCTGGTCAGTTTCAGCAGCCGCTGACTTGGGGACGCCTGGGGCAGAGCAGCTGGGGTGCTGCTGGGTTGGTCCAGTAGCACGGCCGCTCCTCGGCGTTACTGGACCAATCCACCAGCACCCCAGCTGCTCTGCCCCAGGCGTCCTGATTCAGCCACTGCTGAACCTGATCAGCAGCGGCTGAATCAGGACTCCTGGGGCAGAGCAGCTCGGGTGACACCGGGTTGGTCCAGTAGCGCCAAGGAGCGGTGCTGCGGGACCAACCGGCAGCGCCCCACCTGCTCTACCACAGGCCCCGGGCTTTGCTCCACGTCTCCCTGGTCTGCTGGGGGGGGGCACTAGCTGCATCCCCCCCCCCCCCCCAGCAGACCAGGGAGACACGGAGCAAAGCGGCGGAGGACCCGGGGCCGGACTTGCAGCGCTTCCAGATCAGCTGGAAGCGCTGCGGGTCCGGTCCCGGGTCCTCCGCCGCTTTGCTCCGTGTCTCCCTGGTCTGCTGGCTCCTCCAGCAGACCAGGGAGACGGGGAGCAGCTTTTCTCGCCCCGGAGGAGGCGGGCGGCGGGACCAGGCATCCCGCTGCTCCAGTCCTCCGGGGCGAGAAAATCCCTGTTCGTAACTGCGGATCCGACATAAGTCGGATCCACGTAACTCGGGGACTGCCTGTATTCCAAAAAGGACCAAACTTGTTGAGTTTCAATGACAATGCAAAGCCCATCCTTATATAAGAGGGTTTCAGGGAAGGGATATTGCTTGAGGGTAATAATTATTAAGGGATGGAATATGTTTGCTGTAAGGGTTGGTTATAGTATAGATTGCTGTTGGAGCTGTACTTTTAAATAATTAGCAGGGACTAGAGTCTGGGATAGGTTTGTATAAATCTACACAAATAAAGTGTGCAATGGAGGATGACTGCTTTGTGGCTACGTACGTAACGGAGTTAGTTTCTTTGTCTCAGTCAGCGCCACTCAGGCCAGGACTCACAACTAATGGCTGGGAGTATTAAAAGGGATACTTCTGCAGCTCCAACTGCTTTTTTCAGGAAAAAAAAAAAAAAACATTCATTTTGGCTAGTGGTAGGACAATATACACTGACCTAGGAGCCAAGGGAGTCTGAGTTTCACTATCTGTCCTAATTCTTTTCTGTATTTAGTAATTCTCTGTTTTTCTTGTTTTATCTGGCATGTAGTTAGGTACAACAGTTTTAAAGTATATGTTCAGGAAGTCACCACATTTTTGTAGTATTACATTGACTACAAATGTATATTAGCTTAATTTTATTTTCACAGTAGTATTATTTCTCTCATCTTATAAAGATGGTATGTCATAAATGTCTTTGAGAGAGCTTTAAGAAAGGCTAAGAAAATCCCTGAACTGTTAGAAGGCAAAAGGATGTGTCTTAGATCATCATTATAGTGCAGCATTGTGTTTTCCATAGTACAACAACTACAGGGAATGCAAGACCGACAAATCACATGAGGGGCTATGTAAAACTTTGAAGAAAGAATGAGATTTTCATAATATAATGAACACAGGTAATTCATGTAGAACTGTTCATTTTAAAATCAATAACCATCCAAGTGGGTCTCTAACTGGATTTTTACGCAAATTAACATATGTAATTAAACAAAAATGTGTGAAACAAACTGGGAAGGAAGGAGTTGTCAGTGTGAGGTCTGCTTGTTTCTTAGAGAAGAACGAATTCTAAACTGCCTGATCAGATTTTTTTTTCCAGCCTGTTTACCAGTTAGTTAATGATCACAGTCACTTCTTATAAACCACAAGTAGTGACAGGTATTCAAGATCTCAAGAGTGACAGACTAAGCTTTTGGAATTGTAACAGCAGAAAAATGAAAAAAACTCTAACAGTTGGTAATCAATAGCCATCTTTCTCGCGTTCAAAACCTGGCACAAATGTGATATGATAATGCAGTTACCATGGTTACAATTCGTAGGAAGTGAACCACTCATTCTATCCTTAGTGGAATATTTCTCAGCATGTGCTATGTTTTGTTGTTGTTTTAATTCAGTAAGCAAACATGACACTGAAGCTCATTGAAATGGGTGACATGCTTTTGGATACATAAAGAGACCTACTGATTTCCCTTAGTTGCGTGTTTGTATGTGTGTGTGTATATTATATTTTTTCTTGTACCCAATGGTAACTTTTTTTGCTTTTGGATTTTTGACTCTCTAAAGAGAAATTTCTTCTGAGATTTACTGAAGCAAGTTTAAGCGATGTCTAATTACAACTATGCTAGGGTATTTCCAGAACCCAGATGCACAGTGCACTTGGATTTGCTGTACAGGCAGTCCCCGAGTTACGCGGATCCGACTTATGTCGGATCTGTACTTACGAACGGGGCTTTTCTCGCCCCGGAGGACGCGGGCGGCGGGACCACCCAGACGCGCCGAGGTCCCGCCACCCGCGCCGAGGTCCCGCCACCCGCGTCCTCCGGGGCGAGAAAAGCTGCTCAGAGTCTACCTGGTCTGCTGGGGGAGGGGACCCCCAGCAGACCAGGGAGACGCGGAGCAAAGCCACGGAGGACGCAGGCGGCAGGACCGCCCAGACGCGCCGCTGTCCTGCCGCCCGGGTGTTCCGCGGCTTTGCTCCGCATCTCCCTGGTCTGCTGGGGGGAGGGGGGGGGCAAAGCCGCGGAGGACCCGGGCGGGACCGCGGGGCATCTGGGTGCTCCCACCGCCCGGGTCCTCTGTGGCTTTGCTCCGCGTCTCCCTGGTCTGCTAGGGGGCCCCCCCCCAGCAGACCAGGGAGACGCGGAGCAAAGCCACAGAGAACCCGGACGGCGGCACCGCGGCGCGTCTCAGTCCCGCCGCCCACGTCTCCATGGTCTGCTGGGGGAGGGGGCACAGCTAGTGCGCCCTCCCCCAGCAGACCAGGCTTTTCTCATGGACACCTATGGTAGAGCAGCTGGGGCGCTGCCGGTTGGTCCCGCAGCGCCGCTCCTCGGCTCTACTGGACCAACCTGACAGCACCCCAGATGCTCTGCCCCAGGAGTCCTGATTCAGCCGCTGCTGGTCAGTTTCAGCAGCGGCTGAATCAGGACGCCTGGGGTAGAGCACCTGGGGTGCTGCGGGGTTGTCCCCGCAGCGCTGAGGTGCGGCGCTGCGGAGACCTACCCAGCAGCGCCCCAGCTGCTCTGTCCCAGGTGTCCAGATTCAGCTGCTGTTGAAACTGATCAGCAGCTGATTCCAGGAAGCCTGGGGCAGAGAAACTCTGCCTCGGGCTTCCTGTAGTCAGCCGCTGGTCAGTTTCAGCAGCGTCTGAATCTGGACGCCAGTTCCGACTTAAGTACAAACCTACAGTCCCTATCTTGTACATAACCCGGGGACTGCCTGTACTATAGCTCTTACACAATGGCCAGCCAAAGGAAGTTGAAAGACACCAATGAACTACACACAATGAATATACACACACACACAGGAGATGGCTTTCTTTGACATGACCTCATTACACATGAATACTGGAATGCAAGAAGTCTTGCAGACGAGATGGGGACAGTAAAGAAAGGGTACAAAAATGAATCCTTACCCCCCCCCCAAAAAATATAACGTATCCTACGTCTAAAGAGAACACTTTACTATAAAGCCCATTATGTGAGTCATGCCTACAAACAAATGGTATGGGAACCGGAACCCCCATGCCCAAGAGTTCCATAAACTAAAAGGATCCATCCCAATGAACATCTTTGCCCCCCCCGACCTCCCCTCCATAACAGCCCATATAAGGTAGTTCCACTTCTGTAGAGTCCAGACTGATTTTCCCAATGTTTTAAGTGGTGTGTCCCTTTTGCAAGTATATCAGCCATCCCTGCTGTTCTGTAATCATCATTACAAGCTGGAATGGCCAACAGCGCTCCTCTTCCTTGTGCAATCAGAAAGCCCAAATCAGATGTGGCCGTATCAGCTGTGTCTGCTCCCATTTGTAACAACTGGGATCCTACGTTTGCTATCAGCATTACTGCAATAAATGCCTCAGCTCTATACCCATCAATAGTACAGGAGAGCACAAAACTATTGTCCTGCCTCCATTAGAAACTCTGATCAGATTTCCTGATACAGTAAAACTCCATTAGTCCGGCATCCAATGCTCCGGGACTCCTGATGGTCCGGCACGATCAGGAACCCGGAAGTGCTGGGGCAGCCTGACAGGCTTCCCCCATTCAGCTGCTGCTGAAACTGACCAGCAGCAGAATCGGGGAAGCCAGGAGCAGAGCAGCTGGGGTGCTGCCGGGTAGGTCTCGTAGCGCTGCCCCTCAGGGCTGTGGGACCAACCCGGCAGCACCCCAGCTGCTCTTGGGGATGCCTGGGGCAGAGCAGCTAAAGTGCTGCCGGGTTGATCCCGCAGCGCCAAAGGACGGTGCTGCGGGACCACCCCGGCAGGACCCCAGCTGCTCTTCCCCAGGGGTCCCCGATTCAGCCGCTGCTGAAACAGATCAGCGGCTAATTCCAGGAAGCCTGGGGCAGAGCAGCTCTGCCTCGGGCTTCCTGGAATCAGCCGCTGATCTGTTTCAGCAGCGGCTGACTTGGGGACCCCTGGGGCAGAGCAGCTGGGGTGCTGCCGGGTTGGTCCTGCAGCGCTGAGGGGCAGCGCTACGGGACCAACCCGGCAGCACCCCAGCTGCTTTGCCACAGGCGTCGGGATTCAGCCGCTGCTGAAACTGACACTGCTGGTCAGTTTCAGCAGCCGGCTGAATCCGGACGCCTGGGGCAGAGCAGCTGGGGTGCTGCGGGGTTGGTGCCATAGCGCTGCCCCTCGGCGCTGCGGGACCAACCCCGCAGCACCCCAGCTGCTCTATTGCAGGCATCCCCGATTCAGCTGCTGCTGAAACTGACCAGCAGCGGCTGAATCAGGGACGCCTGGGGCAAAGCCAGACTATCGTAAGGGGGGCTATGAGGGGTCTGGGGTGGCATCCCCTCCCACCCCACTCCAGACCTCTCATAGCCCCCCCTTCTGATAGTCCGGCATAGTTGATAATCCGGCACCCCTTGGGTCCTACAGGTGCCGGATTATCGGAAGTTTACTGTACATCCTGAGAGATGGATCCAAGCAGAGAAGGGTTATAGGACAGCTGCAGATGCTGCAATTCCCACAACAGATACCCAATAATTGTAAGAGAGTGTGCACATGCACACATGCTGTATGAACTTACAGTATAGAGAAACCACATCAAACAAAAACCATGCTGGGAAAGATTTTGTGGCTAATACACAATCCGAGAATAATCAGAGAATGCAGATTTAATGACAGTGGATCTGCAAAATTCAGATCTAGACAAAAGCTTTTCCAAAATTGGGGTACTGGATAAACCTCCCAGGTCCACCACACTTGGGACACAACAGGTTATGAACCAGCAAATCTGATGGACTAGCGGAGATCAATGCCAGTCTCTGCTGCCGCCTACTGCGAGGCTCCACATCGGTGGCAACAGAGGAGCAGCATTGATGGGGGATGTTCCGGAGAATCACAGAATACTAGAACTGAAAATCATCTCAAGAGGTCATCAAGTCCTCCCGGTAGGATCAAGCACCATCTAGATCATCCCTGATAGATGTCTATCCAACCTGCTCTTAAATATCTCCAGTGATGGGGGTTCCACAACCTCCCTAGGCAACTTATTCCAGTGTTCAACCACCCTGATGGTTAGGAAATCTTTCCTAATGTCCAACCTAAACCTCCCTTGCTGCAATTTAAGCCCATTGCTTCTTGTCCTATTTTTCTCTCCTCCTTGCAACACCCTTTTAGATGCCTGAAAACTGCTATAATGTCCCCTCTCAGACTTCTCTTTTCTAAACTAAACAAAT
The DNA here is from genome assembly GCF_052426305.1 of Pelodiscus sinensis. Lineage (NCBI taxonomy): Eukaryota > Metazoa > Chordata > Testudines > Trionychidae > Pelodiscus > Pelodiscus sinensis. The sequence goes on from NC_143052.1 coordinate 242,711,724, forward strand.
TCAATTCTTTGAGTCTTATGTCATAGCTCATGTTTTCTAGACGTTGAATCATTTTTTGTTGCTCTTCTCTGAACCTTGTCCAATTTCTCCACATCTTTCTTCAAATGTGGGACCCAGAACTGGACACAATATTCCAGCTCAGCGCAGAGTAGAGCAGAAAAATGATTACTTATGTCTTGCTCACAACAGTTCTGTTAATGCATCCCAGAATCATGTTTGCTTTTTTTGCAACAGTGTCATACTGTTGACTCACATTTAGCTTGTGGTCAACTATGACCCCTCAATCCCTTTCAGCAGTATTCCTTCCTAGACAATCACTTCCCATTCTGTATGTGCAAAACTCATTGTTCGTTCCTAAGTGGAGTACTTTGCACTCGTCCTTATTAAACTTCATCCTTTTTACCTCAGACCATTTCTCCACTTTGTCCTGATCGTTTTGAATTATGACCCTACCTCTGGCTCCTGTCATCTACACGATTAATGAATTACATGCTTCTTAACATCCCTAATGGTTCTATCAGCCAGTGAAAGTGTACCTTTCTTTAGTAAATAAAGTAAAAATAGAAAACATTGAAATTGATTATTTCAATTGAGGCCTTCTACCTGGTGATTTCAATCCCTGGAATTCAAAGAACCAACTCTGCCACTTTCTGCTGACTCTAGAACAGTATACACTCTATGAAAAATCACTGTGATTCTCCAATAAGGAGGTTTGCAGCCAGTGGATTTGTATAATGGACAACCCACTGGTCACACCCACTTTCCCATTCAACTGCCCTAGAAGAAGTCGCCATTACACCCCAAAATTATAGAAGATGGAGTCCAGGTGTGCAGTCTGCCTCACATATGCAGCAGTTCCACTAAGGTCCAGCTGAATTCAGGACATCCAGAGAGAAGGATGAGAGGAAGGGCCCTTAGCTATTTGGATGTTTAATTTTCTCCCTGAATAATTTAATAAAATTATATCTGTTTACTTTAAATTCTCTATTTCTCATTCCATTCACATCAATCTACATACTTTAGATAAAAGTAACATATACACTGTGGAAACAACAAAATATTTATCATCTAGACACTAAACAGAGAAATTTCTAAGTATGGCAGCCAACCTCCTTTAAAAAAACAAACATTTGTATTAGCTCATTATACACTAGCAAGAATGGGAACATGCATTTAAGATGGTACATATATTAAATAGCCAGCTGCAACACTACTAGTCTATAAAATATACTTCTGATTCACAGTAAAGGGATTCTACAATTCTTTTGGAAGAATTTTCTATTGTAGTCAAATAAAATTATATTAATTATCTCATTAGAACATAATTGAGTGAGTCACTGGTGCTCGGTATTATCAAATACAAGCAGTTGATTAGGTTATCAAAGACAAATGGAGTAAATTCTAAGTTCATTTGTAATGGATGGATAAAGCTATAAAATATTTAACAGACCCAAATTCCCCCCTTTTTGCTCTCAAATTTAACAACTCCTTTCAGCTCATTTAAACATCCAATTGTGTCTTCTGCTCTCAGTTTTCTGGAAAAAAGATTTAGAAAATAATAGGCAATTGTTGAACTTCTATACAAAGTCAAAGAATCTCTACAAATGATGTAGAGAAATGCTAGGAACAGACTTCCTTCCTCAATAAGCAGACCCTTACAAATACCTTTAACAATGCTTTATTAAGTTAGTTTTTTTTTTTAAATCATGAAGTTCAACAAGCTTTTTCTCATGTACAATTAAGCTAAAAATAAAGTTAAGAATCAGGAACAGAATTAAAACAGTTTTCAAAATAAGAGTTCTTAACACAAAATAATTCAGGGGTAGAACAAGATATCCCTTCATAACGTGAACTTTACTTAAAAAATAGCTTTTAAAAAAGTTTACTCCTAAGTGTCTGTTCATCTTTCAGAATATATACTGTTGCAATCTCCACACAAAGACTCTTCTGTGAAGAATCCTCTGGCTATCCAGGACCCTTAACCTCCCCTTCCATTAAAGGATCATCTGAACAAGTTCCCCTTTCTATTCTCAAGTGAGCCCCTATGTAGTAGAGTGCATCGGAGTAGCATTTATTCTTAGAAACTCAATGACAAAAATCTGTTAAACCTGTAAAGATACAAAACCCCTTTAATTCATGCCTTGCTGTTAAACGTCCTCATGTCTGATGTCCATGATGCTAGCTCTTAGCTATTCCCTGGCCCTCATAAACAATTGAGGCTTTTCATAAATGCTCAGGACAGAAGGAGCTATTATGATCTTCTAGTCTGACCTCCTGCATAAACACAGGTCATAGAATTTTAGCCAGCAATTCCTATATTAAACCCATAACTTCTGGTTCAACTGAAGTGTATATTTTAGTATAGTGTTGACAGTATCATCTGTGCCATCTTACTTTTATTTTAAAAAAAATTAAGGGCACAAATCAGTATAAATATCCAGAGTTTCTATCTGACAAACACTAACATTGACACTGTTAGAAATGGCATGAAACTGGTTTTCAATTATTAATATTTTAATAAAGATAAGAGCACCGCTGTACTACTGCCCAACTAAGAATTAACATATAAAAGATGTGAATTACTGTGGCATGTATTGAACTTGCCGCAGGATTCAGCAATTCAAAGGGATTTGGGGTTCGCAGATGCTGCCACTGCTACTGCAGCGGCCGGAGCCCCAGGTCCTTCAAAATCACCTCTGGAGTGCCACGCTGCACACTCCAGGGCTAGGGGAGGGAGGTGCTGTGCTCTGGGAATGGTGAGGGGTGCCTAGGGACTAGCATGTTGTACTCCAGGTGGCGCTCAGTACTGTGGCCTGGTCTAGTCCCTTCCAACTCAGTCCTTACCCCTTCCAGGAACATGAAGCCACCCCCTCCTCACCCACCCACACTTTGCCCAGGGGCCTGGCCCATGGAGACTGTGGGTGCCCCTGTGGACCTTTGATCTGATCCAGTATGGCTGTTCTTATGTTCTGTTCACTGTAGTAGGAGACAGGGGCTGCCCCATGAGAACTGGTGGGACCAGGAATATCCATAAGTCCCAGGCTACAATGTTCCTTCTAATCTTTCCCATGTGTGGATTTTTTCAGTCAATGTGTGGAATATTTTTTATCTGCATAGGCATATGTGAATTTGCATCACCAGTAGAAACAAAGTGGGTGCTAATCGGCGGGGCGGTATCTGAATCTCTCCTGAGTGGCTGTACAAGTGCTCAGCTTATAGGGAACACTGCTAGGCTATTACCAAGGCCTTCAGTGTTGATGGTGCCATCAGTCTGCTGGTGTCGTCAAAGTCCTGTTGACAGAGTCCTGCACCAGACTTCATGTTCTGGAAGAGTGGACAGTACAACTGTGGGATGAGGAGTGGAGAAGGGCCCAGTGCAGGTTTCACTTCGCTCCCTTCCTGATGTTTCACCTTCTTCTGCACCAGCGAGCACCCTCTGTCTGAGGAAGAAGTGCAAAAAACCAGCGCCCAACACCAGAGAAAGGGAATGGTGCCAGGAAGCGCACTTTGTAGTGATGTTGACGTCCCCTTTCTTCATGTGCAGTCAAAAGCACTAACAAATCTGACACTGGTCTCTCACATGAGTTTCTCCCCAAAACTTCAGACAACTGGTCTGTGGGTCACTCATGGGCTTACAGGAAACACAAGCTTTCAAGGCTTAGGTCCAGGCCATGCCTAGCCCCAGGGGCAGAGACTCTCAGCAAGAGGGAGAAGAATCTCTATTTACATTAACATTACAAACTATGAAAACAGAGTCAAACTACTGAGAAGCCTTGCAGAAGAGCAGGGATTGTCTAGCAACCAGGGAGCTAACAACCCCCACGAGCTCCTGGGCAAAGTGGTGGTGGGGGCTGGCTCTATACTCCAGAAAAGCAGAAGAGATGAGGCCAGGCAGCCAGCTCTCAGCGACACCCAAAGCCCGGTGCCGGGGGCACACCACACCATCCCTCAGATCTGCCCAGTGGCAATATAAAGGGCTTGGGGGCTCTGGCCACTGCTCCAGTGTCAGGTGGGAGCTCCAGGCCCCTCTGAATCACTGGGCCCCAGGGCAATTATCTCCTCTCTCACCATTGCCCCACAGTGGTGGACCTGCCAACAACCATCATGGGTGATAAAAAGAAACAGAGGATGTATGGTCAGTGGTGCCCCTTTTACCAGAGCATCAACGGGTACTAGAGACAGTCTGACTGATACCACTGAAGTAATCTCTGGCAATGTTGCCAACACTGCACACACACCTACCATGGAATGGATATGAATGTGCACTCGAAGAACCACCATAAATTTACAAATTCTCTCTGAGACACAATTCTGAAAAAAATGGATTAAAACATTTTGTTTTCCATTTATTTCTGTTTCATTCCAGATCATTTCAATGTTGTCACAACTTTTCACTTCCTTTTTCTTCCAAAATGAAATTCTGGTGAAACTGAACCAAATGCACAAAAATGTTTTTTTTTTTTAAACTGAATTTTTTTTATAGTAGGAGTAAACAGAGTTCTCTTAACCAGCTCAATTACGCCCACACAAACAAAAAACTGCCCTGACTGCCTTTTTCGAGACCCTGGGGAAAATGCGCAATTAGTTCATGCCCCTCCCTCTCATTAACACAGACTTTATCTGCTTAAAATCCCCTACTGTGATTTCTCACAAATTCAGACTTTTAAAGAATATTAATGTACTTCTTTTAAAGAAGATCAAGTGCAAAGGTTTCAAAAACTTGTCATCTGGTGCATAACTGAATGGTGTGTGGCAACAATACTATACTCTGAACAGCACTTAAAGACATTTTACGGACTATTATTTACAGAAAACAGATGGAAAAAGGTTATCCCTTAGATGAGCTAATCCATATCTTATCATGCAGGACTGTTCCCTATTGTAAATACACACAATATGGTATATGAATTAGATATTAAAGTTACTGATTGATCAGACACTAATTTTATCTAACGATGTCAAAATGCTTTGCAAAAATGAATTAAGACTCAGTATCTCCACAAAATAGATACTACTACACTTAAGTCATAGATGGATCTAAGGCGTTAAGAAAATGAACTAACTATATCATGGGTAGACAATATACGACCTGCAGGCTGGATCCAGCCTACTAACCCTTTGGATTCAGCCCACCAAGACCCTCAAGCAGCCTCCTTGCTTGCTATAGCTCTAGGCCGCTCAAAGGTAGCTGCTGGGGCCATATGCCTCTAGGTGCCATGCACCCCGGGCTCGGGGGCGGGAGGGGAAGAAAGAGACTTCAGAAACTGGCCAATGGGAGCTACTTGTGCTGTATTTGCAGTGCAGAGAGCACACAAAAATCTCCCCCACCCGGCGCACGGTGAAGAGACACACGTGGCTCCAGCAGCCAGCCACTTTGAGTGGCCTGGGGCTGCAGCAGGCAGGGAACCTGCCTGAAGGTCCTGCTGGGCTGATGACTGGGAGCTGCCTAGGTAAGTGCCTCTCAGCCAGGGCCTACCTCTGGCATCCCAACTCTCTGCCCCAAATCACCCACGACCCAAACCTACTGTAACCCCCTCCCCCAGTCACAACTCTCCCCCAGACCCTGTGTCCCCTTCTACATTCTCCCCCAGGCCAAATCTTCTCCTGCACCCATACCTCTTCCCCACCCATCCACCCTCTGCTGCACCACATCGTAACGCAAACCCTCTGCACCCTCTTCTGCACTCCTCCCACAGGTCAGAATCCTCTCCTGCAGCTAGGGTTGCCAGGTGTCTGGTTTTCTATCGGACAGTCCGGTATTTGCACCCTCTGTCCGGTAGAAAAATTCAGAAGATACCAGACATGTGCAATATCCGGTATTTTCTGAATTTCCAGCTGGAAGCCTGGAGGGGACAGGGGAGCAACTGGGAGGCGGCACCACAATTGGCACTGGGAGCCCTGTGGTCACATGCTAAAGCCAGGTGGGGCGGGGCGGGGGCAGTGGCAGGGACTCCCAGCCACTCCCCCTGCCTAGCTTCTGCACACAACCAGAGGCTCCCAGCGCCAATCGTGGACCCACCTCCCAGCTGGGAGCCTCTGCCTGCATGAAGAAGCTGGGTTGGGGGAGCAGCTCCCAGTCACTCCCCCCTTCCAGCTTCTACTAGCAACTAGAGGGAGTGCCTGCCGGGGGCACGGCCTGTTGGACCCCGTCTGCAGCCAGGGGCTGCATTTCCCCTCCCCTCCGCCAGCTCTGTTTCCCGCCCCCCTTCCTCCGGCACCCCCTCTTCCCTCCAGCCCCCCAATCCTTCCCCATCTTTGCTTCCTGCTCCCTTCCTCCGGTCCCCCTCCTCTTGTCCAGCCCCTCTGGCCCCCAATCACCCCCCCAGCTCTGCTTCCCGCCCCCCCACTTCCTCCCAGCCAGCCCCACCACGTCTCCCCCACCCACGATCAAGTGTGTCCGGTATTTTTGGGGGGAGGGGTCTACCTGATAATCCTACCTGCAGCCATACTCTTTCCCAAACCTTGCACTCTCTGCCCCAGGTTACAACCCCCTCCTTCACTCAAACTCCATCTCAGACCCTACACCCCCCTCTTGCAACCCAATCCCCTACCCCAAGCTCCTTGCTGCACCCAAGCTGCACCCCTATCATAGAAAAGTGCAGCCCTTGAGCACTTACCAAAACCTTGGAGTGGCCCTCCCATTGCCCTCATCTACATTGATTTTTCCCTGAATTGTACACCTTTTGGCATAATAGTCTTTCATGTGCTCTCAGGCCCAGTTATCAAGATCAAATTCAGTAAAGACAAGTGCAAAAGTACCACATGCCTTAACGAAAAAAAAAAAAAAATCAAATCTCCAACTACAAAATGGGGAACAACTTCAAGCAGTAGTACAGCAGAAAATGATTTGGTGGGAGCGAAAAGTAGGAAAAGGGTTATAGTGGATCACAAATTGAATATGAGTTAATGCAATGCAGTTGATAAATAAGGGTAATATAATTCTAGGGTGTATTAACAGGAGTGTTGTACATAATATAGAGGAGGTAACTGTCCCACTCTGACTCTTGTGGGGCCCTCTGCTGGATAGTGTGTCTAGTTTTAGGGTCCACCTTTTAGGAAAGAGATGGACAATATGAAGAGAGAACAGTAGAAAGCAACAGAAATGCTTTAAGGTTTATGAAACCTGACCTATGAGGAAACGTCAAAAAAATGAATAGTTTTGAGAAAAGACAACTGAGGGAGGATTTGACAACCATCTGCAAGTATATTAAAGGTTCTAATAAAAAGGATGGTGGCTCAATTATCTCCATGTCCACTAAAACTAGAACAAGTAGTAATGGGTTTAATCTTCAGCAAACCCGTCTCCACTTACTGGAGGATTGATGCTCCAGTGATCAATCTTCTGGGGCTCAATTTTGTGGGTCTAGTAAAGCATCGCTAAAATCAAATGCTGAGGGTGTCCACATTGACTGTGGTACTCCTTGCTGTCATGAGTAAGGGAAGTCAACAGGAGAGTATTTTCCCTTGACTTCTTGCTGCGGAGCTGCTCCAGAAAAATCAGTGCAAGGCATGTGGGCTCTAGCAGCACAATTCTGGAGTTGTGTATCTTGCATCCATTTTCTCTGCCAACACAGACCTGGCCTTAAGGTTCAATATAAGAAAAAAAAACTTTCTAATGATAAAGATAGTTAAGTACTAGAACTTGTTTTCAAGGGAGGTTGGGAAATCCCCATCACTGGAAGTTAATATCCGTACATTAGACAAACACCAGTCAGAAATAGGCAATAATTTTTGATGGGGGGGCCCACCCCAAGATTTTAGAAAGTGGTAAAGGGCCACACTCTTCCATGATATTAATGGAGGTGCTGTGGGGTTTAGGATGGAGCTTGGGATAAGGCACTGGGGTGCAGGAGGGCATATGGGGTCTGTGAGGGAGTTGTGATGTGGAACATGGGACTGGGGCTCAGGCAGGGAGTACAGGGGGTTTGGGTTGTGACCTAGGGCAGGGTCTGGGGTCAGAGGGGATATGGGTCTCCAAAGTCTGTGATGGGGGCAGAGGGTTGGGGGAAGGAAGGGGCTGAGGTGCCAGAGGCAGGCTCTGACTGGAAGACTTACCTAGGTGACTCCCAGCCAGCAGCCCAGCATATTTCTCAAGCAGTCTCCCTGCCTGCCCACCCCTGCACAGGCTGCAGAGGCCATGTGCATCTGTGAGTAAAGGCCTGTGGGGAGAGGTGAGTCATGTGCTGCCTGTTCTTGAAACAGGCAGCTCACACTGGCTAGAAACCAGCCAATGGGATTGTGCTGGGAACAGCACATGAAGCATGTCTCCCTCCCTCTGGCTCTCAGCTCTAAAACAAATTAGGCCTGGCAGCCACTTTTCTGAGTGGTGTGCAGGGTCAGGTGCGGCAAGAAGGGACTCTGCCTGAGGCTCCCCGCTGCATCTTTGGGCCGGATCTGGTGGCTTGGTGGGCTGCATCCGGCCTGTGGGCCGTATTTTGCCCAGCCTTGGTCTAGGTTCACTTGGCCCTGTCTCTGAGCAGGAGGCAGGACTACATTTTTATGACTATGGCTAACAAAGCAACATCACAGACTTTGGAGACTGAACACAATACAAGTTTCATCCCCATCACCCTGAAAGTTATCTAGATTTACAGGCAGGCCCCGGGTTACGTACAAGATAGGGAATGTAGGTTTGTTCTTAAGTTGAATCTGTATGTAAGTCGGAACTGGCGTCCAGATTCAGCCGCTGCTGAAACTGATCAGTTTCAACAGTGGCTGAATCTGGACGCCAGTTCCGACTTACATACAGATTTAACTTAAGAACCCCAGGCATCCCCAAATCAGCTGCTGCTGAAACTGATCAGCGGCTGATTCCCTGCAGACCAGGGGGAGGGGGAGCAGAGCAGAGCAAAGCCGCGGAGCACGCGGCCAGCTGACAGCCCAGACGCGTTGGGGCTGTCAGCTGGCCGCGTGTTCCACCGCTTTGCTCTGCTCTGCTCCCCGTCCCCCTGGTCTGCAGACCTGGGGGACGGGGAGCAGAGCAGAGCAAAGCCGTGGAGCACGCAGCCAGCTGACAGCCCAGAAGCATCTGGGCTGTCTGCTGCCCGCGTGTTCCGCCGCTTTGCTTCCTCTCCCTGGTCTGCTGGAGACCAGGGAGAGGAAGGGCCCCGTTCGTAACTGCGGATCCGACGTAAGTCGGATCCGCGTAACTCAGGGACTGCCTGTACTAATCGCCATCTTAAGGAAATTTCAGAAGTCATATAAGCACATCACTGCAAGTAGATTACAAGGTCCAGACTTTCAAAAAAGCACAGTTCATACTTACAACCCTAAATGAAGTGGCCAGATTTTCAGAAGTGTATTGTACCTCACAGTTCCTTTTATTCCTAACACCTAACTACTTCCAAGAAATGTGGCCCCATCTATTGGTATTACATTTTTTTGAAAATCTGGCCATAGAGGCTTATTTTTAACAGGAAGCTAATCTTGTCTAAGATGAATATTAAAAAACAGAATTCGAGAGTATACAAAATGATATAAAGTTAAACTGATTATTTACATTTACCTAACTAATTGTTAGCCAGTTAGAATAAATGGATGTGAGGTTTAAGTGTAAGACGCTTACTGTGATAAGGGATAATCCTCCAAAGAGATTATTGAAAAGTCATAAAGCTTATAGTGTATTCAAGATGACAAAGCTACTACATTACTTCCTCATGGATTCCTTTTAAATAGTTTTATTTTAATCCTACATCCTAGGATACTGCTTTATAACTCCAAAGATCAGGCCCAATAAATTCTCTTTTTAACTGCAATGCTATCTAAGCCAATGGTGCCATCAATAAAAATCACATTTGAAAAAAGGCAAATTCAAATTTCTTTAACACATTTTCACAACATAACTAATTATTTTAGAATAAAAATAAGTAAAACATAGTTTGGTTTTCAGATCCCTTCCTCTCCTCCCATTTTTGTTGTGTTACACCACTGTATTTTTACTAACAAAGGTGTACCTGCACGGTGGCCGGGAAGTTACTTTGTTACAATTTAAGAACCTTTTCAATGTATTAGAATAATTTTGTTTATGTCCACATGACTGGCACATATTTTGTAACAGAAACTAACATTTCCTTACCTAGGCCTGATTTGCAGAGAGTAGTTACACATTTTGTTTCGGCCAATGTGAAAATGTTTTAAGACAAAGCATATTGCAGCTTTGTGGAGAATTTATTCAGCACTTATTACAGACTAGCCAATTAGCCCATCATAAGACAGGATTTTCAGGTCTCCTCCCCCCCCCCCCCCGCTCCTCCTCCTGCCCCTCTCCCTCAGCTCTCCTCCCCCTCCTGCCTCTCACTCAGGAGCACGCAGAGCCCAAACTTGCTCCCACGCGGCAGCCCAGCTGAGCGGTGCAGAAGTTAGCCAAGCACCACTGCGGCAGGAGAAAGGGGGGCAGGGCGGTGATTTCACAGCCAGGGGGCAGGTCCTGGAGCCGCTGTCACGCCGTACGTCACCGCCCCGCCCCCCCTTCGCCTCCCGCGCTCAGCTGACTTCTGTGCCACTCAGCTGGGCTGCCGTGGGGGAGCAAGCGGCTGTTTGGGCTCCCCCGTGGCGGCCCGGCTGAGCAGCGCAGAAGTCAGCAGAGCACCATGGTGGGAGGTGAAGGATGTGACTCAGGCAACAGCGCCAATCAGAGGGAACAGCCAGCATTTCAGCGTTACATAGTCACAGACATTGGGCTACTCTATAGTAAAGATTAGAATGTTAATCAAGTGCTGATTCTACATTGCACAAAATCACGCTAAGCAATTTGAAAGGTGATATTTTATGCCATTTCCCCATTCAGTTTTATTTTTTAAAAATGTGACAAAAATGAACAGTGTAGCAATACTGGAAAATAATTCAGTTTCATAACTTACTAATGCTGTCAGAGACAGACCAAACTTTAACCCTGACTGAGGCAGGGAATAGTTTAGGCCACTGCCTAGGTATCCAGGTGATGTGTGGTCTTTATCACAATAGGTTTCATGGAAAGACTAATTGGGGCACAAAGAAAAACCTAATGGGGCCTGATGCAATAGTGAAAATATTAACAAACTCTTTAATTTTATTTTACTCCGCTTTATACAGCACTAAAAAGTAACTACCACAAAGAGCATGAAATGTTGAAACTTTTAACCTCCCCACCGTAGGTGAAGAACTTAGTAGTTTCTTTGGGCATTTCTTCATTATGGAGCTTAATCAGCACCAGTTTTAGCAGATCTGTTAAGTTGATGGCAGAGTGCTTGCCTGTCAATTTCTGTTCTCCACCTCCCCAGGAAGAAAAAGGTAAGTCAATGGGAGAACCTTGCCTTTTGACAGTGTGGGGTAGACACCATGGTAAATGAATCTTGCTACATTGACTTCAGTTCTGTTAATCACGTAATAAAGTTACATAGCTTAGATCAATTTACTGTGGTAGCACAGAGCTATCCTTTGTGGGAGCCTGCAGAACCATTTATTGATAATGCTTATTGTTCTCTCAACTCTCCACCCTGTGCTACTAAAAAAAGATGTCCCTCTTATTTCCCATTTCTAACAGGTCAAGAGAGGCTACTGTAACTCTTTCTCCTCCCATATTTTGAAATCCGTACCCACCATGCCACCTTGCTTTTATCATACCTTTGGATCCTCCTCCTTCAGGTGCTATATTTAATCCCCTGTAGCCCACCACAATTTGTAGACCCCTTGATCCCACTTAATCACTCTTTTGTCTTTCAAATACCTACTGAAGCCTGCCATCTCTAACTCTCACAAGAATAAAATACTAAAGCCACAATGCATAATATATAAAATCAAATGCCCGTGACTTGATTTTATGTGGAGACTGTCCTACGTTACCAGACCCTGCATCCTTAGCGGATGTTTTCATGTTGTGTTGTGTCTAATTTAGATTTCAATTTCCTTCCTGTCAAGTATGGCTCATCTACAAAGCACTACGGACATCTCTGGTATTGTGTGTGTGCGCGCACGCAAACACACACACACACACACACACACACACACACACACACACACACACTCACTCCCCATATTCAATAATAGTGCGTTCCTGAGGATGCCTTAACAATGATACGTCAATATTTCTGAGCGTGTACACCACACTACATGGGATTTTCAAAATGCTCAGGTTTTGCATAATTCTGCTCTCAGTGAGATAAAGGATGAAACTATCAGTATCTTCTGTGGTATCAGAGTTACCTCACAAGTGATTATGAAAATCCTACTAAGGATGTTAAGTAACAGTTAATTGATTAGTCGAATAATCGATGGAATTTCCATCAACTACTCAACTAGTCAATAGGCATTTCTACATTCTTCCTTCGAAATGTACACGAGCCCCCTCCCCCCCCGGGGCTCATGTACATTTAGAGGAGGAATGCGGAATTCTGCGTGCAGCCCCGGGGCCAGTGGGAGGTCCCGCTGACTCTGGGCTGCATGCAGGTGCCAGCTTTGAAATGCACAAGAATCCCCAGCGGCATTTCAGCAGAATCCGGGATTCTTCGGAAATGCCTTGCTGGAGCCCGGGATCAGCTGGGGGCGTTTGGAAATTGACAATAAAAAGGAAAACATTTGTGTGTGAAAACATTTACCAGCTCTAGTCCAAATGCCTCAACTCTCACCAGCATGTAGATCACGCCTGCTGTACAACCTTTTAAAAGCATGCTGTGAGCATCCTAAACACTGATAATGATAATTAACTCCAGCGGCTGGTGGGAGGGAGATGGACAGTTATGCCCCCCATGTCCTAAGTATCCCCTTTGAGGGGGGAGGGATGAAGAGCTAGCATTTCAAGGAGCTCTAGTCCTGGCACTTTCACATATCTTTTGTATATTTAGTTTTAGAACAATTATATTTTATTATTACTACTTCCTTGAATTCAGTCATTTGCTCCCTACCACTTCCTTCCTCTTCAGTCAAATGCATACACCAGTATGTGGACACATGCTGTATTAGCAGCATGCTAAGCAGTTGTAACCATGCCGGCAATGCTCGCATTCTCTAGCACTGATAGAAACAGGTCAGTCTAGTTTACAGTTTGCACAAAATGAAAAAAGCCAACCAACAGCAAGCAAAGAGTGAAGAGAAAATTAAGTTTTTAAAAAAATCCACTTTGTGCTGTGACAAATCAGTCATATTTTTTGAAAATGGATTTTATTCTGAGAACATCCATTTAATCACTACCTATCTTTAAAGTGATGCCCTGGTTTAAAACTAAGCTTTTTCAATTGGATATTTGTACATTCCACGATCAGATTCACAGCCTTCTGTTTCAGCAGTAATGCTATTAAAAATGTCAAGGTTTGTTCTCCAATACCTTTTTCCTTAATTAATACTCCAATATAAGTCAGCAGCACAGCGCGCTTTGGATTCATTATGCCAAGTGCACTGCTACACTAAAGGAAGAATCTAACTCCCTATCCCTCCAGCTTTGGATTGGGGGAAAGCTACCCAGAGCAGATCCGCGAAAGGGGACGGCATTCTCTTGTGTGTGACACACAGCCCTGTTCTGCACAAGCTGCCTGCCTGGCAACAGCTCACCCATGGCAGGAACTGGATAGGTCTGGGAATCTTCCTCTTATCACACTTGCACGAGGCTGCGAACAGTACATCTACATGAGCTCTGGGTTAGAAGAACATGATTTAGCAGACCCTGGGTTTGTAAATTTATGTCTTGAGTGTCTAAGCTTATTTGTAAGCCTAAGTTAGGAATTGTTGAACCCCAGGTTCCAACTTGGGGCTCCAGCATCTACATTGTATTATGCAGGTCTGGAACCAATCACCTAATAAAGGCCATGCTGGCTGCCCCAATACGCATTCCTGAGCACGATGGATGTCACATCCTCAACTAGCCACAGGTTTTGGACTACAGACATACCTGGTCACCAACAGAGGTTGATGTGGCACCAGACGAGTGCAAAGACCCTCTTTGTCCTGCTTTCTTCTCCACCTGCCTGTCCATATGGAGCAGCAGAGAGAAGGTGGTGGCACAATGGTAGCATCAGTGGCATCTGAGGGAGGAGCCAGGGGCCTGTTTTTTGAAATAGTTCAGCAGCAACACATGGCTTCCTCCGCATCAGGCTCTGTCCTCATTACTGCTACTCCCCATCAACCTCCTGCTGGCTCTTCACAAATCCTTGCTCGGACTTGGGGGTGTGCACGTGAAGCAACGAATAAAACCCTGCCTCCACTTACTCTGGAGAGACCCTGTAGGAGAACTCTAGTCTACAACACCCTCTCCACAGTGGTGTTTTCAGGACTGATATTTGTGGTTGAAGTCAATTTTGACTTCATGTGCAAATTAGCTAATTATGTAATTTGCATAATTTGTGACATCTGGCATTACATACAACTTAACAGTAAGGATTAAATGAATTCTGTTCTATGAACACAGAGCTCACATAAGTCCTCAAGAACAATTTTTCAGGACCTTTAAAAAAAGCACAGATGCCAGATGGAGTGTTTGTTTAATTCAGCTCTACTCGATCAGCACCTTCTAACAGCATGCATCAGGCATACACAAACAAATCAACCTAAACCCAGAGTAATCATTCTTGTTTCCAAATACCAGATTGGAGGGGGAGGATGTGGAAAAATTTGTTTCCCGTCCAATCAGTTCTAATGGACAGGATGGGATCTCACACGGATACAAGAAGTTAGAAATCTGCAAAGTGCACCAACAAAATTAATATAGAAGCTGGTAAACATTTCCACTTCCCTAATGTGAAAATAATGGTCTACTTCTTTGGGCTGTATTCCTTCACAGCCTTCTTAATTTCCTGTCATATCTCACACACAAAAATATCAGTCTGTCTTTAAAGATAGCTTCACCCATTACATTGGAACAATGCTTCCTTTTTTTGCCCACACAACAACAATCACCTTGCCTCCTATCTTGTCTGTTTTCAAAGCATCTCAAAGTCAACAGTTTTCAAGGAAACTGATTAAGAGAAAATGAGGTTACTGAAGCAGAGAAAGAGACAGGATTATCTTCTAGGTCAAAGTAAAATCAAGCACTGTATAATTTGGGGGAAAGGATGAGGAGAATCTAGAGGAAAAAGCTTAAGATAGGGCATTGCATTTAATTTAAGCTCTTAGGAATCATTATATATTCATGTAATTTTTTTTATTTAAAAATACTTACCTTCATTTTGTAAATTATTTGGTAAGGTTTGGCTGCCATGAAAATCAAATGACCATTTACAGCTGCATTTTCAGAAACCTTTCCTGCCTTTTCTAACAAGTTCAGGGTTCCTTTCTTTACCTTTAAACCCCTTGCACAATTTTACACCTGCCTATCTTTCCTTCATCACCCAAGCTGCACTAAGGATGTTAAATATCAGGTAACTGAATAGTCAAGTAATTGCACGAATTCTTACTGGTTACTTAACTATTCTGAAGTCCCTGGGGGTAGGGTTGGCAGCCAGTGCGATCCAGCCCCACTCCTGGGGAGCCACCTGCCATCTCATACTCCCCGCAGACAGAGGCTGCTTCATGGCAGCCTCCTCCCCCCTCCCCTGTTGGCAGAGAGCTTGGAACCCTCCACCCCACAGACATGGCTGCTGCCACCCCACACTGCTGCCTCTGATACAGAGGCAGTAGCATGGGGCAGCTGGTCTGCACGAGAAACTGGGTTTTAAACCTCACAAGCCAGCATGCGCCTGGCACCCCGCACTGCTGCCTCTGATTGCATTTGCACCAGATTGCATTCGCTCCAGCTTCTGTCTGCAGGGAGCTTGGACCCCCATGGAGAGGGGCTGCTGCTGGGGATTAGCATCTGCCCACAGTGAGCTTCACAGCAGCCTCCCCTACCTCTAACCCCTGCCCCTGCTACCCCCCTGCACTGCTGCCTCTGATAGGAGCCAGTACTGGGGGGGAGACTGTTTCCCCCTCCCTTTGCGGCTTCTGCTACAGAGGCAGCAGGGGTGGGGGATATGAGTAATCAACTAGATTACTAAAATCTAGATAAGCCTAGATTTATCAGTTAATTGTATAGCTGACTTCTTCACATCCCGAAGCCGCACACCTCAGCAAGCCATCATTTCCTTCTCCTATTTCTACTGCTCTTCTCTCATTGCAGACCTGTGTGTCTGGGACTCCCATTCCTCACCCGGTTCTACTCCCTCCCATCCCACCTGTTCCTCAACTAAGGTTGGGAAAAAGCCTTCTTCTCACCCTACCCACAATAAGAAGTGGCCTATTTTGCTTGCTTTATTTTTTAATGAAAGTGGAATCAATCGTCATTGGCAGGGCTCGACAAATAATACAATCTACTCGCCCATGGCGAGTAGATTGTAATCTGGAAGAGCCGGGTTCGGGCGATTGGTGCATGCACAGATCACTGGACAGCACAGCTAGCGAGCAGGGCTCACTGCGGTTCAACGAGCCCTGGTCATTGGATACTGAGGAGAGAGTGAAGTTTTGAACTGCTTGATAGAATCGAGAAAAGTCAGTTAGGCATATCATCGTATCTACAAGGGCGGCCCGTGACTATAGGAGGACTTGGCCACCACCTAGGGAGCTGCCGTCCGGGGCGCCCGATGATGACGTCAGTACATTGACGGCCCTGCAGGCGGGGGCAGCGATCGCATGTTCTGCCTGGGGCACCAGGTGCCTCAGCCGGCCTCGGGCCGTTCCTGCGTATGTAGCTCTATTCAGCTGTTTCTCTTGCTAGCTCAGATCTATACCGAGACAATCATGAAAGTAAGAAACTAAAGGTGTGAAGTCAGTGTACATAATTTAAAGCACTACACCCTCTTTGGCTGCTCTCATTCAGGAATAAAAGTGGCCTTTGCTCATTGTAACTTATGCTCATGGATTATACATGTTTGGTTGATTCATGTTAACTTTTCTTAGAGTCCCCATGTACGCATTGACTAACTGGAGTAAATGTGAAAGCTGAACACTTTATTCAACATTAAACATCAGCAGGGACAGCTAAATCATCATATTGGGGGAGGGGAGAGTGAGCAGTGGGGGTGATCTATGTTTCCTACCCCACAATATTTCTTCAGTATGTGGGGAGGGTGCAAGATGAGCAGTCCAGGCCTTGCTCTTCCTCCAGCATAGCCTCCTCAGTACTGGGGAGATCGGGTGCCTGAAAGGGGGGAGGAGGGAGATCTGAAGCCAGCCTTGGCTTGGAAGGGTAGCTAGAAGAGCCATGCCATTTGGGGAACTTGTGTGGGGAGAAGAGAAACATCCCCTCAGCACGGGAGCTGCTGTTAGTTGTGTAAAAGGAAAAGTTGTGGTGAGGAGCATGGAGCCAGACAGGTGGCTGCTGTGAGCAGGGACAGCTTGCTACTGCAGCTGTCCTCACCCATCTCTGTCACATCTCTGGGTATGCCTACACTGCAGGACAACACCCATGGCTGGCCCATGTCAGCTGACTCCAGCTTGCAGGACTCAGGCCATGGAGCTATAAAACTGCGGTGTTGACATCAAAGCTTGGGCTGGAGCCTAGGCTCTGGGACCCTGCAACGGTTGTGGTACCACAGCCTGAATCCCATCACATATGGCACATTGCAGCCCCCAGCCCAAGCCCTACAAATACAAGTCTGCTGACATAGGCCAGCCATTAGTGTTGAATTGCAGTGTAGACACAGCGAAGGCAAAATAAACGCCTTCTCTGCTCCCTTCCCTACCGTTTCCAGAATACCTGAGCGCTCTCTGCACCCTGGACATCTCAGCAAGCACCCGCAGCCCTAAAACTCACCCTGCCATGCATTAAAAATTAGTTTCTGTTGCTCTTGAACAGTCAGGTATATATTTCTGATGCAGCACGCCGAAAATTTAAAAAGATGCTACAAAACAAGCGATGGAACAGACTGAAACAATGGAAACATACAATTCTTCCAAAGGAAAATGGAAAAACATTGTCAATGGACTTTAAGTAGCAAGATAGAAAAGCAATTGTGCTGATCTCAACACGGACATTAACTGAAAATGGTTGGCCAGATTCCTGGTGCTCAAGTGTTGAGAGTTAGGAGAGAAATAACTATGACAACAAGGTCAGTGGAAGCAGAACCTCTACGGGGGCTAGACCATGGCTCTGGAATTGTCATGTGAGTGCTAAGAATGGGTCACAAAAACTTGCTGTCTTCTTTGGCAAGATACAAAACCCTTATGTTTAACGTAACTTTCACAACATAGCAGCAGGTTGTTCAGGCACTGTAGCACTGAGTACAGTAATACAAAGAAGGGGGGTGGGGGGAAAGAGAGAGAGGTGTCACTCACCAAACAGGTTTTGCAAGAGCATTACACTACACAAAATGTGGTTTGAAATTGGATTTGAAAAGCAGCCAGTGAGAGAGAGGAGTGGCATGCGTTAAAGGATTGTATTACACGGATAGACATAAGACTGGCTGGGATAAGATACTAATCAAAATAAAGGACTTTGCCAGAAGTTAGACAGAGACATTTACAGACCTGCTGTAAGTAGTTAAGCTTTCAAAATGCAAAGAATTTAGTTTGAGTGTTATTTCTAGAATCAGATACATTTATTGCTCTGCTTAGTTTCAGTTTAGCTTGATTCTCACTCTAATTACAGTAGTAAATCATTACATTATTTTGGATATCGATAGTTGTTTGGGAGAGGGGGTAAAAGGGGGGGAGGAGAAGAACTGTTTGCCTCTGATGAGAGGTGGATGAGAAATAAAAAGGCACCTCCAGCACGGTCACTCATACATATGGAAGCAGAGCGCACTACAAGAAGCGCTGCAAATACAGTGACCATAACAGGAATGGAGCACAGTGAAAACCCAAAGACTAAAAGGAGACAGTGCTTAGGTGTCCTGTTACTAATGCTGTTTAGTGACAAAAGCCATCTTAGCATGTTTTACGTTTGTACTCTCCAAATCTTATTTTACTCCAGGTACAACTTTTAATAAGAAATCAGGCTATTGACAGAAAAAGTTAGAGACAATGATCCTCTAAAGGGGTTACTCTAACATATAATGTAATCATGCAATTATTTGAGGAAGCCATTTTCCTAGGAAGTGGTCTATCAATCTCTCCTTGAACCTTAGATATATTACATTCTGGCCTAGGTTATTTAGATTATTTGGACCTTCCCCCCCCCCCCATACTTTTGCTAGTGCCAGTCTCCATATGCTTCCAACCCCAAACTATGTTATATCACAAAATCCTTTGCTCCCAATTTTGTACTCAGGCCAAAACTCTTTGCTGAATCTATCATTCCTAAAGTCTAAGTTCAGTTGTTCTCCAAGAGACCCACCAATGCCTAATCCACTTTATAGTATCCAAGTTGTCTTAAATAAAACTGATTTCATTGGCACATAATAGGGTGAGAGAAAAGAAATCATGAACAAAATAAAAAAAGCACACTTGCCAGACAAATTCTATGGAGCAGGTTCAAGTCGCCCATTACAACGTATTGTTTCAGGTACCCGAAAATCTTGTATAGAAAAGCCTTCAGTCTGACTCAGCAGCAACAACATTGTATGTCTCTCTTCTATCTTAGTATGTCACATATCCCATTCTGAACTCCTCCTACTTTTAAGCTTTCTTTGCTCATCAGCTTAAGATATCTGATGCCTTTAAGAGAATGCAACCAGTATAATTTACATTTTTTGCTCAGGGCAAAGATTAACCATATCTGTAAGTGTATCTGATAGGCTACATAGAGTATACACATACACACGTGGGCTTTTATCACCTGCCCACTTTTATCACCTGCCCACTAGTGTAAAGCCCACTTCATGAGACTGATGAATCTATAAAAATGCTCTTTTCCCTTTTGGTCTTGTGGACTTCCTAGAACTTGTCCTTCCTGGAATAGCATCCCATGGTTGAGGAAGCTGAAACCCCCCCCCCCCCACACACACACACAATGGACACTATCTGTGCAGCCATCAATTCATCTCCAGTACGAGCATGTGTCTGACTGGGCCCTGACCCTCAACTGGGAGCCTAGATAAGAACATTTCTATCACTATTCTAGATGAGAACACAAATTGCACCCCAACTAGGAGAGCTGACAGAAATGCCAGGCCTCTGAGCAAAGCGGGGCGGGAGGGTGGGAGGGGAAGAGGCTCTGCAGGCCTAGAAGGGGCAGAGCCTCAGGTGGCAAGGACTGAGCTAGGGCAGCCAGGCCTCAGTGCCACCCAGAGCATGCCATGCCCCCCCCCCCACAGCTCCCCAGAGCTGCCTGGGCTCTGGCCGGCACTGCTGCTGTAGTTTTTGAATTGCAAGGCCCCAGGGCAGTTGCTCCTCAACCTCTGTGCATGGAGCTGGGTCAGGCCTGCCAACAGGGGAGGAGAGCAAATAGTCACTCTCAAATAGTGAGAGAGCCTGCTCAGGGTCAGACCTGACAGTATCATTACTGCTCACCCATATGGGCACTATGGGGCAGTAATCGTAGGGATGGATGGGCCACAGCAACCTCTCTAGTGCCTTGGACATAGGCTCCAGGCATGCAATGCACTTTCCAGGACATCACATCCTATCAGGTTGGCAGATGCCTCCATTCCCCTCAGGAGTCACCCAACACCAGCACTCTCTCCTCCCCTGTCTACTGCTTGAGATGACCAGCAGCCAGTTTTCCAACTTGCAAAGCAGACAGTTTTTCCTCCTCCGGTGCTGCAACAGTTACCTATGGTCAGCTAGCCTCCTCCATCTCAGAAATCTACTTGGGTATCTTGTTGATGAAGCCCTCGCACTCCCAGATGCCACACAGAGGAGTCACCTCTTCCTGCAGCTCTCTTACCTGCTTCCACCAACAGATGTCTCTCACCTCTGGTGGTGCCCCCTGCCTGGCTTCCGTTGATAGGGATACAGGCTGCATTCCTAGCAAGTCAAGACCAGGCCTCAGTGGAAGCTTCCAAGGTCAGGATGGCCAGAGCTATAATTTTCATTTTGAATAGCTGTACATGCACTGAGTTTAATCAGGCAAACATGCTAAAAACAGAAGTGCAGCTGTGGCAGTGTGGGCAGCTGGATGGAGTATCCGACTGAGTGATTACCTAAGGTGGGAATGGACTCAGGATGGCTAGTCTGCCCTGCCACCTGCACTGCTGCGGTTACACTGCTAATTTTAGCATGCTACCTCAATCAAAGCTGGCATCAGTATGTCTGCCTATGCCAGAAGTTATACCTCCCAGCTCAAAATGTAGGCATTCCCTTAGCTTACGTCACAAAATCTGCACAATTTTACAATTCTCTCACCCTTCAGGACATGATGCCACCTATCACTATACTTTCAGTTACCCATCATTAAACCCACACATTTCCCACCTCACTGCTGACAACCCCCATGGAAAGTAGACCCCTGTGCCCTGCTGCTGACACAACCTACACAATACAGAGCTGAAATAAGGCAGAATGGATCACTCAAGATATACTGCCACCTCTTTCCTTTGATCATGCACATCCCCACCTTACCCTACACACTGCGTAACAATTACAACTCTTCCAGCTAATCCCTCCATCATTCAATACACTTGCATTGACCATGGCGAATGCAGCTGGAGCAGATGCAGATAAATGCCCAGTGACTACTTCCAGCTGGGGCACAATAATGTCTGTGTGGGTATGCACCATAACACTCAATTTCCTGGTTTAGAGAAGGGAGTTTTTCCTGAACCTGACTTCCTGAAAGTGCATGGCACACCACTGTGCAACCTTAACTCTGCAGTAATGAAGTTTTTGGTCAGTGAATAGAGTTGGTAGTGGAAGTCATGTGAGTGGCTGCACTTAAGGAGAACAATGCAAAAATAGGAGATGGCCAAAAGAGCCATTTGAAAAAACTACAATACATCAGTTTTAAGGGGAAAAAATAAAAAGGAGGATAAAAAAATTCAAAGCTTAGTTTAAATCGTACTATAACTGAAGCAGGGTTACTTACAAAATGCAATCACAATGAAGGCAGAAAAGAGCATGTATGGGTATTTTTTGCTGAGACTATTCCTAAATATTACAATGACTGGCACCTTAGAGAAGCAGAGAGAGCGAGAGCGCGCATGCGCACACACACAATTACAGCTAAATCCTATAACCATAAAGGTGGCATTCTATTTAACACATCACTCCATTTTGAGATGTATATATTTGCATAATTAATTAATAGAAACACAATCCAGTTCCTGCCACAGTGTAAAAAACAAGGGTTGGAAGCTGCTAACAATCTTGTGGGTTGGTGTGCGCACACTTGGATGGTTGGGAGATGTGCAAGTCAATTGGATAACTGCGTCAGCCATCTTGAAAATTATCTCCTACTATCAGATTGAAAGTGAGAAGAACAATATGCAATACTGAAAAACACAATTCACTCTTCGGGAAAATAAAATATATCAAATTTCAATATTTGTGAATAACGATACTTTGAAATTTCTTTATCAGCAACCTATGAGTGCACTCTTGATGACAAGGAGATGAAAAACTTGAAACATCTGTCAACTGCCTAAGAATACCTGACAAAAGAACATATTTTCAAAGGATGCAATAAATATTTCCTTGCACTTTGAAGGTAACCATAGATAGATGTATGCTGTAGATTCAATTGTGTGTTCACATTTCTGCATAAACAATTGCCCATGAAAGTTCTCCTGGAACTCAATCCAGCCACAGACCAAAATATTACATGCTGCTACTTAGTTCTAAATAGTTAGATTTCCAGAAAGCATTAAAAATCTGGCAATTGCCAGAACTCTCATTAATCTTATTATCACCCTAAAACAATGTACAGGTATTTGTTGCAGTTTTTATTCCTATTCAGAAGCACCATTGAATTTGCTATCATTGATGGAGTCATAGCTTCATCGTCTTAGAAGTACAATTTCAAACTACCGAAAACAGAGGCTGCTGTGTGCCTTTGATTTTCATTATTCCACGGAACAGCTTTTTAACCCATACTTTACAGTTTCCCCCCCAGTCCTTAGCTGCAGTTTTGTCTGAACTGAAAACAATCAAGACTGGTTTATGCTATTTGACTGTATTAGCAGCTACCTAAGAACAAAAACCTAGTCAACAAGATCTAAACCTGGCTTCATTAATTCTCAACAACTAAAACCTTGCTAGACACAATGAAATGTTACTAAAAATAACGAGTGTCAATGTAAACAGGAGTTAGTCTTATATAAATAACTTCAAATATTTTCTCTCTAACATAGCTGAACACAAAGGAAGCTAGTCAAGTCACACAGATTTACTAAAAACCCTATACAATCAATAACATCATAAACAAAACATTATTTCAGACCAGTAGCTCCTCCTACCAGTGCACAGGAAAACCACATTTAATCTCTGCACCAATTCTTCTAGGGCCATTTCTTCAATTCTCAGCCAACATCTCATTCTCTTGGAAAACAAAAAGGATCCACAGCAAACATGTTTTCCCCTGTTCTAGAAATAATAATAAAAAAAAAAACTACAGCAGTGCTTCACAGCCCTGCATTTCAATTACTCCACACAGATCCCGTATCAGCACAAAAGGTGGTGTGAGTGCATACACTCCCCCTGCAATGCACAGGCTTGGCGGATGCTGCTTGAAGCCAGAGTCATGAATGTTAATTACCTCAGGCTCACTTAAGACTTCTCTCTTCTGTGCACTGGTTGGTCTGCAGCATCATTACTAAATGTTAAAATTAATGTGAAGCACTGATGAGTCAGTAGCACAAATCTCTGTATCACACTGAAACGAGCACTGGGGAGAGCTGCACTGAAACACCACATTTTAGGAAACAGCAGCTTAAACAAGCAATTCAGCAGACCTGAACCCAGCAGTATCCTCATTCTTAAGTGAACCGTAGCCTTCTTTTTACCTTCTTGACAAATCAATTGATACATGGGGGAAAAAATAAATCACTTATTGCAGACAAAGGCAATATAATTTCACTGGAATGTATTCACATTCTTCTAGCTAAAACGTGACTTTTTGGGTTTATGCCAGATGTCTTCTGTGCTTGTTTAAAACCCCCCAATAATATTAGAACCATTTTCAAGACAGATTTAGCCATTAAAATTCTAACACAATAGCTCGTTTAACCCCTATATCTCTATTTCCAAAAAACAGGGACGGCCCTCGACTAGCTGCCAGCAACTGGCACCCTAGGCAAACCATGCAATTGGCGCCCCCACCTCCAATCCCTCAATGATATTGCGCCACCATTTGGCACCCCATTTAACTTGGCGCCCTAGGCGACTGCCTAGTTCCCCTATACGAATGGGCCACCCCTGCTAAGAAACCAACATTTTCTGGCTTTATGGCACTTGATTCATAGACATTAGAGATAGACAAGATCTAAGACATCACATCCATCATGCGACCCCCATTTGGTTGTTCCCTGAAGTTCATTTTCAGTGCTATTATCCAGTCTTCTTTTTAAAGTCACAAGCAATGATTCTCACTATTTCCCTTGGAAAATTATTCCAATAAATCAGCCAGGGTGCTTGCTTTTGCTGAAATTCAACTAAATTCTCTCCTTACTTTCATCTTGCTAATTGAAATTGTACTCCCTTGTACCACCCAAGTATTTGATGCTCCTGTTTGGTGTTTATCTAATCAAGTTACTAATTTAGCACAGGAAGAGGAAAAGAGTCCATGTGAGTTCAATTACATAACTGAACTCTACTAAATGGATAAGGGGCTACAGTAAGGTTGTTTTTGGAACATGCAGCACAGCATTTTGCATATGTACATTTGTTTAAGAGATTGCTGAAAAAGACACTATTAGGTCAGTCTTAACTGTTTATTTTCATCCATCTAAATGCTTTGCCTACTCTCTAACTGTACACTCTTGAGCAGGGCAACTCAACACACCACCCGCCCGTGGGCCATTTGTAGCCCATAGTGCAGTTTGGAATTACATGGGGCTCAACATGCAGCCTGCAGGTAGGATCCTTTGAATATGACCCGCACTGGGAACACACTCCACAACAATGAGTCAATATAATGGTCTTCTGTTGATATGCGTTTTAGTAGTTAAATTCCTGGACTGTCATTGCTCATTAAAAGTGCTGTCATATGGGTAGAAGTCAGGTAAATATTGTATTTTATTAATATCCACAGAACTGACTTAAATAGGGCCTGCGTGTTGGTAGTCTTGCCTTAATCTTTGTATTCGTGCCAGTCTGTGTGAAAGAAGCTAGCTGCATGTACATGCAACCACACTTACGTTGCAGCCCTCCACATGTGCTGTGAGTATCATTGTGGCTGCCAAGTGCTTTCAAAGATGAGTAGCCCTGCTCTTGAGTATATGTGTGCGTGCACATATGCACACATGCATGCACACAGAGTAGCAACCTTTTTACTCTTTTTTCAGTCTATTGGCTTTTATTAATTATTAGATTTACCCAGCATTGCTCAGGTCTTCAATTTTTTTGGGGGGGGGGGAGGGGATAAAATGAAAATGCTTCGTTTCAATCACTGCTCTTGGTTGGGATGGAGATGAGGGGTTCAGTATGCAGGCTGCCCTCAGGAGTGAGGATTGCCTCTCTCACCACAGCAGTTGGGGCCAGTTGAGAAGCGCCTCCCCGTGGTTGCTGCAGCTCCAGAAGGCACAGCAGCAAGTGCTGATCCGCAGCTCGGTTCCCAGACTCTGGACATGTGTTGGTGGGTCCAGGCCACATATCAGTGAGGGCTAGGTACTGATTCCTGGCTCTGGCCAAACAGCCCCAAGCTTTAGCATCCAGCTCTGGGTCACGTGGTGCTGGGTGCTGATTCCAGAGGCTGGCCTTTAGCTCCTGCCATACAGCTCCTGCCCCAGGCTCTGGTCCCAGGCACTGACCCCAGACCCACATCAGCAGGTGCCAACCCTTAGCTTGATCAGGCTGCAGTAAGGCTCACCAGTCACTCACTAGCTCTGGCTCCCACTGCTACTCCCAGCTCTCCATTTATCTCTTTCTGCATCAGTTCTGGACCGCACTACCTCTCTGGCCCCACATTCATCCTACAAATACGCTGGCACCCAGCTCCTGTCTCTCCTTCTGACCTCCCCATCCTGGGCTTAATTTGTCTTGTGGCTTGTTGAGAAAGACTGGTGATCACAAACATGCAAGTATCATGTTTTCAGAGCAGACTCACTAGTTAGCATGTTTGTGAATATCACTTCTCGCAATCGCCCCTGTAGCTACGAAGTGTCTCGTGAAAAGTGATATACAATTAGCACTTGCCAAAGCATTATTTTTATTACTGAGGCTAAGTCTACACTGCAGGTTATTTTCGGAAAAAGGTACGCATATTGTGAACTGCAATTTGTGTACCTTTTTCTGATTCCTTTTTTGGAAGAGGCTTTTTCAACATTTGGCCCGTCTACCTGGGGCCAAATGTGAGAAAAATCTTCTCTTTCGGACGAGCCCTTATTCCTCATAAAATGAGGAATACAGGACTTCTGAAAGAACACGCTCGCATTTTTGGGAACCGATCTGAGAAAGCGGATGCGTTCCCTGGAAAAAACTCTGTAGTGTAGACATAGCCTGAGTCTGAAAAAGCCACCTACATAAACTGCAATGAATTAGATGTGTATAATTGTGCATTTGTTTTTCCTAAATTTATTTAAATAAAAAGTGTCAATGTGGCCGTCAACAAGAGTTGGTGGCCGCACTTCATCCTTCTCCTCTGAAGTTTTGCACACAGTATAACCTGATGCTAATCAGAGGTACAAGGACGGCTTTATAGTATGGAAAGGACAGATCTATTTTACATGGAACCCCCAAAAATGTGACTTAAGTTTTGCAGAGAATTCTCTTTAGCAATGCGAGTAAATCTGGCATTTTACTAGTTGAACAGGTTGCTAATTAATTAAGCTGAGGATGGAATAGCTAAAAGTAAGGCTTATAATATAACCTGACAAAACTAAATTGAACCCCTTTATATACAATATACTATAAAAACAATCAATCGAGCATATGCAACTACTAATTTACTTGATAAAATGTAAGGATGAGACAGCACATTCTTAGAGCTCCAACTCCTAAGGCTACATCTAGACTGGAATGATTTTCTGCAAATGCTTTTAACGGTAAAGTTTTCCGTTAAAAGCATTTGCGGAAAAGAGCATCTAGATTGGCATGGACGCTTTTCCACAAAAGCACTTTTTGCGGAAAAGCGTCCGTGCCAATCTAGACGCGCTTTTCCGCAAAAAAGCCCCGATCGCCATTTTCGCAATTGGAGCTTTTCTGCGCAAAACAAATCTGAGCTGTCTACACGGCCCTTTTGTGCAAAAGCTTTGCACAAAAAGACTTTTGCCCGAACGGGAGCAGCATAGTATTTCCGCAAGAAGCACTGATTTCAGACAGTAGGAAGTCAGTGTTCTTGCGGAAGTTCAAGCGGCCAGTGTAGACAGCTGGCAAGTTTTTCCGCTAAAGCAACTTGCCAGTCTAGACACAGCCCTAAGAGTATAAGAAAGGTCACACTGGGCAAGACCAATGCTCTATCTAGCCCAATATCCTCTCTTCTAACAGTGGCTAGTGCCAGGTGTTTCAGAAGGAACAAACATGAACCATCCTATTGTCCACTTGCAGCTTCCCGGCAGCTTCTCTCTCAAGCTAAGAGGAGTTTGGGTTGCACAAGGAATGTAAAATAAGGCCCTTTGTGCTTGCCAAGTTAGCATTATAATTTATATTACATAGCCATTTTTCAGTCTACGAACACCTATTATTTGGCTGAATGTCAAATGTCTCCTTGGTGAAGTCTACTCAACTGAAGTTATCTCCCAAAAGAAGTCACAGATGCCTGATCACTTAAAACTAGGGCAAAAGTGCTAGAGAATATAATGAAGTGAACAAATCTGCATTGGCAATGAGAAATGGTAGATTACCTACTAAAGCAGGGGTGGATGCTGCTTGCCAGGGTTAGCCTTTGATGGGCTGCCAGAAGTTTTATTTACCTGCACTTCCACATGCACAGCCAATCGCAGCTCCCATTGGCTGCGGTTCACTGTTTCCCAGCCAATAGGAGCTGCAGAAAATGGCGCAGGCGAGGCCACTATTGCTAGCAGCTCTACTTTTTAGAATGGATTTATATAAAGGTAAAACCAACAGAATAATGTTTCCGTATTTTTTCCACTGAAACCAATCCTGCTTTTATTGTTAGCAAGGGGAATTTTACTTTTCACTGGGCCAGGATCAGCATTAGTCTGGTTCCTAGGCATATTTTGACACACAATACCTTGGAAGAAGTTGCTTTACCTTCCTGTATCTTAGTTTACTCATCTAGAAAATGGGGAAAGAATGATACCTTTGTAAAAGTAGGAGATCTATCATCCAAAAGAGCTATGCAAGAGCTAAATAATATTAGATTCTAATATTTGCATATATCAACACATGAATTATTTAAATACTAGACCTTCAATAATTCAAGTGTCAAAGATCTGTCTTAACTATAAATAAAGCATGAACACCGAGAATTAAAGCAGTTACTGCATCTTCAAACTCAACTGACCAGTTAGATATTGCCATTAATTTGATCTTTTATCAACAGAGAGTAGAACAGGGACTTGATCATTCTCACAAGAGTGCAAATAGGTTTTTGCTGTTTTTAAACTACTTTAATAAAATGATAGGCTGTCAAATTTCTGCTTCTAAAATAGTAAGTAAAGAATAAACATTAATTTTTGTAAAGGACTGTTTTATTTAGCACAAGCAAAGCACTCATTTAATTTCTACACCACCATGAAGCTGGCAAAAAGCAAATTATCCTTTCCAGGAAAACACATGGATCCCTGTGGTGACTAATCAGTACCACAAGGAAAGCAAGGCATCATGTAATAAAATGAATTGAGAAGAGATACTCAATGTATTAGCTCTTTCTCTGCAACAAGGGTGGGCAAGAGGTGGTTAGCAGTGCAGATCCAGCCTGCCAAGCTGCCGGATCCAGCCTGCGGTTGCCCTGCTGGCACCTTTACTACAGAGCAGCTGCAGCCGCTCTAAAAAGTGGGCTAACTGCTCTGCAGCCTGGGCAAGGAGGAAAAAGCTTTGCGTACTGTCCCCGCCCCCTAAAAAAATTTCCAAGATCCCAATGTCCAGTTTCTGGCCAATAGGAGCTGAAAAAATTTCACTGAAGTCTGGTACAGACAATGAAGCCTCCTCTCTCCTGGTGTTGGAGCAGAGTCCCATGGAGCATCCCCCCTCCCACACTCAGGCAGGGAGCCTCTCTCAGGTTCCTGCAAAGCTGCTGGCTGGCAGTCATCTAGGTAAGTGCCTTCCAGCCAGAGCCTGCCTCCTCTCTCCTCACAACTACCTGCCCCCAGCTACTACCCAAACCCTCTGTATCCCCTCTTCCCATCTCCTCCAGGTCACAACTCCCTCCCAGACCCTGCACCCTCTCCTGTACTCCTCCCCCAGGCCAGAATCCTTTCCTGCACCCCAATCCACTGTTCCACATCCCCACCCAAATCCTCTGTACTCTGTCCCCCCAGGTCACAACTCCCTGCCAGACCCTGCACCCTCTCCCAACCCCCACATCCCAGGCCAGAATCCTCTCCTGTACCCATAACCCCTCCTGGACCCTGCACCCCAAGCCCTTGTCTCAGATCATAACCTACTCCTTCACCCAAACTCGCTCTCAGGCCCCACACTCCCTTCTGCACCCCAGTCCTCTATCCTAAGCTCCCTTTTCCCTTCCTGCTGTCCCACATCCCCCTCTCCCCTCCACAGAAATGCAGCCCATATCCACTTAAAATCTTGGAGTGGCCCTCCATTAAAAATTATTGCCCACCTGTGCTCTGCAGCCATATGGATTTTTTCCTTAAACTTGAAATAAATTAATATCTAACAGCATATAGTAGTAACTCCAAATTTAATAGGCTTACTACATTTCAATGTTATAAACCCAATGCTTTGGGTTTATTTATATGAACAGCTCAACTTTATTCACTTCATCAAGTTTTCGTTAGAACCTGTAATATAAAATTAATCTTCTATGTGTATAAAGGGAGCTTTGTGATAGATATTTTAAATATCAGACATCCATTTAAGATGGTACTCTGGCAAGGGAAAAAAGATCCATAGTACTATCAATATTCTGTAACCATTCTATTTCTGAACTTATTAGGTAATGAGTTAGAGCGCACTACACACACTCAGGTTCTCTGTTAACATCTGAAGTTTGTTTTGAAACAGGACGGGACAAGGAACTCAATGTCCAAGAAATTCTCAGCAAGGATTTCCAGATTTCAGGGGATCAAAATAGACTGGACTCCTGCTAGTAACATACAAAAGGAATAAGAAAGTCATAGTTTGTAGGAAGGCAACCTAGAGATTACGTCTTTTCCTGCGTAGCAAGAAATGCAAGATATGCATACACAATTTCACAATCATTTACAGGAGCAGAGTGTGCTGTTTCAGCAGTGACTCTCTGTCATCTTTCCTCAGTTTACAAGTTATTTTTTAACTCTCTACGGAATGTCAGTAAACATATTGGGCCTTATTCTCCATTGCTACCATGCATCTTGTGAAACTGTTTCCACTTGTGCAACATGAGTGGTAGATAATATTGATTTAGTAGCATTTTTCAACTCTTATTCTTCAGCAGATCTCATGGTAAATTAAAGTTTGGATTCTATGTAGAAAAGCTCAATGAGCAGTTATGATTTGAAAAAAGTATTGTGGGATTCTATCTAGTTTTCTATCTGGCTCTGCACTGTCCAAGGTCCAGCACCCGCCTTAGTCAAGAAACAGCAGAGTAACTTGCAGTTTATAGAAATTTAGTAGTATTGGTACATGCTAAAGAGCCCTCTCAGCCATAGATTAATATTGTAAACTTCTCTTTAGTACCATTCTTTCCTGTTACACCCACACACTATTTAATTCAATTTATAATTATAGCTTTGCTTACAAATGTGTGTATATCATGTGCAAATGGAGGAGTGATGCATCTTCCTAATTTTCACATGGTTCCAGGCAATGAATAATTTCATCCTTTGAGAAGTTACATCTGTTTCAAAGACTCTGGAAAAATCAGTAACCTCTGAAATTTTCTACTAGTAAGAAGCCTTCACCTCAATTCAGGCAGAATGTGAAAACTATAACGTTGTTGGCAATGATTATGTATGTCAGAACAATCTGTAGCTTTATTATATGGACCCCTCATATGTTTTATACCTCAATCTTTACAGCTCATTTTTGCAGATCCAGATATGGATACAGATACAGATATCCAGGTAGGCCTCTACCCATCAAGCTGCAATGTGTAATGGCAAATGTACATTAGGGCTGTGTCAACATTGGCATCCCTTTCCGGAAAAGGGATGCTAATGAGACACATTGCAATTGCAAATCCGCGGGGGATTTAAATATCCCCGCGGCATTTGCATTTACATGGCTGCCGCTTTTTTCCGGCTTGGGGATAAGCCGGAGAAAAGCGCCAGTCTAGACGTGATTCTCCGGAAAATAAGCCCTTTTCTAGAGGATCTCTTATTCCTTATTTCAAGTAGACTGCCGCTTTTCTCCGGCTTATCCCCAAGCTGGAAAAAAGCGGCAGCCATGTAAATGCAAATGCCGCGGGGGATATTTAAATCCCCCGCGGATTTGCAATTGCGATGTGTCTCATTAGCATCCCTTTTCCGGAAATGCACAAAGTCGTTGTATATTTAACACAAATTAAAATAATGCACAATTCTGTAAACAGTGATGCTAGGTTATTCCATTGGATCATTATCTAGGGACTTGGTGGATTCTCCATTGTTTGACTTTTTAAATCAAAACCGGATCTCCTTTTAAAAGAGGTATTTTAGATTAAACAGGCTTGATGCATAAATTACTGGGCAAAAGTCTTTGCTCTTGATTCTCTGATCACAGTAGACTAATCTAGCCTTTAAAAAAAAATCTATAAAATCATACAAGAAACATAGGACCTAAGATATAAGAAGCTTTCAAAGAAATAAAAAGGCTCAAGCCTAAATTACATTTTACCTTAAGCAGCCCTATCATAGATACTGACATGGCTCCCATTAACACAGTATTTGAGTCTCAGAATCTTTAACATATTTATCTTTAAAATACCCACATGAGGACAAAGTCATATTGGCATCCCCATTTTACTGATGAGAAACTGAGGCAAAAACTAACTGACTACGATCAAACAGGAATCTGTGGTGGAGCAGAAAAATGGAACCTGCGTCTTATGAGTCCCATGCTAGAGCCTGAACCACTGGATCCTCCTTGCTCTTCTTCTTGTTTGTGTTACAAGACAAGGCCCAGCATACTCTTAGTCAACATCTGTCCCGAGCCCTACCTTGGGAAGAGATCACTATGTAAAAAAAAAATACGACCTTTCAGATATTCAATCTACATTGTTGGCATAAATATGGTTTGGTACATTTCTAAACATTTTAGCCTCATTTAGACACTAGCTCTTTCTGTGTGGAACAGTTTTTCCGCGTGTGAATGACTGAATTCTCTTGGCATTGAGCCCAGTTTGGCTTTATTATGCAAAGAATCCAGCATGCTATTTTGAAACATGGATTCATAAACAGAGAAGGCAATATTCAAGCTCTTGCAATACCTCAGCACTTTACAAGGCAAAGGCAACCCTGAATTTATAACAATGGAATAGGGAGATTTTTACAAGTTATCTTGCTTCTAGAACGAAGAGGGAACAAACAAAAAGATTGAAATGCAGAGCTACATGTTTTAAACACCAATAGTCGGCTATTGCATTAGCAAAACTAATACAGAAGCACAAAGTAAACAAGACTCCAGATTTGCTCAAGCATGCAAACCCAATATTTAAAACATTACTGTATTTTATTTTTAACACACTATTTTGTATGTTCAATAGAAAATACCTGCAAGACATGCACAGTTTTATTAATTCTTAATGCTCATTTTGAAGACTGAGACCATCAGTCTACTACCTGCATTTTCAAGGATCGTTCTAGCAGGCCTGATTACCACCAATCCTTTATGGGAAATTAAATTTGGAAGGAGAAAACTGTCTCTTACGGTTTCTCTCTGTATTGTTTATTTTACTGGGTATCTCATGGTGAACATACTACTTCAAGAACACTATTTGCTTTAATACTGCTGATTGACTAATCTAGTCATCTCCATATTAAAGAACCAGGGCTAATATGATAATGATCTTGAAAAGTGACCCATTAATAAAGTGTAAACCACTGTGAATTTGTCATACAATACTTATTTTATAACAGCCGCTAAAAGAAGACAACTTAATGGTCCCACATGAGTCTGACTGCACAGAAGAGTGACTGTATAATATAGGATAGAAAAAAAAACCACCTTATTTCCTTCCATGCTCTTTTTCTACTCATACAAAGTGTCACCATTAATTTGAATCCTTCTTTTCTCATATGCATCTTTTATTGGGTTTGGTTTTCTTCAAAGTCTACAAGTCAATACCGGGTACTTTAAAGTAAAAGAAAAATGTCAGTCAATAAGACAATTAGTAATTTTAGAGTAGTGATAGAAACGTAGCCATGTTAGTCTGGGGTAGCTGAAGCAAAATGTTTTAGAGTAACACACATGCTTGCATTGCATTAAAGGTGTGAATAGGGAAGAAACACTGGATAGATTATTTTTATTGTGGGGTCTCTGAGCAGATCTATACTGCAGCTGGGAACATACCTCCCAGCCAGAGTATACATACAGGTGTACACATTGTTCCAGATACGGCTTTTTAGTAAAGCCACCTGAGTATGGAACAAGGAGTTGGGCAGGCTATTAATAGGGCAGCTAGCTTTTGCTGCTGCTACCTCTCTTGCAACATCCACACTGCTATTTTAATCATGTTAGCTCAAGCTAGGCTCATGTGTGTTTGTCTACCCAGATTTGGAGGTTCACCTAGCTATAGTAGGGAAGGTGACTGTCAAAGGACCTAAAAACATACACAAGTGTGACAACCAAACATGAAACTATCTAGGAAGTTTTCATTTTTGGGGAAAACAGCCTGGCATAACACTCCCCTAAATTACCACCTCAAGCTGAGGCAACTGGAGCTCAAACAGGGGTAGTTGGAGACAGCCTGGTGTGCAACTTAGCAACTGAACCACACGGAAATAAGATGAAAGTGGTCCCCTGTAATGCCCATCCATTTGGATCTAGATGATGTTCTTCTCTGACTCTTACAAAAGGGAGGAAGACTGGAGGGAAGTATATGTATGTGTAGGTGCAAGGTGTACATTTCCTCAATATTCTGAAATAGCTTTGTTTGGGTGAACACATAAAAGTTATGTGAGAGATATTCACAACTAATTTAAATATTGTTTGTAGCCTTTAATTTAACAAGAAAAGAGAAAGAAAAATTGTATGTAATTCTCACAAATATAAACCTGAATGATGTTAAATATTTGTCCCGAAAAAAATTGAGCTCTGTCTTTTGCTTCAACAAAAAGAGTAGGCTGAAGTGCAAGAAAGTGGAAGTAATTGAATATAAGGATATTGGTTTCCCTTTTTCATTGGCCCAAAAGAATTTAAGTTAGCATCTACTTTATTAGTTATGATTCATGTAATGCACAAGAGAACAGACAAAAAACCCAGTGTCTATTTAAGTTTCAGAATTCTGAATGGTAATAATCCCAATATATGAGTATGGCTTCATAGAAGTCAAAATATACTACTTCAGCAGAACCTCTGGTTCACGCAGTCAAAATATATTTTAATTGGACAAGAATGGCAAATCCATACCTTTGAGCTAAAATAATAAACATCTACAATTAAATAATTGAAAAAGCCTTAACTGAAGATACAATGAGAAGTCCTGTGGCACCTTATAGACTAACAGATGTATTGCAGCATAAGCTTTCGTGGGCAAAGACCCACTTCATCAGATGCACGAAGTGGTTCTTTGACCACGAAAGCTTATGCTGTTAGTCAAACTGTTAGTCTATAAGGTGCCACAGGACTTCTCATTGTTTATGCAGATTCAGACTAACATGTTTCTGGACTGCATTGGAGACAACTTTCTGTTTCAGAAGGTTGAAAAAGCTACCAGAGGAGAAGCTGTTCTGGATTTGGTTTTAACAAATAGGGAGGAACTAGTTGAGAACTTGAAAGTGGAAGACAGTATAGGGGACAGTGATCATGAAATAATAGAGTTCATGATCTTAAGGAAAGGTAGAGGGGAGACCAGCACAATTGAGGTAATGGATTTCAGGAAGGCAGATTTTGATAAGCTCAGAGAACTTGTAGGTAAGGTCCCATGGGAAGCAAGACTGAAGGGAAAAACAACTGAGGAGAGTTGGAAGTATTTCAAAGGGACGTTGTTAAGGGCCCAAAAGCAAACAATTCCGCTGTGTAGGAAAGATAGAAAATATGGCAAAAGACCAGCTTGGCTTAACAAGGAGATCTTGCACGATCTCAAAATAAAAAAGGAGTCATATAAAAAATGGAAACTAGGACAACTAACAAAGGATGAATATAGGCAAGCAACACGGGAATGCAGGGGCAAGATTAGAAAGGCAAAGGCACAAAATGAGATCAAACTAGCTACAGGCATAAAGGGAAACAAGAAGACCTTTTATAAATACATTAAAAGCAAGAGGAAGACCAAGGACAGGGTAGGCCCACTGCTTAGTGAGGAGGGAGAAGCAGTAACAGGGAACTTGGAAATGGCGGAGATGCTCAATGACTTCTTTGTTTCGGTCTTCACCGAGAAGTCTGGAGGTGTGCCTAACGTAGTGAATACAAGCAGAGAGAGGGTAAGTTTAGAAGATAGGATACACAAAGAACAAGTTAAAAATCACTTCGGAAAGTTAGATGTCAGCAAGTCACCAGGTCCTGATGAAATGCATCCCAGGATACTCAAGGAGCTGATAGAGGAGGTATCCGAGCCTTTAGCTATGATCTTTGAAAAATCATGGCAGACAGGGAAGATCCCAGAAGACTGGAAAAGGGCAAATATTGTGCCCATCTATAAAAAGGGGAATAAGAACAACCCAGGAAACTACAGACCGGTCAGTTTAACGTCTGTCCCAGGGAAGATAATGGAGCAGGTAATTAAGGAAATCATATGCAAACACTTGGAAGGTAATAAAGTGATAGGGAATAGCCAGCATGGGTTTGTGAAGAACAAGTCATGCCAAACTAATCTGATAGCTTTCTTTGATAAGATAACGAGCCTTGTGGATAAGGGAGAAGCGGTAGATGTCATATACCTAGACTTTAGTAAGGCATTTGATACGGTCTCGCATGATATTCTTATTGATAAACTAGGCAAATATAACTTAGATAGGGCCACGATAAGGTGGGTGCATAATTGGCTGGATAACTGTAGTCAGAGAGTTGTTGTTAACGGTTCTAAATCCTGCTGGAAAGGGATAACAAGTGGAGTTCCTCAAGGGTCTGTTTTGGGACCCGTACTGTTCAAGATCTTCATCAATGATGTAGATATTGGGATAGAGAGTACGCTTATTAAGTTTGCAGATGATACCAAACTGGGTGGGGTTGCGACTTCTTTGGAGGATAGGGACATAATTCAAAATGACCTTAGCAAGTTAGAGAAATGGTCAGAGGTAAACAGGATGAGGTTTAATAAAGAGAAATGCAAAGTGCTCCACTTAGGAAGGAACAATCAGTTCCATACATACAAGATGGGAAGCGACTGTCTAGGAAGGAGCATGGCGGAAAGGGATCTAGGGGTCATAGTGGACCACAAGTTGAATATGAGTCAACAGTGTGATGCTGTTGCAAAAAAAGCAAATATGATTCTAGGTTGTATCAACAGGTGTGTTGTAAGCAAAACTCGTGAAGTCATTCTGCCGCTCTACTCCGCACTAGTTAGGCCTCAGCTGGAGTACTGTGTCCAGTTCTGGGCGTCACATTTCAAGAAAGATGTGGAGAAATTGGAAAGGGTACAGAGAAGAGCGACAAGAATGATTAAAGGTTTAGAGAACATGACCTATGAAGCCAGGCTTCATGAACTGGGCTTGTTTAGTTTGGAAAAAAGAAGATTAAGGGGGGACATGATAGCGGTTTTCAAATATCTAAAAGGGTGTCACAAGGAGGAAGGAGAAAATTTGTTCCTCTTGGTTTCTGAGGACAGGACAAGGAGTAATGGGCTTAAAGTGCAGCAGGGGAGGTTTAGATTGGACATTAGGAAAAAATTCCTAACTGTCAGGGTGGTCAAATATTGGAATAAATTGCCAAGGGAGGTGGTGGAATCTCCCTCTCTGGAGATATTTAAGAACAGGTTAGATAGACATCTGTCAGGGATGGTGTAGACGGAGCTTGGTCCTGCCTTGAGGGCGGGGGGCTGGACTCGATAACCTCTCGAGGTCCCTTCCAGTCCTATTATTCTATGATTCTATGATTCTATGACTACCCCTCTGATACTTAACTGAAGAGAGAATTAGTCACCTAGATCAGCCGCTCAAACTGGAGGTCGGAACCCCAAAGTATGTCACTATCCATTTTAATGGGTCCACCAGGCCTGGTTTAAACTTCCTGGGCTCTGGGGCTGAAGTCTAAGCTCCAGAGTTTCAGCTCTGGGCATCTGGCCTCTTGCTTAAAGGCCTCCTGCCCGGTCTGAAGCCCTTGGGCTTAAATTCCAAGGCAGAAGGGCTCGGGCTTCCCCGCCCATCCAGTGAGTGGGGTTCAGGCTCAGGATGTTAAGGAGTGGGTATTTGGCTAATCGTGTAGTTTATACAATTTGTATCGACTACACAATTAGTTGCTAAGGGGAGACAGTTTGCAGACCTGCCATGGGATAGGTCCAGGACCCAGTACAAGCCAGAATTGAGCAGTCCCAGCTTACATCAGCTCTGGGACTGCTACAGCTCTGCCTTTTAAATATAGTAAGAGCTGCGATCCCTTGCTACATTTGAAAGGCAGAACCGCAGCAGTCCCAGCCTGGGCCACCATGAATAGGGACTGCTGCTGGAGCAGCCTCCGCTAACCCCTTCCCACCGCTGCTGCATCTGATAGAGCCAGTAACAGGGGAGAAGGCAGCACCACAGAAACAAAGCCAGGTCCCTCCAGCACTAAGTCAACTCCCCCCACCCACTTGCACCAGCTCCTGCCCTACCCCCTTGCTGCCTCTGATACAGAGGCAGCAAGGGCAGAGGAAGCAAACTTCAGCTTATTGGATAGTCGAGTACTCGACTACTTGCTTACATGCTTAGTTCAGGCAGGTTCAAGCTTTGGTCCTGTATCCTGGGGTTCTATAATAATTTTTGCTGACAAAGGGGGTCTCAGTGCAATGAAGTCTGAGAACCCCTGAACTAGATAGTTGTATGAAATGGAGGGACCATTAATCATCACTCCTTTTAACATAAAAAAGATGCTTAAAAAATCCAAACATTTGCTTTACTGACATCTATAAAAAATTGCCCAGGAACATATTAGGATTTAGAAAATGTTCTACCTATTTTGGATGCCTCAAAATAAAGCCTGGGTGGGTAGCCTAATATTTTCTGGAAAGAAAAAAAGAAGACAGTTTAATGAGATACGGCTTCTTTTTCCTGAATCTGGGTGACTTGTTAATGTTTATAAACAAAATATTTTAGTCAAGAAGCAGCCAGAACACCAACACTGAGGCTACATCTACAGGACAGCGGGGATTCATACTCTGAGATCAATCTACTAGCAGTCGATTTAGCAGGTCTACTGAAGACTCGTCAATTTGATTGCAGATAGCAATCTGCAGCAGGGCCATAACAAGGGCAAGGCGAATGAGGCATTTGCCTCAGATGCATAGCTGAGGGGGGGGGTGCAGAAAAGACCACTACTACGTTGTCTTCACTCATGCCTCGCGCCACATCAGCACCCCCACCTACGCTGAGGATGGTCTTGCCTCAGGCGCAGAATTAGCTAGTTACAACTCTGCTCTGCAGTTGACCCCTGTACTCTATTCCCAATTAGAAGAATAAGGTAAATTGATGGGCGAGTTTCTCCTGTTGATCCCCCACGGGGAGGACCTGTGGTTGTTCCCCATGCGCTTGTGCAGCCACTCAGGACAAATTCAGATGTCACCCAGCTGATTAGAAGAGCACCCACAACTATGTTTTTTTTGTTTCTAGTAGGGATGTGATTGGCTAACCAGTTAGCATCACCCTCATCGGAGCAGCCTCCGGACTAAAGCAGTTGTTTAGCCAGTTAAACAACATTTAACCAGTTAACTGATTAAAAGGGATTTTACATCTCTAGTTTCTACATATTTGCACATGCCTCAGTGCACATTTTATTTTCCATTTCTGTGCCTTGAATCATATTAGAGAGCAATGTCTGTCATAGGCTAGCTGCCGTGAACAGCACGCTGCCTGGGCTATATTTCATGCTCAGATCACATTGTTGCAAACATAATATCACCTATATCTGTGGAGAGTCTCCTTTGACCAAATGTGATCCAAGTTTGGCCGTTTGTTTTCACCAAGACTTAATCTATACATGTAAATCATTGAAAGTTTTCATATCCAGAGCACAATCCCAGAACCTCTTTTTTTCCACTGAGCAGACATTCAAACCGCGCGTGTGTTTTTTCAGTCACGTTTGCCACTACAGAATTCACCCCTCCCATTTTAAACAAACTGAAAAGACATTTTTTTGTTCATTTTAAAACTATTTATCCCAGAGTTCTGAGTTGATAGTCCTGTCATATTTATTCTTCTAGTGCAAGATTAAGGGATGAAATGTCAGACTTTGCTGCCACACTAAGATTTCTTCCAGCACTTAACACTGGATATATGTCATGTCCAAATGGCATATTTATAGTATCCATTTTGTTCCTATTTTATCAAGAACCAGAACATGCAGAAAATCATCTACACCGGAAGGAAACGAAGAACTGTATGAAAAATACAGGATAAAATGCAATACGGCGTCATGATGTTATACACAAACCATGCGTTTGTATCACAGTATATGATTTATGGCAATAGTCATGCAACAGTGTCTTTTACATTGACTTCACATGAAACATGAAATAAAGGATATCCTTTAAAATTAAGGTCAGGTGACTGTACAAGGAGTGGGCCACAATGTGTATGGAAAGAAAAAAGCATGAACAGGAGGAGGCAAACATAAGGCATGCCCTCAGACTTCCTGTTGCTCAACTTCATCCATAACAAGGGACACTTTGTTAGATGTTTGATAAATTT
Organism: Pelodiscus sinensis; assembly: GCF_052426305.1. Lineage (NCBI taxonomy): Eukaryota > Metazoa > Chordata > Testudines > Trionychidae > Pelodiscus > Pelodiscus sinensis. The sequence goes on from NC_143052.1 coordinate 242,751,710, forward strand.
GTCATGTGTGTCAGTCTCTATCTGGTCTTGCATCCTCTCTGGGGTGCTTCCTGTCTACTGAACCAAAAACAGTAGACACAAGGTCAAGCTGCTGCAGGTGTGGAAGAGGAAGAGAATTTTTCAGAACAGGATATTATTCCTCTGTACAATACAGCATGGGCAGATATTGTATTTTCAAGAAAGTCCAAACCTGTGAAATCTTTTCAAAACATTGTAATTATCAAAGCAAAATATTCAGGGATGATGCAAGACATAATGCACAACGCAGAATTCCCAAGGCAAAGAATTCATACTGAGGTGATAAAATCATTTAAGAGAACACAGTCACCCGGTTTGCTATGTAGGTACAGATCTAGATTAAAATCTGCCTCAAATCACTCATCTGCTTCTAAATCTGACAAACAGAAACTTTAGGAAGGAAGGAAGGAAAGAAAGTTGAACAACCTAGAAAGGAACATTATTTAAAAAAGTTTTAAAAGCTGGGACCAGATACTTGGATATGTATTCAAAAGCTTTGTACAATAGTTTGTTCCTCTGGCAAATGGTTGTATGCAGAAGGGCAGTTAAAGGAGGTAATGAAAAGCCCTCACCCCCATTGCAATAGTTACCATTATCAACTTCTCTAGCAAGTCCTTTGTAGACAGACAATACTTTGTGAACGGCATCAACCAGCAATGAAAGCAGGGATGGTCAAAAAAAAATTTCATCTCAAGTTCAAAGGTTTCCTATTAAACGTTTAAAGAAAAAAGCCAAACAAGTTGAAAAACCAACCCTCTGAAATTTCACACTAAAGGATTACCCCCTTTAAAATCCAACCCCAGTTATGAAATAACCACCAGCTGCCTTCATAGTATTTGCCAAGCTGTAACCAGTGTTTTGTCAACATGTCTATAAAAGTGTTTCCATAGAGAAGGTACTTCTCAGTACAGTACTTTTACAATTACAATTGGGAAACAGAAAAAGGGAATTACACAAAAATGAGGCGGTTAGTTAAACAGAAATTAAAAGGCAAAGTGACTAGAGCCAAAACCCTGAAAGCTGCATGGAAACTTTTCAAAGACACCATAATAGAGGCCCAACTTAAATGTATACCCCAAATTAAAAAACATAGCAAGAGACCTAAAAAAGTGTCACCGTGGCTTAACCACCATGTAAAAGAAGCAGTGAGGGACAAAAAGGTATCTTTTAAGAAGTGGAAGTCCAATCCTAGTGAGATAAATAGAAAGGAACATAAACACAGTCAAATCAAGTGTAAAAATGCAATAAGAAAAGCAAAAAAAGATTTTGAGGAACAGCTAGCCAAAAACTCAAAAAGAAATAACAAAATGTTTAAGTACATTAGAAGCAGGAAGCCTGCTACAAAACCTGTGGGTCCCCTAGATGACCGAGCTATAAAAGGAGCAATCAAGGACGATAAAGCCATTGCAGAGAAACCAAATGATTTCTTTGCTTCAGTCTTCACGGCTGAGGATGTTGGGGAGATTCCCGAATCTGCACCGTCCTTTGTGGGTGATGAATCTGAGGAACTGTCCCGGATTGAAGTGTCATTAGAGGAGGTTTTGGAACAACTAGAAAAACTTAATGTTAACAAATCTCCGGGACCAGATGGCATTCATCAAAGGGTTCTAAAAGAACTAAAATGGGAAACTGCTGAGCTATTATCTGTGGTTTGTAACCTATCCTTTAAATCAGCTTCCGTACCTAATGACTGGAAGGTAGCCAATGTGACACCAATATTTAAAAAGGGCTCTAGAGGCGATCCTGGCAATTACAGACCGGTAAGTCTAACTTCAGTACCGGGAAAATTAGCAGAAACAATAGTGAAGAATAAAATTGTGAAGCAAGTAGAAGAACATAATTTGTTGGACAAAAGTCAACATGGTTTCTGTAAAGGGAAATCCTGTCTTACTAATCTATTAGAATTCTTTGAAAGGGTTAACAAACATGTAGATAAGGGGGATCCAGTAGATATAGTATACTTAGATTTTCAGAAAGCCTTTGACAAGGTCCCTTACCAAAGGCTCTTGTGTAATTTACACGGCCATGGGATAAGAGGGAAGGTCCTTTCTTGGATTGAGAACTGGTTAAAAGACAGGAAACAAAGGGTAGGAATAAATGGTAAATTTTCAGATTGGAGAGGGGTAACTAGTGGTGTCCCCCAAGGGTCAGTCCTGGGACAAAACCTTTTCAACTTATTCATAAATGATCTGGAGAAAGGGGTAAACAGTGAGGTGGTAAAGTTTGCAGATGACTATCCTAAACAGTTTGGTATCAAGACAGAAGCAGACTGTGAGGGACTCCGAGAAGAACTCACCAAACTGAGTGATTGGGCAACAAAATGGCAAATGAAATTTAATGTGGATAAGTGTAAAGTAATGCACATCAGGAAAAATAACCCCAACTATACATACAGTATGATGGGGGCTAATTTGGCTACGGCAAATCAGGAAAGAGATCTTGGAGTTATCGTGGACAGTTCTCTGAAAACTTCCACGCAGTGTGCAGCGGCGGTCAAAAAGGCAAATAGGATGCTAGGAACTATTAGGAAAGGGATAGAAAATAAGACCCAGAATATTTTGCTGTCCCTGTATAAAACTATGGTACGCCCACATCTTGAATACTGTGTACAGATGTGGTCTCCTCACCTCAAAAAAGAGATTTTGGCCTTAGAAAGGGTTCAGAAAAGGGCAACTAAAATGATTAGGGGTTTGGAACGGGTCCCATATGAGGAGAGGGTAAAACGACTGGGACTTTTCAGTTTAGAGAAGAGGAGACTGAAGGGGGATAGGATAGAGGTCTATAAAATCATGAGTGGTGTGGAGAGGGCCGATAAAGAAAAGTTATTTATTAGTTCCCTAAATAGAAGAACTAGAGGACACCAAATGAAATTAATGGGTAGCAGGTTTAAAACTAATAAAAGAAAGTTCTTCTTTACACAGCGTGTAGTCAGCCTGTGGAACTCCTTGCCAGAAGAGGCTGTGAAGGCTAGGACTATAACAGAGTTTAAAGAGAAGCTAGATAATTTCATGGAGGTTAGGTCCATAAAAGGCTATTAGCCAGGGGATAAAACGGTGTCCTTGGCCTCTGTTTGTCAGAGGCTGGAGAGAGATGGCAGAAGACAAATCACTTGATCGTGTCTTCGGTCCACCCTCTCTGGGGCACCTGGTGCTGGCCACTGTTGGCAGACAGGATACTGGGCTAGAAGGACCTTTGGTCTGACCCAGTACGGCCGTTCTTATTTGCATCTGTCTTCCTGTCAACAACACTGACTTCTATCTTACATATCTGTGACCCAGTAATTCACCTGGAGCTATATTAAATGTACTAGTCGAAACATAACTAACTATATATACACAACTACAAATTCTACTCTTCAGACTCTTCTCAGTTTAACTCTAAAAATAGCTTTGTCAGAAGCTAACAATGAATAAAAATGTTTAAGTACACCATTAATTCAGTTAGCATATTGTATGTATCAATTACTACCCAGCTCAACTTTCCAAGCCAAGTCTTAGTAACAAGCAATTATTTGAAATATAAAATCAAATTTAAATTGCAACCAACACCAAAATACCATTCTATAAGTGCATGTATATGTGCAGATCATGCTGAATGAATATGAACAAACTACAAATAAGACTAACTTCCCACCCCTCCCCCCCCAAAAAAACCCACACTTACTAGGAAACCAACAATTAGTAGCTCTTCCACTAGCTCTCCAAAACTAGATTCTGCAAAGCAGCTGTGATTTTAGCAATGTAGGAACTGAAACATTAAAACTAACATTGCTAAAAGAAAGAAACAAACATTGGGTAACGTAGGAGCAACTTAGTTTAGTCATATAATTGTCTAAGTCACTCAAAAAACAAGATTAACTTTTAGCTTCATACATACCAACCTTTTTTTGTTGTTTTGACTCAAATTTCAAACATGTACTAATCTCTTCCTTTGGCCATTTACTTTGTTAATTTGAAAAAGAGGGTACAGTACAGGGTGTTTGATGCTCTACACACAAATGCTGAACTCCAGAGATAACCTGAATCTCAAGTTCAGTAGAACAGACATAGTAAGTTTTGCAAAGTACATTCCCAGTGAAACTTGTTTCCATGGAAGCAAATAGCTACAGATGCTTTACCATTCAACAGGGAAACATTTCTGCAGCAAGATCCTTGCTCACATGCAAAACTGAATTCCACACATTTTTTTTTTTTTTTTTTTGCGCAAAACACAATTTATCCTGACAACTGAGGAAGAAATCTTCAACCTCACTAACTCCTTGTGTTTTTAGGGCCACTTTATGCCACTCCATCTGGCATTGGAAGGATTCCCCAGAGCAGATGCTGCACAGGTCCCACAGATCACCTCAAACCCTGAAGTATGAGTCAGTCTGCAGATCCCAGGGAGTGCTGCCCCTACAGAAAGCCCAAAGAGGCTGATGTACCTTAGAGCAATGATTTTCCCTCCCCCCCCCCCCGCCCCATGACCCAGCTGAAGAAAATTATTGGATGCCTGTGACCCAACTATTTGACTAGTGTGGACTCTGGGGTGAGGCAGAGGACGAGAGCTTTGGGCTGTAGGAGGGAGCTCTGGCATTGAAGCGGGAGTGAGGGCTGTTGCAGGAGGGGCTTACCCTGAGCAGCTTCCAGTCAGAGGTGCAGCAGGGATGCTAAAACAGGTTTCCTGCCTCTCCTGGCACTGCAGACCATGCTTGTCTCCCCCAGTCCTATCTTCACCGACTGCACATGCTTGTGTGTTCTCTTCCCCCTGAGGAGCTAGGCCTGTTGCCAACTGCTGCTGGAGCGCAGTGCAGTCTGCAGTGCCAGGACAGGCAGGTAGCTGCCTTAGCACCCCCACTGGTCACCTGATCCCCCTGTAGCAAGGAGACCCAGTACTTGACCTTCCATGATCCAGTACTGGGTCATGACTCAGTTTGAAACCCCTGCCTTAGAGTGTGACTACACTATAAAAACCTGCAGCATCAGTGTGGTTGGCTCAGGTCAGCTCATTTGGACTCCTGGGACTATAAAATTGCAATGTAGATGTTCAGCCTCAGGCTGGACTCTGTGATTTGAGACCCCACAAGTAAGGTATTTCTTAGCTCCAGCTCCAGCCTGAGTCCAAACATCTACACTGGTATTTTCAGACATGCAGCCTGAGCCACAGGAGCCCAAATCAACTGGCCCAGGCTCTGAGACTTCATGCTGCTTGTTGATTATTGCAGTGTAAACATACCCTTATAGCTCCCAGGAATGTCAAAATTATGCCAGGAACCATCTAGTCAAAGTCACCTGAACTTCCACTCTCCCCGAGCTAAGCTCCCTTAAAAGGCAGAGCATGGAACTTCATTATGCAAATTTAACACCACAGGCATGCCGTTTGCTGCTGTGAGCACCCAATTCATCACTTCGCTTTTACACCTCTTAATTAGAAGCAATAAGTCTTTTGACCTGAATTGTGACAGCTACAAATAAAATGATAACTTGATGATTTGCCTTGAAATTGATAGTATTTTTAAGATAGACGGAAGTGAATTTGTTGGCAAAATTAAAAAAATAAAATCTCTTACTTGAATCATCATGCATGCTCTCTTACAATCCTTCATTCAGTGTTTACACTGACTTGAAAACAATTCCCACCTACACTGGCATCTTTTCATTGCTAACTACAGCAAGAGTGACTCCTGAGGGAGAAGAGAGATGGTCCTCCTATGGATCTGTAACTGGTTAAGAATCAGGAAGCAAATGACAGGAATAAATTATCAGTTTGCACAATGGAAAGAGGTGAACAACGTGGTCCACTTTTGTGTAATTGCTGAATTACCCCCAGTGAGGGGTGGCAGTCAGCTTGCACCTGCAGCTCTGCTTCCAGGGATCTGGCTGTTGCCCCCACACTGCTGTCACCTCCCTGAGAGCCAATGCATGCCAGGAGACAGCTTCTAAGCTGTTTCCCAGCATACACCAGCTCCTACCTGCAGCCCTACTCCTGAGGAGCCAGCTGCTGTCCCCCACTACTGCTTCTGACAAAGAGCGGGGCAGGAGTCCGCATGTAACCATGAATGTTAACTGATTACAGTGTCAAACCTTCACATCCCTAATACAGAGGAAATGGAAAAGGTGCAAAGACGGGCATCAAAGGAACAACTTCATGGAAGACAGGTCCATCAATGGCTACTAGCCAAAAAAAGTCAGGGATGTTACTCCATTGTCAAAATAACCCTAAACAACTTTGACTCCCAGAAGCCAGGCAAGGAACATGAGTTGGATCTCTCCTCAAATTTCCCTGTTCAGGGTACTCCTCAGTTGGCAGCAAAATACTGAGGATCAATGGTCTGACCCAATATGGTACTTCTTGTAGGAGACCAGATCCTCAATAGAAAAGCAAGCATGAAAAATTCTGTAGTGTATTTTTCAGCTGTGCTAGTTGTAGGACTGCATGTGAAACATACTAAGTAATGTTCAAGAGTATGCAGCACAAAGAGATATCCGTGATACAAGTGATCTTATAGCTATTAAAAATTAAATTTTGTAAGCCACCTCAAATATTTTAGAGAGAGAGACAGGGTCAAATATTTTAAATAAATAAATATATACACTGTTAAAATAAATGACAAGTCTTTCAGTCAACCTACCTTTCTCTTCCCAACTTTCTTTCCTGTTTCTGCCTCCATATTCTCCCTTCCTCCTCAAAATAAACTAACTCCTTTCACCACTCTTACAAATGCAAGTGCCCCAGCAACCTGGCGATATCACAGCTAGCATAAAACAAAGGTGGTTTACAGACTGTTAAGAAGATGCCTCTTTTAAAAGCATGGGCAAAGTTGTGTTGTTTCATAGGCTAGCCATCATTAGTAATGAGAAATCTGTATTTCTTACAGTGCAAGGAAATAATTTTAAAAATTTGGCAAAACTGTATCATAGTAAAAAGGCTAATTTCAACTTACTTCATTCTCTCCCTCATCCAATCTTACCATTCAACTCAGTCTTATGGTAAAATAAATTAATTTCTATAAATATACTTGCACATCTCTTAAACTGGATTTCCAATCTGTTATTTTGAAACCTTATTGGAAACATTATGTATATTATATTTGCTGTTTTATAGTAATGCCTCTCCTCTCTCTCCCCTACTTGTGTTAAATCCAAGTTCCAGAATATTTCAAAACATATCACCAATACACTGCCTCAGTCCTACTGATTCAACAGCAGCACCTGCTGGCTGAACAGAAATAGGATTCAATTTCTGAAAAGAGCACCATGCATACGTTTCAGGAAGATGGATTTGTTGGGCTATTGTGAGATTTGTATATAGTAATGGGAAAGAATTATGGCTAAACTATCAGATCCTCCATATCCAGATGCAAAGAGTGCAATGAATTATCCTCGTTAGTTCTTAGTGGTGTCCTCAATTTAGACCCGTAGACTTTGCACAAATGGAAAAGTTTGAACAGCCTCCACACAGACAATGAAGAGCTTAACTATTATATTCCTTTTAGCTTTTAGTTGAATTCCCTTGTAGCTAGGCTAACTAAAAGTGTGATCAGACATACAAAAAGCATAGGCTATCCTATCAAGTGAAGGTTCTCACCATCTGTCAGGGATGGTGTAGGTGGAGCTTGGTCCTGCCTTGAGGGCGGGGGGCTGGACTCGATGACCTCTTGAGGTCCCTTCCAGTCCTATTATTCTATGATTCTATGAAACATCTCAGAGAGCAAGTTGACTATGTGCAAATCCATTAAGGGCTAACTGCTGAAAGAGGTTAGAAAGGGAATTGACAAACATCTCTCAGCCAGCCAAAGCTCAGATGGAACATATATATATATATATATATAAAAATAAAAGACTCAAAATAAGGTACAGAAGAATATTCATGTATGCCATTTAAAAGATGCAAGATAAATTCAGTAAGTGTAAATCAGGCATGTCCAAAGTCCGGCCCGCGGGCCAATTGCGGCCCGCGGGCCAATTGCGGCCCGTGTTCCAGTTTAATACGGCCCCACAGGTAATTTGGCAATATCTATCTTTTATGGCCCCCAACGAATCCATATGTATTGAGATGAATACATTGTAAAATCTCAGTTAATGTCAGTTGGTCTAAATCAGTTATAAATATATTTGGACACAACATGTATACTTGGTGTTATGTTCCTGTTCATATTTTTTTAACTTAAAAGTTGACAGACAACCTTTATTACCAAAAATATGTAACGTACTTTACAATTTTCCTGACATATATTTCAGCTTCCTGGATTTTTTTTCATCTGGCCTTCAGATATGAAAGGCAGAGTGATTTAACACCTGTTTAGATTTGTCATCCATGTGACGAAATGAAAAGTATGCCGTTTGCAATAAACTTTGCATAAAATAGTTAATTTGCATTTAATTTTAATGGTTCAAAGAATGTCAGGCAAAATGGTCGGCCCTCACGCATGTTCACGTCATCAAATCTGCCCCTCTTTGAAAAAAGTTTGGACACCCCTGGTGTAAATGATGCTGTCTAGAACCTCACTTTCACAAGTCTTATTTTGGACCTAAACAATTTTCAACAATAGAAGATAAGGAACAGCAAATTGGTATGAAATATTTTGAACAAAGTTGCTTGTGAGATGGTACTAATTAAACGTTGTCTGGAGAAAAAGAAAACTGTAGGCTAGTCAAACACTGGAACACATCGTATAGGGAAATTGTCAATTCTCCATCATTTGAAGATTTTAAGCACAATGGGGTGGGGGCTGGGAGAGGGGAAGTCTCTACCAACACAATTGCCTAGTCTTTTGGAGACCAAGACTTCACCTCCCACAGACTTCATTGGCAGCAGTGAAGGAGTAGTTTCTAGCCTTCTTTTGTCATCCTGACAATCCCCACCAGGTGACTGGAGTTAAGGATTATTCAGCAGAAGTTCAGCATGGACAAATCTTTCATTAGTGCAGGGTCCCAAGAGGAAGCAGAAATGAATCATCATCTCCATAGTAATGGCTAGGAACAACTCTACACAAAGGTGTTTCCTGACTGAAAGTCGCACACATTAACAGAGTGGCTACAATGGTTATTTTTTCTTCTAATGCATTTTTTAAGTTTGTTAAAATACTTTTTCACCAGGTAAGCATCTTAAAAAACGAGCCTTACACATTTAACAGGATTAAACTTAATCATCAAAACAGATGTAACGTGAGTGGGATCGCCTCCACATAAGTAATATATTTCCTGTGCAATTGTTAAATTTATCAGTTTTGAAGAATAACCTGTTCACTGGTTAGCTTAGCTTGCATTTTAAGAAAAATCAACTAATTTTAATTATGAACAATTTAAATTAATTTCAAAGAATTATAATTTTTCTAATGTACCTTGTAATCAAATAAGTTCAAACCCATCTGACCATAAAACCCACAAAACCATTCACTAAGTGACTCTTCAGATGAAATATCCTGCTTTTAACCTCTAGCAATTAGAAACAAAACAAAAAACATCCTTTCTGCTAGAGGAAAAGGTTTGTATTTGACATATGACCACTGTTTAAACTACAAGCAATTATTTAAAAACATAATATGTATTTTTAAAGAGAAATGACAAGTATCTTGCCTGGAGTTAGTCCAACAGGATGAAAAATAAAAAGAGAACTATTAACATTCAACTATAAAAATATGGTTTTTCTACACACTTTTTCTATTGGAAGAGGAGACACTTGTTTCTAGCCGTAGTAAGACACAAGATTACAACTTCTCTACTGGGTCCTGCCATGAGGGCAGGGGACCAGACTCAATGACCTCTCGAGGTCCCTTCCAGTTCTAGTGTTCTAGGATTCTCTCTCTTTATATGGTAATAGTTTGACTTGTGTCACTTAGTTGAATGCTACACAGGTCTACTCCAGCAAGTAGGGATGTAAGCAATTAGTTGACTATCCGACAAGCAGAAGCTTGTTGGATAGTCAACTAGTGATTGACTAGTTTCTTCCCCACCCCCACGCTGCCTCCATCAGATTTCTTATACATTACAAAGGCTCAGGCACCGCAAGAAGTGTGGGGCCAGAAGAGAGTCTCCTGCTGGTGCCGCTCCCTGCAGGGCTCCTTTTCAAAAGGCAGGGCTTCTAGCAGGGCCTTTGCTATAGTTCAAATATGGAGGTGCCCTTATAGACTAATCGAATAGTCAATGGAAATCCTATTGACTATTTGATTAGTTAATTAATCTAAATTTAACATCCCTACCAGCAAGTAGATACAGGACTTTATTATTAAATACCACATCAGAAGCAATGGGCTTTAGCATTTGTTTCTTTCCTTCAACGGTTTCCTGAAGAATTCATATGGTCATCAAAAGTAACATTAATGGAATGTCTTAAAACAGGGATGGGGAACCTTTTTTGGGTCAGGGTCCACTGATTCATAGAAAAATCAGTCAGGGGCCACATATACAAACAAAAAACCCGCACTGTGGCCCCTGACTGAAGCTATGTCTAGACTTTGGGGTTTTTTCTGGGATACCTGATGTATCCCAGAAAAACTCCACCACGTCCAGAGAACGCATCTGCTTTTCCACTTTTTTTTGCGGAATAGCAGGCATGTTTTTTGGAAACCCTGTCTTCCTCCTTCCACGAGGAAGAAGGGCTCTTCTGAAAGAGGGTTTTTTCCTGAAATTTCAATTTCTGGGCCAAATTTTGGAAAAGCCTCATCTGAAAAAACTATCGGAAAAAGGTACACAAATTGCAGAGCGCAATTTGTGTACCTTTTCCCAATAAAGCCCCTTAGTGTAGACATAGCCTGAGAAGGAGAAAGACATTCCCCACATTCCCCTCACACACCAGAGGGGGGGAGGAGAGGGAAAAGGAAGAGCAGCAGCAGCAGCTGCAGCATGGTACAGTAAAACTCCAGTGGTCCGGCATCCAATGGTCCGGCACTCCTGATGGTCTGGTACCATCTGGAACCCAGATGTGCTCCGGGCAGCCGGACAATTGGAGCAGCTCTGCCCTTGGCTTCCCCGCTTCAGCTGCTGCTGAAACTGGCCAGCGGCTGACTCTGGAAGCCTGGGGCAGAGCAGCTGGAGTGCTCTGCCCCGGGCTTCCCGGAGTCAGCCGCTGCTGAAACTGACCAGCGGCTGAGTTGGGGACACCTGGGGCAGAGCAGCTGGGGTGCTGCTGGGTTGGTCCTGCAGTGCCAAGGGGTAGCGCCAGGGGACCAACCCAGCAGCACTCCAGTTACTCTGCCCCAGCCATTCCCGAGTCAGCTGCTGCTGAAATTGACCAGCGGCTGACTCCGGGAAGCCTCGGGCTTCCTGGAGTCAGCCCCTGGTCAGTTTCAGCAGCGGCTGACTTGGGGAAGACGGAGGCAGAGCAGCTGGGGTGCTGCTGGATTGGTCCCGCAGAGCCGAGAGGTGCATCCCCCCCACTCCATCCCAGATCCCTCATAACCCCCCCTTCCTATAGTCCGGCATATCTGAGAATCCAGCACCCCCAGGGTCCTAAAGGTGCCGGATTATCGGAAGTTTACTGTAGATTGTGCGTGCTCCAGCCCCCCAGTGGAGGTAGCAGGGGAACTGGAGTGCCAGCACGGGCTCGCCAATGCTGGAGGTGGCCCTGAGTCTTGGGATCCAGATCCAGGCAAGCCAGAGGCCGCATTCAAGTCCCTGTCTTAAAACCTCCAAGATAACTTAGCAATTATTGTTCAAATTCTGAGTCTGACCCACTAGATCACAGCATCTTTTACTATGTAAGTTCACACATTGTTTGGAGTAAGGTACTCTCAACACATAAGCCTTTGCTTAAAACTTCCTTGCTGTTTGCACACCTAAAAGGGAAGGGAAGATGCACCCAGTTTGCTCAGAGCGGTCTTCAGAGAATGTTCATGATTGAAGGAGTAAAATAAACAAACTTTTAGAGTATTTTGAGGACTCTAGAGAAGGTGGCTAGACAGCTGAAAATCCTATATTTTACAGGGTCAATAAAAGCAATAAATAAAAAGTGAAGGCTTCTTTGAGTCTCCCCCCCCCCCCCCCCCCGGGAGTCAAATGCTCTTAAATGTCATCTTTGCACTTCCTTGTTGTTTTCCTGGTAAATTAGTACTTAATGAGGTTGAAGATCCGCCCCCCCCCCCCCACCTTATCTACTTGCTCATTTCAAAGGCAATACAAATGCTCTGTCACCACCAATTCACCGAGGGGGTTAAAAATTTCTGGTTTGCTTCAAGTTGACCTAGGAGAGGTGTGACTGAAAGTTATAGGACTACCATATGAAATGATTTCATGGTCTCAATCAATTTCCTCATCACATTCAAAAAAATCCCACATCAGCACAATTGGCATCCATGTTAGAAACCTCTCTAGATAGACAAATCCCAAATTGCTTCACTCCTGCAGGCAAACTGGGAAAGTCACTGCCTTGCTTTATTCAGAGACCTCTGAGCAGTTGGAGCTTTTAATTCAGCAACTGGGAAAGTCACTGCCTTGCTTTATTCAGAGACCTCTGAGCAGTTGGAGCTTTTAATTCAGCAACTGTCACGTGCTAAAATAGATTTTTAAAAATTTTACTTTTTAAAAATCCTTTAATTTTATACCAGTTTATTAGGCATAAATTTCCCTTTTTAAAAATGGTATTGTAAACTAATTAGATATAATTAAGTCTCTTCATGTTAGAGCAGTGGGTGGTTCTTTTTTAGGTCTGAATGAAAGATGTATTTTTAAATGTGTAAGGAAAAACAAGTTATGTAAATTGGTGTAGCTTTGATGGTAACAAAACTACTATAATTAAGACTGCAATGCAATTTCTGATATAAATTTCACTTTACTGCTTTGCCAAATCTATTTAGCTATTTGACCAGATTTTCAAAGGTACGGAATGGTACTATTAGAATTGATAAAAGGACCTATGCAGATTAGGTGCCTGACACCAACTGACTTTCAAATCTGCAAATCTTGCCCACTGTCTAATTTTGAAGGTAATAGGAAACCATTCTTTCTGGGTTTAAAAAATTATTTTTGTGGCTGGATAAGAGAATTCTCTCAGAGGGGTAGCTGGGTTAGTCTGTATCTACAAAAATAATGAGGAGTCTTGTGGCACTTTGAAAACTAGCAGACATATTTGAGCATAAGCGTTCCATATCTATCTGTGGGAGTTTAAGATGTGACCAGACACCTCATTGCTTTATACAGAACTTTAAAACTTCATACCTCAGCTATGACTCATCAATCATTATGATAAGTATATGGTAAATTTAGGTTTGTTGTAATTTTATTAAAATTAAGTAATTAAAAGTGATTTATTTGTATAGATTCTGAGATTGATGAAGCACTTACGGTGTTTTTTGTAATTGTATTACAAAAAACTCAGCAAAATACATTTATATAAAATCTGTAATATTAAGGTTACAAACTCAGATCTCAGACCAGTATCTATTTGCTGGTATAGACTAGTGTAGCATTCCACTGAATGACACAACTCTATTACCATCACAGGGAGAAAAGTTGTAATCTTGTGTCTAACGATGACGAGAAACTGTGTCTCCTCCCAATGGAAAAAAAATTGTAGGAAAAAAAAACCCTGTATTTTTTATAGTTGAAGATTAATAGTTCCCTTTATTTTTCATCCCGCTGGCCCTGCTCCCTGAGGAGACTTCGCTGTGAGCTCTGTAGTATACAGCTTATTCAAAGCTTTATACTGTAGAGCCTGCAGCATGTTTAACTAAAAACTAAACCGTGTGACCGCTAAAAATCTCAGTTATTTTTAGCAGTCACACAGTTAGGTTTTTAAACACATTTTTACATCCCCAATCTAGAGTTCTAAGAACATGCCAAAAATTTAAACAATTGTATATTAAACAGCAGAAAAATGTTAGCTGGTGAATTTCTGAGAATATTGGCACATAGACATGCTGACAGACTCCTTAACTGGAGGCACTACTGACACCATTACAAAAGAGTTCCAATCAGTAAAGAAAAAGACTTGTAAAATTCTATACAGTCTGTCCCCTTACTACAGTAAAACTCCATTGGTCCGGCATCCAAAGCTCCCGCACTCCTGATGGTCCAAACCATCGGGAACCCGGAAGTGCTCCGGGCACCTGGACAATTGGAGCTGCTGTGTGCCGGGCTTCCCCGATTCAGCCGCTGCTGAAACTGACCAGCAGCTGAATCAGGGAAGCTGGGGGCAGAGCAGCTGGGTGCTGCCGGGTTGGTCCGGTAGCGCCATCCCTCAGGGCTGCGTGACCAACCCGGCAGCACCCCAACTTCTCTTGGGGACGCCTGAGGCAGAGCAGCTGGGGTGCTGCTGGGTTGGTCATGCAGCACCGAGGGGCAGCGCTACCGGACCAACCCAGTAGCACCCCAGATGCTCTGCCACAGGCATCCCCTATTCAGTCTCTGCTGAAACTCAACAGCAGCGGCTGAAACGGGGACGCCTGGGGCAGAGCCGGACTATCGGAAGGGGGGGGCTATGTGGGGTCTGGGGTGGCATCCTCCCCCACCCCACCCCAGGCCCCTCATAGCCTCCCCTTCCGATAGTCCATCATAGCTGATAATCCGGCACGCCCTGGGACCTAAAGATGCCGGATTATCAGAAGTTTACTGTACTTGACCATAGAGCCTTTTACAATAGTGTAAGTAGTGCCTATAATTAAGGCCTATCAGCATTTCATAAGAGCCCTGCACAGATACAAATTTGGTAGCTGCATGTGCAGAAATGATCTGCAGATATCTACAAATATGCTTGGTTCTAGATTCAAAGTTAGCATCTGCACAAAAATGAGTCTCGATACAGATACTCGCAAATATCCAGGGATTTGTGTGTCTCACACACACACACACCCCCACCCACCCCCTTATAAGCTCTAATTCAGGGACTTTCCTCATTGTACAATGTCAAGTATAACGGAGCCCTCATCCCTGAGAAGGGTGCCAGTGAGATATGGAAATTTCCTGAAATATCCTTGAAAACCTTATTATATTAGTGTGACAGAAGACATTCATGTTCGTTCCCTACGCACTACTGTAAACCTTTGTACAAAGTATGCCTTGTGAGTCATACTTTGCTGTTCAGTAATATCATGGTAACAATCATATAGCAAAATATTCCACCCACCTCTCGACACCCTCTCTATGTCTCATTGCTCTTGCACCCATAATGCCTCCAACAAGACTGCATGCATCCAGATCCCCACCCAAAAGCCACCAATGTGTCTCAATCCCACCCACACTAAGCCTCTCCACATTTGGAACCTGTCAGGCTGAGCCTGTCCACCCACACCTTGCGCACAGAGATGCAGGCCCAGCACAGCATGCCCTGTCAAGAGTTGGATGCAGCCTCATTGATGACTCCATGTCTTGGGGAGGAGAGTCTGCAGGGTCATCTTTATGCAGCTAATGGCTTGCGCTCCCCAGAGCCATGCTAGAGCCTTCACATTTATTTATTGACAAATAAAACTTGCAGAGTACAAACTGCAAGTACAACTTTTAAACTGGTGCTAGACAAAATTCATCCAATGCACAGGGTTTGGTGGTGATGGGGGATTTCAACTATCCAGACATATATTGGGAAACTAACACAGCAGGGCACAGATTATCCAATAAGTTCTTGGACTGCATTGGAGACTATTTTTTATTTCAGAAGCTTGAGAAAACTACTAGGGATGGTGGTGGTGGGGAATTTTCTAGATTTGATTTTAACAAATATGGAAGAACTGGTTGAAAAGTTGTAAGTGGAAGGCAGCTTGGGTGAAAGTGATCATGAAATCATAGAGTTCATGATTCTTAGGAACGGTAGAAGGGAAAACAGCAAAATAGAGACAATGGATTTCAGGTAGATAAGGTCCCATGGGAAGCAAGACTAAGGAAAAACAACTGAAGAGAGTTGGCAGTTTTTCAAAGGGACGTTAAGGGCCCAAAAGCGAACTATGCCACTATGGAGGAAATATAGAAAGTATGGCAGTAGACCACCTTGGATCAACCAGGAGATGCTATAAGCAAAGGATGAATATAAGCAAAACAGAAGTATGCAGGGGCATGATTAGAAAGGCAAAGAAAAAAAACTAGCTCAATCTAGCTAGAGACATAAAAGGTAACAAGGCGACATTCTACAAATATATTAGATGCAAGAGGAAGACCAAGGTAGACACACTGCTCAGTGAAGAGGGAAAAACAATAAAAGGAAATTTGGAAATGACAGAGGTGCTTAATGACTTCGTTGTTTTGGTTTTCACCAACAAGTTTGATGATGCAGGGATGCCTAACATAATGAATGCTACTGGAAATGGGGTAGATTTAGAAGTTAAAATTACTTGGAAAAGTTAGATACCTTCAAGTCGCCAGGGCCTGATGAAATGCAACCTAAAATTCTCAAGGAGCGGATAGCTAAAAGTCATGGAAGTCTGAAGAGGTTCCAGAAGACTGGAAAAGGGCAAATATAGTGCTCATCTATAAGAAGGGAAATAAGAATAACCCAGAAAACTACAGGTCAGTCAGTTTAACTCCTGTGCCAGAGAAGAAGATAATGGAGCAAGTAATTAAGGAATTCATCTGCAAACATCTAGAAAATAATAAGGTGATAGGTAACAGCCACCATGTATTTGTAGAGAACAAATCATGTCAAACCAATCCGATAGTTTTCTTTGATAGGATAACAAGTCTTGTGGATAAGGGAGAAATGGTGGATGTGGTATACCTAGTCTTTAGTAAGACACAGTCTCACATAACCTTATCAATCAACTAGGGAAATATAACTTAGATGGGGCTACAATAAGGTCGGTGCATAAGTGGTTGGATAACCGTTCTCAGAGAGTAGTTATTGTTCACAATCCTGCTGGAAGGGCATAACTAGTGGGGTTCTGCAGGGGTCCTTTTTGGTACTGGCTCTGTTCAAAATCTTCGTCAACGATTTAGATGATGGCATAGAGAGTACGCCTATTAAATTTGCAGATGATACCGAGATGGGGAGGTTTGCAAGGGCTTTGGAGGATAGGGTCATAATACAAAATGATCTGGACAAGCTGGAGAAATGGTCTAAGGTAAATAGGATGACATTTAATAAGGACAAATGCAAAGTACTTCACTTAGGAAAAAATAACGACTCACACATACCGAATGGTAATAGAGATGTAGCCGTGTTAGTCTGGTCTTGGTGAAACAAAAGACAGGACTATGCAGCACTTTAAAGACTAACAAGATGGTTTATTAGGTGATGAGCTTTCATGGTCAAGACCCAATTTGATCTCAGATTTGATCTGAGGAAGTGGGTCTGGCCCACGAAAGCTCATCACCTAATAAACCATCTTGTTAGTCTTTAAAGTGCTGCATAGTCCTGTCTTTTATTTCAACATACAGAATGGGAAGTGACTGTCTAGGAAGGAGTACTATAGCAAGCTAAATGAGTCAACTTGTGACACTGTTGCAAAAAAACCAAACATGATTCTGGGATGAAGAATGAGAAGTCATTCTTCTGCTCTACTCTGCGCTGGTTAGGCTTGGAGTATTGTATCCAGTGCTGGGCACCACATTTCAAGAAAGATGTGGAGAAATTGGAGACGGTCCAGGGAAGACCAACAAAAATGATTAAGCGTCTAGAATACATGACATATGAGAGAAGACTGAAAGAATTGAGCTTGTTTAGTTTAGAAAAAGAGAAGACAGAGTACACGATAGCATTTTTCAAGTATCTAAAAGGGTATTACAAGAACGAGGGAGAAAAATTTATCTTGACCTCTGATAAGACAAAGCAGGAATGGTCTTAAATTGTGGCAAGGGAGGTTTAGGTTAGACATTAGGGAAAACTTCCTGTCAGGGTGGTTAAACACTGGAATAAATTGCCTAGTTTGTGGAATCTTCATTATCGGAGATATTTAAGAGCAGGTTGGATAGACATCTATCAGGGATAATCTAGATGGTGCTTGATCCTGCTGCGAGGGCAGGGGACTGGATTTGGTGATCTCTCGAGGTCCCCTCTAGTTGTAGTATTCTAAAATTCTATAAAATTCAGACTGGGAAAAGGGGTAATTTTCCCCCCAAAACACAGCTGACTAAGGGACATAGTGCATTTTCCATAACAATGACATTTTAAATGGATTTTATTTAATTTAAAAATATATACTCTAGTTCAAATACAGCTATTGGACCTGACGCAGGAAGTGAACACATGGAGATCTTATGTCCTGAGTTATGCCAGTCACGATGGCAGCAAATCTACAAATTTTTCACTTACCATACTCAGTTAATCAGAAGTAGGTCTTACAGGCATTAATGCAAATTAGAAAACTTTGCATTGTACATACACACAGTACCACCAAAAAATTCAGCCATTCTTAAGTTAAGGACAGATCCGTGACACACAGCAAGGTGGAATGGAATGGAGAAGAGAAAAGATACTTTTACCCACAGATATTTGCACACATCTTTAGTTTTAGAAAAGAACAGGAATTAACAGATATCCCATGCATGTCTTTATAGGCAGGACCTAGGTTTATAAGCTCATCCTCAACTCCACACACACACTAACCTGTTTTGCTATATCAAAGATATGCCCATGTTCATAACCAGGGCTCGACAAATTATGGAAAACCCTACTCGCCAGACAAAAAAGGGACTCACGACCCTCCACCCAAAAAAGTGTTTTTTAATGGAATAAATTCCTAATAAGAATAAGAACAGTAATTACTAATAAGTTATTAATAAATCTTATAAACCTCTACATTTTCCCTCTGCTGCCATGTCTCCTCCCCTTGCTCCATCAGCTCCCTTGCTGCCCCCCAACCCCTCACCTTCCTCTGCTGTCCTGACTCCTGCCCTTCTCACTGCCCTCAGCCTTCCTGAGACCTGCCCCCCTCCACCAGCCCTTCTCTCCCCCGTGTCCACTCCGCCAGTAGCCCCACTCTGATCATGTGAGCTACCCCTCCTCATCCCCTCTCCTAACACCTCCCTCTACACACCTGCCCTGCCTCTCTCCTCTGATGCTGGTCCCTTCCCTGCAGGTGTCTGCCCTTCTGCTTCACCCCCAGAATCCCCTGGCAACTGCATCCTCCTTGTGCCTCCCCCTTCCCTCACTGCCCCTGCCCCCTTTTTCCCCTGATACCCACCCCCTCACCACCCTCTGCCCCCGTTACCCTCATGCCCATGCCCTTACACATGCCTTGCTCCATCCCCGCCTTCCTCATGCCCCCTCCTTATCCTCTCCTCTCCCAGCATCACTCTGTTTCCCTCCCACTGACACCTCCCCTCCTGCCCTTTTCCTCATTGTCTGCACTTGGTCCCCTAGGATTTGTCTCTCCTGCACCCCTGTCCCTTGGTACCTTCCACTTTCTTCTTCTTCTCCTGATCTCCTCCCCTCCTCTCTCCTCAGCACAAGCCCCTTCCCCATATTTTTCCCCTGTCCTCCCCACAGCCCAGCCCAGCCCAGCCCCTTCCCTTCCCCCAGGGCCAGCTCTAGGTTTTTTGCTGCCCGAAGCAAAACATTTTTTGGCCATCCCCCTTTTTTGTTGTCTTTTACACATTTACATTTTGCAATGGGCTTTTTTGGTTTGTTTTCATTTTTGTCCTGGCATTTTAGCCCTATAAATAGCAAATAGTATTTTCATTCTTTTTTTCCAGAAAGGCAAAGGCGCTTCAAGTGAACTCCCCCTTTCACTCGCTGCTAGGTCACAGCAGCCTTTTCCTTGCCCTGTCCAGACCTCTCACTCCCAACCCACAGGGGGAGCAGGGTGCAGGAACAGCACAGAGCCAGAGGGGTGGAGGGAACAGTGGTGGGGTACAGTGGTGGCGCAGGGAACGGGAGGCCCAGAGCCAGAGGGACGCAGGGATCGGGGGGAGCAGGGTGCAGTGAAGGCACGTGGAATGGGACGTGGGGAATGGAAGGGGCAGAGGGATCAGGGTCTAGGGGCAGTGTAGGGAACGGGCAGCACAGAGCTGGGGGGGGCAGGGATCAGGGGGAGCAGGGTGCGGGGTGCAAGGGCAGCACAGAGCCAAAGAGTCGTAGGGAAGAGGGAGAGGAAGGGGTCTGGGGAGCAGGGGCGGCGTGGGGAACAGGCGGCATGGAGACAAAGGGGCACGGGGTGAGCACAGCGAGCTGGGTGGTCAACAGGGAGCCGTCTCTTGCCGGCGGCAGTGGCAAGACAGGAGCCGGTGGGGCGGGGCGAGGCCTGGCTGCACCGTGTGCCGCAGCCAGCTCCCGAGGACATGTGGCCAGAGCCGAGCTGCTGCAGCCCTTTAAAATTGGCAGAGCCACGTCACACCAGCGTCCTGGCATCTGCCGGCATCCCACCCTCTTGCCAAGTTTCTGCTCATACTAAACCAAATACCCTTGCTCTGTCCCCTGATCCAACCTTTCTCCAAGGCCCCCATTCCCTGCCCTGTCCCTTTTCACTCCCTTCATCCACTCCTCCCTCAATGCTTGCTCATTCTTCCCACTCTCACTCACATGCTCATTTTCACGATGCTGACTAAGTGGGAGAGGTTGAGGGCTCTGGCATGAGGTGCGGGCTCTGAAGTGGGGCTAGAGATGAAGGGTTTGAGGGGCAGGAAGAGGCTCTGGGAGGGGACCAAGGGGGGTCAGAGGGTAGGAAAGAGTATGGGCTAAGGCCAGGTGTGCAGGCTCCAAATGGTGCATCACCATCTGCTCCACAAAGAAGAGTTGCTTGGCAGACTTCATGCAGTAAATGGCAAGAATAAATCAAGGATTTTCCCCCCCAAAAATTTATTGACAGATTGTAATCGAGGAATTTAAAAAGAACACAGCCATTTTTAAACTATTGCTGTCAAGTTAGAACTTTCAGTTGGGTAAGAACAGTAATTGTGAAATTACTGACTCAGACATTTTTTTATTTACACTGAAGAGCCAGGCAGGATAAAACTTCTGTCCTGCACACTCAGCATGCCAATTCTATATTTAAGTAGTATGGGAAATTAGTTATATTCATCAGGACATTCAAAAGTGGATTGGTTTATAGCCCAATACGTTACCTCTCACCCCTTTTTGAAAGGGCTGTCAATTCTAGGTAATATATGGTAAAACAGTTATATTTATATATTTCACTATTTAGTAAGCAACAGGAAAACAAACATTACTACTTATCACATTTATCCTGGTTTGCTGCTGGTGGTGAATGATGAGTGCAATGCATAAGTAGATTTAGCTGAATTTATAAATGGTTAATATGACTGGTGTATGTTAATTCTATTTTTGGCTTGTATTTACATTAGGCTGTTATTAAGAGGCGTACCAGAGGCTTAGTAATACAACGTTAGCTGAAAATCTGTTTTTGATTTATTGAATTACACCTGCTAGAACATCTCTGCAATCTAAGGCTGAAAAACTGTTGGTTGTGATACACAGAAAGCTCCATAATTTAACATTTTTAGTTGAGGCTGAGAACACTCTTCAAAGAGTTTATGAATGTAACAGCTGAGCATTTGAAGAGTCTGAACACAACAGCTGATAATTACAGCTTTACAACAATTGGTTAAATTGGTTTTTAAATTACTCTTGTTACAAGTTTATGTGCTTCTATATGAACTGCTGATACATATACATTCAGCTGCTTTTTCAGTTCTCATAATTTTTCACAAAAACTAATGGAAAAGAAGGCCTTTTTTCAGTTTTATGTTTTTTAAGTATTTTCTATTCAGTAAATGTATCTTACTGCACAATTTTGCACCAGAATAATTTCAAGCTTTATTTTTTTATTCTGGATCTTTGCTTGTTTTGATTCTTTTAACCCTAAACTGACCTGTGCTTAGGTCCTAATTTTTGTAAAAAGCATTGTCGGTTGCACCCTCATTTGGATGCTGTTTGCCACCGCTTTCCTACTCGCTGTTTTCCAAGATGGTTTGCATCAGTATGCCATAGTAGCACATTTACCTTTCTGCAAATTCTAGAGCCACTTGGACTTCACTCTAAACCACAGGAGGAGAATGGAACAAATCATTGCAGGAAGGCGAGGCTTCAGGAAGCCTGCAGGCACAGAAGTGAGCTGGGTCAGCCCACTGGTCAGAAGACACCATTGCTGCATGAGCATCCCCTGGAATATAGTTTGCAGGCTGTGGTGGCAATTGACATTTGCCTGCGAGCACAGAACTCAGGAAGGTAGACTAGCTGAGCCGCAGCAGGAGGCAGCAGTGCCAGCCAAAAGACATTGTGCCCGAAAGAAAAGAAGATGGGTTATCTAGCATTGGTTGAGAGCTGCTGAAATTCATCCAGAAAAGAACAGGGGAAAAAAGAATCATGATTCCCCCTTCCCCAAAAACTAGCTCTACAGGCAACAGAGGAAAAAGAGAAAGTATTACAGAGACAACTACAGTAAAACTCCAGTTGTCCAGCATCCAGTGGTCCAGCACTCCTGATAGTCCGGGTTCCAGGTGGTGCCACAAGTGCTCCAGGAAGCCAGACAATTAGAGCTGCTCTGCCCCGGGCTTCAACAATTTCTGCAGCAGCTGACTCGGGGAAGTCTGGGACAGAGCAGCTGGGGTGCTGCCGGGTTGGCGGTGCTGACCAACCCAGCAGCACCCCAGCTGCTCTGTCCCGGGCTTCCCCAAGTCAGCCGCTGGTCAGTTTCAGCAGCAGCTGACTTGGGGAAGCCCGGGGCAGAGCAGCTGGGGTGCTGCCAGGTTGGTCCCACAGCACCCCGCCCCCTCCCCATCGCACCCCAGACCCTTCATAACTCCCGCTTCCAATAGTCTGGAATATCTGATAATCCAGCACCCTTGGGTCCTAAAAGTGCCGGATTAACGGAAGTTTACTGTACTAACAAAAGCAGACAAACAAGTGGTCTTTGTGATGTCACGCTACTGTCCTCATTAAGATTTGCACAGAGGCAAAAGGTAATCTGGATTCTAAACCCTTTGAGACAGAAATGGTCTTCTGCTCTGTATTTGTGCGGTGCCTCCTACAATGAGGCCCTAATCCTGACTGAGGTTCCTAGGTGGCTCCCAAGCAGCAGCCCTACAGAAGCCTGAGCTGCACTCTAAACTGCTCCACGCAGCTGTGTTCTGGGCAGAGTGGGGGGGGATGGAGGGAGAGACAGGGAAGGAGGAGGCCTCATCGGCTGCCCCTGCCACCAGAAAAATTTCTCTGCTCCTATTGGCCGGAAACTGAAGAGATTTTGCGGAGGGGAGGGGGGTACAGAACACAAAGCCTCCTTCCTTGCTCCCCACAACCTGGAGCATAGAGCAGCCACATTTAAAGCAGCTGCAGCAGCACTGTGCTTAAGGATCCCAGCGAGGCAGTCACAGGCTAGATCTGGCACACTAGCTGCCTCTTGCACATGCCGGCCAAGAGGCACATAGAACTAGGTTTGTCAGCAAAATAGTAGGTTCTTGTCAGAACCTCCCCCCCCCACACACACACTATTGCTTTTTAAGTTAAATTAACACTTGTTAATATATTGAACACTTCAGAGCAAGGTACAAGAAACCCCTAAGTGGCCAATTATAAAATAGCCTGTCAGAGCAAGTTTCTTCCTAATCTCATTGTCAGAGGCGGATATTAGCTACAGCATTCCCCATAGAGTGGATGCAGAGTAATATAATTGAAGCAGGATGAGAGGCAGGGGCTTTATTTGGTGAACAGTCAGTCTCACTTCGTTTCTTGCCTCACCCTGAGCAGCATATCCTGATGCAATTGAATTATAGAAGACAGGTAAGGCAAGACAAGCAAAAACTAAAACAGCTAAGTAGTCTTGAGCCAGCCAACGGCTTCAGAGTCAGCAGTGATCAGCTTGGGAAGAACTCCAGGAAGCCCAACACCAACTGCAACCATCTAGAGTGTGCATGTAGCATCTTCCAGAGCACCACAGGTGCATCGAGAGCTGCCCTGAATCCCTCAGGCATGGTTGACCTTGGCACAATGAACTACACCAACCTAAACCTGTTATACTAGTTCCAGAGATGGCTGTGGAACCCAAAGTCAGGTAGCCCGATGGTGATGTGGGAATTCAGGAAACAACAGCAACTCTCTCCTGTTCTGTCCATCATGGAGAACTGATATTATAGCTGGATGCAAAGTAGGCAGCACTGCCCAGATAGAGTAATTCTGTGTAGTCACTGCTGTGGTTCTGTGCTTAGTTCACTGGCTGCATTCTACCACCTGATGTTAAGCAGAGGAATACTGGCTAGGACTGGCAACCGTAAAAGTGCCTGGGATAATTCTCATGGTATGATTACGGTGTGCGTCTATTAGTCGAATGTGGGCAGAGGTTAACCATCATCACGCACTGGGGTACAATGCAATGATGGATCACACCATGTTCCTCCAATGAACCAGATGTACTGGATCCCACCTCACTGTGGACCTAGATGAGGGAATGTTATGAGCAGCTGCAGAGAGAAAGGAATTGCTTTCAGACTGACTGCTGCCCAAGTGGCAGCTCATTGGACAGTCACACCGAATCCAATGTTGGATCAAGTTTTCCAGTCTGCTTTCTAGAATTCATTTATTTTATTTTCTTGCGTGAACATTAACTCTCCAGGAAACAGCCTCACTGACTGCAACCCATTTTTAAAGCTAGGCTGTCCCATCAGCTAACATTTAGATGTTGTATTATGCGGGTTTTCTATAGCTTGGCACCAGCAAGGTATGTTTGCAACAACATTTGGTAGATTTCTCTCACCTGCCCGTATTGCTGGCACCTGCTGTTTCTCTCGCACAAGCTGGATAATGTCCGACACAACAATCTGAGGCTCAGTATCTTCTTCTTTCTCCTCATTAGACTGGCTGTCTGTTATGAAACAATTGCAGCTGCCAGTTTCCTTACATAGGGTCACCCTCCAGGGCCAATAGACAGACATGAAAGTGTCTTATGTTGACGTCTGCCAAAAGGGAGACAAATTATAACATCATCATTATTCAAGGTTAGTTTAAAAACAGTGATAGAAATGTAGCCGTGTTAGTCTGGGGTAGTTGAAGCAAAATGCAGGACAATGTAGCACTTTAAAGACTAACAAGATGGTTTATTAGTCCTTGTTAAGGACTTAACAAGACTTTGAACTTTCTCACCCATTACCAAGACAGTTTCCCCAATTATCACCTGTAATACCATTAACTCACAAACATCCCACTCTCCCTACCTTTAATATCAGCAATTCACAGACACTTACCTTCCTTCCTCCCCCTTCCCACCCCCCCCCCGCATCCCCCTTCTGTTCTGCAATGTGATTTGTCCTTTTCATATTTGTTCATTTTTTTTAATTGTATCCTTTGGTATATATGGTTGTGACTACTTTCTTCCACTATTTGATCTGAGGAAGTGGGTCTGGCCCACGAAAGCTCATCATCTAATAAACCATCTTGTTAGTCTTTAAAGTGCTACATTGTCCTGCATTTAGTTTAAAAACAGTGATTGTGTGTGTGTGTGTGTGTAAAACTCACACACACACACACACACACACACACACACACACCCACCCCACCTGTGAGTTTTCTGAAGAAAATAAAGCTACATTATTTTATACTTATTTAAAAGGACAAGTGCATATATCTAGGATATCATATGAGTGGAACTAGCTGTCATCCAAAAATAACATCAGGTTGCCTTGTATGAAAGAGCCCTTTCTTCACTGAACCTTGAATCAGAGGCCTTGAGAAAGACTAAGTCAATTTAACCACAAAACCAACATCCTGATGGAAAACAATATACAACCTTATGAACAATTACACACAAGCAAAATGATACTTCTATGTACTTTCAATATCAGACCAATGCTTACATAAATACTCTCCTGAATAAGGTTTTTTGGATAAGAGAGAAAGTGCCCCAGGAATACAAGATTTGCAAAAGGCAAAGCAATATAATTATTAAAATATTTCCTGCAAAATGACTTATGAATTTGAAAAGAACATGGTAGGAAACAAATTAACTAAAAGGGCATTTTGCTGGTGGGATGAGGACCAGGGCAGGACAAAGAAACGCTACGGAAGTAACTTGTTTTAGCTTCTAATAAAGGCTCTGGGCCTCTTGAGCTGCCCTATTCCTGGAAGGGAATAGTTCATGGATGCAGGAAGGGAAGAGGTAAAAGTTAGAGGTCTACAAAAAGGTAAGAGATTTAACAATGTGTTTTTATAGATGGGAGAAACATCTGCAAGTTTGTGCATTTACAGAAATAGATGGAAAAATCATGCGTCTTGACCTCAAAGACAGCTGTTCTTGAAATTTACTGTATGTCTGACACAGTTCATCTGTCAGTCTTTTCAAGAACTCCTCCTGAACAGTAAGAGCAAGGACCCCTGAACAGTCAGAGTGAGGACCACTAAATTCGGTATACAGCTTCTTCTAATCATAACTGAGAACAACGTAAGGATTTGGCTGTGCCAGGAAAATGGGATTGCTTCACATAGTCTCTTTTCTGTATGATTGTATCACCAGGCAAGTGAAAGGGGCTACTCTTTACCCTTCTGGGGATCCCTCCCCCCCACCCCGCCACTTGGTTCTGCCCTAACCCCAAGCCTCCCACCACCCCAGCTGCCCTTTATGGAGAACGGGAAGGAGGGCCAGAAGCTTCCCCACCCCTGCTGCCGAATCATACGGGAACATTAATGGCTGTTCCCCTTCATCAGGGTAAGGGAGGGAAATGCACTTTGCTGCACTTGCACTCTGGCTCAATAGTACAGGGGGGCCGACAAATCTGGACCTGCCCTATTGGGGAACATGCACCCCCTTCACTGGCTGTGCCCACTGGAACTACAGCAGTCCTGGAGAGGTGCTTTTCACCTGGCCCAACCTGCTGTGGAGACAGAGGTCTGGGATTGTCCTCTCTCCCCCGGGCAGCCTGCATACTGAAACCCTTCTCCCCAGCCTCACCCCAGATCAATGATTTAAAATGATGCATGTGCATTTTCCTTATATTGTTAAAAAAAAAAATTGAGTTACGGACCTGAGCAAAGCCAGGTAAACCAAGTAAAAGATCAATCATAATTAACTCAAGAATAAAGGTATATTGTTATTCACTTGTAGGAAATATTTCTTAATCCCTGATACTTATAAATGCTTAAATACTTATATTTGTTTGAAGTGTGGTAGCCATATAGGTCTCAAGATAGGAGAGAAAAGAAGTTGGGTGAGAAAACCTCTTTTCTTGGACCAAATTCTGCTAACAGGAGAGACAAGTTCTCAAGTTCCAGAGAGATCTTCATTGAGAAAAAGTCTAAAAAGTAGTAAGGCTCTAGCAAGAGCCTCCATCACGTGAGAAACTTTTTCTATCAGTCTAGCAAAACACCTTTGTCAGCTTTAAGTCAAAATATGACGAAAGGAAAGGAAGGGGAAAAGCTGCTGGAAACCCAAATAGCTTTGCTAAGTAATTGTGGGTAAGTGAACAAAAGGAAAGAAGGGACATGTGATGACATCTCCACTCACATTCCATAGGCACTGAACAAGGATGCAATCTCAGATTACCATACACTCCACTTACTGCAACGGCAAAAAAATATTCATTGAGTCTTTTCTCTAATTTTCCATATTTCCAGATGCTGATTTTGGACTGCTCCAGAATAAAAATATTATACAAGAAAATAGGTGGTAATTAGGGATGTAAAATCCTGTTTAATTGGTTAACCTGTTCAATATAATATTTAACCGGTTAACCAATTCAAGGATAAGCCTGTCACCAACATGGGCTGCTCCAGCTGGGCTGATGTGCCCCCTGCCTGCAGTTCCTGCTGGTTAACCAGAATCGGCAAGCCTCATCTGTAAAGGGTGAGACTTACCAGTTAACCATTCACATTCCTAATGGTAGTACTAGTATACTTTGGGATATCTGCATTATATCTGATGGTGACAGTCTTACTGATTTAAAGAATATTGACTCAGTAAATTTAGCTAAGAAAGAAAGAAAGAAAGAAAGAAAGAAAGAAAGAAAGAAAGAAAGAAAGAAAGAAAGAAAGAAAGAAAGAAAGAAAGAAAGAAAGAAAGAAAGAAAGAAAGAAAGAAAGAAAGAAAGAAAGAAAGAAAGAAAGAAAGAAAGAAAGAAAGAAAAACTAGTAACAATGTTTTAACCATGATTCATTCAAGAATATTCTGAGAAGGATTAAATTATTATCTAATTCAAAGATGCGCAACCCGTGGGTTATGACCCCCAAGGGGGTCACGGCTTCCGGGGGGGTCACAGTGCTGAGCCAGCTGCCATTTTTTCCCAGCTTTGCATACATGTGGCAGGGGAGTGGCAGGCAAGCAGAGTGGCATTTAAAGGGGCCGCCTTTTTTTTTTTTCTTTTCCCTCCCTCGATGAAAATTTTCCCAGGGCTCACACTAGGAAAAAGATTGCACACCACTAATCTAATTATTGTTAATTACAATACTTCCCACACATCATTCCTACCAAAGCCTTTCTGCTCTAACCATCGTTATAAATTGTATTTTCTCTGTAAAAAATAAATGTGTTTTATTTTCAACCAACAGGCTGCTGACAACTTTCCTCTCTCCCACCCTCCATTTCCAAGTAGTGTAGGTTTTTCTGTACTTTTAAAATAAAAAGCAGTGTGCTAGATTTTCCAAGGTACTGAGCATCCTTAACACCCTCTGACTTTAATGGAAGCTGCATGTGTTTGTACCCGTTGGCCAAAAAAAAGTATATTTAAAAGAGCCATGAGACATTACTACTGCTAAATGAACAAAACAAAATGTTTCTCTAGGAGAACTCTATTGGAATGTGTGCACAAGAATGGGATATGCAAAATCAAATACTTATGATAAAATAACTTGTATTCAACTCTGCAGCTGCTCAAACCATCATAGGCAAGGATAAAAACAAGAGTCTATACATGCAGAGATAACTTTGTAGCATGCAATGTTAGAATTTTAGTGAAAGATACACTTTGTAGTATTGTCATCAATTTCCACTTCATTTGCTGATACCACACTATTGTTTCTCTTTATTATCTCCCATGATATATTAAAGAAACTAGGGAGAAATATTTCCTTAGATAACGATTTTCTAATCAAGAGGTTTTTGGGGAAAAAAAAAATCTTTTGGGGAGGACATCACAGAATAGCAATTTTTTCCTTCCCAAGAGTGAAAGAGTAGGGTTACACCTCAGTGACCAGAAATTACTTTATAAATATTAGGTTAACCTTCACTTAGGATTTTTTTGCCTTTCTTTTAAAAAATGAAATTTCTAAAAGATTTTTTTAATTGTAATGGTTAGTTAATATTTACAACCTTAATCCAACTTAGTGAAGTTGTTTGCTCATTTAATTTATTTTATTTAAATAATAACATAAATAATGTGAATTTTATTTGGGGAATCGAGCTCAAGAAGTTGTAGGGGAAGGAAGAGTAAACACTGGGACTGCATGAGATGGAAGCACAGGCTTCAGTGATATGGGTGGATGCAGTCCATGGAGGACTAAGTAGCACTAGTGGAGGGTCAGGAGTGCAATGGAGAAAGATTTAGGGTGAATATAAAGGGCAAAAGAGAGGAAACAGAACACATAATTACTTTGGGATTTTAGAGCTATTATGTGTCTGCATCACTCACTGTGCATTTGGCAGATATGTCCTTGAGGGTCATTCCAAAGTCACTGAAAAAGTATCCCTAGTCATGTAGTCTTTATAACAAGTCTTGGGATTTACTCAACCGCGCCCCTCCCGCCCCCCAAAAAGTGGCATAAAATTAGATTACCATTTTGAGGGAAAAAAATAACTTCTTTTCAGCTCTGCACTCACCAGCTGTGATGTGATTTTTTTTTCATGTAAACAATGTAATAGAATAAAAATATTTCCTCCTCTCAAAGTTTTGACTGCACTCTGAGCTCAAAACAAATACAAGCTTACATACAAATGCTGCCCTGACTTTTCTACCATTGCAAGCTAATCCACTAACTTCAATGTTGTTGCAAATGGGAGAGGTCAGAACAGAATTCATAATCTGTCAGTATCAGTGAGGCAATACAATAAAAAATTGGTTCTCAGATCAAACATAATTGGAATATAAATGATTTCTGAAAAGATTACCTGAAGATTGAGAGTGGATTCTAAAAGCTGGAAAAGAGATAGAGCCAGTTTTCCCAGAAGACACAATGACTCAGGGCACCAGTTTAAGCTCGTAGAGTTCCTATAGAGCCCTACTTATAAATTAAAACTGTTTTTCTGTAGGAAGAACTCAGAAGAAGAGTGCAAACCAGGATAAATCCATCCCTCCGGCATGGCTGCAAATTGCACCTTCATCTCCTTGTCATGAAATGTGTGAATCAAGCCCATAGACTATAAAGCCTGCCTGCAGTATTTATAATGGATGTACACCACAGTGTGCAATGAACACGTGTTTTTCGCGTTTATGTAACAGGATGTTTATTGGCGGAGGCATAGGACACAAAGAAAATATGGAGGCATGAATCTTGGGTTAGTGAAAATTGTGCAAATCTTTGAGCACATTGTGGTTAGGATAAGAGAGAGGTCATAATTCTCACCCAGAGAGGTAAAGCTGGTTCAGTCTGTTTTATGCAGACAGTACAGGCAGTCCCCGGGTTACGTACAAGATAGGGACTGTAGGTTTGTTCTTAAGTTGAATTTGTATGCAAGTCAGAACTGGCGTCCAGATTCAGCCGCTGTTAAAACTGACCAGCAGCGGCTAAATCGGACATGTCTGGGGCAGAGCAGTTGGGGTGCTGCTGGGTTGGTCCCGCAGCGCCGCTCCTTGGTGCTATTGGACCAACCCGGCAGCACCTCACCTGCTCTGCCCCAGGTGTTCCCAAGTCAGCCACTGCTGAAACTGACCAGCGGCTGACTACAGGAAGCCCGAGGCAGAGTTGCTCTGCCCCAGGCTTCCTGGAATCAACCGCTGATCAGTTTCAACAGCGGCTGACTTGGGAACACCTGGGGCAGAGCAGGTGAGGTGCTGCCGGGTTGG
This sequence comes from Pelodiscus sinensis, assembly GCF_052426305.1. Classification (NCBI taxonomy): domain Eukaryota; kingdom Metazoa; phylum Chordata; order Testudines; family Trionychidae; genus Pelodiscus; species Pelodiscus sinensis. The sequence continues at coordinate 242,782,501 of NC_143052.1, forward strand.
TCCAATAGCACCAAGGAGCGGCGCTGCGGGACCAACCCGGCAGCCCCCCAGCTGCTCTAGCCCAGGCGTCGGTGAGAAAAGCCTGGTCTGCTGGGGGGGCGGGGGTGTACTAGCTGCGCCCCCCAGCAGACCAGGGAGACGAGGGTGGCGGGACCACCAAGACACGCCGCGGTCCCACCGCCCGCGTCCTCTGCGGCTTTGCTCCACATCTCCCTGGTCTGCTGGGCCCCCCCAGCAGACCAGGGAGACGCGGAACAGCTTTTCTCGCCGTGGAGGACGCAGGTGGTGGGACTGCGGTGCGTCTGGGCGGTCCCGCCGCCCGCGTCCTCCGCAGCAAGAAAAGCCCCGTTCGTATGTAGGGATCCTACATAGGTCGGATCCACGTAACCCGGGGACTGCCTGCATATGAAATCTGAAGGGTCTTTCAGCAGTGTTAACATAGTTCAGTGTTATACTGTCACAATGTTTCATTGGCTGTGACTTTATACTTCTATGTACCTAAGTTATTCTGATATCTGTTCAAAGTGTCACACGTAATATGTTGGCTATGAGCTTTCTCGACTCTCTGAGCTCCTGGAATTTTAACTTTGTTTGATATTAATATATGAACAGTTAAACTATTCATAGGATTATGGTAATAAATTTCTAAGCGATACCTAGAAAATTACAAATAAATCTTGTAGAGCAAACTCTTCCTGACATTCAAAGTGATAAAAACCCACCCAAGAACTATTTCTGAAAGTGAAAAGAATATTTTAGAGTCAATAACTCAGATAATGATTTACTTCAACCTTCTCTATTCAAAATGGTCCTCTGGCCAAAGGAATGGAAACACCACATAAAAAAAAGTTGTTTCAAATTTATTTCAAAGCTAAGTGATAGTTGTTCATGCTGAGTAAGTTCTCTGCCCAGAAGTGGGGGAAAAGGAAGAGGGGACCTAACATTGACGAAGGTTACTTACATACACTGAGTGGAGTATGCTGCTTGTACTCACCATAAAACATCAGAGAAGGGGTACCAAATTCATTTCTTGGAGAAGTCCAAATTCTATCTTTAATTATGGTTTGTTGACTGAGGCATAACTGCTGGGTTGAGGTTAGTAAGTAGTCTTTAAACAGAATTCCCACTGAAGCCAAAAGATTTGCAGAAAGACCTACAGTAGTATAGGGACTCCATGTAATAACTAAACTCAGTAACTATTTCCCCAGTATCACCACATACACCTGTAACTCCAGGAGCAGAGGGCAAAGAACTCCCTGGTTCGTAGCTGTGAGTCTCTGCTGGCCTAACTAGTGCAGTGCACTACACACACTGTTGTCTTGTAATATTTCATTGAAAATTTGGCAACATAGTCAATACTACTGCATGAGGGATGTATGGGAGATGTATAAAGAATTATTTCCAGCACATATTTCCAGCACATGACCTTTAAATGTATGCGTCAGACAGTGTCTAAGCTATCTGGTCCTAGACAAAGGAATGATTTTTTTAAAGGTTTTACTATCTCCTCAATGTAAATTAAACACTGTGTTAGCAATCATTGGGAATGGGACAGATGATGAAAAAAATATCACAATGCCTCTATACAAAAACCAGGGACTCCACTCTTGATTACTACATGTATTCTGATCAGCCCATCTGAAAAAAGATATGAGAATTGGAAAAAGATACAGAGAAGGGCAAAAAAAAATAGTTAAAAGGTATAGAACAGGTTCCATATAAGGTAAGGAGAAAAAAAAAAAGAGTAGGGCTCTTCATAAGTTGGGGGGTAGGAAGGACATATAATGGAGGTCTATAAAATCATGAAGGACATGGAGAAAGTGAATAAAGAAGTGCTATTTACCTCATTACATAATACATGGCCTAAAGCAGTGATTCTTAAGCTTTTTGAGACCATGGAACACCAAACAATTTTTTTTCCTGTGGAACACCTATGAACATTTTCTTCAAAAAAAAAATTGACAAAAAAAAAAAAAAGACAAAAACAAAGAAGTAACAAAAACAAAAAAGAGGTTGCAGTATACCTGCAAGTTGTTCGCAGAACATAGTTTAAGAAACACTGGGCTAGAGTCACCCCTATTAGTGCATTATTCTTATACAACAGCTTTAAAATAAATATAAGGAAAAGCTTCTTCACACAACACACAGACATGGAAGGGAGGTTGTGGAGATCAAAAGTATAACAAGATATGTTGATGGAGGATAGGTCTCTCAATGGCTATTAACTTAGGTGTTCCCAAAATGCTGATGGCCAGAAACTAAAAGCAAATGACAGGAGATGGATAACTCGATAATTACTCTGTTCTGCCTGTTCCCTTCGAAGCACTTGGCACTGACTGCTGTCAGAAGATAGGCTACTGGGGCTAGATAGATCTGATGCAGAATGGACATTCTTATGATGCAAGATGATGAAAAGAACATACTGAAAATTAATGCTTCATATGATTAAGTTTACAGTATTATAGCCTATTGCAGGAGTGGCCAAACTTACTGACCCTCTAAGCTACACAAAATGTTCAGAAGTTTGAGAGCCACATGGCACGCACAACCTGCCCAGCAATGTGGCACCTGCCGGGGCACAAAGTTCTGCCCTGATGCTCCAAGCAGGGCTCATTGAGCCCTCACTCCCTGCATGGCAGAAGCACTAGGTTCACTTCCCACGGGCCAGAAAATGAGAAGGTGAGAGGTGAGCCATATTCATTCTGTTTTAATTAGGACTGATGTTACACTCCCATCTTTATATCCCTTCCTTTCTTTCTCTTCAAACATCTGAAGTAATGAGTTGTATGTATCTCATGAAAGCTTATGCCCTAATAAATGTGCTAGTCTTTAAGGTGCCACCGGATTTCTTGTTGTTTTTAATAAGATTCAAGCCAGTGCACAAGTGTGTCCTCAACTGTCCACTAAATCAGTAGTTATTAGTTGGGGTGGGGGGTTGATGTCTGATATTAGCAACATATTTTTTCATGACAATTCTTTGTATTAATATTATCATAATGGTAATCAAACAAGTTTAGTTGGTACTAAGAGACAGCCTCCCCCATAGTGAGCCCCAAAGCATTCAAAAACCCCATGAGATGGGCCTGAAAACATGATATTTTTATAATAAACTTTGGGGTCTATTTATTTCCTTTCATATTTTCAACCTTTCCTCTGCAATACAAAGGGCTAGAAAGTTAATCTCATCATTTTTAAAATGTTAAGTATCACAAACTTATGAACCTTAAGAATCCAGGGACTGGGGCTTTAAGTCAGAATCAAATGTTGCAGATGTTGGCACTGACAACTGACTTCCCTGAATTCACCAGTACTACAGTACCTGTGCTTGCTTTCACTTACATACAGGACTTGGGCCTTAAGAGAGACTGTTACATCTAGATGGGCCCAAAATTAGGATTCGCAAAGCCAAATCTTTACAAAGTCTAAGGGAAGAAATGTTTCCATTAATTTTAAAAACTGCTAAAGATACCTTAAACCATCTTCCCCTGTAATCTTTGAGCTGTAAATTTGTAAGTCCCCTCCTGTTCCTAAGTGGAAGCCAGAAAGTAGTACTCATTCCCAAAGGACTTCAAAGGAAAGCAAGACTGTCTAATGTATTTCAATAGTCCAAACTAAGTGAAATATAAGATGCAAATAGATACCACAGGCAGTAGTATACTATGTATATATTCACACTCAATCTCAGGAATTATTCGCAACACTATGAAGGAGATGTTTTTAAAATATAAAATGTTAATCTAAATGCGAAAAGACACCTTTGTTCTTTTCATCAACGAAAAAAGTAAGACAAGGCTGTTCTCTTCCTACCAGACTCACTCATTTCTAAGCGCCCTGAAGAGAGGGCGCCCTGCAGTATTTATCAGATGATCAACCCGGTGTTAGACAACCGGATAGCAGATTTTTCACAAGCTAGCAGCCTAGATCGCCCGCCCGCCCACCCACACACACACCCGCGCGCGCGGAGGTGGAGCGCTAGTCGCAGGCTGAGGAAGGCTGGCTCAGCCCGGGCAGCTACATCCTGGGGCAGGCGGCAGCAGAGGGCGGAACACCTCTACCCACGAAGGGGCAGTGCGGCCACTTGCTGGCTCCTGCCTCGCTCCCAGTGGATTGAATGGGCCGGGCTCAGGCAAGAGACCTCGGCGTGCGTGTCCCCTGCCGCTCCTCTCACAGCGCCAATCACGCGCGCCCTGCCGGGACTGACCCGGTGACTCCCTGCAGCAGCTGCTCGGCCCCACGGAGGGGAGGGAGCCCGGAGAGCAGCTTTACCCCCGCGAGCGCACCGCTGCCCCCGCAGCACGGCTCTCCCGGGCAGGCACGAGCGGAGAGGGAGGCTCCCTGCTCCCAGCCACGAGTCCGGCCAGTGCATGGTGGGGGGAGGGTATCCCGGGCACCACTCACCTAGGGCAGAGCGCGGCTGCGGAGTCTGTGCACAAAGCCCGCCGAGCTGCTCCGCGTCCCCCGGGTTGTTGTCACTGCTTTGCCTTGGCAGGCGCGCCCCAGGGGAAGGGAGGGGAGAAGAGCTCTGCGCTCGGCCGCCCCTGCCCACCACAGGCCGGGGGAGAAGGGGGCAACGAGGAGGCGCCAGGCCAAGCGCTGCAACTCCGCCCCGCGCAGCCCGCTCGCTGGGGAGCTGGAGCCCCGCCCGCCCACGCGCCTTTGTTAAGGGGGGTGGGAGCAGCCGGAGCCCCGCAGCTGCTGCGTGTGCTCCCCGCCCACCACGCGTCGGGCGCTCGCCTCGTCCCCCTGCCGGGAGAGCAGCACGCTGCGCGCCGGCCTGCCCCGGGTAGCGGTTTCTTCTGGGGGAGGCGGAGCAGCCGGCGCACCTGGGGCCGCCGCTTCCAACGTGGGGGCTCGCAGGGGGACACCACGAGAGGGCAAGACAAAGGCACAGAAGCTGCCTTGTGCGCGGAAGGCTCTTGGAGCCCTGCCCAGCGCGGCTGGGGGGTGGGGCGGAGGAGTTGCCCCACTTGCTTGAGGTCACGCAGCCAGCGCTGACTGAGCAAGAGGGACTCAGTCCCGCTCGCAGCCCTGGGGCACTGCCTGCGTCCTGTTCGAAGGGGCGCACTGCAGCCACCCGCGCCGCGCTGGGAATCGGTCTTGGCTCCCCTTGGAGCCACAAACGAGCGAACAATCAATTTCCCCTGCTTTGCTGCTGGCCCTGTTACCGCACCTGCTGGGTTACAACACTGCGTTCATACTCGGCAAGTCACTGAACCCTCAGGGTTCTACGCTGTGCAGTGGGAGACAGTCGCGGACGTAGGGAGGGGAGGTTGTTATCTAGTTTTTTTTCCCACGAAGTCTGTCCACAATTTAAAATGATTCAAAGCGTTTAGATTTTTTTAAGTATTTCCTTAACTGAGCACACGGACACGTGGATGGTGATGTTTGTTTTCCATTGGAACCCACATTCATTCCCTCAGAACTTTTCTGAAGATTTCTGTATTATTGATTACAGGTAGCACCACCTGTAGCTAACATTGCATGATACTTCCAATAGGACAATAAGGGTGGTCCTCCATCCTGTTACTTATCTTACCAATAATGATGAGAGACAGGGTATTTTCCACAAAAAGATTGGGGTTTTCCACTTGTAGCTAAGATTGCATGATACTTCCAATAGGGCAATATGTGTGGTCCTCTGTCCTGTTACTTGTCTTACACATACCGATATGAGACAGGGTATTTTCCACAAAAAGATTTGGGTTTTCAAAAGCCAGTTGTAAGAATTCAAAAATGATGCCTCAGTCCCTGGCTAGACAGTGGGAGGGGACACAAACACCTGTTGGTTGGACATTTCAAGTATTCATTAGAAGTATGACTCACCATTAGATACACTTGCTTCTCCAGGAAGAAGTTTTGTTATCTAGTAGAACAGGCATGAAATAACCTGCTTCATTCTGCAAATTGAATCATCTGCTTTCAGAAAGCAAAGGCTGGGGTCCTGGGCTGGCTGACTGGAAGTCCTGCTCTTGAAAAGGTACCTAATTGTCATTTTTCCCAGCAGTTTGGGTAGCTTGCTAGTGTGTATTTGCAGTATTATCTATTGTGTGAACAATAACACCATTGAAGGGCTGATCAAAGGTTGGGTGATGCAGACTTTCTCTTGAGTGACAACTTACCCAAATAAGTCAATTGAGTATTGCCTGAAATCAAATGCCTAATTCGTAAGGAAGTATACATACTTGTGCAGGTGCAAGTGCTTTAAGAATTGTCAGTGATGTCCTGGTTTGGTAGCAGGCTCCAATCAAGACTGTTGCAGAGAAAGTTTAAAACTGAATCAGTTATTACTGTTAACTAGGATTGTGAAACACTGTCCACATTAGATTTTTGTGTTGTATGCATATATGGACATAAACTAAGATTAAATGTGAAAAATCTCAATTTGCTCTAAGTCTACAGAATCTGTGAATAAAATATAGGTAGTCGTTAGATATTTTAGTGTTAACTATATCCTGGGGCTAATATAATTTGTGTGGGCATAGGCTTAAAAAGGATTGATTACTATAGATCCATTGAGAAGGCAGTATTGGTGAATTGCCATTTGAGTAAATGACCACGCTGACTTATGTATTAGCTTTGGATGTTTTCCTCTTAAAAAAAATGGTAAGTGTACTTTTTCTTTGGGTAAGCAATTAGTATGCAAAGAATCCTGAGAATGGGGTTGAAAGTAATCTGTTTAACCAAGGTTTACTATACCCTATCTTTCTTACAGTTAGTTGCTTGTAACTTTGCCAAACTGACATTGTGCAGTCTGAAATTTTCCATGCTAGTTGTTTGCCTTAGGCCAAACATTTTAAGCATCTTTCATCTAAAATAGTTTACATCTTTCCAGCAGGAGAGATTAGGGAAAATAAATTTTTGTACATGTTAAAGTGTGTGTGGCTTTTCTTGGTACTCTGAAGTGGTTCTCAAACTTTTTGATCTTTGGCCCACCAAGCTCAATGCAGACCTTTCCACGGTCTGAGTGCAGGAGTAGATGGGGTGGAGGTCAGGTGGGAGGTTGGTTACAGTAATAGGTTGAGGGGAGTCTGGGAAGGAGGTTGGGTGCAGGAACAGTGTGGGGGGTGAGGAAGGGAGGGTGCAGGAGAAGACTGGGGGTGCAGTGTCTCGGCAGGAAGGGGGGGCATAGGGATGTAGGATCTGGGCATGAAGAGGATGGGGGGCACTCACGGGGCTCCATGCTGCCAGATACCACCTCCCGCTGCTCCCATGGACTGTGATTCTGGCCAATGAGAGCAGCAGGGAAAGCCTCCAGGCAAGCAGTTTCCAGCAATGCTGTCCCCCCCAGTCAAGGAGTGGGAGAGCTGCAGTGTACATAGCTGCTTACTTGCCCCACAAGCCAGATCCATCCCACAGAGGGCCATGGGGCTGGAGCACCAATGCAGACTCCTCGTTGTGGGGTTGTGGGGGGGATGGGAGGGGAAGAGGAAAGCACTGAGCTCATGGACCACTCTTTAAGAACCTCTGCTTTATTGCCTTCCAGCTTTGGAGCAGGGAAAGGAGTTTAAATTTGGTATTTATCCAACTGCCAGCCTTTTGCAACCAAAATGAAAATTCACTACATGGAAGCTTGCAACTTTCTCCCAACATAAGAATGGCCATGTTGGGTCAGACCAAAGGTCCATCCAGTCAGTATCCTATCTGCCAACAGAGGCCAATGCCAGATGCCCCAGAGGGAGTGAGCACAACAGGCAATCAAAACGTGATCCCTCTCCTGTCTCCCATTTCTGGACAAACAGAGGGTAGGGACACCATTCTTACCTATCCTGGCTAATAGCTATTGATGGATCTAACTTCCATGAATTTATCTAGCTCTTTTTTGAGCCCTGTTAAAGTCCTAGTCTTCACAACATCCTCTGGCAAGGAGTTCCACACATTGACTGTGCGCTGCATGGAAAAAAAACTTCATTTTGTTTGTTTTAAACCTGCTACCTATTAATTTCATTGGGTGACCTTTAGTTCTTATATTATGGGAACAAGTAAATAAATTTTCCTCATTCATTTTTTTCGCACCAGTCATGATTTTATAGACCTCTATCAGATTACCTCTTAGTCTCCTCTTTTCTAAACTGAAACGTCCAAGTCTTTTTAATCACTCTTCAAATGGCACCTGTTCCAAACCCCTACTGATTTCATTGCCCTTCTCTGAATCTTTTCCAATGCCAATATTTTTTTTGAGATGAGGTGACCACATCTGTATGCAGTATTCAAGATGTGGGTGCACCTTGGTTTTATATAGAGGCAATAAGAAGTTCTCTGTTTTATTCTCTATTCCTTTTTTTATGATTCCTAACATTCTATTTGCTTTTCTGACTGCCGCTGCACACTGAGTGGATGTTTTCAGAGAACGATCCACAATGACTCCAAGAGCTCTCTTGAGTAGTTGTAGCTAAATTAGACCCCTTCGTATTGTATGCATGGTTGGGATTATTTTTTCCAAAAATCTGTTTGCACAAACTCAGATGCTTATTAGAGTTTGCCAGATAAATTCTCTGACAATTCCATCCACACTGAGTATGCTGCATCATCCCCTCCTGGCTTCTATGTGCAACCAGAAGGCATATGTGCCATCCTCACAGAACTACTGCCATCCTGGATATACCACTGAGCTTTCTTGAAATTGTTTCCCTAGCTGATCCCTGGTTCTGCGGAAATGCCGTTTCAAAGGGGCGGCGTTTCAAAGGGGCAGCCACCGCACAGCTGAGCAGGAGCGCAACTGTGCAGCATTGCCATTTTGAAGTATCCTTTCTCCCCTCTTTGCTGCTTCTGTCTGATAGAGGCAGCAAGGGGGTGAGGGAATCAACTAGTCCTTAACATCCTTACTTTAAGGCATAAGGGACAGGCAGCAGGATTGCCACTAGAGAAGGGCATCATCATCCCTAGAACTATCTTCATCTGTTGATCTTTATGCATTCTCATGAGTTTGGATTAGAATGCTGTATTTTCAAGTCATGAGTGTGAATAATCAGCAGATGGCTGATGCCTGTAATTGCCTTTGGGAGAAACTAAGTATTGATTTGTATTATGAGTGTACCCAGAGTCTATGTGACAATGGTGCACCATTGATCTCTCTATAAATAATAAAATATATATATATATTAGGCAACAAGACACATGAAATTTGACTGAAAAAACAGCAAGGTAAATCATATAGGAAGAAATAGTTTCGAATAACTCTTCAAGGAGGTTTCTGTATTAACTGATCTTTCAGGTAAATAGACAAAGAAATCACTAGAGGTGTGCCTGATATCTTGATGAACAGGTCTGCAGCATGCGAAACAGCAGTAAAAATCACATCATGATGTTAAGCTACAAGAAGAAAACAGAGAAAACCAGACAACACTGAAGTCAAAGGCAACAATTCTGTAGATTTAAAAGGGACAGGATTTTAATCTTGATTACATAACAAAGTACATATTACATTATCAAAAAAGGATTAGAAAAGGAGCAGTTCAATGTATTAGAAGTTTGGAGAATGCCTTCATCTGAATAAAAATGTAAAAAGCTTAAGTATAAAGTTATGGAGCAAGAAGAAATATTCTATGATGTTATATTGCATTTTAAGAGTATATTTATATTTTTGGCAGTCCAGGTGGTTCAGCTCCAAAACCAACTGTTTTAAACACATGCTGCAATTAGTAATATTAGTAATTTGGTTATACAAATAAGATGTCAAAGAAATAAGGTCTGTTAGAGTGATCTGTGTCAGTTATGTCTTGTTTTAGATCATTGCATTCTATGTGAAACATGACTGATTGAAAGGTATGGCTGAAATAAACAATGCTTGTTGAAAGCAGTAAGCCTACCCCAACATGCCGAGCATATGGGTTATAAAACTAAAGGACAGGAATAAAAAGCAGCTTCTCTCATCATTGGTGTTACAATTTGGAGTACTAAGTTATTGTTTTCAAATGAAATTGTAAGAAATATGATTGTCTGATGTCTAAAAAAAAAGTTCTGAAGACTTCAATTTACATTCTGTCCAAAACCAGAAACTGTCAATCTGCCATTCAACACAGGCTATGTCTACACTATCAGCTTTTGCCAGAAGAGGCAATGCAAATGAAGTGCTGGATTAGCATATTGTCATGCTTCATTTTCATAATCTATTCCGAGCTGTTTTTGTGAAAGGGGTTTTTGCGCAAAAACAAGCAGTGTGGACGTTTCCTTTTTGCACAAAAACCTCTTTTTGCGCAAGATCCTTATCCTGAGGGGATTTTTGCGCAAGGGGTTTTTATTTCATCATGACGCTAGTCTGGCTTTTTATTAAACAATGTAAAGGTTGAAACCCTCTAATCCAGAACTCTCTCATCCAGAAACATCCATCATCCAGAATTATTTTAGTTAGCTGGATGTCCTCCTTTCATGGGTGTGGCCAATTTTCCTGTGGTCCCATTCAGTTTTTGTACAGCCACCACTCCTAGCTCTCAGCGTTGTGTGCTGTTATTTAGCTCTCATTTACAGCATAATAAGTAGTGGAATTGTTGATAATGCTGCTAAACAATATTGACCTCCTGTGGTCCAGAAAATTCTCTTGTTTGGAACCAGTCATGAACTGAGGGTTCCAGACTGGAGAGGTTCAACCCAAACTAGAATGCTGCACAAACATGACTCTCAGGGTTAGAAGGCACCATACAGAAGTACACTGCTTTCTGATGGCTCAAAGTAGTGCTAGAAATCTTTCTTTCTGTGGGGTGAAAACATTAGCCTTTGAGTTTTTGTACTGGTGCAACGAAACAGAATACAAATCCTGAGAATTCACTGTAAATAACTGCGATTTCTTCATTAATAATGGAAGCTTTAATTTCATGGTTATTCTAAAGCTGAGTAATTCAAGGCTGCATGAATCAGAGAAACTATAAAGCCTACAGTAAACATTCTAGCCTATAGTAAACTAGTTTTCATCAACAGGGCACTGTTAAAGATTTATCTTGTTATAGATGTATGACCCTTGTGTGTTACCACACTCCTTTGGTGCCCACGCAAGTCCCTAATGAAAAAAAAAAGAGATCTTACGGTAACAAATTGGATTGTAATGCACTGGTGGGTGGAGAAATCAAATGGACAATTCACTCAAATGTATCAGTTCGTTGCAATGAACTGATTAACTCAAAGAACAAAACCTAATGGTGAAAAGTGCCATTTAATCCTATCCTCATTTCACAAACAAAAAGCAATGTACATGAATGAGTTTAAAAACCAGAACAGATCCACAGTGAAATATCGGTTTAGTTGCATGGTTCAAGAGCTCTCACTTAATTCTAAATCTTTGTTCCATTTGAATTGGCACTGTCAGAACATGGATATTGAGAGATTATTTACTTCATTCTGGGAGGTGGAAAGCTGCAGCCTGACTGCTCTTTATTCAGTGGGGAATTCTGTGCCAAAAATTTAATAATTCTGCACATAGTATTTTCAAATTCCACAAAATTTTGCATTTTTATTTGTCAAAAATAACACAATATAATCACACCATTTTCAATTTTTGTTATTTATTTCAATATAAATGTCAACAAGTGCATCTGTAACAATACTGACAAAAAAAAAATCAGGTTTTTTGGACAATTAGATTCCTTACTAGAAAAAAGACATACTACACGCCGAATAATAATTTATTTATACTATATAGAACCCTTATTTCCCACAGATGCCAGAAACAGCAGGGTGTTGAATAAATTTTTCTGACAAAGTCCAGCCTCTTGTGTCTATATTTTTTAGTGTTTCACTTTTTTTAGTGTTCCTCATTTTTTGAGGAGTAACGTTAGTTCGAACCAAGGGGTTTGATTCGAACTAACGCATCCTGGAGCACACTTCCTGGTTCGAATCAGCTGGCGAGTGGAATAGCGCGTGGGCAGGATTATGCTAATGAAGCATGTGATATTTAAATCCCTGCTTCATTAGCAATTTTGGTCAGCTACATTTGCATCCCTAATTCGAACTAGGGAGCAAGTGTAGACGTACCCGAAGTGTCTTTCCCAATTGGGACCATGTGCCCTGTATTGACCTTGCGCCAGAATGGGCACCCCAGCCCATCAGTGATGTGTCCGTCGTTATAGTTACTGACGGATCTGGGCAGTGGAAGGGTCTACCGGCAAGTAGGTTGGTTGGAAAAGTCCACCAGTTGAGAGACTTCAGTACTGGCGGAGGACGTATGAGGTGCTTTGTGAGGCTGTGTCAGGTTGGAATGTAGGTGGTTGCAAGCCAATGCTGTAGGCAGCGCATGTGTAGTCTCATGAATAGGACCACACAGGTTGTGGCCATCATGTGCCCCAATAATTGGAGGCACATCCGGACCATGGAAAAGCGAGTATGCTTAACCCCCTGAATGAGGTCGCAGATTGCCTTGAATCTTTGTGGTGGCAGTTAGGCTCTTCCTATCACTGACTCTAGGAATGCCCCAATAAATTCTATCTGTTGTGTGGGCTGTCTAATGAATTTTTGTATATTGATAAGCAGGCCAAGTTGGGAAAAACATTCCCTGGTAGCTCTGGGCAGTTGTCATTGTTATAGTTTGTTGACAAGTGGAGCCCTTGATAAGACAATTGTCGAGGTAAGGGAAGATGACGACGTTCTGTCTTCTGAGGACGGCTGTAACTACAGCTAGCATCTTTGATAACACTCGAGGGGCCATAGAAAGACCAAAGGAGAGGACCCTGTAATGGTAATGGTCTTGACCTATGACGAATCTGATAAATCTCCTGTGGGTTGGGTGGATGGTTACATGAAAATATGCATCTTGAAGGTCGCAGGCTGAAAACCAGTCCCCTTTGTCCAATGCAGGTATGATAGTTGCCAGGGTCACCATCCTGAATTTTGTGTTAAGGATGAACTTGTTGAGTGTCCTGAGATCCAGGATTGGTCTCCATCCCCCTGGTTTTTTGACTATTAGGAAATAGTTAGAATAGAACTCTCTTCCTTGATATTCTGGGGGAACAGGTTATGTTGCCTTTTGGATGAGTAACTTTTGCACCTCTGTTCATAATAGGGACTTGTGAGATGGGTCCCTGAAGAGGAACAGGGTAGGGGGTTGGGTAGGGGACATGGAGGTGAAGGGTATTGTGTAAACCTGATTTGATAATTTCCAGGAACTATTTGTCTGTAGTTATTTGGGCCCACTGTTGGTAGAAGGGTCTCAGGTGGTGATGGAAGGTGGAATTAGAATGCACTGGTGCTGTGGGATGGTGGTTCAGAAACCTCCCAAGACTTCAAATTTGTTGTTCGTGTGAAGTTGAGTGAGTGGTGGAGGACTGATTTTGCTGCGGCCTCCTCCTGTTAGGGCATTGCTTAGACCTGTTGTCATATGGCCTCTAGTTTTCTGTAATAGTTATAATTATAGTCCTTTGTCAGGGGATATACTTGTGTTTCTTATTAAGTGGGGTGTACCTCCTCACAGTGCAGAATGTGGTGTGTGAGTCCTTCATTGAGTGTAGGACCTCATCTGTATTTGTGGCAAATAGCTGTTTTCTATAAAAGGGGAGGTCCTCCACCTTCGATTGCAATTATTTTGGGACCCCGATGACTGCAGACATGAGGCTTTACACATTATGATGGCTGTGGCTCTAGCCACAGTGTCAGCGACATCCATTGCGGCCTGGAGGGCCGTTTTTGCTATAGATAAACCGTCCTTAATGATGGACTGGAGGTGCGGTCTCTTAATGTCAAGAAGATCCTGCAGCAGGTCCTGAAGTTTAGTATAGTTGGCATGAGCATAGTTGGCCAAGAGGGCTGTATAATTTAATATTTTGAACTGTAGGGTGACAGAAGAGTACACTTTGCAGCCAAAGGTGTCTAGCCACTTATGCTCTTTGTTGTGGGGTGTAGACTTAAATTGTGGGTTCTTAGCCTTGTGATTAACCAAATCTATGAACAGTGAGTTTGGCTGGGGATGTGAGAAGAGGTCCATATCTTTTGCAGGGACAAAATATTTTCTATCCACCCGGTGGTTTGTTGGGGGAATAGAGGCTGGATTTTGCCATAGCATGTCTGATGGCTCCAGGATAGCTTCGTTGATGGGTAGAGCTATCTTCAAGGATGCCTTGGGTTGTAGTATCATCAGTAATTTGTCTTGTACTTCTTGGAGTGTAATGTCTTGTGATTGAGGTAACCACTTAAATAGTTCTTGAAATTGTTTTAGGTCATCTGCCAATGGAGAGGGCAATATCTAGAAGATTGCCTCATCTAGACTAGTGGATCTGGAGTCATATGAGGAATTCTCTGAGTCCGAATGAGGTAAGTCATCGTTATCATTGGAACCCACTTGTGTTATTACCAAGGGCGGGTGAAACAGTGAGGAATGCACAGATGTAGTTGGAGAGCACATAGACATGTGCTGTTGTGATGTAGGAGCTGTATCTCGAGTGGTAGGCATGGGAGGAATATGGCTGGTACCCTTGTCATTATTCCCAAGGGGCCTATCAAGGCTGGAACTGTTGTGGGGGGATACATCCACGGTTGGTTGGGCCACATGGGGTGTTGTAGGGAATGATGCCAATATGAACGCCCAGAAGCCACTGATCCCGACGGAGATGAATGGCATGAAAATGCTCCTATGTCCGCTGCCATAGTCAGTGTTTGGTGAGAGCAGTGTAGGAAAGCGGGGAGCCCTTTCTGGCACGAGTGTGCCCGTGGGTATAAGACACCAGTGAGGAGCACGGTGAGCAAGCTCTTGATCTGAGCAGTGTACCTGGCTGAGGAGATATTTGTAAGTGCCATGTCTTGTGCAATGCTTTCTTATGCTGCGGGGCTAGAGCGTGGTCAAGTTCCACCTGACCAGTCTGTTCAGGCACTGGAGAGGCACTTATAGGAGCTGGGGGTGGTGGCATATGTGGCTTCGTGGATGCCGCTGCCTCAGCAGCACTGACCAGTGTGGTGGGTGGATTCTCACTCAGCTCTCCAGGCTGGTGCAGACTTGTGTTTCTCTGTGGTACCAGAGACTGATGGCACCGGAGAATGAGAGGCTCTGGCCAGCACTGGTAATGAGCGTGCCGGGGAAGCCTCCGAAGCTTCTGTACTGGGGCCTGTCCTTATTGCTATGGTCATTTCTCTTACTCTCATGAGAGGACTTTTTAGGATTACCTCTTTTTGTGTCTGTTCCAGAGCTTGTTCTTAGAGGGGTGTGGCTCACAGCTGGCGTGGTTCTGACTGCAGTCCCCTAGCTTCCTCCATCTGGTGTTTCTATAAAGTAACTCTAGTATCTCAAGGGTTTGAGGCAGGAACGAACAGCAGATGCTGCAACTGGTGCCAATCTCAGCCCCTCCAACGTAGTAAAGGTTCATCACTGATGGAGAAGGATCGGGGGCAGGAGATATAGTCTTGACATCATCCTTCTCCATGGTGAGAAGCTTGCTGAGGCAGGGAGAAGTAACTATACTAGCTGTAAAAGCACAAATACCAAGTTTAAACTTACTAAAAATGTTTACAGGTATTAAAAGCAGAGGAAGATCAGAATAGATATAGAGAATCCTTAGACCATGTAGTGGTAAGAAGGAAATGGAGTGGTGTATCTATTTATGCCCTGGTTCAGAGAGCAACTGTGAATGCACACATCAACAGACACTACATGCTACAAATCTCTGGTCTCGGGTGCACAAAGCCTGTGCGCCAATGTGTGGACTACACATACAGACCAGCACTCTAAAAAAATCAGTTTGAAGAACACAGCTATAATTCCATCTAGCTCTTGACTTGTACACAAGTATTTGCTGAAGCCCCCAACGTTCCTATTTTTTCCGTCGTCTGTTATATCTTTATTCCACTATTTTTAGCTTGTGATACCTGGAGGAGGAGGTCACAGTATTTTTCCTTTTCCTCTAGAGCGTCTATGTTAAATATACTCCAGTGGAGCACAGATAATATCTATTCCAGAGTACAGTTGTGCAACAGTGGAAGCGCCTTCACTTACATATTTATTGTTCTTTCCCATTGAATAAGCCCTTTCCTTAGGAGGTTTAAAAGCTGTACATCATCATTCCCAACATTCAGAGCAATATCAAAGCAGAAAAATGCATTTAAAATGCCTGACAGAAATAAATACAGGGTGTAGTTGAGTAATTTGGCACATGGAAGGCAAAATATGCTTATTTGTTGAAATTTTTGTGGTAGATTTCTTGTGTCCAGGATAGAGTTTGCAGATAAGTCCTTGACAAGCCAGCTAATGGCATGGGACTTCAGGGATTAAATTCCCAGCCATAGTTCAGAGAGAACTCTCAGAAAAAATATCATTTGAGAGCTAATTAAGTGCAGCTGAGCTAGGGTCCTACCAACTCATGATCCTGAAAAATGTATCACGGACTGTGCAATCTGGTCTCCCTCATGAAATCTGGTATTTTGTGTGTTTTTACCCTATACTAAATAGATTTCACAGGGGAGACCAGTGTTTCTCAAACTGAGGGTGAGTCTACACAGCAGGGCTTAATTTGAAATAGCTCAATTTGCGTAGCTTATGTCAACTGTGTAACTTTTCAAAACTGGGAGCATCTATACAGCACTTATTTCAAAATAGAGAACTCTTCCTCTTCCTTACTCCTCAGATGTAGATGCGGACTATGTTATTTTGAAATAATATTGCTGTGTAGACATACCCTGAGAGTCCTGACCCAAAAAGAGGATGCTGGTGGAGTTGCAAGGTTATTATTTGCGGTGGGGGGGAAAAATATTGACACCCTTATTTTTGTGCTGCCTTCAGAGCAGAGTGACCAGAGAGCTGTGGCTGCTGACCAGGTTCTCTGCTTAAAGGCAGTGCCCTGCTAGCAGCAGTGCAGAACTAAAGGTGGCAATACCGTAGCATGCTACCTTTACTTCTGCATACCTGCCTTCAGAATTTGATCAGGACAGCTACAGTTACAACAGTGTGAAATTTCAAATTTAAGTATTTGAAATAAATAATGAAATTTACAATTTTGTAAATCTTACGACCATGACATTGAACAAAATGGACTGGGAATTTGGTAGGGCTTTATCTTACCTTTACAATAGGGCTTTTACTTACAGGGGAGAAAACAGGGATTTTCCAGAGCACAGAATTCTAGGGCAAAATATATGCTACACTGTCTGGTTTATAGTTTTTTTTTAAGCTTGCTGGCTGTAAAATTGCATGGAAGCATTGCTTCACTGGTGTCCATTTGTATTAATCCAGAACTCTGATGAATCTAAGTGATTTTGTGTTTGAATCTAGGCCTCCAATGAACTCTTACTTTTATCTCTTTGCTCCTCTTCTGGCTACACATACTTCGTGAAAATGTTACACTTTTTTAAACTACTGCAAAAGAAATAAGTCTTGGTTACTGTGACCAAATCTCATTGAAGTTGACACTATCAGATGACTAATATAAAGTATGAATACAAACACATTAGTAATAGATTCAAACACTACTTTAATAGTCTTATCTACTTACAGTTTATTTCAGGTTAATAAGAAATTATTTCATATTCACCCTTAAGTGATTTTAATTGCTTATCAACAAGCGAACCCAGTCTTTAATTTTTATTTTATTGCAAACAGATTCATATCTCCTGCTTATATATTCTACAGAAACGTCCAAAATAGGAAAGAATATCCATAAACAAGTTATGATTCATCTATAGAAATGAAAGTTAAAAACAGCATTGAAAATAAACTTTACAGTAATGTATGATTATTTGACTGTTTAAATCAGGTCAATGAAGTGTTATAGGATAATCTAAATATTAGATTTGAAGGCTGATTTATTTATTTTCAGATAAATATCCCTATCATTTTACAGTTAAAAATAAATGTCAGTATTTGGTGCAGATAACTACAGACATCTTTAATGCTTAATGCACTGATAACACCCCCCCGCCGCCCATTCCCAACAGCACTTTTGCAGATTCTACTTTACATTATATAATGAGGACATTTTAAGTGACAGTGTATGCATACAATATAACAAGTCAGAAACACCACATTGTAAAGTCTGTATATTTTCATACAGTAAAAAAAAATTAAAGCTACATAAGCTTATCTTTAGATTGTTCTCCAAAGTAAAATCATGTGTACTTACATTTTCATAATACTTTGACAAATTTCTATTAAAGCTTTGTTTACAGAGACAACAGCATGATCACAATGATCCCACTGACATTTCAAAATAGTGCAGTTATTCAGTTAAACTTGTTTCCTTTTATACTTGCAAACCAGTGGGATCAAGACAAACAGGCTAATGCAAGCAACAAAGAAACTGTAAGCTTTTATATTAAGTGATTAAACAAACAATATTATACTGCATACCATACAATGAAAATGATTCCAGAGTATTTTGCTATTCGACACTGCAGGAATACATGAACTTCAGTAGCTAAGAAGCTTGAAATACTTTCTAAGTCTTCACAAACACTTGGTTGGTGCCTATCAATTCCAATACATTTATAAAAGCAGTTATGGAGATATTTTGTGTTAAAGCTGCAACAATTTGAACAAGGCAAGTGAGGAAGTTACATAGATTGTTCTTTTCTACTTCTTAGAATTTCTTTTATTATTCAAAAGTCCACCAAATGACCATGTTCCACTAATAAAACAACCTTTGAATGTTATTTAGATACAACTTACATGTACACGTGTCCTAGTTGATCCATTTACAATGAAACTCTCAAGTTTAACATCTGCTGCACTGCTCTCAAGTTTAACATCTGCTGGGTAGTAACAAGGGACTGAAGCAAAGATGTATCAAGTGTAAATTAATTTTGAGAACATATGCCTTTTTCATTAGATGGCATACTTTTGCAGACAAATATAGCAGTTACTTAAAAGATTTATTAAGTTGAAGCAGAAATATCTATTTAAATGCATCTGATGCCCTCTCTAAAATGAGTTATTTAAATAAAACTATTTTGTCCTTTAAACAACTCCACAAAGTGTTTAGCCTATATAAAATCTCTGTTAATGATTTCTCGGTCAAAATCGGGCTATAAGAAGGTTGCCATAAATTGTTTTGTTAGTAGGCAGCAAAGGAATGAAGCATTTTCAAGAATATCAAGTAAGAGTTTTCTTATTTAAGGCTGAAGGATGGAAATGAGAAAAAAATTAAAAAGGATGAAGCTTTACAAAATAAAAAAGTTAGAGTAATAGTATATAAGCAGAAATGTATACACTAATCACTACTACCATACATAGCATCAAAACATCAATTGTTTGGGTGAGATTGACAGAACAAGAGACTTAAATTTATAAATTTAAACATTCATTAGAATTTTAACATTCAGATACAACTCGACTGTAAACTAAATTTTAAGTGGCCAAAACTCATAAATATTAAAAAAGCCTTCAAAACAGATACTTAAAAATAACAGATATGGTGTATTAACAAATGTATGCATAAACAAGATCTATAAATAGCTATAGTATGAAAAATATTTCAGTGCAAAGGCAATTTTGAGATTTCTAAAAAATACATTACAAATTATTTGTTAACTGCACACAGGAAATTTGTCACTACTACCGGTATAAAACTTAAACCCATATAAGGTTTTTAAAAATATATACACACACACACACCAGTGTTTTATGTAGGGGACAGTTCTAACTGACTGACTTTCAAGTATTTAATGGCAAATATAAATATATTTATATTTTGAATATTTCAGTATGTGACAAATACGATGGCATTGTTTGAAACTGAAAACTGCTACATGTTAAATGGTGAAGATGCCCTAGTATTCTATAGCACAGTGAATAAAGATGTCACACTTCTTTTCTTCTTCTCTCTAATCTTTGGTATAATGAAGGTTTCACAATTCACTGTTTTAAAATTCTAGCTGTTTTTCCCAGTGTTTCTTAATAGTTGGTCACAGGTTGTTTTGAAGAGTTCATTGGAAGTGTTTGTGTGAAACATTTTCTAGTGAATTGATTTCACTTTTATTAAAAAAACCACATGTACTTCTAAGTTTTACACAAAAATGAAATTGTCCCCTTATCTACAGCATTAAAAATATCTGCAAATAATGCTTTCATCAAGTTTTCTAATAAAGGCAACAGTTCTGATCTCAAATATTTAGTTTCCATCTAAAAATAACATTTAACTATGGGCCTGCCAGAAGCATTACTGGAAATGCTTGTTTATCAGTTATTAACGATGGATACATTAAAATAGATCAGCTTGAGATTAAACCTCCAGGCATTTTTACACCCCAAATAAAACACTGGAGAAAAACCAAGCAAGTACATATCTAAGTAAAAACAACATAAAATTAATGCTGCAGAGAATTGGAAGTGCAAGCTGGCTGTACTGCTTTAAATAATTCATATAGCTTCTAGTCAGACTCATTTCTATGAGAAATGTTTTAACCCATAGTAATAGATACATGCCATCTAGTGGTTATGTCTCAAAAGACTAACAAATGTATACTAGTTTCTTCATAAAATACGTATTAGCCATTGAATCAAATTAAGAATCAAAGAACAAAAATGGAGATATTAAAAGAATCCTATTTGGGTAATATAAAAGGTGGGTTTTGAACAATTACTTCCCATCATTGGAAAAAGCATAACCTGCCTAATGCCTTCTAATATGCATACATTTAAAATCATACACATATACTTTTCCAGAGGGTAAGTAAGCGATAGGAACACTGATTAATTTATTCTTAAGTTCACAGACATTTTAGGCTAAATTCTTAAATTCAGTAACTGAGTAAATGCCAATATTGATGCTTTTATGTATTTGACAACCAGCTTGATGCCATATAGTATGTATCTAGTCTAAGCATACTTTAGTTTGTCTGCCTTTCTACAGGGGGAACGAACTTAATACCATACATAGCTCTGATTTGACCACTTGCAAGGAAGTGAATATTAGAGAGTTGTTTCTTGAAAGCAAATTTGCACAGACAAAACAGCAGTTTGTTTTACAGAAAGAACAAAGAAAGAAAAAGGTACAGAGGAAAATCAGGAAGAGCATTTGTTAAATATTCTTTAAGTGACTTTCACTGGAGTTATCTGAGGTCATTGCTTCTGGCTTAAAATTTGAAGTGCTGATCTCAAAATGTAGGTCAATGACAAACTATATACTTCAAGTAATACAGACTATGACTAATGACAACAGAAGCAACAAATGCACAAAAGTCTTGACACAATGATGAAGAGAATTTCTAGTGCTATCAGTCTCACAGTACCAGACTGTGCTGATTGTTCATTGCTGCAGCAGTTCAAAACACAAAAAGGAGCCAACAGGCCTGAAAAGATTCATACTTGTAGCTCTTGATCCTATTTATCTGCACATTATTTCAGACAGGAAAAGCCAAATGTATTTTAGTACAGTTCTGTGACATGTTTCCTGTTTTTGCAAAAAAGGAAAAAGAAAAATGTTCTTAAAGGCTTGAATTGGTGATCTGTCATACGGATGTTTCCAAACCTGACCCACTGTAGCAGTACCTTGCACTGGAATTGCAACGGTTATTTGAATAGCCACGGTTATTTGAATAGCCAAAGATAGATGGAAGTATTGAATAATCATTGCCTCTCCAGTACGTAAACATTTTTTTAGAATGAGAATTAGACCTCCTGGCTGGGGAACTGCTGCAGTCACTGCTCTTGTATCTTGGGTTTTTCAGAGAGGCCAGAGGTGTGAATTCTGAAATGTGGTCCCGACAGCGCCTGGACATAATCTGCTAAAAACAAAGAAACAGTACCCAATAAATGGAGAATAAAATAATTAAATATCTTTAAAGTGTCCTTTCATAGAGGCACTATGCCTTTGGCACACACATACTACTCAGTTCAGTACCACTGTCTGGCTTGTTTTTTTCTGTCAAAGGGGCATTCCTCCAATGATGAGCAATCAGGTACTTTCTACATGATTAATTTTTAGGGCTGTCAATTGACCTGCGTTTAACACAGAACAGGATTAACATGATCGTTTTTTAAATTTGTTAAATGCAGGTGTTAATGCTGTGCTGCCCTTTGAAGTTGCACTCCAGCGCTTCAAAGGGGCAGCTCAAGCAGAGCCGGGGATCAGCTGGAGTCCCCAGCTCCACTGTTGCAAAGCCCCTTTGAACTGCCATTTTGGCACTTTAAATGGACAGCGCATTAAGAACCGGGGATCAGCTGATCCCCAGCTCCGCTGTTGTAAGGTCATTTTGAAGCTCCAGATTACCCACATTGTAGTACTGTGGTGTCAGGAAACAGTGATGCAATCATGAGAAGAGGGAAAGTGGGAAGTAAGGTATATTCATGGGACCAGATGGGAGATTATTTGGGTAAGTCAGCTGGTATTAATAAAGACACTATAATAATTAATTGTAAGCATATCATTGCATGGCATCATTAGAAGGGTAGAATTAAGGTTATTTCTGTATTTTAACTATGCTTTTATGTACCTAACCGTAAAATTAAAAGAAATCAAAACAAGTTAAACTTCAGATGTTCTGGGTTTACAATGCCTGTTTTGGAGATAATTACAAAATACTTGTATGATTTTTTTTTACCTTAACTTACCACTGTGTGCTTTCAATTTCAAAGCAATTTAATGCAGTTTTTCATCCAGGAATATATATCACACGAAAGGCATAATACATGGAGCTCTATGTTTCAGTTTTCATTAATATCTGTAGCATTTTAAGACTGTTTATGTCTGACATCTTGTTTTATCTGTATTTGGTCTATAAATGTGTCTGAGAACAACCTGGGCTGTGATGAATAAACTGCTAATGGGTATTACTTCTATGTACACTATGTATTCAACTCCCAAGATATACCATAAGAACAAGTAGTTTATATATATGAAAGCAATTTTTATACAATACTTAATCTCTTAAACCCAAACCTCCTCAGTGGGACTCCTTGTGAGTGTATGGATCCATGCAGGCAGATTGCTTAGCAGGATTGGGGCTTTGTAGTGTTATGTGTCTGAGACAAAAAGACCTTACCCGTGATACAAAAACTTGAATTTCTAAGAAAATGGTAACGAATGATAATATATATCAAAATTGGGAAAGTATAGCAAAAACTCTGGAGGAAACAGTTTTACTTTAAATAGCACAGCACACCAACAGAAATGACTTCAAACTGGCAACATGTGCAATACTGTTACCTAGCATTGATCTAATTATGCCTCGGAAGCTGAAAGAGTTCCTTCAAGAAGTGGCCCATCGCTGTTCGCCAGTGCATTTAGAGTTGTTTTATGTTTCATACTCTTCTGCAAGGATGAGGAAAAACACTGAGACTACTGCTGAATACATGAGCGAAATGAGTGAATTTCTCAAGTTGAAAAGAATAAAAATCTAACTACTGTATCAAGGTAACTGAGAGCAATAAATTTTCCAAAATAGTTTTTTTAAAAGTTAGGTTTAAAACAAAATGTATATTCCCAATCCTGAGGCTAATTCTGTACTGTCGTACTGTCCACTCAGACTGGCTTTATTCCCATTTTGAACTTCACTGATAGAATTCTAATCACTCTTACAGGGATATATGCAGTGTACCATAACTAACGAGTAATGGGTACGTGTTCTGCTGCACTCTTTTGATTACTTTACTAATTATAGTAGAAGTTCTTTATATGAACAAACAATTTCCTTATGACATGATCAAGTGATATGAGAGCACAGTTCCTATAAGGATGTCAAAACTTCCCTGGAACAAAGCAAGTAGCTATGTTAGTAAATGTTTATTTATGAATAGAAAAAGATGTTGTCACAGATATTTTTGGTAAAAGACACAAATGGGTCATGAGCAATGAAGAAAGATTCATAGAAGCTTATGTCCTCTCTATGACTTTTACTAAAAATTAGGGCAGTCAATCAGTGAGCTCAGTGCTATTAGCTTGATTAAATATATCACAATAAAGCAAAGTTTTAAACTTTAAACAACAAAATACTAATTCAAAAATATTTAATACATTTCATGTTTTTCTGTATTTTCAAATATATTGATTAAAATTACAACACAGAATACAAAGTGTTCACTTCTCACTTTATATTTTTTACAAATATTTGCACTATAAAAATAAAATAAATAGCATTTCAACTTATACATGTACAATCTCTTTATTGTGAAATTGAAACTTAAAAATGCAGATTTTATTTTGTTACATAACAAAATTCAAAAATAAAACAACGTAAAACTTTAGAGCCTACGAGTTCACTTAATCCTACTTCTTGTTGAGCCAATAACTAGGAGGAATAAGTTTGTTTAGATTTGTGGGAGTTAAGGCTGTCCACTTCTTATTTACAATGTCATCTGAAAGTGAGAACAGATGTTTCACATGGCACTTTGATAGCTGGCACAGCAAGTATTTATGTGCCATATGTTGAACATGTGTATGCCTCTTCATGCTTTGCCCAGCATTCCAGAAGACGTACTCCCATGTTGATGATGCTCATTAAGAAAATGTGATAATTAAATTTGTGATTGAACTCCTTGGAGATGAATTATATGTCTCATGTTGTGTGTTTTACCCACATTTGGCGATATATTTCACATTACAGCAGTCTTGAACGATGATCCCGCATGTGTTGTTCATTTTAAGAACTCTTTCACTGCAGATTTGAAACAAAATCCAAAATCTGAGCGGGGCGGAATATGGAGCATGCTTTCAGAAGTCTTAGCAACTCTCCGATGCAGAAAACTATAGAACCTGAACCATCAAAAAAGAAAATCAATCTTCTGCTGGTTGGCATCTGACTCAGATGATGGAAATAAACAATGTGTTGGTCTGCACTGCTTTAGATTGTTATCAGATAGAACCAATGTCCTCTGGAATGGTGGTTGAAGCATGCAGGGACATGAACGATTAGCATATCTGGCACATATATACCTGCAGTGAAGGCTACCAAAATGCCATGTGAATACCTGTTCTCACTTTCAGATGACATTGTATATAAGAACTGGGCAGCAATAAGTCCTGCTTATGTAAATACATTTGTTTCTCTTGGCTATTGGCTGAACAAGAAGTAGGACTGAGTGGGATTGTAGGTGCTAAAGTTTTACATCTTTGAGTCCTGTTATGTAACAAAAAACGAGTTAAGTTGTACTTTCATGATAAAGAGATTTCACTACAGGACTTACTTGAAACTGAAATATACTATTTCTTTTATTATGTTTACAGTGCAAATATTTTGACTAAAAATAATATAAAGTGAGCAGTGTTCACTTTGTATTCTGTGTTGTAATTGAAATACATTTGAAAATGCAAATATACATCCAAACATTAAATAGCATATATAAATAGCATTCTAATTAAATGCGTAATTAATCATGCTTTTAAATAAGAATTTTTTAATCGCTTGACAGCCCTACTACAAATATCTGTGACAAAATGGGGAACTGTGGAGTCTAACTGCAATTATTGAAAAGTGTTTGCAGGTTTTCGCATGAAATTACTCACAGCAACAGATTCCTCCAAAGCTTTTGCAGAATTATTGATTAGTTTATTCCAATAAGGAACATTAGTTTGCATATACAACACTGAAAGCCCTCTGAAATTGAACTTTAAATTGTGTCAGTCTTTCAAATTAATTATACATACATATGTATGTATGTATATAAAAATTGATAATGGATGGTAAGTAGCTGTTCACCACACACAAATATCTCGAGATAAGAAATACAAAGATCTGTACAGCCAGAATTGGTTCAGTGTATTTTCAGTATTTGCAGAAGCCCACTGAATGATAAGAAGGCTTTATTATATTAAGGGATGCAAAAACTAAAAATCACTGTTTCAGCAACTAGTTCAAACCAAATTCTAGCATATTTAGAAGACAATTTTAGCCAAAAATGTGAACATGAAAATTTATTTCAGATAGATCCTCCCTGTGAAATATACAGTCACTCACTTTAAAATGACCACACTTTTTAGAAAGGAAGAAATTATATTTATTATATTGGTCAGTCAGAAAATACGAATAAGAAATTTGCAATAGGGACGGGCCCTGCTGAATTCAGTGAGAGTTTTGCTCTTAACTCTAATTTGGACATGATTTCACCTTCAATAGAAGGGCATCTTTCACTAGTCTATTTCCTACATTTTTGTCAATTTAAATATTTTGAATTCAACAATTATATCTAATGTTACGGTTTTTTTTCTTTCTTTCTAGAAAGCTGCATAAGATTTCATCAAATGAATACAAGGAAAATTTCCTTTAGAAATGGAAACATGATTGCTGGAAATAATGCCTGTAGAACAAAAGATCAGAACTGAGCATTATTTCCCAATGTAGTGGAGCAGACAAGAGAGCCACTAAATGGCTTTATAGCATAATTTCTGTATTAAGCTAGAAATAATGGTAAAACCAATGTCTTGCTTAAAGGCTTTATCACTTCTTTGTGTGGTGAACAGTCAACTTAGTTACTATGCAAGCACTGCATGCATCCATCTACAGAAACATCAGTGCTTAAAAAAAGGAAGGGAACAGTCACAGATCTTTGATTCCTGAAGCAGAAATATTACTGCATAAAATACAATGACTGTACAAAAGATGACACAGATAACCATGAATGATGTTTAGACTCTTTTAGAATAAAAATAAGGAGGAAAAAATCTATTCTGAGAAGTATTTTTCTCTAATATATATTAGTTTGTGTGTGACAGAAGTGGAGACAATGATTACAGTAAACAGGCTTTGATGAGTATTAAACTTTCTACTGTCCTTTGAATGAAATGGCCAAGCATGCAGAAAGGCAGAAAAAAATCACCTTTTATTCCATTAGAAACTTAGACTGCTTGAAGTCTGAGAGAGCATAAAGATGGTGGACTGCTCAACAGAAAGGCACTGATGTTTAGTCTGATTTTCCCAGAAGATTGTAGGAAGTAACCGTGCACATCATGTATGTTTAAAGCAAGGTAGTGGTTATTTAGGCAAAAGCAGGTTGGAAGACAGATGGAAAAAGAGATAGGGAAGAAAGAAATACAAGGGATAATCTGGTTAAAAGCTAAAGATTTTCTAGTGATATTAGAGTTTATTAAAATGAACATTGCCAGCATTAAGCCCACATTTTGCCTTCCAGCTGCTTCATTAACACATAACGGCACTGAAAAATGCCAATATATCCTCCCCCTACCTCTCTTTTGATTTTTTGTTTTGTTTTATAACCCATCCTCGTTATTTCTCTTTAAAATTTTTAGCTCAAGCACAATCTGTTTAGAAGTAGAGTATTGATAGAGTGTCTGTAAGTAAGTCATATCGAAGAGCCCTATATTCAAAGATCCAAATGGAAAAAAAATCTGATCTGTGTCAAAATCTTGTTCCAATATTCTGCTATACCAACAAGCTAGGTTCTCTTATTGAAATAGGTCAGTCATAATTTTATACACACAGGGAATACAGAATATGAGATGCCTTACAAATATGAGTTTTAAGGTTGGAACTACTCTGATGGCACTGAGCCATAGCAATGTGATCTACCATCCAAACCACCAGAGTTTGGCTTTGTTCTTATTCCCGTAATGGAATTTTGCACTAGTATTATATAGTATAAACTTAAAAAACAACAGATGGTCTGGTAGCTCTTTATAGACCAACAAAACATGTAGATGGTATCATGAGCTTTCTCCAGTCATCTGAAGAAGTGGGCTGTGCCCACAAAAGCTCATGATACCATCTATATGTTTGGTTAGTCTATAAAGTGCTACCAGACCATTTGTTGTTTTTTAAGTTTATCCTGTACAGACTAACTTGGCTACCTCCTGAAGATTCATTATATAGTAGTTTATCTTGTTGGCTGATCAAAAGAATGGGGAAAGTAGAGATATGAAACTCTTATTTTTCAATGATTTGTTACAGTGTATGCTAGTGTGTTTGTAGTTTTAGATATTGTGAATATATATATCTCATACATATGATTAAAAATTCTAGAAGGAGTACTGAAAGAAGCAAAAATAAAGATAAGCTCAACTATAGATTAAAAGAGCTAACAGCTTTTGCAGGGTTAACTCTGGATTGAATAAAAAACTTGCCTTACTGCTGTTGGTTTTAATTTGTGCTTAGACAATGTCTTTACATGATCTTAAAATAATTTTAATGAACAGCCTGGAACAGTACCATCAACTAATTCTCAACAGTCTTATAATTCATGAAAATTGATCAAACAAAGCTCTCAGTGAAATTTAAACAGTGCAGAAAATGACTAACACAAACTTTTCTCTAAACATAAACATGATTTCTGTTCCCTCCATTTATTGCTTCTAAATTTCTAGGGGGCTCTAACTTTTAAGGATTCCTAGCAAATTTTGCTAAATATACGGAAAGATATTTTTACCTGGGTTCTTTCTGTTGCTGTGGGCCACAACTGTCTGCATAAAACCTTTTTGAGTACATCTGGAAGAAGGCTGACAGTTATCAGTAAAATTATACCAAGCCATGCAGGACCACTAGACAACATCTGCATGAAAACATAGTACATCCTCTGATAATTGAGAAAAGGCCTAGTGGAAAAAAGAAAAAAGAAATTAAACCTCCAGGGAACCTATAAGAAAAAACCAAGCAGTGTTAAATATAAAAACTGGAATAGTGGAGTTTTGTGTGATATGCAACCATTTCCAGTTTGCACAGAGTTCACTTTTCAGTTTGTAGGAGTTCACCCACTGGAGTTTCATTTTGTATTTCACATTCAAACAAACCAGAAAACTCAGACAAGTTTAGTTCAAATGGCCACCTTTGCCTGTCTTCATGTCAAAACCACTATAGTTTGGTACAGTATTTCAGCCTAACTTCTTCCTCCCACATTAACCGAAGAATAGATTTCAGCCTGGTCGGGGATACTCAACAGGTCTCCCTTCCTCCTCCAAAAGTTATTGACTCATCCTCAATATTGCCAATTCCAAATGTTCAGAAACATGAGTCAGGCTCCTAATGTCCCCCAAACACCTCACTTGTGATATGTTTCAACATTAGGAGAGGAAAAAAAAACGTATTTTCACATGCCTTTTGATTTTTTTCACGCTCAGGGGAAGAAAACCTCTCCTCCACTTGTATGTTATCTCAAAATTCAAACCTTAAATATACTCACAAGAAAGCAGCCTTCCTGTTCACCAGTTGGAAGGAGCTCCACTTCCCTCGTCTATCTGATGGTGCATGAGGAACTCACCTTTCTATCTCCCTCCCTTCTTTGACTGAATAGGCAACAGCCTCATTCTCATTTTCTCTGTATGTGCCTGCACCCTTTCCATTCCCTACATTCACCTCCAGCCCAGATTTTACCTCTTTCTTCTCTGTCTTCTACTCATCACATTCTGCCTCTGATGTCACATTGCCCTGAATTCCTTCTCAGTCTGCCTGCTGCCTCATCTCACGCCTTCTGCACCCTCAGATTCTACATATTTCCTTGTCCAGCTCCTCAGAACACTTACTGTCTCTACTACTTGTTTTCACGAGGCATACCGGAGCGGTTGACAAAGGCTTCCCTTGTCGACCGCAGCACATCTAGACTTCCCCGCTGTGCTGATCAGCTGATCGTTGGCACAGCATGGTGGCCATTTTGATATAAATGAAGTGCGATTTTTTAAATCGCTGCTTCATTTCCCTATGTTTAGTAAACTCATCTACATGGCTCCGTTGACGGAGCCATGTAGTCTAGACATAACCCTACTGTTCTTACAGTTAGGAAGCTTCTCCATAGATTTATTCTAAATCTGGTATGCTGTAGTTTGAACCCATTACTACTTCTCCTTCCCTCTGTGGCAAGAGAGAACAGCTTTTCTCCATCTCTTTTATGGCAGCCTTCTCAGTATTTCAACTGTTATCATATCCCCCTTAATCGCCTCTTTTCCAAACAGAAATATACCCATTTCCTTCAGCCTTTGCTCATATGTCTTGCATTCCCTTTGATAGTCTTTGTTGCTCGTCTCTAGATCCTTTACTGTTTCTCTACACCACTTCTACACATTGGTGACCAAAACTGGACACAGTAGTCCAACTGAAGTCTAGTTGCCTGTGACTTGCTATAACTCTGTTAATACAACCGAAAATTGATTTGCTTTTTTTTGCAACAGAATCACATTTCTGACTCATGTTGAGATTATCATTAACTACTACACCTCATTCCCTTTCAGGAGTGCTGCTGCCAAGCCAACAATGCCCTCGTCCACATTTGTTTTTTCTGTCCTCAGTGCAGCATCTTATAGTTATCTTTTTTAATTTAATTTTGTCCTCTATTGCCTCATTCTTCAATTTAATCAAAATTCCTCTGAATTTTAGCTTTATCCTCTGATGTGTTGGCAACCCCAATCACAGTATTGCATCATCTGCAAATTTGATCAGTATGCTGTCTATTCTTACATCCAGGTTATTAACATGGAGAACCTTAGTCACAGATCCAATTCAAAAGGTAGGAACCCAGCCAATAGGAGCCTTGAGTGCATCTCTTGCAGAAATGTAAGTGGACAGGCTGCTTCCTAGAAGATTCTTTCTGACCTGAGGGAGAGGGAAGCAGACCTCCCTTCCTGTTCCCAAACTGTTATGCAAGATGCAAGCTAGCCACAGTCCCCCTCTCCATTTACAGATTGCCAAGGGGAATCAGCTGACTCACTTAGTTGAGACACCAAAAGAATAACGGCATCAGAATGTTCATGTGTTAGATAAATGACACAACCTATGAGTTAGTCAAAAGTTTACAGAATCATAGAACACTAGAACTGGAAGGGACCTTGAAAGATCATCAAGTCCAGTTCCCTGCCCTCATGGCAGGACCAAGCACTGTCTAGATCATCCCTGATAAATGTCTATTTAACCTGCTCTTAAATATCTCCAGCGATGGCAATTCCACAGTCTCCCTAGGCAATTTATTCCAGTGTTTAACCACCCTGATAGGAAGTTTTTCCAAATGTCCAACATAAAACTCCTTGTTGTTTCAGCCCATTACTTCTTGTCCAATCATCAAAGGTCAGGAGAACAATTTTTCTCCCTCTTCCGTGTAACACCTTTTTAGATATTTGAAAACCACTATCATGTTCCCTCTCAGTCTTCTCTTTTCTAAACTACACAAGCCCAATTCTATCAGTCTTTCCTCACAGGTCATGTTTTCCAGGCCTTTTTAATAATTTTTGTTGCTCTTCTTTGGACTGTCTCCAGTTTTTGACACATCTTACTTGAAATGTGGTGCCCAGAACTGGACACAGTATTCCAACTGAGGCCTAATCAGTGCAGAGTAGAGTGGAAGAAATGACTTCTCATGTCTTGCTGACAACACTCTTGTTAATGCATCCCAGAATCATGTTTGCTTTTTTTACGACAGTGTCACATTGTTGACTCATATTTAACATATGGTCCACTATGATCCCTACATCCCTTTCACCGGTACTCCTTCCTAGACAATCACTTCCCATTCTGTATATATGAAAGTCATTGTTTTTTCTTAAGTGGAGTACTCTGCATTTGTCCTTATTAAACTTCATCTTATTTACCTCAGACCATTTCTCCAGTTTGTCCAGATCATTTTGAATTTTGATCCTATCCTCCACAGCACTTGCAACCCCTCCCATCTCGGTATCATCTGCAAACTTAATAAGCATACTCTCTTTGCCATTATCTAAATTGTTGATGAAGTTATTAAACTGAACCAGTCCCAAAACAAACCCCTGGGAAATCCCTTGTTATGCCCTTCCAGCATGATTGTGAACCATTAATAACTAGTCTGAGAACGGATATCCAGCCAGTTATGCACCCACCATATAACAGCACTATCTAGGTTGTATTTCCCTAGTTTATTAATAAGGTCATGCGAGACTGTGTCAAATGCCTTACTTAAGTCTAGGTATACCACATCCACCACTTCTCCGTAATCCACAAGACTTGTTATCCTATCAAAGAAAGCTATCAGATTGGTTTGACATGATTTGTTCTCTATAAATCCATGGTGGCTGTTACCTATCATCTTCTTATCTTCCAGATGTTTGCAGATGAATTACTTAATTACTTCCTCCATTATCTTCTCTGGCACAGAAATTAGACTGACTGGGTTTCCTGGGTTGTTCTTACTTCCTTTTTTCAAATAGATGGACACTATATTTGCCCCCTTTCCAGTCTTCTGGAATCTTTCCTAACTTCCATGATTTTTAAGATGATAGCTAAATGCTCAGATATCTTCTCTATCAGCTCCTTGAGTATTTTAGGATGCATTTTATCAGGCCCTAGTGACCTGAAGACATTTAACTTCTCTAAGTAATTTTTAACTTCTAAACCAACTTCATTTCCACTAGAATTCACTATGTTGGGCATCCTGTCACCATCAACCCTCTTAGTGAAAACTGAAACAAGTTGTAAAGCACCTCTGCCATTTCCAGATTTCCTGTTATTGTTTCTCCCTCTTCACTGAGCAAAGGGCGTACTCTGTCCTTGGTCTTCCTCTTGCTTTAATATATTTGTAGAATGTTTTCTTGTTATCCTGTATGTATCTGGCTAGACTAAGCCCTGATGTACTTGAGTTACTTGCTTATATTCATCCTTTGTACTTTGACTTAGTTTCCACTTTTTATGAGACTCCCTTTTTGATTTTTAGATCATTTAAGATCTCCTGGTTAAACCAAAGTGATCTCTTGCCATTGTTCCTATCTTTCCTACACAGTAGAATAGTTTGCTTTTGGGCCCTTGATAATGTCCCTTTGAAAAACTGTCCATTGCCTTCAATTATTTTTCCTCTTAGTCTTGCTTCCCATGGAACTTTACCAACCAGCTTTGAGTTCGCTAAAGTCTACTTTTCTGAAATCCATTGTCTCTATTTTCCTGTTATCCCTTCTACCATTCTTTAGAATCATAAACATTATGATTGCGTATCATTTTATGGGGAACAGCAATCCCATGGGAACTATATGGGTGGACAATGAAAATATTTATAACATGTATGTTTATTTTCCTCACAAGTTTTAATAATTAAGTTGGTAGTTATTTTTCAGTTATATAAAACGAATGTCATGATAAAATTTAAAATGTAGATAAAACAGCCCATTTAATACAGACTGAAACTCTCTAGGCAGGCAACATCTGTGATCTGACATGAATTTAGTTTGCCAGATGTCTACTTATGGGTGTCACCAAGTTTCCCACAGTCCCATAAAGTTTGTTTACAGCTACCAGTCCTGGCTCTCAGTGTTCTGTCCTTTTATTTAGCTCTAATTTTCCCCAAATGTCTTTAAGAGCCCAGTAAGCAGTGGAGATGTTGATAATGCTGCTAACTAATATTGACCTCCCGTGGTTCAACATCAGTCAAGTCCCGAGCATGCCAGATTAGGGAGATCCAATTTATATCTATTTTAAAAATACATATTTAATCCAGAGGGCTCAAATTTACAGCCCGGAAGGCCATCTATGGCCAGAGCAATTTTGCAATCTGGCCCAGGAATCCCAGCAGCATGTTTATGTCCATAACCATTCTCCTAGCCCAGCCCCTTCCTACCACCAGCCTGACCTCTCCCCCCAATGCACTCCATCCTCTGAGAGGCACAGCCTCGGGGATTAGCAGAGAGGGGTCTGATCACTGCTGCAACTCCCCTCCATACATTCCCTGTAATCCTCAAAGCCACATTCCTCAGGGATTGGGTGCACTGGGAGGCAAAAGAGCAGGGCAGTGTTTGGGAGACGGACACGTGTTTGGGAGACGGACACGTGTTTGGGAGACGGACACGTCCCCTCCCCAGCTGCCAGGACTCCTGAGCTAGATTGTGAAAATGCTCCAGTCATGGGTGACAGTGAGTTTGAGAGCCCTGATTTAATCTACAGCCATACGCCTTTCTACTCTGTTTGCAGGTAATACACAAAACCAAATAAG
Organism: Pelodiscus sinensis; assembly: GCF_052426305.1. Taxonomy (NCBI): domain Eukaryota; kingdom Metazoa; phylum Chordata; order Testudines; family Trionychidae; genus Pelodiscus; species Pelodiscus sinensis. The sequence goes on from NC_143052.1 coordinate 242,816,213, forward strand.
TCTTTTTACAATGTCTCCTGTTTACATCCATTTTATATTAACTAAGAAGAAAAAAATAATAAAGTATAAGAATAATTTTGCAGCATGAGTTTTCCTTTCCATTTTTCTTGCTAGTCATAGATATTAAACCTTTCCAGAGTATATTCACAAAAATACAAAAGTAAGGTAATAAAAATAGCAGCAGGTGGCACACAAATTCTGCAATCTTTTTTATTTTAAGAAAAGAAGGAAAGGAAAAACATGTATTGAAATGTTATTCACATCTGGTGAATAGAAGGAATATTTAGCTTTCATAACAAACACCTGAAATTGAACAGAATGCCTTACTTTTTAACATGAACTTATTTTCTGCAGCATGTTTATTAGCACAATAGGGCACCTCTTTAATATATACTTAAGCTTTTATTAAAAATAGAGATTTTGGTTTCTTAAAACAACAGAACAACCAGATGTTTGGGTGTTTACTGACTTAGCTCGAGTGCTATTCCTCTTTTAGTCTTTAAGAGCATTTTACTAGTTATCAACCTAAAGAAAAGTGAAATGTTAATTAATTGCCGTGATTGACTTGGTTTAAGTTGTTAACTGGTACCATAAATTATTGTGCATAGAAAAGCTGAAATGAATTTTATCTGAAAAAAATACAGTTGAATATGTAAACTTTGTTTTATGTTTCTGAAAATTACATTTGTAATACAATTCACAGAGGTTCCTACCAGATAATTCCTCCCCAGAGGAGGGAAAAGATAATGTAGAATAACAGCGATCCCCAGATCACAAAGTGGTTTATCCATGTCCAGTAGTGTGTATCTAGTGCAAGCTGAAAGAAAACAGGTCATCTTGGTGTTTATATTGTTATTTAGAAGTGGTAAAACACTCAATGGGAGAGGAAGTACAAAGAAAGTCAGTGAACTATTTAAAGAATATGAGAACTCTATGCATAATTTTCGTGAACAAGAATACCTTTCTATTTCTACCACAGTTAAGAAAGTTCCTATGCCAAAACACTAAACTTTGAATTCTGTATTGAGATCTAGTACATGTCATAAAAAATTCTTGACTATTCATTAGGAAACTGTAACAATGAGATATTATTAACACAGTTTCAAACAACTGTTTCACCTTCCTCCCTCTTCTTCCTCTTTACAATTTTGCAATAAGTGCCCAAGTTTACATCAGTTAAAAATCTGTGTATATAATTACTGAAAATCAGAAATTATAAACTGCCTCAACCATGAAAAGAATTCTCTTCCTCCTTATTGTTAACAATAAGTACATAGTGATGCTCCTTAGTGATGTTTTATTTTTTAATTTAACAATTTAAAAAATAATTTAATTTATTTATTGGATGATAGATATGTACGTCATGAACTCCCAATGCTTCTCGCTTTTGACAGTGAAAATAAGAAAGTACTCCACCAATGAACTCAGTAAAATCAGCTATTTTAAATATCCCCACTAAAAAGTCAGGTAGAAGAAAACCAAGCGAAATATAAGCATATGTGCTCTTCTTCACTGAAATTTCCATTTCATTACATATAATATTTAAGACATCTCTATATTTAAACATAAACCAACGTTGACAGGGCATCTGAAAAGGGATACACCACCAAACCAAGCTAAAAAGCTGCACTTCCACAACAAACCACAAACAGGATCTATCTGGCAGTATATTGATAACAATGTGATATGTCAGGATCCAATTTTGGGACTCCAGTTAAATCCTTCATTCTTGAGCTGCCAATAACTCTGCACAGATTCAAACAACTTACAAAGTTTTTCATAGCTTCACATGCCAACAGCTCTAGACACGAGCAGCATCGAAAAGCACCAAAGGAAACCATGACTAATTCTCCATATGCAGGACTATAGTCAAAATATTATGTGGGGAGAGTAGATTTTAGTAAACAGGATAAGGGACAACTGGAGCTATTGATAGGGATCCTGAAAGTCTCAGTGGAGGAAATATTAATATGGAATATCTCACCTTCAATGTAACTGTAAATACTAGCACAGTAAACACCAGTGTTCCAAAGGTCCAGTTTCCAAACATCTATAAAAAAGGGTTCAAATTGATTAGAAGTAAGGTACTTCCTTGTATCACAATCTATTTAGAACTATTTTGGGTATACATTTATTTTGCTTGCATGCACATATTCAGATGGAACACCAGCAGAATTCATATAATCAGAACAGTGTGTCCAAAGCTCATTGCTAGTTTGTATAAAGAAAAACTGTAGCACAGTTAAGTGTGTCATTGTACTATTTTCCTTGAGAACTCTGATGATATCTTTAGTCTCCTCAACAGGCATCTTCTTTCTAACCACACTTCGCATCAGTTCTTGGAATCACATGTCTTCATGGTGAATGCATCAGGTTGGTAACAGGACAAGTAAGAATGCGATATGCATAGTAGAAAATTAGGTATGTATAAAATTTACTGATTTTTGTAAATGCCTTTGAGTAACCGATAATTGATCTCCCCCCTTTTATTCCTTATTACATGCACCTTGAAATAAAATTGTCTGAGCTACCCTAAATTCACGTGCTTTATGTGGCATATAATATGAATAGCTTAAGATTCCTTTTAACACCCACAAATATATCTATTTTAAAAACTGTGGCACTGAGAAGAGAATTGAGAAATAAATGAAAAATGATGTGAAGATGGTCCTACGAGATGAACACAGACAAAACATGAGGGAGCAGCTGCTGCTTACTCAGTAAGAGAGAGCATGCCTGCCGCTCAGGAGTAGATGAGCTGAGCTGAATTTTCTTATTCAAATGTAGTGGCAGTAGACTTCCAGCATGCTGCACCAGAGGCTGCTGGGCAGACATGCAAAGATTAAATGAGCTTCCATTTCTTTCCACTTCATTCCATTTCCAAGATTTATGAAAACGTGCTATTTTATACAAAGGTAGAATTAAGTTGCAATTGATAAATATGACTTTTGCCTTATTAAAAAAGACACAGAAGTGTCATTCATATTTTCCATATGCTAGTGTTTATAACAGATTAAGTTTTACTTAAATAAACTTTGATTTAGTATAAAGTTAAGACATCTAATGAAGGTGCATCTACACAGCAACATTATTTCAAAATAACTTAGTCAGCGTCTACACAGCAGGTAGTTATTTTGAAATAATGTCGAAATACTGTCAACTGGAGGACTTCTTACTCCAACTCCTGTAACCCTCATTGTACGAGGAGGAAGGGAAGTCAGAGGAAGAGTGCTCTATTTCAAAACAAGTGCTGTGTAGATGCTCTCAATTTTGAAATAATCTATTTCTGTGGTCACCAACCCTTTGATCATGATCGACTGGTCAATCACGAGGCCTTGACCAGTTGACCGCAAGGCGTTCCGGGCCCCCCATTTACCTCCACCCCCAAGAAGCCCCACTACCTACCTCCAGCGACAATGGAGGTAGTGGCGGCTTCCTGCAGCCTGGCCAGCTGGACCCCAGCGACTGGAGCAGCCCCCGTGGCACAGTGGGACCCTGGCTGGCAGGGCCCCCATTGAGAGGGCTGGAAAAGCCCCGTTCCTGTTCTTACCCCAGTTAAACAATTAAATTATGTCATTTAACCAGTTAACTTTTTAAACAGGTATTTACATCCCTACTTTGTATCTTTAGTCAGCCTCCCAGATGGGATGCCTCAGTTTCATCTGTGCTAGTACTTTCTGTGATGTGGACCCTGCTCCACAAGAAAATGGATCGACACCATAAACTCATTTTACAAACACTACAATTCAAACTTCATCATACCAATATCAAATTCTGAATCTCCGTTAGGACACCTTCAACCATATATCACATCCCACAGTGCTGATTTCTCATTTAGCTTAAGTTAATTCAGTGGCCATTTTAAGGGCTCAGTGCTGCAGATGCTGCTGGCTGCTGTAGTAGCAACAGCACAGAGCCTTGGTCTCTGTTGAGCCCTGGAGTAGTTGTCCCTCTTTGGGAAACATCTCTTACTATATGTTTGTACAGTGCCTAACCCAACGGTGTCCCCAATTCAACTGGGGCAGCTAGACATCACTGTTGTAAATTGACTACTATTATTATTGACAGATTTTGGACACCTGAACTTTGCTTGTCAGTTGATTGCTATGGGCCACCCAAAAGAAATGAAACACTTTGGGTGATAAAGGACATGCAAAATTCGAACAGTATATTACTTTAGAGACTGTAGTGGACTGTCAATAAGATTTCTAAATAAAGTTAGGGGCTTTGCATTTGTGATTTATTTTTAAGCTGAATGCCATACCATACTGTGGCCTGTCACACTGGAGTTTTTTACCACTGTACAGGGCATTAGCTTGTCTCACATTTTTACTAGCCTTGGTGATGGTGGAGATTTGGGGTGAAAAGCTGAAAAACAAGCATGCCCTCTTGATTCAGTAGCTTAAAAGTTGTCCATTTTAATGACTTGGAAACCATGGTCAACCATCTAATGTAACTTTATGATATTTTCACACTTGTCTCTCCTCTTCCCCTTCACTTCTTTAGACTTTCACTTGTTGTGAATACTAAATGGATGTTGTAAGCCATTCAAAGCTTGCTTTGTGAAGCACTGAACTCATACTGGACACTTAATCATTGAGTCTAGGTTGATGTTGACATTTCAGTTGATGACTTATCTTTGACAGCCAAGATTTTCAGACACCCAAAATCCACGCTTAACAGTGAAATAAAAGGTCAGAATTTGAAGAGGAGCTGAACTTCCCTTAAATTCTGACATCTGGTTTCATCTGCACAACAAGACTGAACTAAAAGATTCAAGACAGACTCTGAATCTATGCACCTGGCAACAAGAGGCTATGAGAGTAAGAACATAATCACAAGAGAAACATAATACCATAAGTTTGTTAAAGTGCTACCAGACATCTTGCTGTTTTTGCTAAGACTAACACTACCTCTCTGAAAACTACTGTTGCATACTAGACTGCTCAAAGACAAGTCTTTAAATTTACAGGCAAACTTAAACAGAAGATTTATTTTTCCCCTTATATACAGTGGTTTCCTTTTTAATGATGCAATAATATCCATTCTACTTGAATATTATTCTCTAGTGAATCTGACATTTCTAAAGAGACGTGTTACACTTAAAATTAGGTAAAAAATTAAACTGTTGTATTCTGTCATTCGATTAATCTTTTCTGAAGTTGTGGAATCAGTTATTTGCTTAGAACAGAAATTTTCAGTAAAATAAAACAACTGAGTGAAAGCACGGATGAAAACAACAAAATGCAAAAGAAAACAGAAAATGAATATTTTAAAAAATATGGTCTAATACAACTCCCCAGTATTTAATAATTTTTAAATAAATTAAAATGGCAGAACTGCTAATATTTCTATAAAGGAAAGAAATCATGAAAATATTTGCAGGAAATATTTTAACTGTTCTTTAGTTCAAGAACAGGGAAAGAGGAAAAGCACATCATGACAACACCGCAGTAATCTTACCATATGAGTGTTGGCTGTCATTAGCTGAGGATAGGAAGAGAAGCAAGTAGCAAAAAGAAAAAAAAAAAAGCAAGACACAAACAAAACAGACCAAAAATGTTAATGTATAAATAACTAAAATGCAAAAGGTCCTTAAAATGTATATTCATGTTACTGTATGGTAGGTAGAAATAGAATATCTTAAATAACTATATGTAAAATATATAAATGCTGAACATTTGTTCTGTTTAGGCTCTTGAATGTTGCCCATCACAGGGCTACCCAGGATAAATTTGCATACATGAATGCAATTACTCAAATTATCAAGCTACTGATGAAGGAGATGTTAATTTTGAAATATCAAAGTTAAAATGTAAATTCTTACTGGATATGTGGAGTGTAGCCTATAAACTCTCCTCTCCCCCAAAGGAGCATGCAGCCACATGCTGATTACTGTACATGGTATTTTAGCAATATAATTCTGTTTTTGTTCAACAGTGTTATGGATCATTCCTATCTCACTGCCATCCATAAAACAGTTCTCTCCACAGAAACATTATGACAATAGTTGGCTATTTTTAAATGAATTAAGCCTACATAAATGATAATTGAACATTTGGGATTTTTAACTGTTACAATTTCCCAAGTCTGCTTTGATCCAATTAAATACTAACCTGTCCATTGCTGGCCACAGTTGTGTTATCAAACAAGAAATAGGCACCAAAGAAAAATACCACAGCATCAAACAGTCCCAGGAACGTCCAATAAATAAATACACGCCAACGCAGAAGAGCATTTTTGGCGATATCCCTGAATAAAACAAGACATATGCACTCAGATTGGCATGTTAAAAAGGTTCAAGAAATATGAAGTCAGCAAATTATTCTGTGAGAAAAACTGGTTACCTGTGTCCATAAGTGGTGTTCTTTGAGAAGCATTGCTCATAAGAACGTAACAGCCACACTGGGTCAGACCAAAGGTCCATCTAGCCCAGTATCCTGTCTTCCAACAGTGGCCAATGCCAGATGCCCCAGAGGGAGTGAACAAATACAAGTAATCATCAAGTGATCCCTCTCCTGTCATCCATTTCCAGCCCCTGACAAGCAGAGGCTAGGGACACCATTCCTACCCATTTTTGCTAATAAGCATTGATGAACCTAACTTTAATGAATTTAGGTAGTTTTTTCTTGAACCCTGTTAAAGTCCTGGTCTTCACAACCTCCTTTGGCAAGGAGTTCCACAGGTTGACTGTGTGCTGCGTGAAGAAAAACTTTCTTTTGTTTGTTTTAAACCTACTACCTACTAATTTCATCTGGTGACCCAATAAATAACTTTTCCTTATTCCTTTTCTCCATACCTGTCAAGATTTTATAGACCTTTATCATACCCGTCTTAGTCTCCTCTTTTCTTGCGCAAGAACACTGATGTTCTAATGTATGAAATCAGTGATTCTTGCGCTAGAACTATGATGCTCCCGCTCAGGAGTAAGCCCTCTTGCGCAACTGTTCTTGCACAAGAGGCCAGTGTAGACAGACAACATGAATTTCTTGCGCAAGAAAGCCCTATGGTTAAAACGGCCATCAGAGCTTTCTTGTCCAAGAGAGCGTCTACACTGGCATGGATGCTCTTGTGCAAAAGCACATCTCTTGCGCAAAGGCACATGCCAGTGTAGACGCTCTCTTCTGGAAGAGTTTTTGCACAAGAACTTTTCCACAAAAGAGTTCTTGTGCAAAATCATGCCAGTGTAGATGTAGCCTTTGTGACTCTAAGCAGTACGTATGCAAGTGGGTAGGAGTTTATGGACAGATCCCAATACATCTCTACCTAACTAAGCATTATCTCTCGCCTGCTGAGTGACAGCATAGTGGGTTGTGAACATGTACTTTGATGACCACATAGTAGCCATACAGATGTCCTGGGTCAGCATGTGAGCCAGAAAGACCGCTAATAAACCTTCTGCCGAAGCAAGTCGAGTTTCTTAGAGTCTTTATTCTTAGGGGTGATCCTGTTGCTCCCAGTTGTTCACTGCCTCCCCCACTAGGGAACTGAGAGCCTGATGGATAGATACTCATGCTCCTTAGAAAAGATGAAGTACTTGTGTTCTGCCATTTTAGAGGTTGGGGGAAGGAAGGACAGCATCTGCCATAGGACATGTGTGTTTAGTGACCCCTTCATGCAACGGCAAAGCAACTCAAGCAGGAGCTATCAGGCAAAGAACATGGAAGAGGTAGTCCATAGATTCCTCCAGATCCTTTGGCTACATGCCCAGATTGGCAGCCATCCTCTTTAAAAGCTCTTGACGACTTTGGCATCGTCTTGGGGGACCAGTGGGAGACCTTCCACAATGGCATCATCCAGCAATGACAAGGAGGCCACCTGAACCGAAAGGTCTTCCTCCACTGTTAATGGCACAGCGGCCTGCTTATCCACCTTGCCTGAGGCCAGTGGGATGCCCGTCACCGAAGCTTCCAGTGCCAGCTGGGAGTGGGGGGCTGGAAGAGCCAAATATTTCCCTTCTTTATCCTGATCCCGAAGGATATTCTACACTTATCTGTGATGTGTCCTTCTCCCAAGCACCATAAACAACTATGGTTTGCTAATGAGTTTGGCCTTCTGCAGTGATCACATGGCCTAAAACCTAGGGACGGAGGCAGGCCCGCTCCCAAGGTAAAGTCCCAATGGGCTGGACATGTCTCTAGGTACTATGGGGAATAAACAATTGAGGGAAACTTAACTACAAGACTAACTAGAAGAACACAGTCCAATGAGAAGCAATAGTGTTAGCTGCAACAGCACATTTCCATGCACCATCACTGGCAGCAAAAAAGAATTGAGTGATGGGAGCTGGCAGCACCCTATATTCTGTAACATATAAGTGCCACTCCAGCAGGTGCCAGAGATAGTCCCCTATGAATACTGCTGAGGGAAAAAATGCCTGGTATCAGTACATGTGGTAAACACACACACCTAAATTGAGTGGACATGAATCAGCACTTAAAGGAAGAGAAATATTTAAAGATCATATTTGTAACAACTAAACATTTCCCATGCAATGTGTCTGCTAGCTCCACATTCAACTCTCTCCATAAGATCTATTCTTGCTCAGCCTTCTCCATTGTTTGTTGACTATAATTCTACCAATTCCCACTGCAATAGTAAATACTATTACGAGTCCATGTTAAGAGTTCAATCTTTTCAGGGAAGAGACATGTTCAAAGTACAAGTTTTGTAAAGTCTTGTGTACAATGATGACCTAAAAAGATAAGTAATTAATTGAAACACTAGAGGTCTCTGGAGACTCTGCTTTCTCTTCCAGGCAGTGCTCTTTTGTAAACAAAAATAGCACAAGACAAACTTTGTATACAATATGGAATATTAAAAAAATACGTGGAGTCGTGCTTACCAGAATCGAGTTTAAAATATAAAGAGTATTAATAGAATGCTTCCTTTAGAAAATTATACTGATTGTTTGATGGATAAAACTGTTTGCTTAGAGTAAATATTACATAGTAAATATGTGTCTGAATAGTACATGTTTAATTTTCAATGCATGGAAAATTGGGACAGGGCCTATCATAAAATGGGTCAGGAAAAGCTGAAATGAAAAATGTGAATTACAGGCAGTCCCCGACTTACGCGGATCGGACTTATGTCGGATCCGCACTTACGAACGGGGCTTTTCTCGCCCCGGAGCTCACGGGCGGCGGGTCACCACCCGTGTCCTCCGGGGCGAGAAAAGCTTCTCCTGGTATCCCTGGTCTGCTGGGGGGGTCCAGCAAAGCCGCTGGACCCAGCAGACCAGGGACACCCGAGCAAAGCCGCCCAGGAGGCGGGACTCCCGCCGCCTGGATGGCTTTGCTCCTGTCCCCCTGGTCTGCTGGGGGGGGTCCAGCAAAGCTGCTGGACCCCCCAGCAGACCAGGGACACCCGAGCAAAGCTGCTGCCTGGGCGGCTTTGCTCGTTTGCCCCGGAGCAAAGCCGCCCAGGCAGCGGGACTCCCGCAGCCAGGGCAGCTTTGCTCCTGTCCCCCTGGTCTGCTGGGGGGGTCCAGCAAAGCCACTGGACCCCCCCCGGAGACAAGGGACACCCGAGCAAAGCCGCCGTCCTGATTCAGCCGCTCTGGTCAGTTTCATCAGCTGCTGAATCAGGACGCCTGGGGCAGAGCAGCTGGGGTGCTGCTGGGTTGCTCCAGTAGCGCCGAGGAGCCGTGCTACTGGAGCAACCCAGCAGCACCCCAGCTGCTCTGCCCCAGGCGTCCCCAAGTCAGCCGCTGCTGAAACTGACCAGCGCTGACTACAGGAAGCCCGAGGCAGAGTTGCTCTGCCCCAGGCTTCGTGGAATCAGCCGCTGATCAGTTTCAGCAGCAGCTGACTTGGGGACGCCTGGGTTTCTTAAGTTGAATCTGTATGTAAGTCAGAACTGGCGTCCAGATTCAGCCGCGGTTGAAACTGATCAGTTCCGACCGGGGGACTGCCTGTATATAGATATAAACAGTAGCTGGAAGCAAAAGCACTTATATATTATCTTCCTTTTCAACACTGATCATATCAATTTTCACACAAATATTTTTTAAAAAAACTGGGCTTAGGCCTGTCTGAAATTATTCCTCATTATGGGTAAGTTTCCCCATTCTTTTAACAGCCAATTTATTTAAAGGAATACATCACTATAAATGGCTACAATTGCATCATGTGGCCAATGATAATTTTATGCTACAGTCTGACAAAATAAGTTCAGCAGATCATAGCTCATAGTAGATCTAATGTCCACTCTTCTCAAAATCCAAACAAAATGTAGCTCTCCAAAACAAGCATTTTAAAAATACTTTTAAATTGTAAAGTATAATCAACATGAGTGTGTTTTTAATACCAGTATGTGATATTGCCATTAGGATGTAAGAGTTTACCCACTGTGAAATAAATACCCTGTTGCTCCTGGCCCTGGCCAGGATCTGCTGCTGGCTCTCTGTCCCAGCTCTGGCCCTCAGCCCTTGGACTCCACTTCCATCTCACCTGGCTCTCTGGTCAAGCCACATCTGTGATCCTGCTGCATTGTTTTTTCCCCTTGAGTGCTCGAACCCTGGAGCACCCACAGGGTCCCCAACGATGCCAGACCATAGATGTTGCAAAACTCGAGTGTCCCATACTAGAGAGGTCCAACCTGTACTGTCCTATGTGCTCAAAAGCATGCTCCCTACATCTGGTCATTTCCAAAATACTTCCCAAGTACTATCCAAGGTGCAGTGCATCTAATTGTTAGAGGATGTTCCACTTCTTGTATTGTGCACAATGGAGGTACTGAATTGCTCAAGGCACATTCAAAGAAAGACTATCTACAAATGACCAGACAAACATTGGTGGTAAATGATTCTCTTTACCTGTACAGCGAAGGTTCTCTCTTGAGCATGTCTATACTGACATGTTGTTCCATCAGACTGTACAAGAGGATAGGAAGAGAGGTGAAGCTGATATTGTACAGTGTTAGATACGCAGTATCATATAAAGGCTGCAGATGGAAAAAGAGTTACATTAACTAGTTATAAGTTCAAATATAATACATCATAGAATGCTTGATTTAAGGGGAGTGTCATCTTGTTCAGAGCCACAAAAGAAGAGGTAACTCACCTGTGCAGTAATTGACATTCTTCGAGATGAGTATCCCTATGGGTACTCCACTCAGGTCAAAGTGCCTTTGATCGGAGATTTTCTCAGCAGTACTCCTCCCCCCCGGGCCATGCACATGCTCTGCCTGCCTAACATGCTGTCAGTTTATAAATTGCATGCACACGGTCTAGACTCCTCGTTTCTTCTCTACAACCGAAAAGTGTCATAGCCGAAGCAGAGAGAAGGAAGTGGATAGCAGAGCACCCACGGGGACACTCATCTTGACAAACATCAGTTACTGCACAGGTGAATAACCTCTTCTTCTCTTATCAGAGGGGTAGCCATGTTAGTCTGAATCTGCAAAAGCGATGAGGAGTCCTGTGGCACCTTATAGACTAACCGAAGTGTTGGAGCATAAGCTTTCGTGGGCAAAGACCCACTTCATCAGATGCATGTTCTTCTCTTGGGAGGGATGTCCCTGTGGGTGGTCCACTCAAGTGACTGTGAGCAGCATCCCTTAAGACAGGATGATAGGGGCTTTGGATCAAGCCAGAAGGCTACGAACAAAACATTCTAGTGTCAGCTGCAGTCTCCGTAGCGTTGTGCAAATGCAAGATTTGATGCCCGTGTGGCTGACTTGCATATGTCGACATGGGGAACACTGTGTATGAAGCAGTGAATGTGGATATGGAATGTGTGGAATGCACTCTGATGAAGTCAAGATGCTGGACTTGTTGAGCTAGTAGCGCAGGCATGTGTAGTCAGCTATCCATTTAAACAGTCTCTGGTTGGAGATGGTGCTTCCCTGAAATCATGGCATAATGGAAACAAAATGCTTCAGAGTCCTTCGGAATGGTTTAAGGATAGACGTTTCAAATCCCAGAGGTCTAAGCATGGCTGGCCATTTCTTTTCCATCAAGAAATAACATGAATAGAACCCCTTCCCCCAGTGTTGAGTAGCTATTGGTTCTATGGCTTTGAGGTGGATAAGGCATTGTGCCTTTGAATGGAATAATAGCATGTGAGAGGGTCCCTGATGAGGGATGGGAGCGGGGGTGATTGGAAGGTGGGGATGTGAATGGGATGGTATACCCTGGCTGAATGATTTCCAGGACCGAAAGGTCTGAGATGATAGCTTTTAAGCTGGCTCCCCATGAGCACCAGCTCCCACGGAACCTCCTGCCTCCCATCTCCCTGTGCTGCTGCTTCTGATACAGAGGCTGATACAGAGAAAGCAGCATGGTGGGGAGGGGCTCATTGGTTAGTCACTTATTCATTTCCCCTATCACATCCTTACCGAGTTGGGGGGCAGTTAGTATGTCACGCTCTGTAGTGTTCTCAGTTGCCCCAGTATGGCCAATGAGCAGGGAATGGTATAGGTGGTGCCATCCAGGGATGGGCATGCCATGACTATTGTACAGCAGGTGTATTGTGCCTGCATGGATCCCATTTCAGGTGGGTATAGTAGGGGGGAGAAAGGTCTTTGCTCTCTGAGTCATATTCCTCCCCACTTGATAGGTGGGGAGGTGTCGTGAGGGTGCTGGCAGTATTGTGTTTATGGCTCTGGTGAAAAATCCCCATCCAGGGAAGGAGATGATCAGTTGCACTGTGGAACTGGTGCTAATCAGAGCCCAACTGCAGTATATGTTCCGGTGCAGAGTGGGACTGTGGTGCAGTGCTGAGGTGAAGTGGGGATGACAAGATGGAATCTGAGGAGTGTGTCAGTGCCCTGTGAGTGGGAGCTGTTTGTTGCTGCAGTGCCGAGCAGCCAGGCAGCCTCCGCAACATCAAAGGCTGAAGCAGAGAGGTAGGATAAAAGGGAAGTGCCGCTCCTGCTGTTTGAAGAGGCTGCTGCGAGTCTAATCGCTGCGGTCACTGAAGGAACCCTGGGTGCATTCTGAGAGGCAACTGAAAGCCCTTTGCTCAGTACTTTGTGAACCATCTGCCCATTCATGGTTGGGACTCTGCAGGTAACTGCAGAGTCCAAAATGCTCAGCCACAGAGCAGCTGATATAGAAGAAATTGAAAGTCTATGCTGCATTGTTCTACACTGGGGAAGCAGAGGAAGGAGGCCTTTCCCTGGACTTTGAGTTTCTTTTGTTGAGGAACGCCTCTTGAAACCATAAGAGCCCGGCATGTTGAAACAAATGAAGATTTGTTTTGGTTTGTTTTTAAAATAGGAATAAGAAAAATACTAACTAATTTGTTAACTGAAACAAAATACTAACTAATCTGTTAACTGAAACAAAGGACCTAAGTAACTACGTATAAACTAAGAAACCACGTTGCAGAGGTGGGAAGTGCTGTACTCTGTCTCTGGCCAGGGCCATTAAAGAAGGAACTGAGGAGCCCGGACCATGCGCGTGCTATTTATACACTAACAACTCTTCAGGCGAGCAGAGCTGAAGAGTACTGCTGAGAAAATCTCTGATCAAAGGCGCTGGGATGCACCTTGACCTGAGCGGAGCACCCACAGGGACAACTCTCGACCAGAAGCATATTCACTTTAGGTGGAGACAATTTCACATAACATCCCTAGATGACTTGTTTTTTTGAAATAGGACAGAAGTCAATTTTCACTCGGGCTCTTCTGTGCAAACAAGTCAATCAAAATTTTACCTAACAGCCATCAGTAGATCCCTCACAAAGATACAATTGTACAAAGGGTCTGTAAAGCTGCCCTAGTTAGGTAACTGATTTTCCTGGTGGGAAAAATCACTGTCTGCCATAGTCAGCTCAGCTCCACTCCACTCCACTCCCTTTTCACCCACCCAACAGAGGGCAGAGTTCAGGGGTAATGGCTGGAATATTGCTACATTCCAGTAATCCTTAGCTGACACCCTCAACTGGAGCCGTAGCTAGTAAATTTAAGCTAAAGCAAATTCCACAGAATAGCTTGAGCAGGAGGATTAAATTGGCTCCTTGGCAACACAACCAGTGTTTTTCTCCCCTTCTCCCTGTTCTGGGTCTTATCAGAAGAATATATTGTTTATTATTAATAAACCTATTTGCTTCACGATCAGCCTCTGCCCTGAAACATGTGCACTGAAAAGTCTTACTACAAAGGCATCTCTCTTTTTTAAAAAAAAGTACAGTTATTTTTCATAAAAACAAATGGCAAATTTTGCAGCCAAATTTCATCTACACATAATTTAACATCTAGTGTTAGCCAGTGTTTTGCAAAATGCTAGATAGGATTCAGTACCTCCCTGAAATTAAAAATAGTTTCACACTCACTTTTTTAAACTTGTTGAAGCTTTACTGTGTAAATCTTAGAAGACCAGATCTTTTTCTAAGTTTCTGAATTGTTTTCATTTCCCTTACTTCATGGTAGGGGAGATAGGGAGCATTTAATACAACTTGGATAGCTGAGAACAGCCAAAGAAGAGCAAAGAAAAAACTTAGAAGAAATAGGACTGTCGCCTCAAGAATGCCTTATATTTTTCTTTTAGGGTGTGTCTAGACTACATGCCTCCTTCGACGGAGGCATGTAGATTAGCCAGATCGGAAGAGGGAAATGAAGCCGCGATTAAAATAATCGCGGCTTCATTTAAATTTAAATGGCTGCCCCGATCTGCCGATCAGCTGTTTGTCGGCAGATCGGGGCAGTCTGGACGCGACGCGCCGACAAAGAAGCCTTTCTTCATCGGCACAGGTAAGCCTCGTGAAACCAGGTTTACCTGTGCCGATGAAGAAAGGCTTCTTTGTCGGCGCGTCGCGTCCAGACTGCCCCGATCTGCCGACAAACAGCTGATCGGCAGATCGGGGCAGCTATTTAAATTTAAATGAAGCCGCGATTATTTTAATCGTGGCTTCATTTCCCTCTTCCGATCTGGCTAATCTACATGCCTCCGTCGAAGGAGGCATGTAGTCTAGACACACCCTTAGAGAATTAGGTTCCTTTTTCCTAAACCAGTGAATTTATTTTCTCTTCTCCCAGCACTGATTTTCATGGTATAGACATTGGCTTGCTATGTCTGGAGAGTCCCAGAGCAGGCTAACTGCCTTCTGCACTTCCCCCCTAACTCCAAAGACAAACTGTTTTTCACATCTACACCTTTCAGATTTTCTTCTGTTCGTGTTCTGTGAGCAAAAATTGATGGGAAGATCAAACTGTACATTTTTCATGGAGATTTTGCTTTCCATACCTAACTCTTGGTTCTGTGTTTTCCATTACATCTTCAACTCAGAAAATAATGAGGCTTTTCTGATAATTCATCCAATTCATTTCAGTAATAGTCATGAGAGCTCTTTAAAGCCACACTAACCAAAGGTGATAGCCTTTACAGAGAGCTGTCAGCTAAACTAATAGCTTTTTCAGCCTACCTGGTCTGGTAAGAACATACTGCATCCCAACAGTTTTATTTGAAAAAGGCCAAAGAGAGGATTTTACAATAACCAGAAAAATTAAAATGTCTGACTAACCTGTTGTGAAAACCCACAGAAGAACTGATATAAAAACTGAGGAAAAATGAAGCAGACATTCTGGAAAACAAATTAGAGTTATCAAGTGATCCATGATCAACAACATATATCATACATTAATTTAATCACTTACTGTATATTAGAATACTACAGAATACTAATTTTACTGAACACAGACTACAGAGAAGGCTGTGATAGATTTATAGAAATAGGGCATTCACATTATCATTTTACATTACCACAGACAGAAACATAATTTTGAAAGAAAAATTATAGCAACTACTCTGTCAAGTTGGAGGGAAATGAAATGGTACCTGGGGGTACAAGAAATATAGAAGAAGAAATGTAGGGTAATATCAACATTGGGACTTAGGCAAACTAGTTTCAGTTATACTGTGGCTAGTCCGTATGAACATAAACAGTAAAATGGGTTTTTCCTTCCATATTGGTCAACTGAACTTAGAAACTGATTTTTAAATTTGAATTATGTTAATTTTTAAAACAATCTTCCTCAGATTTGATTTATATGGAACTTAGAAGATGGGTGTTGGAGGAGGCAGGAATTGCTGAAATAAGAAAATCAAGATTCAAGAAAAAATCAGAATTTTATTTTTAAGCTTATTAAAGATCAGACAATGAATAAATTAAAGCCACTCTTCCTCAGTCTGACAACAAAAACAAATCACCTAGGGAACTGTATCTAGGAGTCAATAAATTTTCTGTGCAATTGCTGTATTTTCTACAGTAGAGGGTACCTATTGCATATACTTAATTTTGTTTTCATATTCACAGATTATATGATGTCATCATACCTTATAAAAGAAGTATTGCACAAGCTCTGATATCCTAACGTAATAAAAATGCCCATGAACAAGCAACATTTTTTTCAAATGTTTAAATTTAGGTATTGCATAGTCACTGTTCCTTGCAGCTTGACGACCTTCTTTTCCAGTGATTCCTAGAAGAAAGAATCTGTTAGAAGCTGTTCAGAAAGCTGAAGAATTATTTAAAGCATATAAACGAATACCAGTAAATACCAGGGCATGCTGTGATGTTAACTAAATATTATCAGATTTCACTATACATTGTGCAATTAGCAAGAGTTAGGAACATATAAAATTGTCTAAGAAAATGGGTAATCTTTTTTGAAACAACAAATATAATTTAAAAAATTAAGAGGTTGTTTCTGTTAAATTTAAAATCTAGACAGTACACTTACCTATACCAACATGCGCTTCTAGAATCATACTGACATCATTTGCTCCATCACCAATTGCTAATGTGATAGGGTGCTCCTTTGATAATTTAATTAATTTTACAATCTGAAAAAGAATTAGCATTAAAAATCTCTTCCCCTGACATATTTACATTTTGGTTACTGTGTTGAGATGGCATTTGTTGTACAGTTAATTAAATGTAAGTAAAATGCTTACAAAGGAAATTCTGTGAAAGTTGAAGTAAACAGTTTTAACTGATTCAACTATCATATAAACACAGATTTTCTTTGGCTTGAGAAAACTTTGAATATGAATTGTGAAAGCTTTAATTAAAATAACTCCCAAGTTACTGACTGTAAATTACAGTAAAACCCAAAAGTTTAAAAAAAAAAGTTTTTACTTTCTCAAATGCCTCCTCAACCAGGAAAGTTGCTTTTCTTTTCTTATTGCTTAAGGAGAATAGTTTTCTTAAATAAAAATCTCATGATTTATTCATGGAGTGGCAAAATGAATATTGTACTTGGATTAAAAAAATGGAGTCATGTAGTAATGATAAAAGATAATAGAATCCTGTATGTCTTTCCAGATACAGAAGACTACTATGGGAGCAAGATTCATCCACTACAACTAGCAAGCACTATAATTTTAAAAAATGGTCTATTCAAACAAAATACTTATAAAAACTTCCCCAGGATGAAAAGAAGAGTGATCAAATATATTAATTAAACTAAAAATGTTCAGGTGTACCATACATGAGCATAAAAGATATGGGGAGTCAAAATATTTATGTTCTCGTGTTTTGTGTCTTAAAATATCAACATCTTAAAGTTTCCTCCTTTGGCGTTATTAATATTGTTTACAAGCTGAAGTCCAGGTACAACAGAGTTGTTTTTAATTTGGAAATAACTTCAGCAAATGTATATATTTATGTTAATATCAATGAACTATTGCTGGAATGTTAAAAAAAATACTTTACATCTAATATAGAACGAGCAAAGAATAGTCAGAAACTACTTTAAATAGTTTACACCATGCACCTACTCCATCTGGATATCATTTGTGTATTTTTTTAAAAAACCAGGAACTAAACATACTACAATATAAAAGAGGTAACTCATTCTTCCAATAGAATCATTCTGTATGAATAGAAGATAAACCAATTAGTTCATTAAATAAGTTTAATTTACCAGTATGTATCGACGATAAAAGTTGATCATATATATAAATCAAAATCAA
The DNA here is from genome assembly GCF_052426305.1 of Pelodiscus sinensis. Taxonomy (NCBI): domain Eukaryota; kingdom Metazoa; phylum Chordata; order Testudines; family Trionychidae; genus Pelodiscus; species Pelodiscus sinensis. The sequence goes on from NC_143052.1 coordinate 242,834,136, forward strand.
GGGCACAACAGGGTGTCCTTTTAATATGCCATTATCTAATTACTTTCTAGCAGAAATTCTCATTCTTTTTCTAATTTTTAATTTTTTTGCTTCCATTTTATGAGTCAGAAAAGTGAAAGATAATATTTTAAATTACCATAATATGCCACAAATAATAGTGACTTTCAGAATTTACATTGATGTATAGTTAAGTAATTGAACATGAAACACAAACCTGTGCTTTCTGCAAAGGTGCCATTCGACAGCATAACACTGCACTACAGTTCCTGCAAATTTCAAGAAAGAGCTCTCTGTAGTTACCAGAGTTCCCATCTTCTCTGGGTTTCATTATTAATGATAATGCTGCTCCATCAATAATTAAACCATAATCTTGCATATCAGCTGAAAGTCTGAGGAAGAAAAGGCAAGTGAAAAGCTATTGTAAAAGGATAGGTGACGCATTTATTTACCAAAAAGCAATTTTAATGGTACATTATCACAGTAAATATGCTTTAAGTGAAAATTCTATGCTGTTCCTAGTAATATTTTAACTTCTAGTTTATTTTTTACTCGTTACACTTATTTGCTTTTGCATTCACCACCTATCTTGGACAAATAAACTAGATTGATTCAGTTTCATTTATCCTCTTATTTTCCATGCACTAACATAATGCTGCTGTGCTTGGGTTTCCAACACTGCAAGGGAATGTACACAACAGAAATGGGGGGAAAATCCATGATTTTCAAAACAGTGTAAACATTTACATTTATAATAGTTCCACCCCTCACAGGGGCAGATGACCGTTTTGCGGGGCCCAGGGCAGCATAATCTTGCGGGGCCCCCCTTTGCCACGGCGCATGCGCGGGGCTTTTTGAAGCGCGGGGCCCGGGGCGGCCGCCCCGCTCGCCCTGCCATATATCCGCCCCTGACCCCTCAACTTCTCCCTCTGCTTCTACTCTCAATGCACAACCTTCTGTTTGTAGCTGAAGCAAACTGTATCTGTGCAAGTTTCTTCATATGGTTGATGGATTTCCATTCCAAACGGCTAAATGTAGTGCCTTGCATGTAGAAACATTCTGTTTAGTTTTGATTTAAAAATAGACAACATAAGCTACTCATTTTAATGATCAATTATTGGCTATTTTGAACATTTCCCTTGAAAGCATAGCACCATGCTACAAGGGGCATGTTGAACATCATAGCAGCATTAAAGTAGCAAAAGACCTTAGTCAGAATTAAGTAGCAAATGAAGCATTTATTAAGACCTATGAATGAACTTGAATGCTTGACTGTACAGTGAAATATTTTCACTTCTAGCCCTAGGTATGCAAAATCACTACAACTTACATATAAGCACTTTTACCACCGTGGAGCTAATGGCAAAGAAATTATGAGACAGTAATCAAAAAATGGACTTTGCGTAAAAGATAAAAACAAGTTAAAAACATAACAATGCTTGTTAATTGATGCTATCTCATTATTGCATACTTATCACTAGCATGACATTTCTATTTGTTTTCATATTAACAAAGAGAACAAAGCAAGCACATATAATGCTTAGTCCAGAAGACCCAGAAGATGATTTTCCCCACAAATTTTGAGACAAATGTATCTTTTAAAGTTATAATCGTTTGACGTTTTATTCAGACATTTACCTATTTTCTGCTTCCAAATCCCACTTTTCTGACTTTCTAACCATCCTGTCCCATGTCACATTCTTAACTGATAAAATCAACCATGCTTCCGCAGATCATCTGCAGCTGCCACTGAGATACGCAAACATAATTCAACATTCACTAGCTCCTCAACCTTCATATTTAAGCCACTAATATTTTAAGGTTCATAAGTCCTGCAGTTTGCTTGCTGTGTCCCAGATGCATGCACACTCTCAATGAAGGTTTCCTTAATTACATTACACAAAACCCTTGGCCAATACCCTTAAAAGGTAAGTCTCAGAGCGCACAGAACACGACTTCAGGAACATACAGTTTATAATATATATACAAATAAAAATAATATGCTTTCATAATCATGATTTTTGTCCATGATCTATTTTTAACAGCAGAATGGTTTAAAAATAACATAAGCCACACGACAAGCCAGAGGCTGAAGAGCATACAAATTTAAGCTTGCACATAACAAGCCTACATTAGGTGTTAGTTGCTATACAGTAGTTTACACTCTGGCAACAAAAGAACTATAGTAGATTGCTGTCATTTCTATCAGGCCCAGCCTTTGCACAATGCGAGTGAGGCAGTCACCTTCGGCCTTGTGTATTCAGGGTCCCGTGTTGCCCAGCTCCCGGCCATACCCAGGAGGCCAGGAGCTGCTCGGCTGTGTGGTTCAGCGTGCTGCCTTGGGCCCCGCACACTCTTTGGCCGAGCCTGATTGCTAATGGAGCAGCCATTTAATTATGAAGTACCCCCAAAAATATTTTCTTCATTTATAAACTGAACTTTCTACATACCCTGAGAAGTTGTCCCTGGTTAAGCTACCACTATGCTTTAGGACAGTTTTGCTTAGATCAAACAATACATCATGTAAACTCTGTTCCTCAATTTTCTTTGTGGTTAGTTCAAGTAGCTGTGTATTTCTTCTGAAGAGTTTGCAAGCATAGCATGTGGCTGCAGCAGTCTCCATTTTATCTCCTGTCAGAACCCAAACCTTAATGCCAGCTTTCTGGAGTGCTTCAATAGTGTCAGCAGCTTTTTCTTGCAGCCTGTGGATATCAATTGACAATAAATATGAATAGTCTGACTGGAAATGAGAAATTCAGGGCCCTTACTAAAAGGTTTCCATGACACTAACAGTATTCCAGTAAAAGGTTTTAGACACAATTTTCTTATATGATGAAAATCATAGCTGGGAATCTGAAAATGCTTAAAGACAAAGATCAGTGTATTATAAATGTGTCTTACTATTTTCAAGCTAGTTTCTGCTTTCATCTTTGTACTTTAAAAATTGGATGTTTCATCTCACCATTTCCAGGGCAAGTATGGACACACAACATATCCAGTATCTTCAATTAATTGTTTTAAAAAATGAAATATCTAAATTACTGGACAATGAAAAACTAGACACACGTACATTACCCCCACAGCACCCAATATCTTTTGCTCCCATCAAAACCCCCTGAAGATTCTCTTTTCATTTCCTCAGACTGCTCATCTCAGATTTGCTTCTCCATGTTTTTCCCTCCAGCAGAGAAGGGTAGATAGGAATGCAACCCACCCCTATCATATATCAGTGCTATTCCCAGAAGTGTGAGATTCCCCTTTTTTGTTCCCCTGGGCTGCCGCAGTCCTCATAGCCAGAACTAGTGACAAATGAAGAAACCCAATCAATGTCTTCTGACTAGATTTAACATTGCTGAGATTTTGTATTTGCTTTTCTGCATGGGTGAGAGATTTTAAATAAACTCTATGGAAAGTACTTTAAAACAACAACATAATTATGGCAAAGCTAATCACTCAAAATTCAGGAAATGTCAGAATTAAGGTAGATCATACAACCTTAATTATTTTTCCATGTGTGAATACACATTGCAGTCTGATTAAATAATTAATAGGAATATTACTGATTTTCATGTAAACTAATATGTTAATTAACATTTGTGACTCAAATCAAACGAGTATAGAAGTATGTGGGTAATAGTCACCAGATATTACTCTTCAAAGTTTTTTTTTAGTCTGGTGTCTATTACTGAAAGAGATATTTAATATTTTCATTTGAAGTAGGTCTTAGAAAAACAGTAGTAGAAGTAATAATTTGCAACAATGATCATCTCAAAATAGTGATTTCTATGTATTATGCATAAATGAGAATGTAAGGTAGCTAATTTATAGGAGACAGACAACTAAAGAGATTTGTGCCTCATACAAAAAAGGAGGTATAATTATTGCACCTCTGGTAATAGGAACATTTTGCCCTTTATCTCACCTGACGTTATATATCATAAACATAAACAAACCAATGTACTTACTGGTCCTCAACAGCTGTAGCACCAAGCAAAATAAGATTTTTTTCTATCTGCTCATACGCTTCTGCCAGTTTCTTTTCTCGATCATGAAGAGCCAGCTTTGCATTCTGAAGCAGCCTGTGCACACCATCATACTCCTTGTGTGTGAACTTTTTATATGCAACACACAATGTCCGTAGTCCCTCCTTAAGAGTATGATAAAAACAAAGAACAATGTTTATACTGTAAAGGTCCGAAATAACATTAACAATTTCTGAAAATAGAAGCAATTATTATTATTTAATATTTACAATCAATATGAAGAGCCCATCTTTGGTTCCTCTACATCACTATAGAGCTTGATTATGACTACATGATCTTCCAGAGCAAGAGGAATCAGGATGTTATACTCTTCTGAGAGCAGCGAGAGAGACACATTGTGACCCTTTAGGTAGGGAGTAAACTGTACTGGATCTATACCCCCTGCAGCACATGCTGCCTGACATAACAAGGCAGCTCTAATGATGAGTACTCAAGATAAAATGGGAGAAAAGTATGGGAAACCAAGACTGTGTGTTCCCCTTTCTGATCTCTAGCTAACTACACTGAAGGCAAATGAAGTAGCTTTGCGGAGCCTGCAGCTCCTTCTCAGCTGTTACCTGCAATGCAGGTAGCTGGGTGCAGGGAGCACGTTTCACTCTCTTACTCCTTTGTGCTGCTGGCAGATCCTGACATTACAGTATATGCACAAATTTGGCTCTTGGCAGATCTTGACATTATATGCACAAATATTTAATTTGTAAGCAAACATTTTTAGTCTTTTAGAAAATTTAAAAAGGGACTGAGGTTAATTTTAGCTGATTTTATTCCTATTTGCCATGTTAAAAAGATAAGCTTTAACAATCTGATTTATTTGCAAAGATTATCTTTAAACATGTGCAACTGAAAAAATATGTAAAAGCTTGTACAAATAGACCACACACTTTCGAGCTATAAAACAACTGCTTAAGGTTTCATGCATGTTACTCGGTAAACTCCTTATACACTGAAAGGGTAGGTATCATCTAATTTTGAGGTAACTAAATACTATAGTTATACTATTTTGTGCAGTTAAACACAAAATCCTGCATTGTCATGATAATCTCAAACCTATATTTACTGCACATATTGTTTATTAATTTATAACAGTTTAATTGTAACAGAAGAAAAGCAAGCAAGCATATAGGGGAAAAACAGGAAGTAAAGTATCTCATTAACACAAGGAAACCAAGTAAGAAGCTATCTTCTGTATTTACTGGTCTGGTGAACAATCTAGTCCAGTTTTAGTACCTTTTTCATCATAGTGTTACACTTTGGCAAATGGTTACACTTTGGTGCCTGGTATCTGGACTGAAAGTCAGGTGAAATTACAAAAGTACAACAAGAATATTTCCTGTTGACCATTTTTGATGCCAGTATGATGATTTATTTTCTTTCTGGTGCCAGATATTTACATCTTTTGTGGAAGAGTCTGTATGGACTTGCCTTGACTGAAGACTTGACAGTATGGCTCTGAAAGCCAAAGGCCCATAGCCTGGTGTAAATTTGCATGCAGGCAGGGCTCCAGGCAACTCAAGTATGTGGAAATGTAACCTCCTACTCTAGGCCTTGAGTAAGACCTGACAATAAATAACAAGCAAATGCTGAAACTGCTAAGCGTGATCATAAATAACAAGTATGGCTGAAACTTTTCTAGAATTTGCTAAAGCTTGTGGGAACATCGAGCAAAATAACAGACACACCTTGCATTTATCAGAAATGCCTGCCACAAATGGGTAAACAACTTTAAGATAACTGCTTATATTAGGTTCTGGAGAGAGAAGGTAAAAAGCCAGTGTAATAACTGTTTGCAAAATAGGGACCTAACTTTAGCTAGTAAAGTATGTGGCAATTATGGGTGTGAACAACCAAGTCTAGCTTTGCAATAAAAATAGGTTTTGCAAAAACAATCGAAGGGAGATAGAGAGTAGGATGAGTCCATAGGTCCTGCTCACTTTACTGACAATTTTAAACAACACAGTCCCCAAGGAATCTGCATACTTACAGAAACAAAATTAAGATTAAAGAAGAAGCAGTAAAAGGAGAGCCAAGGGTGAAGACACCATAATATAAGACACATTATATTGTGGTAGAATTATACAACCTGTGATTTTAAATGAGACTGAGGTAATGCAAGAAGGATGGAGTGAGTAAAAGAAGAGTTGAAGTCAGTGACAGAAATCAGTGTAAAAGTAATGGGTTTCAAGGAGCCATTTGAAGATGACTGAGAGTATGTCTACACTACCACCCTAGTTCGAACTAGGGTAGTAATGTAGGCAACTGGAGTTGCAAATGAAGCCCGGGATTTGAATTTCCCAGGCTTCATTTGCATCTTGCCGGGCGCCGCCATTTTTAAATGTCCGCTAGTGTGGACTCCGTGCCGCGCGGCTACATGCGGCACAGACTAGGTAGGTCAGACTAGGCTTCCTATTCCAAACTACCGTTACTCCTCGTTTCACGTTTCACATTTAAAAATGGCGGCGCCCGGCAAGATGCAAATGAAGCCCGGGAAATTCAAATCCCGGGCTTCATTTGCAACTCCAGTTGTCTACATTACCACCCTAATTCGAACTAGGGTGGTAGTGTAGACATACCCTGAAGGTGCTTGATACATTTCAGAGGGAGGTCGTTCCAGTTTGAGGAATGAGTGGATAGGGACAATCATCAGTTAAAAGTAGGCAGACTGAGAAGTGGGAGGTGGAGAGGGTCAAGAGAACAAGTAGGCAGGAGTTGTTCTGAGCTTTACACAGACCGTGACAAAGAACCAATTAAGGGGGATAGTAGAAATAAGAAGGTGCCAAAAATAAATCCAACATTTCCAGTTAGAGAGATGGGCAGTGAAGCTATAATTGGAAACAGAAGTGTTGAGGGAATGATGAAAAATTCAGTTTTTGCCATCCTTAATTTAAATTAAGTACTATGACATTCAAAAGATGATACCAAGAGGAAAGGAAAAACACAACTGAAATGGGGGGGGGGTGAGGACTGGAATAAACAGATGGATCTGACAGTCGTCAGCACAAAGTTGATAAGACACCCAGGAGTCAACAAGATATTAAGAGTAGAAAAGGAGGGAACCTCGGGCAGATTTTGGCCAGCACTTATAGAAATGGAGAGGGAAGGGAAGAGGAATCCCTGAAAAAAGCCCAGGAAGGACAGCAAAACAGAAACCTATGTTAGAGAGGGTGATCACAGAGTGAAAAGGCAGGAGAAACATTCCATTTTTATTTCAGTTGCATTTGGAGTTTGAAAAGAGCTCTGCTGCAAAGCAGCAGCTGAATTTGAGGACTAGCAGTAAAGCATTTCACTGTGTACAAATATTCATTCACCTTCACACTGCACTACTGCAGAGATTGGATACTACTATATTTTTGTATTGGCTCACAATGGCTTGTGGCTTCTTCAACTATAGCTGATGTACAGCACTGTAAGCAGTATGACAACAGCCAGATCAGATGATCTCAACTGGGGAGATGCAGCCCCCTGGACGGCTACGAGTCAGTTTCAGGGGGATCTGCAGCACAAAGCCAGCATTAAACTGACTGGGGCCCATGGTTAAAACTTGCAGCCCTGAATCCTGTCCCAGTGGGGAGGAAGCCTGAGTCTCCTGGCTTGGTGGCTGAAGTGCAGAGCTCTGCCGTCCTCCTACCGCTAGTTGGGAGATGGGAGTTTTCATAGCATGTTGGTGGAGGCCTCACAAAAAAGAAGGTGGAGAACCCCTGATCTATATGACATCCTAAATGTTTTACTGCTAGTCCTAAAATTCAGCTCCCATTCCCTATTTGTCTGTGAAATAGGAGAGTAAGGATAAAACCAAGTAACAATCACCAAAAATTAGTTAGAAATTTTATGGCAAGAGGACTTCAGTTGATCACCAACACTTTCAGCCTTGAGACTGGATATTGCTCTCCATAGAATGGTACTGCAAGATTACTTATCTATCATGTTCCTAGTAATTTGGCATTTTCATGTTCTATCTTGATCATGACAAGGAAGCACACATTTGAGTGTGATATTTTGGTCTAGGTTACTTCTGATTTGATCTGAACCGGTTTACACTTCCATAGAAACAACAATTCCTATTTTTGACAAATTATCATTATAGGTTCCCCTGATACTCTGCAATGATATCTTTAGCGTAACCTGATGGGCACTACCCAAATAATTCTGCTCTATAACAACCATTGTTGCCATTTTGGCTTTATATATTTTGATCCATGAGTCAAATTTACTGCAACAGAAGACACATAACCTATGTACATTTTTTAAAGAAAAAAAAAGTCAAAAATATGGTGGCAAACACGTATAAATCAGAAGTGAAATGTACTATTTTTATTTATGTCCATAAGGAGTCATGAGGAAAGAAATGGCAACAAAGCCAAGAGTGTTGTATAATGGCAACAAAGTCAACCATGTTTATTAATAAAGTAATTAACTCAACTGAGCCAGTGCCTGAAACCCATCTGTCAAAAGTGACTGAATTTCTGGAGAGGAAACATTATTCTATTTTTGGAAGGGAACATATACATAAGAGGATGAAATTCCTCCTTATGAAGATGATCATCATAAGGCCAATAATGCATTAATTAGCACATAATCCATTTTTTGCTTTGTTTCACCAACAGGACTGTCTTGTTTGGACATAAGAGCAAGTCAGTTCATTAGAAATGAAGGACAGCAAGGTCTTGCCCATGGTGTTCTCATACTTTGCTTTTGTAAATCACAAAATCCTAGCTCCTAATGTAAATGTTTTAGGCTCACATTCTACTGGTTAAAGCTCAGGCAGTTTCAGGCTGAATGTTTTGCCCACCAGCTTAGATAATAAATTTGTATTCATCATACAATCGTTTCTATATTTTTGATACTTTTGGTATTTAGCAATTAACAACTACAATCGTCTCTCAATTTAGATTTTTACTTTGAGAAAGAACACATTAACAGTCACTTCTTGAAGAAGTTAGCCTGAGATGAGGCTCTAGTAATTTTACTTCTTTCAGTCACAACAATTTGGGCAACTAACTTAGTGATTATATAGATAAATTGATTTTGCTTCCTGTAAAAAGTGAACACCATTTTCCCTAGCAGTATACTGTCCTGAACACAGATTCTGAAGTGTTACTTTAATGATAGTCAGTAAAGTCCAAATGACAAAATGGACAAAATAAATAATATAGTCTAAATAATCTTTCAGAAGAGAGGGAAAGGAGCAGATAAATATTGAAAGCATGACTCAATCGTATTGTTCCAGTTTAGTTGACTGCTAAGATTAGATTTCAGCAAAGACCTTTCAAGTTGGTTCAAACTTGTATACTATGGATTATCATCAAATAAAGAAGAGTTTTATTTCCCAGTAAATGACTTTGTCAGAGGCAATTATATGGAAGATTAATCAAGCAAAATAAAAGATAAGACAGCTCTCTACAAAGTTACTTATAAGCAATCCAAAAAGGACAATCATCAGAACATCTATGAGCTATCTGTCATTTATTACAGTATGTGAGCCAATTTGCTGCCTGTATGCTCTCGCAGAAGCTGCTATATTTAAGAATTCAGTCTAAATGCAATTATCCAGAATGAGGAAATATTGAAGCTGAGGGTCTGGATTCTCACTCAGAATCTGCCAGAATTTGGATGGATATAGTATATTAAACTGCTCTTTCACTTTTACTAGCTTCTTCCACCTATAAACAGCCACCCTCTCACAGGGGACAAAGCTATTTTATATTGTAAAGCTTAGTATTGTGCTCTGGGAAAAGAGTTTTTAAGAGAAAATCCAGATTCCCTTTAAATCAACAGACAATATTGATGGATATTTCTTCATTTCCTATAGTAAACAACTGTTTTCAGTCTGAGTATTTGATACCAGTCAACATTACCTTATTTTAGAGAGATAATCGTATTTTATTGAAATGGCATTTGTTTTTTTAATGGCAATTGAGACAGTATTTACAACTCCTAATCCTATCTTTCAAGTAACCAAGTTGAATATTTCTTCTGAAAGGAATCAAGCAAGAGCATACTTCCTTTTTAGTGAGCTAATATGTATGTACAGGCATTATTGTTGAATTGCTTCCCCATAACAAGAACATTTACAGCTAAATTATGTTCTAATAGTTTCTCCCTCAGGAGATCTTGTGAAGCAACCTAAAGTCAGTAAAAATATCAGATGTCAAGGCTGGATATTGGAAGAGAGGGTGGAATTTTCAGTAAGAGTTTTACCACTGACTTCAATGGGGAAGAGTTAGGTCAAAGCTGGGCACCTGTTAAAAACCTCGCCTTAGACCAGGGCTACTCAACTTTGGAAGCCCTGGGGGCCACAATGATACCCACAGCATATGCCGAGGGCTGCAACTTAAGTGTGGTTGCATATACATGCAAATATATATGCAAATCTATGCAAACAGCTTCTCTCTCACTGACAGGCATAAATACAAAGATTAAGGCAAGACTACACAACACACAGGCCCCATTTAAGTCAGTTCTGCTGATATTAAATAAAATGCAATATTTACCCAATTTCCATCCCTATGACAGTACTTTTAATAAGCAATGACAGTCAGGAATTTAACTACTAAAACGCATATCAACAAAAGACCATTATATTGACTCATCATTACGGAGCGTGTTCCCAGTGGAGGCCACGTTAAAAGGATTCCACCTGCAGGCCACATGTTGAGCCCTGCGTAAACCCAAACCGCACTATGGGCCGCAAACAAACCGGCCATGTGTGGCCCACAGGCTGCATGGTGAGTAGCCTTGCCTTAGACTGTCAATTAATGAGTCCTGGGTAATGCACAATAGTAGCTACTAGTTAGGTTATTCTCACTACATAATTAACTTGTAAGTATCCTTCAAATATGGGTTTTACAATGCTTATCAGGCATTGGCCTACATTGGGACAAAAATCACACCTCATAGGAAAGATCTCCAGGGGGTAGAAAGGGGGCTCTCTTTTGTGGGCAGCTACTCCTACAGGAGCTTTGATGAAAAGTAATCCTTGAATTCAGCAGGGCAATCGGACTGTGGCTGTGTCCAGGTCTGACACAATGGTGGAGGCTCCTTGAACCCTCCTCCCCATGTTAGTGCACAATACAGGGCCAGAAGGGTAGACAATGACATTTCAAATTTCATCTTACCACTGCATTTCGCTCAACTCTGGATCGTATTTGATCTATTTTTCCTTCTGTAACTCTAGGAAATACAGAAGAATCTGCTCCCTTACAAAACAGAAAAATATCACCTAAAAAGAGAAAATATGAAGTTTAAAAAAGTTAAAATTTATTTCCTCAAAACAATATATTTTTAAAACAGGTTAAATATCTTTAAGGATAGTTCTTCAGACATACAAATGTCCTGACAGTGCTAATTATCAACTTAAAATTCCAAAGCATCACTCACAAAGCAGAAAAGAGGAAAGCATGAAGAAAAGAATATGCTAGAGAAAACGCTGAATTAAAAATCAAGACATGGATCACAAATAGGATATGATATCTCTACCTGCCATTGACTGGACAATCACACTCATTCGCCTCCTTACAGAATCAAAACTCAAAATCTCTAACAATTCAAACCTGACAGAGAAAAGAAAAAAACATTTGATATAATCCTGTTTTTTCACATAGCTAAGCTTATTATCCACACAGAATACAGTAAGTAGTAATCAGTTAAGAAACATAGGTTAAACCTCTAGCAACTAGACCAGGAGTTTTGGCTGGACAATGACAGCATGATAGAATCCCCTATCACACTGTCAGCAGTCAGTATCATACGAAAATACAAGAAACCCTGTAAGAGAGAGATATGGAATACACTACTCATAGGGAATTTCCTTCTAGTTTTCAATAACAAAGGCTGTCCCTATGCATTAAAGTTTGAGGGTCTATATATTTCAGATGTCTTGGAATTTTTAATATTTATTAAAAGTCTAAATAACTGTGTTTTCTACAAAGGGAAATGACACTTCTATCCCAAATAAATCCCCACCCAACACCAATAACCTCATCATTAGGTAAAGGAGAATAAATAGAAGTTTCTGATCTACCTTCTCCATGCCTTTCATTTAATGTATTTTATCATGTTCTCTCTTAATATTTTATAAAGACTCCCAATATTTTTCAGTGTAAACATATATATTCAGCCCAAGTTCTGACCTCTGAAAGTCCTTTCTCCACAAATACCTGTATTTTATTTCTAAAAACACTGTAATCATTAGACAAACCACATCATATTGTTTTCACTTGTTTAATGGGAGAATTTACTCAGCTCTATGTTTTTACAATCTGGAATTAAAAAATATATATATACGTGAGGCCACAATGCTACTTTTTCTTGAAGTCAATGAATGGTACAATTCTAGCAGAAAGTTGGATTATGCTTATGATTGCAAAATCCAGTGAAAACTGGAGTAAATTCCAAGTATTTTTAGTATTTCCACAGTTTACCTGATAAATTACTACAGTGCCTCATTTACTTATAAATTTACTTATAAATACAAAAATCCTATATTACTTAATAGGAATGAAACAAATAGGGTTCTATAAAAATACAGAGCAACATTTTTAAAAGCACATAAGTCATAAAACTTTCTGGGGGATTTACATGAACTCAAAAAGGTTCTATTGAATTTTACAAATTAGAGTATCTTTCTGTAAATTACTTAAACCATCTATATGATTTCCCAACAGGGATATAATTGTCCATTAAACTAAACAGGATTGCTTAAAAATATGGAAATAGATGAAGCCATATTAATTTTTATTAAGTTCCATAAAGCCTGTTCCAGAAACTTTGACTTATCATACAACTAATCAAAGGAGGATTCTTTCTAACATCATATTGCTTTGGACTATCTTTGTTGTTTTCATTTATTTTCTCCCTCTTACATAGTCTCTCAAATGTGAAAACAAAAAATGAGAAATCCTTTAAAGTATAAATATCAGTAAAGCATTAAACTTTTTCAACTAATTATTTCATTATTTCATACAATTTTTGGTTTACAAATAAATATATTTAGGGAAAAAACTGGTGGATATGCTATTGATAAAATGTGTGCTCTCAGTCCCAACCTGTTCACATTTCCACAGCTACTCACCTCTCAATATCATTTTTTGGATTTAAAATTTCCATAAATTTGTCCTTCAGCCTTAAATATGTGTAACCAAGCCTGCAAAATTAAATGCAAATTCAGACAAGAAGAGATTACAAGTAATACGTTTATAATTACACAGCTCAGAACACTGTCAGATTTTAAGAATTAAACTTATCTTCTGAAATAGGAATATATTTTTTTTATTTCATTTATGGGCAAGAAAAAAGAATCAATATATGCTGAGAAGGTAGTACACGTCAAATATGCTTATATGATTATATACTTAATCTTATATGCTTATATGATTCTATAAAGTTGCCAATAAATAATATTTCTGCATTGAAAAATTATTTTCAGCTTCAGTGAATCAAACCTCCATATTTAAAATTGTTTTTGAGACCTGAAAGCTATCAAATTACGCATATACCTCTGTACGCCTTCAACTAAAGCAACTTCATCAGGTGATGATGATATATAAACACATGATCTCCCAGATAATTGGGCTTTCTTTACTCCATCTACATTGTCATCTTCTTTCACTTGAACCGTGTGACACAGACAAAGAGCACGGAAAAATAGCTCCTCTCTCTCCTAATAAATAAAAAGGAAAGTATTGTCATTATATAGTATTACTTTGAAAAGGGATAAGAAAAACAAAACCAAATCACCACCAAATCTTCCCTTTAAATTATTCTGTTTTGTAGGAGATTGGAATCACTTATTTGATTTGGGCTTTTACCTACAACCAATTATGCATATTTTCCTAGATATGGTGGTTAATCGTTTAAGGAGAACTGAATGCTAGCCCTAACCATAACTAATCAAGCTTCCCCCAGATGATGTCATGAAGCCAGGATCAGATGACAGCCTGAACATTACCTGGTCCTCATAAAAGCCAGCAAGCAGCTCATGAAAGCAGCAGGGAGTAAGAGGACTACTGTAAAAACTCCCTAATCTAGGGCCACTGTGTATTACTCTTATGGGAATGGCCTGCAGTAGAGGAAGTCTCAGACCCTGACTCCCAGACAGCTGGCCTATGGTAAATAATCTTGCATAGGTCACAGGGAAAGGAGTGATATGATAAACTTTCTTTCAGCACCCAGGTCTTACTCTGGGGAGAGTTTTCAATTGCTCTGTTGCAACTCTGACAGGTTTCCAATGCAGAATAGCAGAGCATGCTTTAAAGGGCCTTTAATCCAAGCTGAGAGCCAGAAAAGCACTGAATCTGAACCTTTGACGATGTTAGCTCCTTTTATGGACTCCAGCATCTTGCATAGCTTGAAATAGCCCCCTTTTCTCTGCCCTGCACCTTGAGTGGTGGTAGTGTATTTGGCTGGCTGACAGCGAGAGGAGAGAGATTCTTGATGGCTTAGGGGGAGGAAAGAAGACATAATACTGACAAAAAGGGTCAGCATGGTGATTAACACCCCGTAGGAATGAGGGGTTTAAAAAGGCCAGCCTGTGCGTGGACTCTCCCTTTTACTCAGAGCGGGAGGACAACACCTACTCTCCCTCCCTATTTAGGTGATAAATATACCAGGTTATTGGCTATATCTGCTATGGGTACTACTCTAGCTATCCCATTCAGGGTGGCTGGGAAGAAATTTCTACCACATTGACCCAGTGCAGTTGGATTTTTTTTTTTTGCCTTGCTTACAGCAAGTCCAGGTGGACTTTGTTCATACATGACACGGCAGGCGGTGGTAGGCCATATGTTGTAACTTGTTACTTAAGTGTATAGTGAATGTTCAGTCAGGTACTCCATACAAAATGGCATCCAGTAATGGATAAATGGTGTAGGAAAAGGACTTGAGGAGAGATGCTCAGTAATTGAGTGAGCTGGGATTAGTTGGCATGGAGCCATCCATCCATCATAGTCCACCTTATCCGTCCTACGAGGGGTGTAATTGTTGACATCCCAGCAATGGATTTGCTGGAAGGACATGGGTAGAAAGGAGGAGAGGAGTTGGTTGAACCTCCCATCCCAGGGGATTGTAAACCCAGCAATGTACCTGCTGGAAGGAGTAGGGATGTGAATGGGTAACCAGTGATCTGGCAGCCCCATGTGTCTGGGGAGTGGGAGCACGTAGCCCCTCAAGTGGGGACTGCTCTGGCCAGGACACCCCCCACCCCGGAATCTCTAGCTTACAGAATTATAGCAAATAAAACATACATATGCCCCATTTTGCACTAATTTAAATGTATGGAAGCTATATGTTTTTAGCAACCATTTTTCCCATTTATCACAGTTTTTGTCTTCTACTATCATGGCAGATTTCCACTTTAATAAGTTAACTATCATTATAGATGTTATCTATTAACATGGTAGAACTTCATATTTTAGTTTTCATTTAACAATATTTTCAAATTTTATTAAGTGGATTCTCCTGGATATTTTTGTTATGAAAATAAATCCCTTAGACTAAATTTAAGTGGAAAATATTTATATTGTGGTACAGTTCCACCAGAATCCCACTTCATTTACTAAAATATTTGGGATGTTATAATGATACTATTCTTTTCAACATAAAGATCAGCCCCTTTTCATATTTTTTTTAAGAAAGAGCATCGTACTTTCCCACTTCCTCCTGGAGAAGAGTCAATCATATCAATGCCTGTGCAATCATGGAGGATTTGCCCATTACAGATGACATGAGGTATATAAACATGCCCTTCAATGCAGCATTCTACGAATTCCATATTGTTCTCAGTTAATGTTCCTGTTTTATCCGTGAAGACATACTCAACCTGCAACGAAATACATTAATTAAGGAGAATTGGATATACTGCCAGATACTGAGAAGGTCTCTCTTTATAACTGAAGTTGTATAATTTTCAAGCCCTTAACTCAGGGTTGGGCAATAATTTTTGCCCGGGGGCCACTTCAAAATGGGAAGTGGAGGAGCTACCCACCCCCAGACCATGATTGGACTGGGGGTGAGAGAGCCCCTTTGCCCCCTTTTCCCACTAGGCACCCATGCCCTGGAAGAGGCTTGGCATGCTCCCCCACCCCCAGGCCAATCAGGGACCTGGGGGTGAGGGAGCGCAGGAAGCCTCCTCCCGCCCTGCAAGGAGCACGAGGCACTTTGAAGCGCCGCAGGCTCCTCACAGGGCTGGGGCAGGATGAAGGAAGCTTCACGCAGCTCCCCCGCCCCCAGGTCCTGATTGGCCTGGGGGCAGGGGAGCAGCAAGGCCTCTGCGGGTCAGATCCACCCGCTTGGCAGGCTGGATCCAACCTGCGGAGGCCTTTTTGCCCACCCCTGCCTTAGCTGGTGGCCCTCACCGAAGAAGAGCAGTGAGATCAGAATCTGAACCATAGCAATAAAGCAAAAACAGAGGAAACATAATGATATGGTTACAGAGTAGGCCTAGCAACTTTATTGTTTACCTGAACATTAGTTTTATTTCATCCTTCCATAAAGATTTATGTAATTCAAAAACCCACAGCAGTTTAAAAAAAGGTGACCCATAGCAGGAACAACTGATATGTCAGACTACTATACCAGCTCAAAAGTGGGGTAAAGTTGCTTGAGTTTGGGGTTTGTTTTTTCAGTTTTTGGATTTTTTTTGCATAACTGACAGCAGCAGTACCAAATACATAATTTAAAATAATGATATTAATAAATGTACAAGCAATGCTTTTCTTAATTACTATTGTTCACATTGTTTAAAAACCGTAGACATTGTCACGTACAGTAAAAGAAATAAGTTGGTCCAACAAAAGATATTGCCTCAGACACCTTGCCTCTCTAATATCCTGGGACCAACATGGCTACCACACTGCATACAATAATGAATGTGGAAGGAAGGACAGCTCAGTGGTTTGAGCATTGCTCTGCTAAAACCAGGGTTGAGAGTTCAATCCTTGAGGGGGGCCATTTAGGCATCTGGGGCAAATCTGTCAGTGATGGTACTTGGTCCTGCTGTGAGGGGAGGGGACTGGACTCAATGACCTCTCAAGGTCCCTTCCAGCTCTATGAGATAGTATATATCTCCACTAAGTTCAGATGTGTTAGAAACTATTGATATATTTTTATCATCAATTAGAACTTTTATGAGGAGTTTACCTGCCCTAATTCCTCATTGAGGTCAGAAGTATTCACCAGAGGTCCTTCACCTGTGTCCTCATCAAACATTTCTTCATCCCAAGTGAGGAAATAAGAACCAAGAAACTTCTGCATTTCCACTGTGACATACATCGATACAGGAATAATGTAGTTGAAAAGAACCATGAACGCAAGGAAATCTGTAAATGCTCTAAGTATCTGCCAAAGAAACAAAAACAAAACATTGATTTTTCATATGATCAGTGAAGATTCAAAAATTAAAATAGTCATTTACAAGATTATCTTTCAAGTGTCTTTCAAACATTAAGTGGAACCATTTCAAAGAAAAATAATTTTAGGTATTCTCAACCCAAAGCTTAAAATTTTGCATCTCCATCACCCATTTTCTCTCTATGCTTCGCTATATAGTGAAGTCAGAGTCTAGCACCTCTTTCTATATCTCTTATGATTCCAACTTCACTACTAATCCAGCATGAGGAAGAAAGTGCTTTGAAGGAGAAACCAGCTTTCTAATTCTTTTTATAGGAGTTCACATTTAGAGTACATAATTTCCAGTTACATATCAATTGTATTCAGTGGGTCTGACAGCCTCGCTGAGCCCTTGAGCAAGATGCGGATGTGGGAAAGGAGCAGGAACTCAGGTGAAAAGGGAAGGGCTTGGGTTAGACAGCTCTCAGGGTCCCCCAGAGAGCGCTGCATCTCCCCCAAACAGCCCTCAGCACTGCCTGTAGCGCACACCACTGAGCTCTGACAGCAATTTAAAGGGCTCAGGAGTTTCAGCAGCTGCAGCAGTAGTGGCAGTCAGGAGTTGTAGGCCCTTCTGTATTGTTAGATCCCAGGGTAGTTGCCCTCTTTGCTCTCCTCCTATCAGCGGGCTTGATTGTATTACAAAGTTCTAGGCCAGATGATAAGCAACTCGTCATGGCCACTGCAGCTCCAGTGGGCACAGCTAGAGAAGCGTTGCATGTCCCTCAACTGGGACAGGTTCAGGTTCCTTTGCCACCTAACCTCCCCAGACAGAGTGAGGAACGCAGCAAACTGTGCATTTTCCCCTCACTCCCTGACAAAAGGCAACAGCCAGCAATGTCCCTGTACAAATGGGGGGAGAGCTGCAGCCCCTCCACCATCCCTAAAGGGCACCTTGGGAGTCAGAGGCTTGGGACTGGGCAGTCCCAGATGGGAGCCTGCTTGGTGATTCTGTCTCTTTTTCTGTTTTTATTCATTCCCCTATGCATGGGGCAGGAGCTTCAGCCCTCCTGCCCCCACACAACCAAACTCTTACCTTGATTTAAGTTATGATAAAAGGAAACTGCATAAAAAATTTGGTGGTCCTAGCTCTTACTGTTTAGGAGGCGTAGTTGAACAAATGGATAAACACGCTCACTAGCTCAAACTCTCTCACATATATATTAGATACAGGGCTTCCCTGATTCAATGAAATTGCAAGGTATTCACATGCATATCTTAGCACTTAGATGTTTATAGATAGTAGGATTTTAAGCAATTAGAAATAAAAGACTCAACTGTGCAAACTTTATTCCCATTAGTGATGATGATTGCTAGAATTACTAAAATCACACATGTAAGGGAATAAAGGTTGCCAAATCCATGAGAGGAAGGGCTTCAAACCGAGACCCAAAATTAAAAGCTACATACTTAATACTGATTTTTCAAGTAACTAATACAGCAGTGCGGGCCTGCAAGTGGTTTACCTGCAGCTGGACTGGGAGCTGCATATAGCCTTTTGGGTAACCATTAAGCTTGCTTATCAGTTACCTGTTTAAACAGCTGGATTCCTATATCCCTAGTGCTCAGATAATGTTAAAACTGATAATTTTAAAGTGACAAAAATTGCTATTATCAATTAAAGGGAAGCAAATCTCCCTGGCTTAGTTGCTAATTACTTTTATTTTTAAATTAATAAGAAGCAGCAGCATTGGGCAGCAGCCAGCTCCCCAGGAGCAGAGTGGTAGGCATGCACCAGTTCCCAGGGAGCTGGCTGCTACCCCAGGTGTAACTGCTGAAATTTTCAGAGGTTACACTGTTAATCAATTACACACATTTTAACATCCATATACTATTTAAAAACACTACCTACAAGATTTTCATGAAATAACATTAATAAAATAAAAATGTATAAAAAACAAAAAAGATTACAGGAAACTTCCATTGAACTTAGGGGTCATATGGAAGCAGGTTATCCAAAGACTTATAATTAAAATTAACAACAAACAAAACAAAAACAAATCTGCATAGCGCTTTCATTCCATAAAGAATATTTTAGTATATCAGCACCTACTACTCAGCATTTTAGAAGAGTCATTCATAAAAGTAACAGATTGGAAAAACCAATTTTTCATAACTTCTTAAAGTTACGCCACTTTGTTTTACTCCTTTGTCATGTTATACATACCACGAAGCATCATTAGCAATTAGAGACAGTCAATGTGGATCTGGTAAGTGACACTTTTTCATGGTGGCCATTTGAAAACATGGTGGCCATTTGAAAAAAAAATCATATACTTTTAAAATTTTATAAAATATCTTTTTAAACAGAACATTTTCCTAACTCTATATTAATCCATCAAACACTTCAACAGTATGGTTTCCTGTTATCTATAATGTCACACAATCATGTATTTTCAGATTTCAGTAAAATGGAACTGCAACAATCTCAGGAGGGCTAAAGAAAAACTGCAAGTTTACAATTTCCTAGTTGCTGTATGTTCCACCCTTTTTTACATAGAACACCACAGTGAAAATGTGTACATCACCCTTAAATACCTTGAGAGAAAACTAAAATGTGTGATGTATATGTGTGTTATAAAAACACAGTAATTTTCCATACCAGATTTCTTTTCCTTTCCGACTCGGTTTTTTCATTATACCATGGTTCGTCATGAGCTGGATCACTCTGCCAGATATACTTCATGACAGTATTTATTATTGCTTTACTGATTAGAATACAGAGGTATACAATAAGGAATACATTCATTGATCTAAAACAAACAAAAGACACATCTCTTCCATTAGTATATAAAAATGTACAGAGTTTATGAAAACTTTATACTGAAGCTCCCTAAGTTCAATTAGTATGTTATGACACTAAATAAGTTCTCTGCAGTATTTCTCCAATGGAGAATAATATCACTAAGGTCTGGTCAACTCTTAAGTTTACCAGCATTACTTGATCACAAATATTATATACACAATTTACCAGCATCACTATGTGGGTAAAAGCACTACTGTAGATGCAAGTACATTGGCATAACTATCCTTATACCAGAACAGCCTATGCCAGCTCCCTGAAACAGCACAAACTATACTAGTTTAAGCCCTTTTACACTGCTATAACTGCATCCACACTTAAAGACCTGGTCTACACTACATGGGAAGATCAAATTACGTAGCTGGAATCGATGTATCTTATCTGCACTGTGGGAGGTTGATAGGAGTAAACGCTCCCCTAGGAGAAGGAGTACCCGGCACCGATGGGGGCGCCCTTTGATCTAGCGGGTCTATATTACACCTGCTAAATTGAACCCTGGAAGATAGACAGTGGCAGCAATGATCTTCCGCGTAGTGTAGACATGCCCAAAGAGTTTTGCTAGTATAATTATACCAGTATAATCGCAAAACCACACTAGTGTAGATAAGGCCCTACTCTCATCTCAAAGTATCAGAACAAAAGGTTGTTATTAACATCAGTGATGGACATAATTTAACACTCTGAAATGTACACCTTTTATAATAGAAAGAGCTTCTTCACCACTCTCAGCAGTTGTGAAGGAAAACGGAAGAACACAAGCTCATCACCACAGCTGGTCTTAAGGAATGGCATCCTAGCTGCCACTCAGACACTGGGGTAAACTTTGGGGATATCTAATAGGATAAAGATTATATACAGTGATAATCCCCAGAATCTTTGGTAACAGACAACCAATAACATCCCAAGTAGATGCCACTCCCCTTATAGATGGCAGTTTCAGAAAGCAACAGACTCCCTTTTCAATAGCATTCTTTTTGCTTGTGTTACGACATCATTCATTTTAAGATGAAACACAAAAAGCCTGCCAGAGACAGAGTGGTAGAACACAGTATTTCCACAGTTTGGTTCCGTTTTGCTGTATTTTAGTATGCTGGTCCAAACTGAAGTACCTCAAAGGAGTTTTGTCTATTGAACTTAGGGTTGCCAGGTATCCGGTTTTGAACCAGAGAGTCCAGTATTTGAGCTTTCTGTTCGGGAAACAAATTGGGAAAATATAAATGTCCTGTATTTTCTAAATAAGATGTAATGTAGATTGTGATGAATGTCAAGTGTGTCCGGTATTCATGTTGAAACCATCTGGCAACCCTAACTGAACTCAACATTAATTGCTAAAAATTAGGAATTATAAGGGGACATAGCACAATCTGGTGATTCTGACAGTGAATCTATGCTAAGTAGCAAGAGATACTGTACTCTGGAACAGGGAAGTACAGCAGATTTCTAAAAGGTAACTAACATTAAGAAGTGTTTGACATTGTTTTTAAAATATAGTCATTCATTCAAGATGGGAAACAAAAATCTAATGGGAGTCCATGTTGATACAGAAAGATGCCATTTTTACTAAGTCACTTTCTACCACCCATATTTTACTCAATGTTAAATAAAGTTTTAATGTAAACAAAAATGTGTATGAATATTTTTCAAATCCAAAGATACTCATCTCATCCCAAAATAAATAATAAAAGGACAATATAAAACCTTTACTTTTCAACAGCAGATCGTTTCTGTGATTTTGACTGATAATTTAATGCCATCTTAGTTTCCATGCCGGTGTATATAGCAACACCTGAAACCAGAAAAACTGTTTTAACAAAGGTTTTGAATGCAAATGTTAATGAACAGCACAAGATCAAGAAGTATATACAATCCTGACTTCAATTAAAAAAAATCTCATTGCTAGCTACATACTCTACCATTACATCATGCCTTGGCCATTTGAATAAAAAATACTGATTCAGGTGAAATTCAGAAATTACAGTTGTAACAAGTTGCTTACCATTGACCTTGAATCCACAACAGCTATGCCAGCTGCAGTCTGTTTTAGGCATCAATATACCATGCTCAATAAGGACCTCAAATTATGCCCTACTCTCAGAAGGGAATTTATCTCTGAATTTAGACATTTTTGAATAGTTGACATATCACGGAATCACATATTGGTGAACGTATAGATCTTTCTTCCACAGAGGTCTAAAAACTTTTGGTTTCTTTACCTGAGGGGACAGACATTGAGTGCTGTTACCTACTTGTTCAATGACGGCCTGAACCACCAAAAGGTTTGGGGCAGGATGAATGAATAACAATACTGTCACCTTTTCTGGGACAAAGTATCTCTTTTCTGCTCTCTGAGGAGTAAAGATGCTGGAGCATGCCACACAAGCCTGTCATGCTCAAGGATGGCACTGTTAATAGAGTGCACCACTCTGCTAGGTCCTGCACTGCGTAATATATCCAAGAGTCTGTAAAGTATTTCCTGAACTTCCTCCATAAGAATATGGAGCTTACCGATAACTTCAACAAATCTTGAAACCATTTTTAGTTATCTGGTGCAGAACAATGGACTTCTAGCAAAAATCTTCCAGACTCAGGCACATTGAGCATACCTGTACCAACAGTAAATGCACATAGTGGCTAGCACTAGAAGCAGCAACATTTGCATTTCATTTCTAATTCACATTTTTTCATCTTGAAGCCACACAACATTCTTCACAATTCTTTTATTGGACAAAATGCAACAGGACAAAATATTTTTGAATAGTCCAAATTCTAATTCTAAATTATCTGTCCAGCTTCAATTTTAGAAACTAAATGATACGTTGTAAGAAGTATTCTAAACAAGCCTAAACTACATGATGTATCCAAACACAAAAGAAATCCACAGATTTTGCTCTCTTCAGCAGAACCTACTCATTCATTTAGAAAATACTACAGTTTTGCACAGCCCCATTAATAACATCTTCAGAGAGTAAAGAAATAGAAAATTAGATACAGCAATTATAATCAACTGTAAACAAAAATGTGTTCAAGGTACATATTAAATCAGATCTAATGTGTACAGGGTCATAACTCATTGCTAAAAATAAGACACTCCAGTATGTTTCTGTGCTAGGATAGTTCCATACACTGGGTGTGTTATTAACAGGGTCAAGAGCAAATGCTCAAAAAGTAGCAATACTTGAGCTTGAGATGCATCTTTACTGAGTTTATAAAACAGTCTTATGAAATTTAAAATAATAAAAAATACAAATTAATTATACCAATTTCATTGTTTTTAATTCCAAATAAAGAAGTTCCACAACACCCCTCCTCTAATAATCTCCTGCTGGGTTCTTTTGGAGAGAGAAAGGTAAAAAAAATTGAATTTTCTAGATTCCTTGCCAGTCATATTATCCCCTCTTGAAAACAGAAGGTGGTGCATGATGAGAGATGTAGCCAGACCAAGGAGCCCACCCCATAGAGGAGAATGGGAACATGAAGCAACTAAAAAAGCAGTTTCTCGCATTGTGCAGTAACCGGGTTCTGAGAGACAGGTGCCCCTGTGGGTGCTCCACTGTAAGTGTATTGGTGCTCTGTGCTTATAGTTGGGTCTTTTTAGCAGCAGTACCATGACTGCCAATGTGCATGCACGGTGCCGTCTCGCACCCTAATGATGTGCTGGCGTGTGCACATCATCAACTGTCCCTCAGTTCCTTCTCTACCGCGGAGAGATGTTAAAACTCCAAAGCAGAGGGGAGGAGAGAGGGTCATGGAGCACCCACAGTGACATCCAACTTGAACACCAGTTACTGAACAAGGTGAGTAACCTATTTTTCTTCTTCGAGGAGTGTCCCTGTGGGTGTTCCACTGTAAGTGACTACAAAGCAGTGCCGAGAATTTGGAAGGAGGGGTTTTGGACATTTAGAATGAGTGACAGATAGCACTGCCAACCCAAACTGAGTGTGTTGTGAGGCATACCTTTACAAAACGTTATTCCCTAGATAGGTATGCGCGGAAGCCCATGTTGCACCCTATGAATGTCAGCAATAGGAACATTGTTAAGAAAAGCTGTAGAGGTAGCAACTGCTCTGGTAGAGTGAGCCCTTATTTGGTCTGGGAGTGGTACTTTATTGATCGAGTAGCACATCTTAATGCAGATGACTATTTGAAGAGTCTTTGTTTGGAAATGCCTTGATCTTTGGAACACTCTGGTATTGATAGAAAAACATCTACATTGCTTTGTTCTTTCTAGGTACAAGACTAATGTGTGATGGATGTCTAAGGAGTGGAGATGAGAGGCGTTGGCATGTGCATGAGGTTTTTGGTAGAAGACAGGTAAATACATTGGGTAATTAATATGGAACGGAGAAACCACTTTGGGGAGAAATTTTACATGAGGCCTAAGCTTCACAGCTTGTAAAATATTGCAAATGGAGAGTCAACCATGAGTGCAGTGATCTCGCTGATTCTCCTTGCTGTGGTGATGGCTACAAGGAAGGCAACCTTTATTGGAAGATGTAAAAGTGGACAAGTTGCCATTGGTTCAAAGGGATGTCCGGTCAGCATTGTAAGGACGAGGATTAAGTCCCAGGAAGGCAGTGTTTGTCTAAACAGAGGGAGTCCTTTCAAAAACCCTTTTGTAGTTGGGTAAGCAAAGACTGTATGTCCTTCTATTTGGGGTGTGGTTGCTTGATATCACTGCCAAGTGAGCTTTAATTAAGGAGACTGGGGTCCCTGTTTCTTTAAGGAAAGCAGGTAATCTAACAATCTTGGTACAGGAACTGAGCGTGGTGATACTGAGTTGTCTGTGGTTGATAGAATAAAACATTGCCATTTTTGAGTGCAGGTTTTTCTAATGTTTGGTTTATGGCTGTCAATGATTAACTGTTGGACTTTTTCCGAATAGGTAGATTTTGATGTACCTAGCCCTGAAGGAGACAGGTTTTAAGATGCAAACTCTGGACATGTGGGTGCAGGATTCAGCCTGAGTCCTATGAGAGGATGTTCAGGACTTATGGAAGACAAAGTGGAGGAGCTATAGCCATCTGTCACTGGTAAGGGAACCAGGGTTCTCTGGGCCATGTAGGTGCTATTAAGATCACTTAAGCCCTGTCCTGCTTTTTTTCTGGTATGGGAGAAAAGGCATATATGAATCTGCCTGTCCAGCAATCCCCTAAGGAGTTCCTGCCTAGGCCCACCCTGGAGAATCACCTGGGGCATTTTGAATTGTGACATGTGGAGAACAAATCTAGTTCTGGAAAGCTCCACCTTTGAAATGTGGTATGCAAAATCTGAGGGTGGATCTCCTACTTGTACTTCTGAAGAATGCTTCTGCCGTGACATTTTGCAATCCTGGAAGACAGACTACCGAAATATTCACGTGATGCTCAACGCACCAGTGCCACAGTGCCATGGCCTCTTTGCATAGATGATAAGTCCTGGCACCTTGACATTTTATATAAAACATGCATGCTGTGTTGTCCATAAGGATTTTACTGTTTTGTTGTGAATGAGAGGGAGGAAATGTTCGCATGCATGTCTGACCGCGCAAAGCTCCAGAATGTGGATGTGGAGCACTGACTCTGGTGGAATCCATCTTTCCTGAATCTTGTGGTCCTCCAGATGCACATCCCATCCTTTTACAGAAAAGTTTGTTGTTACTGTGATGGAAGAAGGGGTCCATTGAAATGGCACTCTTGTGCAAAGGTTGTGAGGCTGTAATCACCAAAGTAGGGACTCTCTTACCCTTTTTGGACCACTCAAGATTTTGTGTAGACAATGCTTGTGCAGTCAAAAACAAATGCACAACCATGTTTGCAGGCAACTCATATCCAAATGGGCAAACAGAATCACGTAAGTTGTAGATGACACATGGACTAGCAGTTGGAGGCATTGTTTGGTGGACATGGTAGGGCTGTTGATAACAATTTTCACCAATATTGCTAATGTTTGGAACTGTTGATACAGTAGCCTGGCTTGTGCTCATGCACAAACTAGTGTTGCCCCTATGAATTCCAATTCCTGCATGGGAGTTAGATAAGACTTGCGTATGTTTATTTGCAAACCCAGAGTGTTGAACAGGTTGATAGTTCGTGTTGTGAATTCTGTTGCTAGGTGAGGCTTGGGGAACTCTCTGAGGCAGTCATTCAAATATGTGAAGATTATCACACCTGCACTTCTTAGATATGCTACTGCTACTGCCAGGATCTTTGCAAAAACTCTTGGGGCTGAAGGGAAGAACCTGGTATTGATAGTGGAGGGAAGGAAATCTCCTCATCCTCACTTGAGAAAGGTGGAGCAGAGTTAGAGGCGGTGACAAGCTGGCTCAGCCCCGCAAACACCGGAGTGGCATCAGTACGAAGAGAGGGGTTACCAGGACCGATGTAACTGCCAGATCTTCCTATGTGGTCAAGGGGCGCAGCATGGAGAATACTGGTACCGAGGGTGCTGGCATAGTTTTGGTACATGTTGGTGTCTGTCCGTGCTGTTGCTAGTACCAACAGCGTCAACGTCTCTGTGCGTGACTCCAGTACCGTTTTCGTTGGGGACTGTACTGGTGGGTCTGAGTGGCCCGCAGTACTAGTCTGCTGTACTGGTTTCAGTGCTGATGTTTTCAGTGCCGACAGTGAAGGAGCGGTCTTTTTAGGTTTTCAAGAGGAGACTGCAAGGCATGCTTTCTTAGCTGGCACTGCTGCTTGGGACTTGTCCGCACTGGACATGCCCGGAACCTGCCAATCTCCAAAAGCCAGTGCCAACAGTACCAAGGATGACTTTTATTGTGGGGATACCTTTTTAGTTAGCCTCTCAGTACTTGGAGATGATGTTTGCTTCCTCTTTGAAGTCATCTTAGCTGAAACATCTTGAAGCGGTACTATTATCCTTCGGTCCAAAATTGCAGGTAGGAGAAGTCTGCGGTGGAATGACTTGTGACTCTGATTTTGAGGCTGGCCTGATGGTCTTCTCCATCATGAGAAATTTTAGCTGCAGATCTCTGGCCTTAAGAGACCCGGAGGAGAGCTTTTTGCAATGGTGACAATTCTAGGAGGATTGATCCTTCCCCAGGCACCGAATACATTGAGCATGTCCAGCCAAAGCAGGGATGGACAGCCTGCAATTAAGGCATCTTTTAAAGCTTGGCATGACTGTAGGGCTAAATAGAGGGAAAGGGGTTAGAAAGAGATCGAATTTTCTTTTCTTTTTAAGGAAATAGGAAGGGAAGATACCCAAATAACTCTAAAGGAAATGCTATATAGATAAACTATGCTCACAACAATCTTATCTGAAGAAGTGAACAGGATTGCTGCTGGGTTCCAACCAAGCCTGATGCGGCTGAGAAGGAACTGAGGGACAGCTGAAGATGCATGCCTGTCTGCATGCTTGCTATAGCGCGAGACGGCACCACACATGCAGTGTCGGCATCCAGTGTCGGCTGCTAAAAAGATCCAAATATAAGCCCAGGGGTGCCGAGACACCTACCAGTGTTCCCTGTAAGCTGAGTGGCAGCACAGCTTTACAGGTGATTAATCAGCCCTGCCCAATCAGAGGCTCAGAGTTCCATGCATAGAGTTGACTGTGTGAAGCTGATTTATCACCTGTGAAGTTGTGCTGCTGTGCAGCTTAGAGGGAACACTGACACCTACAGTGGAGCCCTACAGGGACACTCCTCGAAAAACTACAACTTCCATATTCCATTTTTTTCCAGTTTTTTTGGTGATTGGTTTATAAACATAAAACTGAAATTTTCAGCAGAAAGCAGAAACTTTATAGAAGGTAAAACAAATTGAGATGAAAATCTAATTCTCTGTTGAATAGCTGTTTTAAGAGAAAATGTTGGTCAGCACTACGTAGATTAGGTTGGGGTAACAATTCTCCTGACCTAGTGATTTAGCAACAGAGACTGAACATTTTCCAGTGGTTCATTAACTGATAACACGATTGGGCTTTTGAGCACACAGTGATAGGCTGTCACATCCACAGCGAACCATCAACTTTATGAATCAAAGCTACACATTTACATGCAGAATTTAGGAGTAATTTCCTTCCAATGTCTATTATTGATAGCGAATACTCAGAGATTACTATAAGAAACAAAGGGTGTCGCTGCTCTTGTATGTCAATTGTGATTGTCTCAGTTGTTATGACTAAGTTGCACTCTGTGGTGCAGATGTAGTTCAGGCAATGCAAGGGAAAATTTATGCCCAAGTAATTATAACTATAGATTTCAACTTGATTTAATGTTTACATTTTAACTGAGAATGCATTTTCAGAATTTATTAATTCAAATATTTACCAAAGATTCTCTCTGTGTTCTTTAAAGTAGCTCCTCTAAGAAGCAGATTTTCAGATCCTAAAGGCCTACAAAAGATAAGAATGATAAAAAATATGGTAAGTGTTCAGAAAGAGAAAACAGATTGTTATGAAAAAGTCACAGAAACATAACAGACATAGCTTAAGAAAATAATGTATCGCTAATTTGTTTAAGTGAAAGTCCACAATTAACAAGCAAACAACATTTGCTGTTTTCATTTGGGATTTTTTACTAAATATTTATGGTCAAGATTTTTAGATATATGAATTGCTAAAGTTAAGCTCTTAAAAATTCATAAACACCTAATAAAGTAAGCTGATTTACAGAAGTCTTGACAATCCAGCAGCTAGTGCTGATTTCAGATTGAATTTGGACCATAAATCTCAATACACAAAGATAACTGAAAAAAATGCATTATGGAGTTTGTTTGAATGGTACTGTCCAAGATATACATGCCATATTGTAATCAATTTATTTTGATTTATTTCTCACTTCTGAAAATTGTAGTCTATTTTTGTTCCCTGATTACGATGGGAAACTTTACTTATAAAGACTGCTGCTTTCAAGCTCTTTTTCCCTCCCATAGCTGCAAAAAATTTGATTGAACAAAAGAGTTTTTAGCCTCAGACTGTTATAAGAATGCTTAAGTCATCCGAAGATTTGATATACTTCAAATATCTTAAGAGAAGCAAGTATTTTTATAATGCATGCTGGGAATCTGCACACGAAATATCAGCAAATAATTTAAAACTATTTTATCTTGTTGAATTTAAAGACTTATTTTGCTTAGTCCTTCACGGAAACCAATGATGAAGGAAGTTTTAATTTGAGTCAACACTGAACTGCAAGAGTACTTAAGAACTGTGCTAAAAGGTGCTAGGTTTTAGATGTAAAGCCTGGACCTGACCTGATCACTTGTAGACATTTCATGACACTATCAGGTACTTCTGTTAACAGTGGTGTCTGTACCATTTGTATATGGGAAGGTTATTTCTGGTAATCTTATTCATCATTTCTCTTTTCTCCTACCCTAGCTGGCATAAGTCTTCTGGACAGCATTCAGATGATACCAAAATCAGGAAATAGGAGGAAAATATCTGTCAAACCTAGTCAGTATATAAACCCCAATCTACCCCTCAAGAGCCCGAGGGGGAGGTGGGAACGATGTAGAATGGGAGAAGACTATAACGAACAGTATTACTAATGTCATATATCCTCCTTCTTCCACCCTAACTAGCAAAAGATCATAGAGATAGCAGATGTCATCCCAAAGGAGGGTTTACATGTAGCAAAGGTTGGAAAACCAACTAGCCAAAAAAGCATCAGCAGCAAATAAAACAACCTGCCAGTAGTGACAGCTGAAAGCAGACAGCTATGAATAGATGATCACTATCCAAATAGAAGAGGCAGGACTCTCAACCGTCCATGCACCAGATTTTGCCATCCAAGAACATACCACAAGAAGAGCAACACATACGATGCAAGGACAAGCTTTTCACAGTTTGGCTATGAAACAAAGCTATGAGCTTTGGTTATGAGACATAAAATACAATATTTCACCTATAGTATTTTTACTGGTAGCCTTGATTTTATTGCATGTCTGAAAGCAAAGCGAACAGTTGCTTAGAGTTTTAGCCATGAACTATATTGAAAAGAGAAATATTACCAGTGCAGGAATCTTTTTGAAGCTTGCCTATAAAATGCTGTGAAGATGCACTGAAAACAGCATCATAACAGTTCATCCCTGTGACCAAGTCTCCTGGGCAGCAGGGTGACCTAGTGATTAGGTCCCGGAATTAACTGTCAGGAAAGGGGTGTAGACCACTGCCACTGGCG
Organism: Pelodiscus sinensis; assembly: GCF_052426305.1. Lineage (NCBI taxonomy): Eukaryota > Metazoa > Chordata > Testudines > Trionychidae > Pelodiscus > Pelodiscus sinensis. The sequence continues at coordinate 242,864,476 of NC_143052.1, forward strand.
CCCCAGGCCAAGGAACTCCGACCCACTATATTAGTACAGTCCTTCAGTTTGGAGCTTGGCCCCAAGAGTCCACCCTCTTAGTGAGGGTTTCTAACAGGTTCCCCCTCCTTTGTCCCAGAGGGCGTGAGGTGGAGGCTTACAGTCTCTGGTAGCTGTACAAGTAGACAGGCTTGGGTTCAGGTCCTGCAGACAGCAGAACCACCCTCCTGTCTCCTTGCTGGTCAGGCCCTATCTGAGCCAGGCTCCTTCCTTTTATCCTCCCTCCAGGCCTGGAATTGGCTGCAGATAAAGCAGGGAGGGGTTAGCTGGACCAAAATGCTTTGTTTAACCCCTGCAATACCAGGCCCTCTTCTCTTCATTCCCTCACAACCCCCAATCTCCAATATTCAGCAAATTAAGATGCACTAATCTAAGAAAATGCTGTCATTGCTGATTACTTCCAGTTTCTGCTCACAAAGGGCACTCAGCAATTTTCTCTGAGAAATCTACAATATAATAGATCAGCTCAATCACCATCCCTCATGGCTAGGTGCTTGGATTTGGAGAAGCATGGTTGGTCTCAGATAGCAGTTCTAGTTCATTTTCCATCAATCAGTTTATAGGTCGAATGTAAGCTCCATTTTGCCCACTTCTTCCTCCTGTCTGCCCTATCAAGGCCCTCACTACAGAGGGAAAGAGGATCTACCTCCTATATATGCTTATGTCCAGGTCTCAACCCAAAAATAACAAAAGCAACAGGATCAAACTTTTTCTTTTGTGGCTATTTGCAGGGAGCCAGTAACCAAGGGGCCACCCAGGGCTTTGCATTCTCAGAGTGCCTCCTATTAAGCCCTCTGATTAACATCAGTATGTGACTGCAGGTGTGGCAATTCTCTGGAGTAATGAGCCCACTGGATGAGGAAAACTCCTGCTATTCCAGCTCTTCCTGTTCCTCTCTGCTTAGCTTGTCAAGGTGTTCTGGTTCCCTCAGGATACCTGTGTGCCCCATTAGATGTAAGTGCTTGCACAGGTCTAACTGATCACATCTGAAAACAGGATTGCACAACTGTATCTGAGAAGCCTATTTCAGGTAGAAAAACAAACTATTGTAACTTGAGCAAACTGGAAATGCAAATCAATGAGACAGTGAATTATAAAACCCCGCAATGCGATTTTTACAAAGGCACTTCAGTACACTACAGTGCCTTAAGACCAGGCTTGTCCTCCACTTATGACCCCATTTTACCTTTTGCTTGCTTTGGAGGATAGGCCCTTCAAACAGCATAGATTCCAAGGCAGACCCTGGCCTTCCCCACCACTCTGAGCTCATTTCCACTTTCATAATCTTCAGAGCTTCCTGCTCCTTCAGGGGCATTGGCTTTTTCATCCCCTCCCCGCAACTCTGTTAAAAAGTCAGTCCAATGTGATGCTTCCTCCTCTCTGCAAACCATGGGTGAGAGGTACGCACTGCACTTCCCTCAATCTTGTGGGGATACCTGCCTCTTAGACTTCTCTTGAATCTAGGAAATTATTAGTAGTCTCTGAACCAACATGCTGGAGTTTTGGGTTATCCTATGTGACCTGAAGTCCTTTTTCTAGCGCATCCTGTCTCCTTGCTGGTCAGGCCCTATCTGTGGGATTGAGGAAAAGGAAAAACTTTTGGTGGAGCCAACCAAAGTCACCCTTAAGCAAACTCAGAGATAGCTCCTTCAGGCACTGCTGGCTACTTTCTACAGATGTTAGACTGGACATTCTCTTCCCCTCTCCCTTCCCCTCAGAGCTGTCTATTTGCTTCAATCCCTTTACTTAATCTCTTCTCCTCAGTTTAGCTCTACCCCCTTCCATTCTTTCTGTTCTCAATTCCTTCCTTTGATATCCACTGTCCATCTCCCATTTAGCTACCCCCCCCCCCTCCACACACATAATAAAGCCATGGACTTTGCTTGCTATTTGCAAATGAAAATTCAGCTCACTTTGCTTGCATATAATTACTATTTTCCTACCCTTTTTTGTCTATTTAGATTATAAACTACTTTAGGGCAAGGACAGCCTCTCAATCTTATATGCAGTGTTTAGCGCAGTGCCCCCCCCCCCCCAAGGGCTACATAATGCAAATATCATCCAAACTGCAGTAGTATACATGAACAGGCAGTACAAATATGTAGCTCCATGTTTTTTTTCCTTCTCCATTTTCTCTACCCCTCTCAGAACTGTCCCTCTCTTAGGCCAGGGAAGCTCCTGCATAAAGTAGGAAAGTGGAGCCTGCACCTTGAATCTTCCAGCAGTTGCCAGCAGTTGAGTCCAGAACAGTCACTTGGCTTGACTACAGTGAGACAGCCATACTAACTGCATTTTGGAAAGTACTCCTGTCCCCAAACCATAGGGAAGTTACATTGGCCTGAGATACATATCTTTCTCTCTCTCAAATTTTTCATTATTTTAAGAAGCTTTGTTGTTATAGGAAACACTAAGTTTGTGACTTCCCAGTGTTATGTGCAATGTGAGACTCCTAGCCTGCAAACTCCTGCCTGTGTGAAGTCTTGTTGATTTTGACAGCCTCTGTCTATGAGGTAAGATCAAAGCCCCAGAAGTGCAATGTACTGATAGTATGAAGGACAAAAGCATATGACTCCTGTTCTCTGGGGTTCCTCAGAATAATGAATCACGTTTAAGGTTGAGGTCCTGATCTTCAAGTCACTCAATGGTCTAGGCCCCATATACCTAAAAATTCCTTAGACATAGGCCATTGTTGACAACTCTACTCCTGAGGCAGAATGGAACTTTCTATTGTATGGGTGTAGCTCATCTTGCAGGAGACAGACTGAGGAATGAACTCAGTACCATCACATTCTATTCCATGTGCAAGCTGCATTTCTTTCACCTTGCCTTCTTTAACAAAGCAATATCTATATTAAAAAGAAATAACTAAGCCTATCAAAACTCTATGTAAACAAAAAACAATATACTGCACACACAATTCTTCCCCTGCAGAGAAGATGAGAAAGAATTAACTGCATGTGACAGATGGTAGTCATGTTGCTTAATGTACTCTTAGAAACTGCTGAGATCCTACAGGGAGAAGGGCAGCACAAGAACCTACGTAGAGCAATACAAATAGAATAAAATGAAGCTATTTGAGTAAACAATATCTGAAATATCTATAAATCGTGCATGCAAAACAATTAGGGATTGTAAACAACACTATAAAAATACTCTAAATCAATTATTAAGCTTACATTCAGACGTCTAATACAGACAACCACTAAGTGCTATCAAATCAGATTACAAACCTAATATTCAAAAGAAAATGTAACATAAAAAGCTTATTGAATAGAGGAAGCATAAAATATTGACTATACACAAAAGTGAATTTTGTAAACTTTTAAAATAAATTCCTACAGAAAAACCAAAACACCATACTTTTCCCTCAAGATCCCCATATTCAGATATAAAAGAAACCTACATATTACATGTTAAATAATTCCTCTCTCTCATTTACCTTACAATAGGTTCATTGCTGTCATGGTAAACATTTATTCGACCAACGAATCTGTAAGAGGAAAGGTACTTAGTATCAATGCCTGTTATTAATTTATTTTATACATAAACACATGCACATAAGCACATACAACTTGAGAAATATTTGTAAAAAATGTTAAAAATATGTATTTATGACAATCTGAAACTTAGTATGCACAGAAACTGCATCTCACTTCTAAAAATGTGCAAAAATACAGTAAGTTGAAGATTATTTTTTTTAAATTGTCTGTGAAGGCTCTACATTCTATAAACAAGCTCTTAATGAAATGTTAACAGTTCAAGTTGAAATTTTCCATTTTGGGAGTCTACCTTTCTTTAAGAAATTTCAGCTTACATGTTTGGCTACTTCCAAAACTGAGACTAGAGTTGCCAGGTGTCCGGTTTTCACCCAGACAGTTCGGTATTCAGGTCCCCCGTCTGGTAAAAAAAAACAACAGAAAATACCGGACATATGAAATGTCTGGTATTTCCTGTTTCCCTCGGACAGAAGCCCAGCGGGGACAATTTTCCCCTGTAGCGTCTGGCGAGGGTGGGGGAGTAAGGAACACGGGAAGCCCAGTGGGGACAATTTTTCCCTGCTGCTTCTGGTGAGGAGCGTAGGGCATTTAAAGACGCAGTGCCTTTTTCTTTTTTTTTCCCCTCAACAGAATTTTTTCCCAGTGTTTTTTTTTGTGGGGGGTGGTATTCAGTATTTTTTGTTAAACCATCTGGCAAGTTCATTAAATGTTATATAATAAAGCCTGAAAATGTGGGTTATTGAAACATATTAAACTTTTTGCAAACTTCACTTTCATAAGCCAGCATTGAAGACATCAGTTATAACAGCGATAACAGCGAGTCAGTTTTAAGTTTGTATGTAACAAAGGTGAAAACGGTTTGAAGGTGATTTGTGAATCTCCTGATTAGAGAGCATTTATTAATTGATTTTCAATTTCTGAAAGAGACTTTTACTTACCGTAACTGTAATTTTTTGAAACATGAGGCAGCTGTGTATTCCACAGATATGGCCTGTGGGCTGGATTAGGCCCACCAGGCCTTTGGATCTGGCCCATGGCCTGCCCTCCTGGGACCCTCAGGCAAGCTCCCTATCTGCCACAGTCTCAGGTCGCTCAAAGCAGCCGATTGCTCCATGTGCCTTTTTGGCCAACAAGACCTGCGATGATTGTGCTGGTGGTGGGGAAGTGCATAATGTCTTCCCCCTCCTCAGGGTCGAGAGGCACGTGGAGTCTTGATCTGGGACTGCGGCAGGCAAGGAGCCTGCCTGAGGGTTTCACTGAACTGCTTGCTCAGAGCCACCTAGGTTAGCGCCTCCCGTCAAAGCCTGTATCTGGCATCTCACCTCTTCCCACATCCTGTCTCCCTGCCCCAAGCCACCACACCCTTCTGTCTCAGGTCACCATACAAACCCTCTGCACCTCTCTTCACCAAGGTCACAGCTCCCTCCCAGACCTTGTACACCCCATTGTCCAAGAATCCTGTCCCACACCCATTCCCACCTCCTTGATTCTGCAACCCCTGCTGCACAACAGTCCCTTTCCCCAAGCTCCTTTCTCTATCCACCCTCTATCCCTTACCTCACACCCCCTCCACAGAAAAGTGCAGCCATTGACCGCTTACCTAAATCTTGGAATGCAACCACCCATCAAAAATTTTTGCCCACCCCTGGTATTTAGGTCCGTGCATGCCCAGCACCACTGGAGCTGAATAATTTTTGCCACCTGTTGCAGTCAGCAGGTGTGCACTTGTGGCCATAACCCCTCTCCCAGTTAAAATGATGTACCTCTGCCCTTGCTGAATTTCTCCTTACTAACCATAGCTGGAGCCAGAACGCTATGTGGTTAACTTCACAATGCCTTGGTTTTTTTTTTTACTTAATTGTACTAATTATACATTGTTAGCTAGTACCCTTAATAATAGTGCTAGATAGCCTTATTGTTTTCCCAGGTAATGTGCTCACCAGGGTCTAGAAGTTGTGTGTCGGGGATGGAGGTATGCAATCCCTAATGGTGCTTCCCTATTTAGGCAAGGCTCATAACAAAGAGGCATTTGTTTACAAAATGGACTCAGGTAGTGAGACATAATCTCAAGCAGGCCAGGAAGTCTGTCTCAGTACCAAGACCTTGCGGAGGATTAGAAGCTGCACTCAGTCTCGGTGAGTGGTACTGGTTTGCACTCTGGGACTGGCCTATCACTGAAGAGGTGACACTACTGCCCCTTGGGTGTGCCAAGGACAAGGCATAAAAACTAATCAATACCATTCCAGGTTTTACAGAGACTCTTCTTCCTCTTCCAAGATGGGTAAGGCTATTGCCCCCAGCACACTGAAAGGAGCAGATCCTTCCCACTGCTCCCCAAACCTTTTCAGGGGCATGAGAGACCCCATACCATTGACTCCAGTTCCGGTCACAGAACATTCATTGGATCTGGTATGAACAAGGGTAAATGTAGCAGTGCATGTTTCCACATTGGTGGCATATTATAAAGGTGGCAGATCTCTTTTGCCTTTATATCCCCAGCTCCATGTTGGTCAAGGAATTTGCCAGGACTATGGCATTCTCACCACCTGGATGGGCAGCTGAACCTTGGAAGTGAAGCCAATGCTGAGCTCAGCACACTCCAGAGTGCTTTGCAAATAGGCAATCAGAGTGTATCAGTTCTGCAACAAGGAGATTATTGCTCTGGTAGCAGATCACTTCCCTGGAGCCCAGAACCATCTCATGGACCACCGCAGCAGGAATTTTAACTCGAGTCATGAGTGGTCTCTGAAGTCCAGTTTTCTGCAAGACATCTTCACTACTTGGGAAGCCTCTTCTATAGAGGTGATACACAGGATTTTCCAGCTACTTGTGTGCTGCAAACACTGATCAGCATTAAGGCGCTGTCCAGAATCAATAGTGCTGATGTGTCACCATTAACTGAAGCAGAGAAAGATTAAGATTTGGGTTTTATGTAAATTAATAAAATTGGACTGGCAACAGAGAAACATAATGTTAAGGTGCATATAAGGATTTATATAGTTAATAAAGATAGTTTCAAGCAGTTCCTGCTAGGGAAAACAAGATGGCAATTGCAACCAAGGCTGTGAAAACCAAAATGGAGGCCTTAGAATGATTTAGCCAATAGCAAGAAGGCAGGCTGGGATAACAAAAAGGTCATTCCAAAAGAGGTCAGCAAGGCAGAAGCAAGCTTTTCAAACAGGTCCATCTTTAAAGCACAGGTTATCAATCATGTCCAGTTTTGACTGACAGCAAGAGGGCTTAAAGTTGATTGGCTGATAAAGACAGGGATTGAACAACGAACCGATCAGAACAAATCAAAATCACCATGCAAGGCAGGGAGCTGACAGGCTTTAATTTGTCTGTGAAAGTAGAAAAGTACTGGTGTGTGTATGGGAAGAAAGTGTTGGAGTGGACAGAAATAGGAGAGAAAGAAGTCCACTAAAAGTGATAAATTGCTTAAGAAGCAAATAAGTGGTGGGAGAACAGCAGCAATACCAATACCATTTTGACAGTGCAGAAAGAACAGTCAGAGAGAACGGAAGACATTAAAGAAGCAAGCATGATTCTGATAAATATATAATGTAATATGTAAATGTGTGTATAGGGCATGCAAAAAAGCTGGATGATTATGTATGTTTTACTGTTTTATGTAGAGTGTTACTATTTAAGAACTTGCTGTCAGCATCTTTGTATGTGATTGGCCATCAGACAGGGAACAAATAATTTAAAACTGTTTCCAAATTGTACGATATTGCAATTTTGTGTACTTTAATGTGTATCTCTAGGATTTTATGCCTTTGTTAAAAAATCATTGGTTTATTTCTTCAATGCATGTTTTCAATATGCTGTGTTTTCCTAAAGTCTATTATAGAGTTTTTGTATTAGTAACTACTGCATTAAATAAAGGCTATTTTTGTTTTTGAAAAACTATAGCCTGAGTGCTAGTCCTCTGAATGGAAGATTGTATCCTGGGAGTTAACAGAGCTAGTCTGTTCTGGGGAGCCCTCTAACAGGTCTGAGATAGTTATACACTTCATTTCTCTACAGAGGAAAAAGGATTGTAAGCTGTCTAAAATCCCATCCAGCAATATCGTCAGTCTATCCAACTACACATTTAGCCTGGCAGAAGAGTCTGTCCTATCTCGGGGACCCTCTTTTTGCCCCACCATCCCCACAAACATGATACAGATCTGTGGAGATCTGGAAGCCTACTTTCACCGTCTCCGACTCAAAGAATACTTTCAACACAACACTGAACAGCGCACTGACACACAGATACCCTCCCACCAATAGCAAAAGAAGAAGAACTCCACATGGACTCCTCCTGAGGGTTGAAATGACAGTCTGGACCTATGCATAGAATGCTTCCACCGACGTGCGCAGGCAGAAATTGTGGAAAAACAGCATTGCTTGCTTCATAAGAAGAAGTTACTCACCCTGTGTAGTAACGATGGTTCTTCGAGATGTGTCCCCGTGGGTGCTCCACTCCAGGTGTCGGGTCCCGTCCCGGCGCCGCTGATCGGAAGTTTTCCATAGCCGTAGTTGGGCCGGACCGCGCATGCGCGAGCGGAGCGCGCGGCGTTCGCGCCTTTGCAACGGTCCGGCCCCCCCCTTGTCAGTTCCTCTCACCGCTCGGTCCCTGAAAGACAAAGCAGAGAGACCCGGAGCGGGGAGGAGGGTGGGGCGTGGAGCACCCACGGGGACACATCTCGAAGAACCATCGTTACTACACAGGGTGAGTAACTTCTTCTTCTTCTTCGAGTGGTCCCCGTGGGTGCTCCACTCCAGGTGAGTACAAAGCAGTAACCCAGAACGCGCTCCGGGTCAATTATTTTCTACCGTGGACAGTACCGCAGAGGCTACTGCAGCGTCTGAAGCCCACCTCTTCGTTATGGCATAATGCCGTGCGAAAGTTATACTAGAAGCCCAAGTAGCCGCACGGCAAATATCCGCCAGGGGAACTCCCCTTGCAAATGCAGTGGAAGTCGCTACAGCTCTCGTGGAGTGAGCCCGAGGTAATGAAGGAAGAGGTTTGTTTCTAATTGAATGACATTCCATAATACAGAGTGTGATTAATTTTGCAATGCGTTGAGTGGAAAGTGCCTTGCCTTTCGATCTAGGTGCCAAAGATACCAACAACCTGTCGGTTCGTCTCCACTGGCGCGTTCTGTCTATGTAGAACGACAGTGCACGTCGGACGTCAAGTGTGTGGAACAGAGCGTCTCTACTGGAGGAATGAGGCTTGGGATAAAAGGTCGGAAGAACGATAGGTTCATTGATATGGAAAGAAGAACAAACTTTGGGGATAAAGTCCGGATGTAATCGGAGCGTTACTGTGTCCTTGGAAAAAACAGTGAAGGGGGGGCTTACCATCAGCGCCCCCAATTCCCCTACCCGTCTCGCCGATGTAATTGCAAGCAGGAAGATTGTTTTCATCGTTAAAATATGTAGCGAAACCGATGCCAAGGGTTCGAAAGGTGGGTGCATAATGGTATCCAGCACTAAATCGAGATTCCAGGAAGGAGAGGGCGCGCTTCGTGGCGGATATAAGTTTTGAAGTCCCTTCAAGAACCTTTTTGTAATTGCGTGAGAGAAGAGCGCAGAACCCCCTACTGGTTGATGAAAAGCACTGATGGCTGCCAAGTGCACTCTTAAAGACGAAAGCGTAAGACCTGACTCTCGTAAATCAAGGATGTAGTCCAAAACGTTCTGTAGAGGAGACGATAGGGGGTGTATATTGTTCTGAATGCACCAGTCAGAAAATCTCCGCCACTTTGCCAGGTAGGTATTCCGTGTAGACTGTTTTCTACTATGAAGAAGTACTGTCTTGACCTCTCCGGAGCATAGATTTTCATCTCCTTTCAACCAGTAAGAAGCCACGCCGTCAGATGCAGCGACTGCAGCCTGGGGTGTAACAGTGTCCCCCCTTCCTGAGTGAGGAGATCCTGATGGAGAGGAAGAAGGTAAGGTGGTTGAATTGACATCCTGTGTAAGAATGGAAACCAGGCTTGTCTGGGCCATGCTGGAGCTAGGAAAATGACCGTTGCTGCCTCTAACCTGATTTTCTCTAGTGTTCTGGAGATAAGCGGCGTGGGAGGAAACGCATACAGAAGTGCTTTCTTCCACCTGATCAGAAACGCATCGCCGAGAGAGCTCTTGCCGAGCCCCGCTCTCGAGCAATATAGGTGACATTTCTTGTTGTCGTATGTTGCAAATAGGTCTACCAGTGGAGTACCCCATCTCTGGAATATGGCAGATAGAATGTCTGTCCTTACTTCCCACTCGTGATCCGTGGGAAACTGTCTGCTGAGGGAGTCTGCAATCACATTGGCGGTGCCAGGTAAGTACGATGCTGTTATGCTTACGTTGTTCTGTATGCACCAATTCCAGCACCGCACTGCTTCGGCGCATAGGGAACGTGATCGTGCTCCCCCTTGTCTGTTGACATAATACATCGCCGCTACGTTGTCTGTCAGTATCCTTACTGTAAGCCCTCTGATCTGGGGAAGAAAGTGTTTGCATGCGTAGAAGATTGCTCGAAGTTCCAACAGATTTATATGCAGACGTCTCTCGTTGAGCGACCATTTGCCCTGTATTCGCTCGTTGTCCATATGGGCTCCCCAGCCTATGAGCGAGGCATCCGATGTTATCTGCACTGTTGGTTGCTGTCGATGGAATGGAACTCCCGTGAGAAGGTTTCTCGCTTCTGTCCACCACTGCAGCGATCTCTGAACATGTGGAGGTAACCACACTAGCTTCTGAATGTCGTGCCTCACGGGGACGTAAACCGTGGATAGCCAATGCTGAAGGCTCCTCAAGTGGAGGCGTGCATGAGGAACTACTGCTGTGGCCGCTGCCATGTGCCCGAGGAGACGAAGGCAATTGTGTACCGATCTGGTCATGTTGCCAGTGAGTATAGTGACAAGATCCTTGATTGCCTGAAATCTTTCTTGCGGTAAGTAAGCTCTTGCCATGCGTGAGTCTAGGTTTATCCCTATAAACCTTATAAACTGAGTTGGAATAAGTGTCGATTTCTGCTTGTTGAGAAGGAGGCCGAGTGATTCGAAAGTTTGTTCGACCATCGCCACCATTTGTGACGCTTCTCGCTGCGTGGCGCCTTTTATTAAACAGTCGTCCAGGTACGGATATATTATCACCTGTAACCGACGCAGATAAGCTGCTACGACGGCCAGGGTCTTTGAAAACGCTCTGGGTGCTGACGCCAGCCCGAACGGTAGAACGCGATATTGAAAGTGATCGTGGCCTATCATGAATCGTAGAAAACGTCTGTGCGCAGGATGTATTGTGATGTGAAAATACGCATCTTGTAAATCGAGGGCAGCGAACCAATCGTTTAAATCGAGGGACGGTATTATGGAATTCAGGGTCACCATTTTGAAACGCTGTCTGCGAAGATAACGATTCAAACCTCTTAAATCGAGAATGGGCCTCCAACCCCCCGTTTTCTTTTCCGTTAGAAAGTATCTGGAATAAAACCCTCTTCCCTTGAACTGATCGGGGACCCTCTCTATTGCTCCGATATCCAGGAGACGATGAACTTCCTGTTGCAAGAGATTTTCTTGAGATGGGTCCCTGAACAGGTACGGGGAGGGTGGGGTGGTGGGGGGGATGGAGGTGAAAGGAATGGTGAAGCCGTTGTTTATGACTTCCAGTACCCATTTGTCCGTTGTTATCTCGACCCATTGGTGGTAGTAAGGTCGTAAGCGGTGGTGGAACATGGGTTTGTCCAGGTTGATTGGTAGTGTGCGCTTGCCCTCGACCAGGGAGTCAAACTTGCTGCTTTGAGGCAGCCGTGCCTGTCACTCTAGGTGGTGGTGGACGCCTCCGCTGGGGGCGCTGTCTCGATCGCGCCTGGTCGAAGGGGCGATTCTGCTGTCTCCTCGACTGATAGTCATACCGTCTCTGGTATGGGAAATAACGCCGGCGACGGAATGGTGGTGCGTACATGCCGAGTGTGCGAAGCGTTGTTCTTGAGTCCTTCCCAGTATGAAGGATCTCATCTGTTTTCTCCGCAAACAATTTTATCTTATCGAACGGGAGGTCTTCTACCTTGGAGTGCAGCTCCTTAGGTACCGCGGCCGTGGCGAGCCAAGAAGATCGCCTCATTGATACCGCTGTTGCTACTCCCCGAGCCGCTGTATCAGCTATATCCATAGCTATCTGAAGATTGGCCTTTGAACACGCATAGCCCTCCTTGAGAATAGACCGTAGTAGCTCCCTGTCTGTCTCTGATGATCTCTGAGACAGCTCAGTAAGCTTTGTTATACTATCAAAGCTATGATTGGCTAGGAGAGCTGTGTAATTCGCTATGCGAAGGAGCAACGTGGCTGATGTGTAAACCTTACGGCCAAAGGCATCCAGTTTCTTCGCCTCCTTATCAATGCCAGCATTTTTCAGCTGCGGGTTCTTAGCCCTTTGGAGAGCTGCGTCGACCACCAGCGAGTTTGGTTGCGGGTGAGTGAAAAGAAATTCTGAATCTTTAGACGCTATAAAATATCGCTTTTCTGCCGGTTTTGACGTTGGTAGAGTCGAAGCCGGGGTACGCCAGATTTCCGCAGCTGATTGGAGGATAGCCTCGTCCATAGGCAAGGCGACCTTAGATTGTTGTTTAGGGTTTAGGTTCCTCCAGAGCTTGAATTGTTTCGTTGGAGTGTCCAATATCTGAACCTCCTGAGATTGGGCCACTCTCCTAAACAGATCTTGAAAGTCCTTTGTGTCGTCTGGGGGAGATGGTTCCCCTTCAAACAGTGCGTCGTCAGGGTAGGATGACGACATATCTTTTTGTGACATATTGTGCAGCTGATCGTCCACATCCGATATCTGCCCTTCCTCAGGCTCAGATAGCTGGACTGAAGGTGAGTGGGTGTGCTGTCGAGATGACGCCCCCTTCCAGTCCTTAATTGGTGATAATTGTCGCGATTCATGAGGGGTATGACAACAACAATGGCCAGGACGATAGTGATGCCTTTCATATTCGGATACTTGATGGCCCCTATGATCAGGATGATCAGGCGAAGACCTTCGGGAGGAGTATCTACTGGCATACCTCCTATGATAGGATCTTGGGGGGGAATAACTTGGTGAACGAGATCTATATGATGATTCCCTATAATAACGATGACATCGCCCGTGACGATCAGAATAACGAGACCTTGATCTGCATCGCGGGGACCTTGTTTGGTGATGAGAAGATGTGCGATGAGTAATGCTTGGTGAATGAGAGGGAGAGATTGAAGGCTCGAGTGAGGGTGAAATTGAATGCCTCGTGACAGATTTCTTAGCAGCCTTAGTGGGGACTGCAGAGACAGAAGGAGTCTCTCCCCCTTGCACTGATAAAGAAGAATGGGCAGGGGGAGGACTAAGCAGGACTGCTTCGTGCTGCTGTGTTACTGCCCTAGCCGGCACCCCAGGCAGCTGTTCTTGCGGTGCCGTTGCAGCTGCAAGCTGATCGGCCGGTGCCGAGTCGGCACGGAGGGGGGCGCTCTGTTTATTATGCTCACTGAGCTCCGCGGTGCCGTGTGGCAGGGTTGCATCCGGTGCCGGACCCGGTGCCGGCTTACCCTGACTCAGTGCCGGCATTTGCGGTGCCGTTCTGACTCGCGGCTGGGCAGACTGCCGCGGCTCCAGCCCTTGGAGCGGTGCCGAGCGCTGCTTGTCAGTTGCGCTCTCAGCGGGACGTATAGCCGGTGCCGATGACGTGCGGCTTGATGTTGCCGCCTGCGGCTTATTTGATCTCTCCGGCTGTCTCGCGGCCCCGGAGGCTCCCTGTTTATGTCCCTGAGACACACGGGACAATGAGGGGGGCGGGAGGGAACGGGCAGGGGAAGCCCTTTTCTTTTGCGTTCCCGTTGCCGGTGGAGACTTCGCTCTGTTATCGTGCCCTCCGGGCGCTCCTGATAGATGTTGCTCAGAAGGCTGTAGCGCTTTATCACAGAGGAGGAGCTTTAAGCGCATATCCCTTTCTCTCCGCGCTCTGGGAGTCAGCTTTGCGCAATGAGAGCATTTTTGCGGGACATGCGACTCTCCCAGGCATCTGACACAGGCTTCATGCCCGTCGGAGGCAGGCATAGCCTCCTTGCAGTGTATGCACCGCTTAAAACCTGGTGAGCCAGGCATAATCTCCCTCTCTCGTCCTCTTCTTGTTTTGTTTGTTGTTTTTTTTTTTTTTTTTTTTAACTACTATTCTTTATCTTCGTCTGTTTTCTTTTTCTTGTCTTTCTCTCTTTTTTTTTTTTTTTTTTTTAGTCGGTCCTGTGAGGAGAGAAACGGCGTTCCGCCAGCGACCACGGGCGGCTGAGAGGAACTGACAAGGGGGGGGCCGGACCGTTGCAAAGGCGCGAACGCCGCGCGCTCCGCTCGCGCATGCGCGGTCCGGCCCAACTACGGCTATGGAAAACTTCCGATCAGCGGCGCCGGGACGGGACCCGACACCTGGAGTGGAGCACCCACGGGGACCACTCGAAGAAGAACCTCAGTCGTGCAGAATGCAATGCCACCCACAGTCTCAGAAACAACTCTGACATTATAATCAAAGAGGCTGATAAAGGAGGTGGTGTTGGCATCATGAACAGGTCTGACTACCAAAAAGAGGCTGTCAGACAACTCTCCAATACCAAATTCTACAGGCCACTTTCCTCAGATCCCACTACTACATCTCAGTACACTAAGCCATATTCGTCTCTATTAGAGCAGCATCTGCATGTAGAGATCATATGACATCTAGCCTTCTAGACTAAACTCTGTCATGCTTTGCCTTGTCAATTTGTGTTGTATGTGGACTATATGAAGGGACACGCAGTCTCGTCACAAACAGTTACTAAATGGATAACATCGTATGAATACAAAATAGATGTGATTATGCCCTCTCTATTGGTGCAAGCTCTTTCTAGGAGAGCGCAAGCTACATTAAATGGCATTTTTAAGTGAAATCTCAATATTGAACATTTGCTGAGCTGCAAAAGGTCTTACAAATCTTTAAGGATTGCCCCTCTCACCAGGGTTCAAAATTGTCCCCTTCCGTTGTGAACCCTGGTGAGAGCATCACCAGGGGAAACACCTAACTAAGCTAGCTACCACTACTATTAAGAGTATTAGCGATACACAATTAGTAGTTCTAAGTCAAAACCTGTGGGATTGTGAGATTGCAAACAAGCATTTCTTAGCCCATGTTTTGAATATGTTAAAACATTAAGATTGGAAGGTTTTTAAGAATCCAATTTACATGTCACTATTCATGCTCCTTATTTGCCTTTTGAATTTCCTCTCTGCTTGGATAGGACAATAAATATTGGTTTCACTTTCAAATTCTTATATTGCAATGTTTAGATTTCAAATACAGCAGGAGACCATTAGTTTGTTTCAAAAATAATCAGCAACTTCATGGGACTTTTGTTTAAAAGCCTTAAATTTAAATTTTGGGCTCCATTTGAATTGATAGCATTCCTTTAATAATCACATAATTTTATAGTTTGTTTTACAGGATAGCTTAATGGCATTTACTAAAGCTATAAAAATACAAATAATTTTCTTACTTATAAAGGTCAGGCTGAGGTTGTTCACATTCAATAGTAGCATGCAGTGCATCAATATCTTGTTCATTATGAAATGCCTTTGTATCTTGAACAGCACAGTAAGTCTAGAATGAATAAGAAAAATGTAATAAAAATTAAATAACCCAGAACACATGCAGTAACCAAATTAGTTATGTAACTGAAGGAAGAGGACTGAAGTAGGTAAAATTTTCCTACTTTGTGTTAGACTGTCAAGAGCCATGTAATATGATTCTCATTAAAAAAAATCTGAACTTCCAAATACAGATATGGAATTTTCCTCTGCCGGTCCTAATTCACAGATAGTTCATAAACTGCAAAGAAAACTGAATCACTCTTTTCTTGCAATGTAAGCAGCCTAAATTTGAAGTGAAATGTATTTGCTTTTTCTTAGTCATTTACATAGAGATCCAGATGCCAAATGGAAGCATGCCTTAATATGCCTCATCTTGCACAAATCAGGATTGCACATATGTGAACACACGTGCACATTTCAAGTGAAATCTCAATATTTGACATTTGCAGGGCTGCCAAAAGTCTTCCATATATATACTTGCAAATCTTTAGGGATTTCCATGGACACCTAACATAGCTAACTAAGCTAACACTAATATTAAGAGTATTAACTATGTGGTGCCCATGTTGGGTGTGTTCAAAAGTAAGTACAGGCAGTCCCCGACTTACGCGGATCCGCACTTATGAACGGGGCTTTTCTCGCCCCGGAGCACACGGGCGGCGGGTCGCCACCCGTGTCCTCGGGGGTGAGAAAAGCTTCTCCCGGTCTCCCTGGTCTGCTGGGGGGGACCAGCAAAGCCGCTAAACCCCCCCAGCAGACCAGGGACACCCGAGCAAAGCCGCCCAGGCGGCGAGAGTCCCGCTGCCTGGGCGGCTTTGCTCGTTTGCCCCGGAGCAAAGCCGCCCAGGCAGCGGGACTCCTGCCGCCTGGGCGGCTTTGCTCCTGTCCCCCTGGTCTGCTGGGGGGGGGGGTCCAGCAAAGCCACTGGACCCCCCTAGCAGACCAGGGATACCTGAGCAAAACCGCCGTCTGGGCGGCTTTGCTCCCGGGCAAACGAGCAAAGCCGCCCAGGCGGCGGCTTTGCTCTGGTGTCCCTGGTCTGCTGCTGGACCCCCCCAGCAGACCAGGGGGACAGGAGTAAAGCCTTGGAGCATGCCCGCAGTGGGACAGCCGGGCGCGCCTGGGCTGTCCCGCTGCGGGCGTGCTCCGCGGCTTTGCTCTCCGTCTCCCTGGTCTGCAGGGAGACGGGGAACAAAGCCTTGGGGCACGCCCGCAGCGGGACAGCCCAGGCGCGCTTGGGCTGTTCCGCTGTGGGTATGCTCCAAGGCTTTGCTCCTGTCCCCCTGGTCTGCTGGGGCGGGGGTGCAGCTAGTGCCCCCCCCCCCCAGCAGACCAGGCTTTTCTTGCCTACCCCTGGGGTAGAGCAGCTGGGGGCTGCCGGGTTGGTCCTGCAGCGCCGCTCCGGACCAACCCGGCAGCACCCCAGCTGCTCTGCCCCAGGCGTCCTGATTCAGCCACTGCTGGTCAGTTTCAGCAGCGGCTGAATCAGGACGCCTGGGGCAGAGCAGGGGGGTGCTGCTGGTTGCTCCAGTAGCGCCGAGGAGCCGCGCTACTGGAGCAACCCAGCAGCACCCCAGCTGCTCTGCCCCAGGTGTCCCCAAGTCAGCCGCTGCTGAAACTGACCAGCGGCTGACTGCCTCGGGCTTCCTGTAGTCAGCCGCTGATCAGTTTCAGCAGCGGCTGACTTGGAGACGCCTGGGTTTCTTAAGTTGAATCTGTATGTAAGTCAGAACTGGCATCCAGATTCAGCCGCGGTTGAAACTGATCAGTTTCAGCAGCGGCTGACGCCAGTTCCGACTTACATACAGATTCAACTTAAGAACAAACCTACAGTCCTTATCTTGTACGTAACCCGGGGACTGCCTGTACACATAAGCAAACAACAGTTAGTAAATTCCTCATAAAATAGCTCAATGGTAAGGAAATAAGTTAATCACAGTTTAAATAAAAAATACACAAACCAATATCTTTGTTTACATTGTAATATAGGCTGTTACTGTGCATCGTATTCAAAAAAATTTGTGTTTTAAAAATAAAAATAGCATTTTATTACTTTATGGCTAGATTCACCATCCAAGCTTGCTGTTGTAACAAAACATGTTCCATCCCCTCTGCTGCTTGCCAGAAATATTAAGTCACATGGGAATGTTTCATCTTCTTTTACCATCACAATGTCTCCAACCTAAGAAAAATAGAAATGTCCCCCCACCCCATGTGTCTCATTAGTTAAACAGACTAAAGATCAGAGTCCAAGGATGAAACCTTGTCTCACTGAAAACTATGGAAAAATTCTCACTGGATATGATAGGGCTGAGATTTCACCACAAGACTATGCGTACAAGTCTCAAAAGAAGTACTATATACTGTAGGACAATAAATAATATTGAGCACTTGTATAGTAGCTACCCTCTGAGGATCTCAAAGAACTTCACATCTTTAGGCCTTACAACATCCCTTCTAAATATGTATGTCTGTGATATTATCCCTATTTTATAGATGTAAACACTGAGGCACAGATAGGTTACATATGTATCAGGTCAGACATATGACTCTAGAGTCTGACTCTGTACTTAAACTGAGTGTGACCCAATATTACTGGCTGTAGCTATAGAGCTGGTTGAAATGATTTACGCTCTATTTTTTTTTATTGAATTTGTTTAGCAAAAGTTTTCATAAAAGTTCAGCTCTTTTCCCCCGTCCATTTCTGGTGGGCAGCAAATTAATTCATACCTCTGATACTTAACTGACACTTCCATAGACCTTGTCAGCAAGACTACTGGCTTCTAAGAGTGTGCCATCATACAACAAAGCAGCCCTCAAAGTCAAAGGATTATTTTAAAGATTCTCTTCACCCACCTCTGGCAGCATCTGATATATAATTTTAAACTCAAATTTAAGTACAGCAGATCAACACATGCCAAAAAATTGCAAGAAAGTAGTCACTTGGGGGAAGGGAGTCAACACAAAATTTCAATAAAAATTTCATCAAAAATACATTTTGGAATGTTGATTAACTGAATATTTGACTAATGTGGATTTCTTGGCAGTGTAGGGATGTAATAGTGTAGTCGATTAACCGGTTAACCAATAAGTAAAAGCGTATAGGTTAATACTATAGACTACATGCATTTCCCTCCTCCCCTCCCCCGACCCTTGCTAGTACATTTTTTAGCAGCCTGGCTCAGTTCTGGCTCATACCAGGTCTAGAACCTACCCCTTCTGCAGCTCTGCATTTAAAACATATTAGGAGCCAGGTGGGCAGACGGTCCAGCTCAGTCTGGCTCACACTGGGTCCAGGTGCTCAGACCTCCCCGTACGCAGGGGTTGTTGCCACCCCATGCTGTTGCCTCTTTATCAGAAGTAGCAGCACTGGGCAATAGGCTGGTTTTTAAACTGGCTCCGCTCGTGGACCAGCTCCCGCCCGGCACCGCATGCTGCCTCTGATACAGTGGCTGCTGGCCCTGCCACCAGAGACTATAGAATAGTCTACTAACTGATAAAAATTCATGAGGTGAACTGATATTTAAAATCCCTATTGCGTTGTCTACTTTATCATACAAGATGCCCTTTTCTAAGTAGTTTTCTAGTGAATCATTGTGCTCTTGTCAGGATTTTATTATGGTCATAAATGACTTTCATAATAGAAAATTATGGCATTAAAGACTGAATTTTGACATCGCCAAACAAACTTTTAGAAGGCAAGCAATTCGAATGTTACAAATATTTTTGGTAATTGACAATGACTGAGTATAATAGTAAAAATCAAGACAGTTTAGGCAAGACTTGATAAAATGTATTTTTTACGTCTTCTGGAAGAAATTCCAAATGAATTAGCTCAGCAACTGACCCATCTTCTGTATCTATGCACTTTCAAATGATTTGGGTACTTCTGGTAAGTGGATTTTACATTAGAATTTTCATGTTAACATTTGCATTTGAGAAAACTACAACAGGGTACAATCACTGAATGAAGTGATAATATTTCAACCACAACTTTATTTAAGATTTTTCCTCAGAAGTCTTTATGATGCTGAAAAGGTACAAAGCAAGAATAATATTCCAATTGGGCTGTATCACCTTTGCAAGGAATGGAACTAGTTAACAAATTTTGCATCAGAACTGGATTAAAATGCTAATCATTGTTGCTTTTCTAGGTAGAGAAAGAAAAATTAGAACAGACGAATAACCATGAGTGAAGGGCTAAAAATTAAAAAGAATAATGAAAGGACCCGAATAGAGAAGCAACCCAACATAGGGAATGAATAGGGGAGAGTCTAACAAAGCAAGGATTTTATTCTGATTTAATCAATGAGAAGGGGGAGTGTTAAGCCTGATCCCTAAAAAGAACTCAGAGTTAGTTGTTACTTACTCTTAATTTTCGGCTTTGCTTTCTAACCAGTTTTCCATGTTGAATGAAATGAACAGGGCATTGATTCATTGCATTGTCTGCTTTATGTCGAAGCCAATCTTCATAACCCTAGAAAACAATAAAATGCAAAGGAATAAAATTAAAGAAATGTATTTATCCACACTTTACATTGCAGTTGTAAGTGATAGCTTTCTTAGAAAAATAGTAAAAGAATTTTCCATTACAAGATAATAAAAAGTAAAACATATCTCTAAAATCTTTAATAGTTTATTACTAAACAAATCAGATGTGCTTAAACAATATAAGTGAAGGTAATCTGACTGTGTGAATAAGTGAAAAAATGCAGTCTTTTCTTTTTCTCTGGTAAACTCTTGCTCAACTTGTATCCCTGCTTGTCAAAATGCTCTGAGGGGTTTCTATAAAGGCTGTTGCTTAGGAGACAGTGTGCAGTATGCATTTGGAAAGGTGGGGCTCAACATTAAAAAATTACAGGGCTGGAATGAACCACAACCTGGGTAGTTTCCCTGTTTGATTTCTGATTACACAGAACTACTATTTAGTGTACACAGTATACCAACCCTCCAGAATAAGTTTTGAGAAAGTCACCTTGCTGATGCCTATTTTTATTGATTTAAATTCCATGAATTTAAAGGATTATATTAGTTAGGAACAAAACCAAACATCGTTAACTCAATTTTCAAATTTTTATAACCATATTAAAAAATTAAAAAAAATATTTTTACTATTTTATTTTTTGAATAAACCAATGGATACTTTTTTGGGGGGAGAGGAAAAATCTTCCCTCCTCCTTTTCATCCTCTTCAAATCTCTCTCGCATGAATTCCACAGAAACTCCTAATATACACATAAAGGCCCGATGCTAAAAGTGATATTTAACAACAGAGCAAACCTACATAGATAGCAATGTTGCTTTAAATTCCCTGGAAATTCCTAGACACAAGGCAATAGATGTCATATATCCAGGGGCAGAACTCAGCACATTATTTACTATTAATGACAAGTGGAAGACGAAACAACAGCTACTAACAATACAAGCCCTGTCACTCTGTGATGCAGAACACCTCCGTGGATGGAGAGGCAGGGCTAGGAGTTCTTTGTTCTTTTTGAATGGGGAGGAGGCAGCTGAGAAAGGAGCAGAGCTCCTAGCCATGTTTCCAGCCCCTCCATAGACCCCCCCCCCCTCTCTCTCTCTCTCTCACTCTGAACAGGGCTGGGATTGGGGGGTGAGATTGGCAATTCTGCTCCCTTCATCCCTGCCCCTCCCAGAGGGGAAAGGAGCAGAACTCCACCCACCAGTCCTGTACACACGTGACAGTTCCTTGCAGGGGCTGAGGGCTCTGTTTCTTTTCCTGCTGGCTCCTTTCCCTTTTATCTGTCATACTATCCCTGTCCTCTACTCCTAGGCAATGCGGTTGGGGAAAATCACATAGAGGGTTATGTGGTCCTCACATTCTAGTACCAGCAAAAACGTTTGTTTGGTTGCATCCTGCAAGCAGTCCACCAACATCTGCACCAGCTGTAGTTTTTGAGGGTTGTCATCAAGGGCACCATTTGGGAAGAACGATGGTGGTAGATGGGGAGCAAAAGCAATGAATACCAGGATGCTGTTGGCTCTTCTTTCCTTTCCCCAGAAAGTGAGAGGAAAGCACACAGCTTGCATCACTTACTTCTCTGCCCCTCTACTCACCAGCCAGGAGTGAAAGAAATGCTCATAAACTGTGAACTCACCCTCACACTCTGATAGTCAGGGGAAGAGCAAACCGTTTCCTGGTACATGCTACTTTAGCACTGCCCTTCCCAAATGGCATCGTAGCCCTACGGGACTACAAGTGTAGTCTTATGTAGAAGACATTGCAAACCACAACAACAGATTGTTAAAAATAATCCACCAAATCTTAAGAGTAGGAAAGCCACCCTTAAAAAGATAGTTGTTGTGCTTCCCACAGCCACCTAGTGTCAGCAAATACTGAATTTAACAGCGAATATAGTCAGGCATGCAATGTGAAAGAAGAAAATGTTGCTGTTTGTAATTTCTATTGGTACCACTGAATGAGAAATTGTACAGTGAGTAGAGCCCTGCAGTGTCCCAGTCCAATCTGCTTCCTGTAGCTCCCATTGGCTAGGAACAACAATTGCGGCCAATGGGTGCTACAACTGGCCATACCTGCAGGCGCAGAGGTATATAAATAAAGCACCCGTGGCCCGGCAAGGAATCACGACCGGCTTATTGCCCACTCCTGCTCTATGGTAATTTTAATTTTAAAATCTTAAACTATTATATAGTATACTCATCATAAACTGTTAACGGTTTAAATACAAATTATTGCAATTCAAATATTTAAAAGTCTATCTTGTGCATGCTGTATATAAGTTTTCTATATTATACTGCAACAACTGTATGTTGGAAATTTCCTCACACAGATAACTATTTTCCCCCATAACTTAGTAGTATAATTCTTCCTCTTCATGTCCTCAAGTTTTTGAATAGGTAAGTGGATATTTAGAAACAAAAAGAAACAAACATCTGGCTGTGTTTAATACACACAACTGTAGAAACTATTCTCTGTAGCACAATTATACAAAGTACAAAATAATATTACAAAAAGTTCTGTTGCATAAATGAAAATAAGCAAAATCGTTTCTACTTAAAAGAGAGGCAGGTAACAAGTAAAGCTCTCAAAATAAGAAAGGATAATCTTCTCTTGAATCCCTAAGGAAATACAAATAGTTTATAAAGACAGGAAAATTTACATTTTCCTACAATCTTCAGTTTTACCCCCTCCCTCAAGAAAACTCTTACCTGTTTGATAGCTGTTACAGTGATGACAAAGAAAAGCGGAAGACCACTTGTTACTGGACTGGTTGGTGTATCAATAATTAACTGCAACACAAAGAATAATCATACCATTTCCAAAATATTCTTTTGTGAATGTAATGCAATCAGTTTTTAAGCATGAAATTTATATTTGCCTTTTTTTTTAAAAAAGCCCATAGTGCAACCATACACAAAGTAACTTTTTTAATAACAGGGAAAGTAAGTACAATAAGAAATCAAGATTATATCTATTGATAATATCACTCCACAAAACCATCTATAATTACTAATACAGGCAGTCCCCGGGTTACGTACAAGATAGGGACTGTAGGTTTGTTCTTAAGTTGAATTTGTATGTAAGTCAGAACTGGTACATATTGTAGGGGAAACTCTAGCCAAACATTTTTTTTAGTTTTGGATAGCATAGGGAAAGGTTAACTCCCCTCTAATGTTTGTTTTGCTGTCTGTTCCCCTGTTCAGAAGATTTCACATCTATTTCTGTCCCTGTGACAAACTCAGGACTAAAGGAGTAACTCATCAAATACCAAACAGCTCTGCACCATGCTTTGAGCTAATAGCTTTATTTCCACACACCACCCAGGGTTCTAGGAGGAGGGTCCTTTTTTTGCTAACACAATGAGGCCAGCACTTTGTTTGTTTTGGTGGAGTCTTTGTTTGCCCAGGGAGCCCAGCATGTATAGGGGGAGGAGGGGCGGAGAGGCTGCTTTTGTCTGCTGTTCGGCAGCCTGTTGCTCAGGGGAGGGGGCAGCCTGTTGCTGGCAGGGGATTGGGGGGGGGCAGCGGGCGTGGGGAGGCACTTTTCCTCTGCCCGGCAGCTCTGCGGGACCCCAGTCGGAGCCGGCCCGAGGAGGAGGAGGATCCTAGGACCCAGGTGAGCGAGCCCCGGGAATGCTGCTGCGCATGTGCGGGAGTTGCCTCACCCCGTTCGTATCTAGGGATCCGACGTAAGTCGGATCCACGTAAGTCGCGGACTGCCTGTACATATTCGGCTATTCACCAAATTTGTGATCATGCCCTCAGTTAAAATGGAGGTTGCTTACTGTAACAAAAGCCACTTTGAGATGTGGTCCCTAACTGTATTCTACACATCAGTATGTGTGTGCACCAAGTGTTCAAGTCTCGAAATTCTTCAAAGCAAAGTCCATTGACCTGCACATGCACAGGAGGTCCAGTCTCTTTGAGCCCTGATGTGTGGGAGTGGATTTCCTCTTTCCATGACTGTGTGTACCATTAAAGAACTGGGGCAGGCTGAGAAAACAAGAAATTGGCTCCTTTGGCAGGAACAAAAAAAATGTCAGTAGATCCACAAGATGCTGGTGTATACTAATCTGGCTGGCTCTAGCTGCTGTGGTTACAAAATGTCCAGGATCTTGTGTTGAAGATCTCTTCTAATGGGATCTGTAGATCATTTGTGATCTTTGCAACAGCTCCTGATACTAGCAGTGATCATTTGCTGGAAAGGAGGATGAAAGAATTATAGCATTGTTGGGGGATGAAGAAGACGATGATCCTATTGGAATCATTGGTACCGATGAAACTTGTTCTGGCTCCTCCTTCTTGTACACAGATGGAACTGACTGCCAAGAAGGAGAGGAGTGATGCAACTTCTGAAAGGGGTCCAGAGGCTTGCCATAGGGATCCCACAGATTCCAAAAAGTCCATAAGGCAGGATACATCCATTTTGGTGGCCTCCAGGGAATCAGTACCAAGAGTCCCTAGGAAGGTCATACCCAGAGAGATGGCAAACATGGCCTTTTGACTATCCATTGGGGCTCATGTGCTTGAGCAGATACTGGTGCAGCTATCACTTCCAACAATGCCTCCAATCATGAGATAGTTCCATCAGTAGCAGTATGCTGCTGCCTGATGGCTGGAGATGCAACTGTTCCTGAGACAGCAGCAAATACTCCTCCTGTCGAGTAAGGACATCCCTGACAGTAAGAAAGGAAGGATGATTGTGAATACATAACTCCCTGGTGTTCTAGTAAGTCCCTGTATGGTCTGCAGTACAGAGAGTTCCAGCAAGTATGTCTGAAGGAGCCGGCTCCTTTGTTAGAGGCAAACAGTCTTTAGGTGATCAAGGCAATACCAATGAGTAGTCTGGACCAACACCCACAGATTGAATTGGTGAGCATCTTTCCTCCCATTCTGGAAGCACAGTCACCATCTGATTCCTCTTTTTGCATGCCCTGCCCTCCAACCTGGTGATCATCTGCAGAGCCAGTTCCTCCTCCACAGCACTGACATCTTATCCAAACACATTTCCAACAGACCATCCTCTGTGAGGATCTCTCCTTGCACCCATGACAATGCCCTCTATTCTCACAGAAGACTTTGGAGGAAGAGTCCTTGGGCTTTGCAATTAATTGTTCTACTCTGAGGCCTGTGCTTGGAGGGTCACTACTGGTTGGTGGAGGCCTCATAGCTTCCTCCATCAGGAACTTAAGTTGGGACTCTCAAGTTCTGGGTGGAAAGGATCAGCAGATATTGCACTTTGCAGAGATCTGTACTTCTCACAGACAGTACAGGAACCATTGATGACTGTTGCTGATGGAGAAGAAGAGAGGGCAGGAAAAGCAATTCTTGAAGCCTGGATCTCTCAACATAGTCCTGGGACTAAAGAAGATTTCCTCCAACTGGGGTGGTGGAGGGGGAACTACTTGGTGCCAACAACAGATTATACTAACAACAAAGTACTTAAGGGTCTGGCATGGGGGGAATATGACAAGCTACCTCAGGGGCAGGGTGCTGAGCCTATCAGGCCCCTCAACATGTGCAGCCCCAAGTACCCCCAGGCTTCTCAGTACCCCCCTCTTCCCCATACGAGAGTCAGCCTAGCAGCACGTCAGTAGCTCCTCTCCCTGTCCACGGGGCAACAGGGCCTAGTGGCCTCAGTCAATAGCAACCCCTGTCCATGAGGCAATAGGGCCCAGGGACCTGACTCAATAGCAATTCCTGTCTGCAGGGCAGTAGAGCTTAGCAGCCTGAGTCAATAGTAACCCGTCTGCAGGGCACTAGGGCTCAGTGGCCTGCATCAATAACAAATCCCTTTTTGCAAGTGGCCAAAGTCAGTAGTAACAACAGTAGTGCCCCCTTTGGGTTTAATGGGGTGAGGTAAAGGGACCGGTGTCCTCCCTCTCTACTGGGTTCCAGCCCAGGGCCCTATCAGTGGTGGGTATCTCCCACCATTAACTCAGTGGGAAATCTGCCTGCAACACACTGAGCTTTCGGGGAATCTAACTCCCCTCTCTGGGCTACTTCCTACCCACCTCACAGCAGTCAGCATCTTCCCCACTTTCCTTCTCCAGGCTGGGAGTTTCCCTGGCCAGCCTCTGCTGGCTGGCCTCCGATGCAGCTTCCATCTGTGGTTCCTCCTCCCAAGCACTGGCAGCCACTCCTTCCTATGTGATGATCAGCTCTGACTGAGCTGCTCTCTCCACTGGCCTTTATACTGGTCCTCCAGTTGGAGCATGCCCAGCAGGGCTGTGGGGGTGGAGCTCTCTCGGACAGGTATGCCTTGTTAACCCTTAGGGTATGTCTAGACTACACCCCTCCGTCGCCAGAGGGATGTAAATTAGACATACTGACATTACAAATGAAGCGGGGATTTAAATCTCCCATGTGTCATTTGAATAAAAATGGCTGAGTCAGCAGTTTGTCGGCAAAAAGCAGCTGTCAAGATGGGGATCGGGCGACAAAGAAAGCCTTTGCCGGTCAATCCCTTACGCCTCGTAAAATGAGGTTTACAGGATCGGCCGACAAAGGCTTTCTTTGTCGCCCGATCCCCGTCTTGACAGCTGCTTTTTGCCGACAAACTGATGACTCAGCAAAACGCGGCAGCCATTTTTATTGAAATGAAGTGCAGGAGATTTAATGCAATGAGAAAAATAAAAAAATGTTCCAAGAACCTATGTAATTATCGCTTGCTTTTGTGACAAGCAAGAAAATAGAAAAGATCTTTTATTCCAAACCAACCAATTTATTACATTTAGTATATTTCGGTGCTCATACAAAGAGAAGAATTAAGAACTCTAAAAAAGTGACGATCTATAATTAGTCAAATATGTCAACATGCACAGTGACAGCAAAAGCTTACCCACTCTACCCTGTCACTGTGCCTTGACCCTGGCCTGGAGGGTCTACCTTTTGCTGAAAGAAGATAATTCAGTCTCCAATCCCATTTAAACCATTCCATTTATGCTGAATATTATCAACATGGATGCCAGTTAGTGTCAATTGGGATGATGGGATTAGTGAGGTGAAAACCTGCTTATTACAAAATAAAAATCACTCATTTTATACACATTAATCATTCTCCACTATGATTAGATTCATACTAGAAATGGTGAAAAAAATCAGTATCCAATCTTTAAACCTCCCAATCTCAATCATCCAATTTCTCCTAGTACCAAAATTAATGGAGTGGAAGATGCACGTTCCTTTTTTTGAAATATCTTTCAAGCTTTATCTGAATTTTATAAGTTCTGTTTTTCTAATGTGCATATGAATATATTTAAGAAATGGCAATGGCTTACCTGAACAAGAAAAATTATGAGAAAATAGAAGTTGGCTATCCTTCTGAACTGCTCAAACAAGTTCTTCGGCACGAAGTTCCAAAATGTGTACTAAAAAAAGGTAAAGAGTATTTAAGTATTTATAATTAATGTGGTTCTCTCTTTTACTGCATGCCCTGCTACATCACTAACAAAACAGCCAACTATATAAAAGTACTTTTAAGAATCAAACAAGCTCAAAATTCACAAGCTAAGTTTAAATATCACATGCAAATTAGATGGAAGTTTTTGTTAATTTATTTAGATAAATATACTTATATGCAATTGGCATTCATGTATTCTTGAAATCATTTGGTTAAAACTGAAATTCTAATGAATACGGCTACCAGAAAGAGAAGTCAAATATTTCATTGTTTCCTTCAGAAAGCTCTGGACATCTTGATACTAAAGACTGAAATAAGTTTTTATGGCATTGATATTCAGTTAACATATATTTCATGGAAAGCTACTGAAAAAACATGTAAAATCTTAAAACAATTGCTTCTAATGCTGTATTTAATTTCTATTTTGTTTTTTATTCATGGTAAACCTGCTTAACAGCAGAATTAGGTTACAAAACCAAACAAAGGCAAAACCAAAGGTTTCAGTCCCTTATGTTCTTTGGTTTTGTTACACACACATTCCTCAGAACAATCAAGAGCGCTATCAGTTTATGATTGTAAAACCTTTATCTAATAGTTATATATAGTAAACTTGAAATACATGTGAGACACACAAAGTACAGAAGATGAAAAGGCAAACCAAGACTCTATAAGAACCTATGCAACTTGCAATTTTCTCTTGGTGATCCAGTGTGGAGAGAAGTGGGGACAAAAGAAGAAAGGATTTAAAGAAGCAATCAGAAGTGGCAAAAAAAAAAAAAAAAAAAACCACACCCACCTGACTATACTTGTGGAATTCAACTATGCTAAACAAATAGAGCCATTTAGCTAAGAGGATGGCGGAACTGAAGGAGAGAACCACTTTGTTACGAAGGAAGTCAGCTTGGTCATAGAATTTCTGCCAGAGATGCTCTTCTGCATGTCCTCTGGCATGTAGGAGCAAATGTCAGGGTGAGCCAGGACTAGAGATTGGCAGGTCAAACCTTACAATGGGAGGAAGGAGCAAAGGATTCAAGAGTGGAGGAGAGGGAAACATAGAGAGAATCAACACCAATTTCCGTGGAAGAAATGGAAAAAGAGTGCAGAAAGGAGAAGGCTGAGAGCAGACAAGATGACATCAATCCTGGATGAACTGGAAGTCACAAAAACGGAAAATAATAGGGCGTGAAGGAAAGGAGGAAGAGGTTGAAGGGTGATGCAGAAAAAAGACCAGTTTGTTGGATTGGATAGAAAGAACTCAGCAACAGAAAGAGTAGAGGTTGGTGAAGATTAAATCAAGTTAATGGTCATTTTGGGAAGTGAGAAGGTGAAAATAAGGCTGCAGGCCAAGTGAAGATGTGAGAGTTAGGAAATGTTCATGTAAGGGATTGGACAGGCCATCTACAATGTGGCAATATTACAAAGGATGAATGTTGAAGACTGTAAGGCAAGTGAAGAGAGTCAGAAGTCAAAATCAGAGAGGCAGGTTGATGGACATGGGTTGGGTGAATGGGAGATTGCAACTTGGAGGGGACAAGGAAGCAGATGCATTTCTTTTCAAAAGAGAATGGGTGGAAAGGGAGAAGTTGGAAATGCCAGGAATGGGAGAAGAGATACCCAGTCCTCCCTCTTCACTAGAGACAGAAGCCACAGCCTATTGAGACGTACTCATCGCTGACTAGTTCGTAAGTTTGGGGTAAACTCCCCTCTGGAGTCCCTCCTTGAGGAAAAGGTTGAGATGTTGTGAGGAGGCTGGGGAGAACCTGGGCCCAGCCACTACTCTGGGTTCTGGCCCAGGGACCCTAAAGCAATGGCAACAGGCAGGGTTTCTGCCATTCTCAAATCTGGGAGCTTTTCCCTGGGCCACTTCCCCAAAACAATCCCTCCCAGCACCTATCCTTTGGTACTGCTCATCAGTCCCCAGCTCACACCCACACAGCTCCTGCACACAGCACTCTATACTACCTGTCATTCCTAGCCTGAGGGGAGCCCTTTTAAAATGGCACCACAGGCCTTAATTGTCTGCAGGTGTTTAATTAGTTTGTGGCTTCTAGCGAATTTTAATTGACCCCAGCGTGCCTGCATGATTGGCCTTTTTTTTACCCAAGGGAAAGCTTTTTACCCAAGCTCGCATGTATTCCCTACACCTGTAAATGGCAGATGGTTGGTCTGCATCTGTCACAATAAGCTACTTGTTTAGAAGCTGGTTCCATACAGTCATAAAATTGACCATGATCCCATCCATACCTGATGGCACTTAACCCTATGATACTGTTTCCTACCTAAAATTCTAGACTGAACCATTAATTCAAATCACTTTTATGCATATACTGTACACAGTCATACGTCTCCAAAGACATAAGCAGTCACCATGATCTAATCCAGAGAAGGGCTAATAGAAAGGTTGAGTCAAAGGATGAGAAATTTAAGAATGGCCTGTACAATCTACATCCTACACATCCTCACCCACATTACAGGGCTTTTATTACTCACTACATCTTCTGGCTTCTGCTGTGCTATATTAGCTGTAGGGAAATCGCCTGCTAACATATCAGAATATCTACCTGTATGCACATCTGTAGCAGGTGTTCTCACTGACTCACTGAAAGCATTAATACCTTAGAAATTAATTCCTGAATGTTTAAGTTCTAATATTCAAGCCTCCACATAAGCAAAAACTCACAGAAGCTTTGTTCCAGGATTCTAATTCAGTTTTAGGCATGTTAGGCAAGGTAATAGTGACTGCCAAGGTATAGTGACTAGTAACATTTACCAACAGAATCCCAGTGCCTGAACTCTGGCTGCAGAAATGGAGACTGACAGCCTTTATTGAGTCTTGTTTGGTCATTTCAGCATTCACCATCCAATTGCCAAACAAAGGACAGGCAATATAAAAGGGCAGACATCTTCAGTTGTCATATTTCAGCTATAATTTTTCAAATATTGCCAAATAGAAATGAGGGGAAAAGCATCCCTCCTTTACCAAATCAGAAGGTCCCGAACACAGCTGGATGAATACCAACTTTCAGTAAAGCAATGAGGTATGTCTTAATTTCTCCAGAATTAACAGATACCTAAAACAAAACTAGCATAGTTCTGATCACAGGGGATATTTGTTTTTTGGTAGGGTGAATGCAGGAAAGATTAGGAGGAAAAAGGATGCAATCTTAATTTTAAATTTTCCAAAAATACAAAAGGTGCCTAATAACACTTCTAAATCCTCTGTTACTTTCAAGTTCTACTAGCATCTATTCAATTAATTACAAACATCTTAGATTCCCAGGAAAGGGAAGAGTACACCCACCTAGGGTGAACCTGTGCTGAAGAACTTGGAGAACTGAATAAAATCAAAGCCAACTTCAATGCTTATAGCATGACATTATGAAAACAAACAGTTCCTCAACTTCAGAAGTCAGTATCAACACCTTCTATCTCCAGAGATCCAAATGGGCTTGACATTAATGCCACATCTAGAAAATTCAATGAAAGTGAACAAGACAGTCCGTGAGGACGCACTCCTTTAATGAATCATGCCTTCTGACTCAGAGACCTTCGGGATATTTTGGGAATACTACACAAAGTCTTTTTCTTCCCCTCAGAGCCACCAAAAGCTGAAAGGGAAATATACTAATAGCTCATTCACGCTGAAGGATCACAGTCAGCCCTAAGCCAAAACAATACAGTGATTATGGTTAGCAGTAAGGGATCTCTTATAGTAACATTCAAGGTTTAATCAAAACAAAAAAAACCTCTGTGGGCAAACATTAATAATAAGAATATTAAATAAAACATTATCTATACACAAAAGTGATATGTCCATTACTCTCTTCAGAGAACTTCTAGCAACATTCCTCAGTAGACTTCATAAAATGTTATTTGTGGCAGTTTTATTGCCTTTTCCTGCACACTCCCTGAATACAATAAGCATAGGCAGATGTTTGGATAGGGGAGTAATAGTTCTATGTAAACACTTGATACAATCTCAAACGAGGAAAGGCTTACATGCATGTTTTAAAACAGTTCCGCAAAGTACTAAATGATGTAGGTTTATGTGCTTTCCTCATACATTTGAAAAAAACAGGTTTTAAATTATAATTGGAATTTGAGTATATTGCTTATCTTTTGCAGGAACACTATGCAAAGGACTGTAAAATCAATTTGTCTGCATTTAACACAATACAATTTCTATGGTAAATTGTTTCTCCAGGTTGTAAAAAAAGGTCTTCCTCTGTAATTCTGGCACACTCCTAAAGTGTTGTGCTGCTCTTGCATCCTGTATGCACAGAATCCTTTTGATGACCACTACATTTTCTCTGCAAGCCCTATTTCATCAACTCCTGCACCCCACCCACTACAGGCAGTCCCCGGGTTACGTACAAGATAGGGACTGTAGGTTTGTTCTTAAGTTGAATCTGTATGTAAGTCGGAACTGGCATCCAGATTCAGCCGCTGAATCTGGACACCGGTTCTGACTTACATACAGATTCAACTTAAGAACCCCAGGCGTCCCCAAGTCAGCTGCTGCTGAAACTGATCAGCAGCTGATTCCAGGAAGCCTGGGGCAGAGCAACTCTGGCTCGGGCTTCCTGTAGTCAGCCGCTGGTCAGTTTCAGCAGCAGCTGACTTGGGGACGCCTGGGGTAGAGCAGCTCGGGTGCTGCTGGGTTGGTCCAGTAGCGCGGCCGCTCCTCGGCGCGCCTGGACCAACCCAGCAGCACCCCAGCTGCTCTGCCCCAGGCGTCCTGATTCAGCCACTGCTGAAACTGATCAGCAGCGGCTGAATCAGGACTCCTGGGGCTGAGCAGCTGGGGTGCTGCCGGGTTGGTCCAGTAGCGCCAAGGAGCGGGACCAACCGGCAGCGCCCCACCTGCTCTACCACAGGCCCCGGGCTTTGCTCCACATCTCCCTGGTCTGCTGGGGGGGCACTAGCTGCGTCCCCCCCCCAGCAGACCAGGGAGACGCGGAGCAAAGCGGCGGAGGACCCGGCCCGACCCGCGGCGCTTCCAGCTGATCTGGAAGCGGCCGCGGGTCCGGCCCCGGGTCCTGCGCCGCTTTGTTCCCTGTCTCCCTGGTCTGCTGGCTCCCGCAGCAGACCAGGGAGACGGGGAGCAGCTTTTCTCGCCCCGGAGGAGGCGGGCGGCGGGACCAGGCGTCCCGCCTCTCGAGTCCTCCGGGGCGAGAAAATCCCCGTTCGTAACTGCGGCTCCGACGTAAGTTGGATCCGTGTAACTCGGGGACTACCTGTAATACCACCTCACTTATCCTCTTTAGGCCACCAGCCCTTGTCTCTGCAGCCAGATGGGCTAGAATCTTAAGTGAAAGCAGAAATGCATGTGTAATGATTTGTCTTCAGGGGCTTTAACAAAAATACCTGATATCACAAGATTCATAACATTATGAGAGTCAGCACAACTGACTACCCACAGCCTATATGTCCAAGCAGCCACCCCTTTTTCTAAATTTCTCCCACTTCACACAATCGGATTCTTCCTTCCCTAGTCTTACTGGATTCTTCCTGCTGCCTCCTAAAACTACTTATAAATCCATTCACCAGCACTCCCAAGAACCTCCAGGATGTTGCTTCACCTTCAACCCTATGATTTCTCTAATTCCTCTAATATTAACCTTCCAACTACATCCTAACCATCACTATGATGGATTTAATCTCTTTATTTATAAAGCTTTTTTGGATACTGTTTTCCTTAAAAACAAAACAAGGAAATCCTAGGTATCAACTTCTAAAATAAGCATAACGATACATCAGAAAAGACCAAGATATTTACACAACATTTGGATTATTGTATTGTAACTACAGCATTCCCAATACAGTACATGGATTTTTAATGGCACGCATAAAAAAAATTATTTAAAGAAAAGTCGCAATGAAGGCTGTTAATTTTTTAAACAAGATCTCTGTCTTCTGAAAGACAAGTCAAATGCCAGCTGCATCATACAGTTTATATTCAATATATAGATCTATAATGAAAAAGCAGTTCTGTTTTCAGAACTTCTGAATTTATAAAAGTCTTACATTTGCAAACAGGGAAACTGTCAAATGAAGTTTTGTCACAGTAGAAGGCAGGCTACAACAGCTGTAGTGAAAGCTACATAATAATTTCCAGTGAAATCCATAATTTCTAAAACTTTCAACTTTCAGTCATAAGAACATGAGAACATAAGAACGGCCGTACTGGGTCAGACCAAAGGTCCATCTAGCCCAGTATCCTGTCTACCAACAGTGGCCAGCACCAGGTACCCCAGAGAGGGTTGACCGAAGACAATGATCAAGCGATTTGTCTCCTGCCATCCCTCTCCAGCCTCTGACAAACAGAGGCCAAGGACACCATTTTATCCCCTGGCTAATAGCCTTTTATGGACCTAACCTCCATGAATTTATCCAGCTTCTCTTTAAACTCTATTATAGTCCTAGCCTTCACCGCCTCCTCTGGCAAGGAGCTCCACAGGTTGACAACACGCTGTGTGAAGAAGAACTTCCTTTTATTAGTTTTAAACCTGCTACCCATTAATTTCATTTGGTGTCCTCTAGTTCTTCTATTATGGGAACTAATAAATAACTTTTCTTTATCAGCCCTCTCCACACCACTCATGATTTTATAGACCTCTATCATATCCCCCCTCAGTCTCCTCTTTTCTAAACAGAAAAGTCCCAGTCTCTTTAGCCTCTCCTTTTATGGGACCCGTTCCAAACCCCTAATCATTTTAGTTGCCCTTTTCTGAACCCTTTCTAAGGCCAAAATATCTTTTTTGAGGTGAGGAGACCACATCTGTACACAGTATTCAAGATGTGGGCGTACCAAAGTTTTATACAGGGGCAGTAAGCTGTTCTGGGTCTTATTTTCTATCCCTTTCCTAATAATTCCTAGCATCCTATTTGCCTTTTTCACCACCGCTGCACACTGTGTGGAAGTTTTCAGAGAACTGTCCACGATAACTCCAAGATCTCTTTCCTGATTTGTCGTAGCCAAATTAGCCCCCATCATACTGTACGTATAGTTGGGGTTATTTTTCCCAATGTGCATTACTTTACACTTATCCACATTAAATTTCATTTGCCATTTTGTTGCCCAATCACTCAGTTTGGTGAGATCTTCTTGGAGTCCCTCACAGTCTGCTTCTGTCTTGACTATACTAAACAGTTTGGTATCATCTGCAAACTTTACTATGTCACTGCTTACCCCTTTCTCCAGATCATTTATGAATAAGTTGAAAAGGATTGGTCCCAGGACTGACCCTTGGGGTACACCACTAGTTACCCCTCTCCAATCTGAAAATTTACCATTGATTCCTACCCTTTGTTTCCTGTCTTTTAGCCAGTTCTCAATCCAAGAAAGGACCTTCCCTCTTGTCCCATGGCCATGTAATTTACACAAGAGCCTTTGGTGAGGGACCTTGTCAAAGGCTTTCTGAAAATCCAAGTATACTATATCTACGGGATCCCCGCATGTTTGTTAACCCCTTCAAAGAACTCTAATAGATTAGTAAGACAGGATTTCCCTTTACAGAAACCATGTTGACTTTTGTCTAACAAATTATGTTCTTCTACATGCTTCACAATTTTATTCTTTACTATTGTTTCGACTAATTTGCTCGGTACTGAAGTTAGACTTACTGGTCTGTAATTGCCAGGATCGCCTCTAGAGCCCTTTTTAAATATTGGTGTCACGTTGGCTACCTTCCAGTCATTAGGTATGGAAGCCGATTTAAAGGATAGGTTACAAACCACAGATAATAGCTCAGCAATTTCCCATTTTAGTTCTTTTAGAACCCTTGGATGAATGCCATCCGGTCCCAGAGATTTGTTAACATTAAGTTTTTCTAGTTGTTCCAAAACCTCCTCTAATGACACTTCAATCCGGGACAGTTCCTCAGATTCATCACCCACAAAGGACGGTGCAGATTCAGGAATCTCCCCAACATCCTCAGCCGTGAAGACTGAAGCAAAGAAATCATTTAGTTTCTCCGCAATGGCTTTATCGTCCTTGATTGATCCTTTTATAGCTCGATCATCTAGGGGACCCACAGGCTTTTTAGCAGGCTTCCTGCTTCTAATGTACTTAAAAAACATTTTGTTATTTCTTTTTGAGTTTTTGGCTAGCTGTTCCTCAAAATCTTTTTTTCTTTTCTTATTACATGTTTACACTTGATTTGACAGTGTTTATGTTCCTTTCTATTTATCTCACTAGGATTGGACTTCCACTTCTTAAAAGATACCTTTTTGTCCCTCACTGCTTCTTTTACATGGTGGTTAAGCCACGGTGACTCTTTTTTAGGTCCCTTGCTATGTTTTTTAATTTGGGGTATACATTTAAGTTGGGCCTCTATTATGGTGTCTTTAAAAAGTTTCCATGCAGCTTTCAGGGATTTGGCTCTAGTCACTGTGCCTTTTAATTTCTGTTTAACAAACCTCCTCATTTTTGTGTAATTCCCCTTTTTGAAATTAAATGCCAGGGTGCTGGACTGCTGAGGTGTTCTTCCCACCACAGGAATGTTGAATGTTATTATATTATGGTCACTATTCCCAAGCGGTCCTGTAACGGTTATATCCTGGACCTGATCCTGCACTCCACTCAGGACTAAATCGAGAATTGCCTCTCCCCTTGTGGGTTCCTGCACTAGCTGCTCCAAGAAGCAGTCATTTAAGCCATTGAGAAATTTTATCTCTGCTTCTCTTCCTGAGGTGACATGTATCCAGTCAATATGGGGGTAATTAAAATCCCCCATTAATATAGAGTTCTCTATTTTGGTAGCATCTCTAATCTCCCTCAGCATTTCTATGTCAGTATCGCTGTCCTGGTCAGGTGGTCGGTAATATATCCCTACTGCTAATTTCTTATTATTGGAGCATGGAATTTCTATCCATAGCGATTCTATGGAACATGTTGATTCATTTAATATTTTTATTTCATTTGATTCTACATTATCTTTCACATACAGTGCCACTCCGCCACCCTCCCGGCCTGCTCTATCCTTTCTATATATTTTATATCCCGGTATGATTGTGTCCCACAGATTTTCCTCATTCCACCAGGTTTCAGTGATGCCTATTATGTCTATCTCCTCATTTAATATGAGGTACTCTAGTTCACCCAATTTATTAGTCAGACTCCTAGCATTTGTGTACAAGCACTTTAAAAATTTGCCACTGGTTATTTGTCTGCCCTTCCCTGATGCATTGGATTCCTTTGTATGCGGTTGTTTGTCAGCTCTGGCCAATGGTTTGCCCTCTCCCCTCCTCTCTTTCCGGCTACAGCTTAGAGAATCTCTATCAACGGATTCTCCTCTAAGAGAAGTCTCTCTCCGATTTACGTGCATCTCCGCACCAATCGGTTTTCCCCCATCTCTTAGTTTGAAAACTGCTCTACGGCCTTATTAATGTTTAGTGCCAGCAGTCTGGTTCCACCCTGGTTTAGGTGGAGCCCATCCTTCCTGTATAGGCTCCCCCTCTCCCAAAAGTGTCCCCAGTTCCTAATAAATCTAAACCCCTCTTCCCTACACCATCGTTTCATCCACGCATTGAGACTCTGAAGCTCTGCCTGCCTATCTGGCCCTGCGCGTGTAACTGGAAGCATTTCCGAGAACGCCACCATAGAGGTCCTGGATTTCAGTCTCTTTCCTAGCAGCCTAAATTTGGCCTCCAGGACATCTCTCCTATCCTTCCCTATGTCATTGGTACCTACGTGTACCACGACCACCGGCTCCTCCCCAGCACTACACATAAGTCTATCTAGATGCCTCGAGAGATCCGCAACCTTTGCACCAGTCTCAGTCCTGCTTTGTTTCATTTTGTACAGTTTATGAACTACGGTTTTAAAAGGAGAAAAAAATTGTGTGGGGGGGGAGAGTGGGAGAAACAGACTTTATATTTAAAAAATCCTGCAAGTTAATTTTAAATATCCTTATAATCTAAACATCTGGGAGTTCTTACTTGCCAAAAAAATAATCCTCACAGAGAACACTGTTGCAGTTCACATCTTTATTCTGAAAGACATATTTTCAAAAGCTCACTGCTTGAACAAGTAAGTCTTATACGGAACATGCACAGTAGAGATTTTTTTGCCAACTTTTTTAAGCACACCTATAGAATGGTGCATTGCCAATCTAGTAAATATACACACATGGTTAAATTCAATATTCTCTGAACTGCTCAGCCTTAAATTTAAACCAACTAGCCAGGATGCATTTTTCAAATGTTATGGGAGATGCACCAAAATTCTGCTCATAGCAAAAAGAAATGTGCATAGACAGAGCTTTGAGATTTAATCCCAGCTCCTCTTCTGATATTTTATTTCTTTGCACTTCAAAAACAAAATAGAATGTCCTCACACTCGCAGTCCAAAGAGGGACAATATCCACTGCTCCCATTTTTCTAAAAATCAGATATTAAGTGACTTACTCATGTCACACAGGCAGTTTGTAGCTGAACTGAACTCTGATATTTCATGTGTTAGATTTATGTCTTAGCCCCCAAACTGTCTAAAGCAATTTGCTTGAAACCTCTAAATTTAGCTATGCTACAAACAAAACTGCACTATAACAACACATAGGCAATTGTGTCAAGTGCTTTTCAATATACAAATAAAAATGTATGAATGAGCAAATATCTCAGCCATATTTTAAAAAAGTAAATGAATAGACTAGCCACCTAGAGCGCACGATTGTGGTTGATAAACAGTTTGCATTACAGAATACCTTGTGGCTATGTTAGCTTTCCAGAAAACTGGTTACAGTGAGCCCTCGCTACTTCGCGGTTCGACCATCGCGGATTCACGACTTCGCGGACTTTTTTCATTACGTATGTATATATTATAAAAGAAATATATCGCGGATTTACCGTAAATTTCGAAAATAGCCGCGATATATGAAGACCCCAAATATTTCGTTAATTCCATTAAATATGGTGTCCCTACTTCGCGGATTTTCAGCTATCGCGGTCGGGTTTGGAACCTATCTACCGCGATAAACGAGGGTTCACTGTAGTTCCAAGAATGGCTCTACATCAGCAATGAGCAACCTAGGCTAGTGCCTGGGCCACATGAGTGGCCCTTCTTCATCTCTGTGGGCTGCAAGTGATATCCTAATCAAAATGGTCTCCTGGGATAGGGTAGTTTTGCTAACTTTGCTTGTGTACCCAGAATTTGTGGGGTGCACTGACTGAACCATAGGAGCATTTTGACTGAATACAGAGGGAGCGCACAGCTCTAAGTCAGTGTTGTGCACCATAGCATATGCCTCACTTCACCCGCCCTTGCTTTAAGTGTGTGTTACTTTAGTAATACTGGTAGGGAAAAAAAACTACATGGATTGGAATCAGAGGAATCTGGCAACCCTGCATGTGGGGTCACGGTCGACAAAATGTGTCATAGATCATATACAGAACCCTAATGGGCCATCACTGCCCACCACCATTGGTCTAAACTAACATGGATAACTGTCCGAATGTTTTTGAAAACCTTCCCAACACCTGCTTTATTCTCAAAAAACGTCCATTTCATAACATGGAATGCACACAAATCTGGAATCAAGGAGCCCTGTGCTCCCTCCTCCTGAATGACCATATAACCCTCTGTACTTCACAACCCGTTTTTAAGGTTTCAGTGGGATAGAATAGGCATCCACTTGAAAAGTATGGTATTCAGAAGCTATAATTTGTTCCAGAAGGAATCCTCGCTTAAGGCCAGAATATGGCCTTGTTTCAAAAGAAAATTCATTTTATCTGAAAACTCTCAGAGGGGTGGCTGGGTTAGTCTGTAACTTTAAAAACAATGAGCAGTCCTGTGGCACCTAAGGCTATGTCTAAACTACATTTCTCTTCCGAAAGAGGAATGTAAATGAGCCCAATCAAAAATGCAAATGAAGCACAGATTTACAAATCTCATGCTTCGTTTGCATAATTGTGTGAGAGCACCTTTTAGAAAAAGGGTTTTTCGAAAAAGAAACCACAGTCTAGACAGGGTTCTTTCGAAAAAAACCTCCACCATTTTTCAAAAGAACCCTTACTCCTGAAAAAATGAGGTGTGCAGGTTCTTTCGAAAAAGGGGGAAAACGCTTTTTCAAAAAAGTGCTCACACATGATTATGCATAAATCCGCGCTTCATCTGCATTTTCGATCAGGCTCGTTTACATTACTCTTTTGGAAGAAGACTGGAGAAGTCATTGAGTCCAGTCCCCTGCCCTCATAGCAGGACCACGCACCATCTAGATTGTCCCTGATAGAAGTCTGATTAACCTGCTCTTAAATATCTCCAGTGATGGAGATTCCACAACCTCCCTAGGCAACTTGTTCCAGTGTTTAACCACCCTGACAGTTAGGAAGTTTTTCCTAATGTCCAACCTAAACCTCCCTTGCTGCAATTTAAGACTATTGCTTCTTGTCTTATCAGAGATCAAGGAGAACAATTTCTCTCCTTACTCCTTGTAACACCCTTTTAGATGCTTGAAAACTGCTAGCATGTTCCCTCTCAGTCTTCTCTTTTCTAAACTAAACAAACCCAATCCCTTCAGTCTTCCCTCATAGGTCATGTTTTCTAGAACTTTAATCATTTTTGTTGCTTTTCTCTAGACTGTCTCCTGTTTCTCCACATCCTTCTTGAAATATGGTGCCCAGGACTGGACACAATATTCCAACTGAGTCGTAATCAGCGCAGAGTAGAGTGGAAGAATTACTTCTCATGTCTTGCTTACAACACTCCTGTTAATGCATCCCAGAATCATGTTTGCTTTTTTGCAACAGTGTCACACTGTTGACTCATATTTAGCTAGGAGTCTACTATGCCCCCTAGATCCCTTTCTGCAGTACAGGCAGTCCCCGGGTTACGTACAAGATAGGGACTGTAGGTTTGTTCTTAAGTTGAATCTGTATGTAAGTCGGAACTGGCGTCAGCCGCTGCTGAAACTGATCAGTTTCAACCGCGGCTGAATCTGGACGCCAGTTCTGACTTACATACAGATTCAACTTAAGAAACCCAGGCATCCCCAAGTCAGCCGCTGCTGAAACTGACCAGCGGCTGATTCCAGGAAGCCTGGGGCAGAGCAACTGAATCTGCCTGGGGAAGAGCAGCTGGGGTGCTGCCGGGTTGGTCCGGAGCGGCGCTGCAGGACCAAACCGGCAGCCCCCAGCTGCTCTACCCCAGGGGTAGGCAAGAAAAGCCTAGTCTGCTGGGGGGGGGGCACTAGCTGCACTCCCCCCCCCCCAGCAGACCAGGGAGACGGGGGTGGCGGGACTGCCCAAGTCCTCCACGGCTTTGCTCCATCTCCCTGGTCTGCTGACCTGGGAGATGCGGAGCAAAGCCGCAGAGCACGCGGGCAGCGGGATAGTCCAGGCGCGCCGCGGCTGTCCCACTGCTGGCGTGCTCCGCGGCTTTGCTCCCCATCTCCCTGGTCTGCAGGGAGACGGGGAGCAAACCCTTGGAGCACGCCCGCAGCGTGACAGCCCAGGCGCGCCACGGCTGTCCCACTGCGGGCATGCTCCCAGGCTTTGCTCCCCATCTCCCTGGTCTGCTGGTCGGGAGACAGGGAGCAAAGCTGCAGAGCACACCCGCAGGGGGACAGCTCAAGCGTGCCTGGGCTGTCCTGCTGCAGGCGTGTTCCAAGGCTTTGCTCCCCGTCTCCCTGCAGACCAGGGAGACAGGGAGCAGCTTTTCTCGCCCCGGAGGACGGGGACGGCGGACCGCAGCGCATCTGGGCGTCCTGCTGCTCCCGTCCTCCGGGGCGAGAAAAGCCCCGTTCGTAACTGCGGATCCATCATAAGTCGGATCCGCGTAACTCGGGGACTGCCTGTACTCCTTCCTAGATAATCTCTTCCCATTCTGTATGTGGGAAACCGATTGTTCCTTCCTAAGTGGAGTACTTTGCTTTTGTCCTTATTAAACATCATCCTATTTACCTCAGACCATTTCTCCAGTTGTTCCAGATCATTTTGAATTATGACCCTATCTTCCAAAGTACTTCCATCCCCTCCCAGCTTGGTATCATCTGCAAACTTAATAAGTGTACTCTCTACGCCAATATTTAAAACACTGATGAAGATATTGAACAGAACCGGTCTCAAAACAGACCCCTGCAGAAGACCACTTGTCATGACCTTCCAGCATGACAGTGAACCATTAATAACTACTCTCTGAAAACGGTTATCCAGCCCGTTATGCAGCCACCTTATAGCAGCCCCGTCTAGGTTGTATTTCCCTACTTCTTTGATGAAAGTCATGCAAAACTATATCAAATACTTTACTAAAGCCTAGGGGTCGAGGTTTTTTCCCCACTCTGGCATGATAAATGAAAAAGTGGGGGCCCGCAAAAGTACCCCAAAACCTTATCTTTCCAGGCTGTGGTATAAAACTTTCCTCCCTCCCCCCAAATCTTAAAAACCTAGATTTTGGGGATAAAAATCCGCTGTCACCACCCAAGTAATGATAAGAAAGCCAGGGAAGAGATCACTTGGGAAATCTCAGCCTTACAGTAAAACCAGGGCACAACAATTAACCAATACAGGTTAATAAAAAGGAAAGAGAAAGAGCTTTTATTATCACCACAGTACTCCTGTTATAAGCATAATGACTAGATGGAAAATTCACCAATTAGTATACTCATAGGGGATTCCACCAAGACCAAAACTTAGTTACAAAGTAGAGGAAAAGCCATTTTTAAATGCACAGACATCAGATTCCCATTCCCAAACCATAAAACAATAAAACGGATTTATCTAAACTTTACCCTACTTTCAGATAGTGAAGAGTCTTTTCTTGGCGGGGAGAGACATGTTGTCTGTCCCCCTCAGTACCTGGAGATAAACTGCTCAGGGACAAAGGCGAGAAAAACCCAAAAATGTCTTTGTCCCAGTTTGAAATTCCTATGTACATTTCTATTGGCTGCCTGCTACCTGGTTAGGTAAGGGACAGATTTAACCCCTGGCTACTGGCTAACCCTCATGGACATGACACTAGGCATACCACGCCCACCACTTCCCCCTTAATCACAAGACATGTTATCCGATCAAAATAAGCTATCAGATTGGTTTGACATGATTTGTCCTTTACAAATCCATGCTGGCCATTATCTATCACCTTATTATCTTCCAGATGAATTCTTTAATTACTTGCTCCATTATATTCCCTGGCACAGAAGTTAAACTGGTTGGTCTGTAGTTTCCTGGATTGTTCTTTTTTCCTTTTTTGTAGATGGGTACTGTACTTGCCTTTTTCCAGTCTTCTGGAATCTCTCCCAACATCCATGACCTTTTAAAGATGATAGCTAAAGGCTCAGTTACCTCCTTTATCAGTTCCTGGAGTATTCTAGGACGCCTTTTATCAGGCCCTGGTGACTTGATGACATCTAACTTTTCTAAGTAATTTTTAACTTGTTCTTTTTTTATTTTAACTTCTAAAGCTACTCCATTTCCACTAGTATTTGCTATGTTAGGCATCATGTCACTGTCAATCTTCTTGATGAAAACCAAAACTAAGAAGTCAATAAGAACCTCTGCCATTTCTAAGTTTCCGTTATTGTTTCTCTTTCCTCACTGAGCAATGGGCCTACTCTGACCTTGGTCTTCCTCTTGCTTCTAATATATTTGTAGAATGTCTTCTTGTTATCCTTTATGTCTGTAGCTAGACTGAGCTTGTTTTGTGCCTTTTCCTTTCTAATCTTGTCGCTGAATACTTCTGTTTCTTGGTTATATTCACCCTGGGCTCGTCTACACTGGCCCCTTTTCCGAAAGGGGCATGTTAATTTCACAGGTCGTAATAGGGAAATCCGCGGGGGATTTAAATATCCCCCGCGGCATTTAAATAAAAATGTCCGCTGCTTTTTTCCGGCTTTTAGAAAAGCCGGAAAAGAGCGTCTACACTGGCTCCGATCCTCCGGAAAAAAGCCCTTTTCCGGAGGATCTCTTATTCCTACTTCAAAGAGATATTCCTACTTCAAAGTAGGAATAAGAGATCCTCCGGAAAAGGGCTTTTTTCCGGAGGATCGGGGCCAGTGTAGACGCTCTTTTCCGGCTTTTCTAAAAGCCGGAAAAAAGCGGCGGACATTTTTATTTAAATGCCGCGGGGGATATTTAAATCCCCCGCAGATTTCCCTATTACAACCTGTGAAATTAACATGCCCCTTTCGGAAAAGGGGCCAGTGTAGACATAGCCCCTCTGTAATTTGACTTCATTTCCACTTTTTATATGACTCCTTTATTTTTAGATCATATAAGATCTCCTGGTTAAGCCAGCGTGGTCTCTTGCCATACTTTCTATCTTTCTTACACATTGGAATAGTTTCCTTTTAGGCCATTAATAATGTCGTACTCAAAAACAGTCAACTGTCTTCAGTTGATTTCCCTCTTAGGTAAGGTCCCATGGGAAGCAAGACTATCAGCTCTTTGAGTTTACTAAAATCTGCCTTCCTGAAATCCATTGTCTTTATTTTGCTGTTCTCCCTTCTACTATCCTTAGAATCATGAATGCTATGATTTCATGATCACTTTCAACCAAGCTGCCTTCCATTTTCAAATTTTCAACCAGTTCCTCCTTGTTTGTTAAAATGAAGTCTAAAACAGCTTTCCCACTAGTAGTTTTCCCAACCTTTTGAAATTAAAAAAAAAAAGTCTCCAATGCAGTCCAAGAATGTATTGGATAATCTGTGCTCTGCTGTGTTAGTTTCCCAACATATGTCTGGATAGATTAAGTACCCCATCCCCACCAAATCCTGTGCTTTGCATGATTTTGTTAGTTGCTTTAAAAAAAAAAAAGCCTCATCCACCTCTTCTGCCTGGGTAGTTGGTCTGTAGTAGACCCCTAGCATGACATCACCCTTGTTTTTCACCCCTTTTAACGTAACCCAGAAACTCTCAACAAATCTGACTCACATGTCCATCTCCTCCTCAGTCCAAGTGTATACATTTTTAATATATACGGCAATACCTCCTCCCTTTTCCCCTGCTTATCCTTCCTAAGCAAGCTGTACCCTTCTATACCAAAATTCCAGTTGTGTGTATTATCCAACCAAGTCTCTGGGACACCAAGTCATAGTTGTGTTTATTTATTAGTACTTCAAGTTCTCCTTGCTTATTTCCCATAGTTCTTGCGTTTGTATACAGGCATCTAAGGTACTCACATTTGATTTTGCCCCCCAGTTCTACCTTGCCCCTCCTTTATCTCTGCTATTACAGCCCAGGCCCCCTCCCATTTCTAACCCACCTCCCAGGTCCATGTTTTTCACCTACCTGTGACATTTTTTTTATCATAAAATAAGCACTCTACAGATTAACTAAGCAACATACTATGAGCATTTAAAACTGTAAAATAGGTTTCAAAATAAGTAACCATTCATTCTAATGGAGATGGGTGAGGTTCTAGTGGGATCCTGAATAGATCTCTTTTTGACTCAGTACAACTTATATCCTTTTATCAACAATTTGTAGTACAATTTTGGTTAGCAGATGATAGAATGGTACATAGTGATAAGAACAGGAAGTTTTATAGCATGATGTGGATTGCGAGTTATCTGGGCTCATTTGAACAATAACCTTTTTATTATCTTCAGCTTTCCCCAAAATAGGGTTTTCATTGTTCCCAACTCCAGACTTTCTTTACAGCCAGAACACCTTGAAGTTTTATTTTACGCGAAACCATGAGTTGGTAAAATAGTAAAAGTTTGTTCTACCTAATAGTTGGTATTGCTCTAAGTAGATTTGGGGATCCAATACTCTTCAGGTTCCAGGTGAGATGACAGTTATCAGTCATGTGATTTAAAAATTCTCTCTTCGGAGTTGAGCAAATTTATCATCTTTTTATGTTACTTTTCTTTTTCACTTATTCCACAAAAAGCTATAAAAAATACTTGTACTCCTCACATTTATTTCTCT
This sequence comes from Pelodiscus sinensis, assembly GCF_052426305.1. Classification (NCBI taxonomy): domain Eukaryota; kingdom Metazoa; phylum Chordata; order Testudines; family Trionychidae; genus Pelodiscus; species Pelodiscus sinensis. Next base: position 242,909,388 of record NC_143052.1, read on the forward strand.
ATTTTCCCCAACTCATCTCCATAGTAATATTTTCCTTTTATTTAAATAAAAAGAGCCCACATTGTTATGAATCGTATGCAGTCATATTATTAGCTGAATGTGTACAGAATGAGTCATTTTATTCCCCTTCAAGCCTGAGGCAATTTGGTGAAGGAAACTTGCAGCGCTTTTCATTTTACCTTTTCCAGGAGCTGTCACAGTGAAGAAAATGACTTAAGAAGAAGAAGAAAAAAAATTTGTGGAAACAAAAAATGAACAGAATAAAAGCACAAAAGTGTGTTTTCTGACACTGAACAAAAGGAAATAAGTCTACCTTTGATGAGACTATCCTGTTATCTGGATACCTCTGTGGAATGTATGCTTCGGTGCCTAAAGGAGGTTCACGATGCCCAACATAAATAGTCCGATTGTCCACCCAATTCTCTTCCCCAGCACACTGCAAAAAGAAGAAAGAAAAAGTCATCCTCAGTTCACTTAGTATTTTTGTATATAAATGAGTCAGATTCACTCAGCTAGTCCTGTTATTGATCAACTCACACACCATTTTCACACAGTCACTAATGTGTGAACCTCAAAGCTCAGGCTATCGTGGGGCTACTCAACACGTGGGCCATGGGCCGCATGCGGGGCTCAACATGCGGCCTACAGGTGGGATCCTTTGAACATGGCCTCCACTGGGAACACGCTCCACAATGGAGAGTCAATATAATGATAGAGGCAGTAAGGGGGAGGAAGGGAGGAAGCAACTAGTCAACTAGCATGTGGACTATCTGATAAGCATTTGCTTATCGGATAGTCGACTAGTCCTTCACATCCCTATAACCTACCTCTGCAACAAAACCTTTTGCCACCTCTGTCCACATAGCTATACAAGTGACACCATCACAAGACCTAACCACATAGGCACAACATCAGGGGCTCTTACAAATGCACATCCTCTAATGTGATATATGCCATGAAGTGCCAGCAACACCCCTCTGCTATGTATATTGGACAAACCAGACAGTCTCTGTGACAAAGATTAAATGGATACAAATTAGACATCAGGAATGGCAACACACATAAACATGTAGGGAAACATTTTAATCTACCTGGACACTCAATTATGGATTTAAAAGTAAATATTCTTCTACAAAGGAATTTTACTACCCCATTAGAGAGAGAGACTGCTGAACTGGAATTCATCTACAAATCTGACGTTGTCAATCTGGGCTTGCATCAAGATATTAACTAATTAATCCACTACAAAGCCAATTTTCCCTGCCTTTAACATTCACATTTTCACATCAAAAGGTACTTATGGGACACATCTACCTACTCATTGTTAACGTTAAAGACTAACATGGCTACCCCATAGCCTTTTCAGTTCAATTGTTAATGCAGTATTACAAAAGGGGGTGAGGGGGAAACACCCTGAAGTAGTTGTGTGTAGAAAAATCAATGAGTATATAATCCAAAATGTGTAGATTTGAAACTTCTCTTCTGAGGAAAAAGTGTGAAATGTTTAAACCTATACAATTAAATCTGTGAATCATTAACTGTACCTTTATATAATTAAAGTAATCTATGCATTTCAATGTGTCTGTATTGGAAACAGTCAAAGGGAAAGTTACATCAGTGTTCATTCTTGAAATTATACAGAAATATAAACACATGGCACTCTTGATGCCATGATGCCAAAAGACATGATGCCAAAATAGTGAGGTTGGTATACAAAACTAAATCAGATAAAAGGATAAAAAGATCAAGTGTTTTTTAGCACTCTCACCATCCTATTCTTCTATTTCTATCCTACTCAGTACTAGGGATGTAATAGTGTAGTCCAGCGTTTCTCAAACTGTGGCTCCTGACCCCCTGGGGGGTCACAAGCAACTTAGAGGGGGATCGCGAGCAACTGAGAGTCTGGTTGCAGCAATGGAGAGGGGGGTCACGAGCAACTGAGGGGGAGGGGGGATCACGGTATCACAAGTTTGAGAACCCCGGTGTAGTCAATTAACCGATAAGCAAAAGCTTAAACAAAACACATTTCCCCAACCGCCCTACCAGTAAATTTTTCAGCAGGCTAGACAGCAGCCCGGTTCAGTCCCAGCTTCTGCCGGGTCTAGGACCTACCCCTGCTACAGCTCTGCATTTTGAGTGTATTACAAGCTGAGCAGGCAGCTTGGCTCAGTTCCAGTTCACGCCAGGTCCGGGAACTCAGACCTCCTCCCTGGACAGAGGCTGCAGCCACCTCAGGCTGCTGTCTCTGTATCAGAGGCAGTAGCACAGGGTGACAGGCAGCTGGTTCCCGATGGGAGCTGGTTTTTAAGCTGGTTCCCGATGGGAGCTGGCACCCCACACTACTGCCTCTGTATCAGCGCGGAGTGGCAGGGGACTCCTCAGGAGTGAGGCTAGAGCGCACTGGCTGTTGGCCCCACACCTGGGGCCTATAGAATAGTTGATAAACCGATAAGAATTCATGAGGTTAATCGACTATTCGATTAATCAATATTTAAAATCCCTGCTCAGTACATTGACAGGGACACCATAAGAAAAACTGTTTTGATGATGTATTTGTAGATGCAAAGACTGAATAAAAAAGACTATCCTCAAAGCAGAGGAAGACCGTGATCCTGAGAAGTATGGCATACCTGCAACTTCTATAGACTTTGAATGGATATTGTAGGTATTCAGCATTTTTTAGAATCCAGACCCAAATGTATGGATCTAAAAAACCATTCAGTGTATTCTTTTTCAAAAATGGAATAAGGGGAAGGGGAAGAAAATTTCATATCCTACATGGCTAAGCCCCAACAAGTCAGCTTCCTGAATCTTTCATGTGAGTTACCACTACTTAAGAAGCTTGTGCCATTTCAAATATTCAACTTGTTAGAGAACAGTTACAGTTCATACAACTTACCCCATCCAGGACTTGCGGCAAGTCAGAGAATTTGGAAGAAAAAGAAAATTGTATTGAAAGCATTTCTATTTTATATTGAGCTTCTGTGGCAACAGAACCTAATAACAATATTAAAAAAATGTGTTTTATACTTCAACTGCAATGGTGTATACATATCACCTTTTCAATATGTGCTGATGTATACAACATGTGAAAGATTTATGGATATTTCCATCAAATGCTGCTGAAAACAGCACTGTGCAGGCCCAGACAGTCTATTAAGTTATACAATTCACTGCAATCCTTTTTACTCTAAGAAGGACTTTAAAAAACAGGGAAAATTCTTTTTAAGACACACAGGGGATGCAAGTTGGAAGCATCCATCAGAGTTAATGGGAATTCAATGCATAAATCCTTGAATATGGAGGACTGACTACTGAGCTTCTCTCTACACTGAGCAATATATGACAAACATATTCCTTCCATTTAAGAGCTCATGTAAAGGGATTTGGAGAAGATGTTAGTAGGTGAGGTAACCAGTACAGCCATGAGTCAAGTACAAGTGCATAATCCTCCTCTAGTAAATGATTTACCAATAGGAGCTCATATAATACTATTTAAAGTCCTTTAATGAGCTGAAGTTCCCCAGAGTACCTGGTTGACATGGAAAATAGTATTTTTTGTCAGGCTGACAGTCTAGCATTATGACCAACATCTGTATATACAAAGGCACAACAAAAAATTATTTTATATACAGATATAAGACACTAATTTAGTAGGTATATTAATTTTAAGAACAAATATAACTCTAATTCACCATAGAAAATGGATTAAAAACAAGTCAACTGTAACTTCTTACATACACTTTCCACAGCAGAATTAATGTGATTTTTCCACATGTTTGTAGAAGTGATGAATTACGTACATCACTGGTCTACTCCGAACGACTCAAACAAAAAGACATTTCACAACATATACATGGAATATTTGCCTAAAAAGTACAACTGGATTGTTCAGCGAGGTAATACTGTAGTACAAAAAGAAGCATCATGCATTATTCAATAAGACTGCAATTCAGTTATCCCACAAGGACACTCGTCTCTACTAATCAGGAAAAGGTATATACAGAAGAAAATAGCACAGTGAAGCTCTAATGTATGCCACTGAAGAGTTCAAAACACCATGTAATATTGTCTTACAAAGAGAACACTTTGACCAAGCAATTCTTCTGATGTCCAGGTACTGTATATTATAATTAGACATCATTTGTAGAGTGACACCAGGATAATAGGAAAAAGGGAACTCTGCTCTGCAGCCAGTGCCATGAACTGTATTCAGCGTTTTTTTGTTCATCTACTTAAGCCCACTACAGATCTGTCCAAGAAACCATAAATAAACCTAAAGCACTATGTGTTTCTATTAATAGCGCAAAGTTCAATGTACTGAAACCTAGTTTCATTGGCACATAAATGAAGCAGCATGACTTATGTTCTACACTCTCTCCAACAGTGTCAGCAATACAGAAACTAAAGACAAGCAAAAAACCATTAGGGATCTGTACTTTACATAAAAGAAGGAGGATTTGATATGATCTCCATAAAATCTGAATGTTTTCGAAACCCACACAAAATGCACAAATCACCGTCTTCAAGGTTTAACTTCCAAACTATGACAAGTTTCAAAATCATGTGTAATATGATACTCTGCTAATCTTTAGCTAGTTATGGTTAGAGACTGACAAAGTATAAATATTCAACAAGTAGTAGGGGGTAGGAGTAATGAAGTTAGCAGTCTGAACTATAAAACAATGTTTTTTAAATTAAATTATGTACAGATATTTTTATCTTAAGAACATAAAGAAATAAATGCAATTTGATAAAATCCAGTAGTATAACAAATCAGTATATTACATATAATTTTAGCTCCTCCAGTCCAAAGGCAGCTTTATTTCATTAATTAAGTCAAGCTAGCAATTGTCAGTACAGTTAATTTTGAAAAAGTAAATGACCTTGAAAGATTCAAAGTCTTAGATAATTTTGAGAAACATGGTTTCATAAACTGGAAAATCAATGGAGAAAAGTGACATTTTCAGAGAACTCAAAGAAAAAATAGGGTAGCAGGTTGGAACAGAGCCAATAGTAACACTCTTAAAACTGATTACAATCCTGTAACTCAGTGGTCCCCAACCATTTGGGGTTGCCGGGCGCCAGGGGGCGTGGCCGTTCGCCCGCCGGGCACCCGGGGGGCGGGGCCCCCCCAAGCGGCCCCCCCCATAGCCGCATTCCCAGGGCCGGCACTGACGCTCTTTCTCAAGCGCCGCGCGCCCGGAGCCGGCGCTGGCGCTCTCCCCCAAGCGCCGCACGCCTGGGGCCGGCGCTGGCACTCTCTCCCCCCCCCCACCCCAAGCGCCGCACACCCGGGGCCGGCGCTGGCGCTCTCCCCCAAGCGCCGCGCGCCCTGGGCCAGCTCTGGCGCTCTCTCCCCCCCTCCCTCATGCGCCGCGGGGGGTCAATCCGCGGCACCCCCGGGGCCGGCGCTCACCGTGCGCCACGCACCCAGGGCCAGGCCAGCCCTGAGCACTTGGCGGGCACAGACAAATGCCCCCGCGGGCGCCATGGCGCCCGCGGGCACCGTGTTGGGGACCACGGCTGTAACTAGTTCTTAAAGAAGTGTGGCTCCTGTGTGTATTCAACACATGAATATGCACAGGACTCACCGAGCGGTGGCAAGCCTGGCTCGCCAGCTGCGCCCCACTCACCAGCTGCGCAGTTCTGCACTCTGCGCATGCGCAGATGATTCTGCGCATGCGCAGATCGCTCTGCGCCGGATGTTCCAGGGTGTAATCAACTCGCCATGGGCAAGTAGATTATACTATTTGTCGAGCCCTGAATATGCATACATCCCATGCACCTAAGTCTGGAAATTCTGGACAAGCAGCATCAATTGACCTGCCTCATGCACCAAAACAAAGGCATAAGAGGCAGACCAGGTCAATGCTTCTCCTTATTATGAATCCAATGGGACTCAAAGCAGAGAGGACAGAGGTGCAGGTATACAGACCAAAATCATAAATCTCAAAAAACCCTTCCAGTTATAGGTAAGTAACCTCCACTTCTTTGAGTGCTGGTCCCTAAGTATATTCCACAATGAACGACTAACAAGCACAGCTTAAGTATCAGAGGGGTAGCCGTGTTAGTCTGGATCTGCAAAAGCGACGAGGAGTCCTATGGCACTTTATAGACTAACAGATTTATTGGAGAATAAGCTTTCGTGGGCAAAGACGTACTTCGTCAGATGCATGTAGTGGAAATTCCAGGGGCAGGTATAAATATACAGGTATAAGAAAAGAGTACCAATCAAGAGTAAGGCTGGACATAATGAGGTCAATTCAGTCAGGGAGGATGAGACCCACTTCTAGCAGCTGATCCTAAGGCATGAACACAAAGAGAGGAGAAACTGCTTTTGTGGTTGGCTAGCCATTCATAGTCTTTGTTTAATCCTAAAATGATGGGGTCAAATTTCCAGATTAACTGTAGCTCAGCAGTTTCTCTTTGAAGTCTGGTCTTGAAGTTTTTTTTTTTTTTTTCAGGATGGCTACCTTTAAATCTGCTACTGTGTGTCCAGGGAGATTGAAGTGTTCCCCTACAGATTTTTTTATATTACCACTGCTGATATCTGATTTGTGTCCATTTATTCTTTTACATAGGGACTGTCCAGTTTGGCCGATGCATATAGCAGAGGGGCATTGCTGGCACATGATGGCATATATTACATTGGTAGATGTGCAGGTGAATGAACCCGTGATGGTGTGGCTGATCTAGTTAGGTCCTGTGATGATGTCGCTGGTGTAGATATGTGGGCAGAGCTGGCACCGGTGACTTGTACTCAGGAATATTTTCATGCGATTAAGTGTTGGTCTGTATCTAATTATCCTGAGCATTTCCTGGTCTTTGGGAATCCATGTATTGGTAGTCACAGCTGCTAGGGTAGGAATAATGACAGTTTAGAGATTCCCTTTTACTCAATCAAATAAACTGGAAAGCATAAAAGAAATTCTGACAGTAATTAGGCAAAACAGAACATGATTAAAATTAATGTTTTTGGCTCATGCCATAGAAGAGGACACATGTTTTTGGTGTTAGATTGTGAATGAGCCCTGTTAGCATACCACCAGGCACAGAAGATTATACTGCCTTCTCTTCACTATCTATAGGAGCTGGTAATATATCTATTCTATCTGTATTTTGTATAGTGCTATATTAATCTTTCATTAATAATAATTGATTGTCAACAAATAATTAATGGAATTATTTAATCTCGAATTATTATTAAATTCAAACAGGAACTCCTCTCATTTGGGTGACCACCAAAGAGAAAGCTTTTGTGAACACCAGAACAGTGTTCCTAGTCAAAAGGAAAGGACTCTGTGCTAGTAATGTTCCTGACAAACTTTTTGTGAAACAGATGAATAGCTACATGAAAATATGTCTGTATTAAGAGGCACAAATTAAATCCCCTCCCTACAGGAAGGTTTACTGATGCTTGTGTAACCATCTTGACTTTCAGAAAAGGTGTTCAGTTGCTAACGTCCAAAATGGGTGCTCCACATCTTTGTTGAAGACTAAAAAGTATGGGAACTAGAACCCTCTCACTTGACATTGAGGTGGGAATCATACTATTGTCCCTTATTGATAAAAGAAAATCCACATTCTTATGAAGAATCTACTCCACGTGAGAATGGTCCTTGAAGGGAAACCAGGAAGAGGGTTTGTTGGGAGGAAGGGAGAGAAATTCTATGAAGTAATCATAGTGGATGAATTTTCAAGCCCAACTGTCCGTCTTTACTGACTCCAACTTGTTCTCAAAAAGTAAGAGAGTGCCATCAAAGAAAAGGGAGAAAAGTAGAAATGGTCAGCATCAGTAACAGTGGGTACTTCTGAATTAGTGCTCTGTGGGTGGACAGGAATGGATACAGGTTTTTGTAGCAGGGGAAGCTGAAAATCAAGGCTTTTCAACCCTCTGCTGCTTGCCCTGAGGCTCTGGTGAACACTGGTAGTAGATAGTTTGTGAAGGGGCTAGTCCTAATTTATACCCTTGCCTGCAGTGTTTTCTCTTCAGGGACAGCGTACAAATTCCTGGGGATGTGAGGGTCGATAGAGACTCTTTCAAGAAGGAAAATAGAAATGGTTTCAAGACAGGAGAAGCAGAAAAAAATAAACCTGGGTGTGTCTGCAAAATATTAGGAAAGGAGAATGAAATAACATCTACAAACATAGCAGGGAGAGCACCAAACGGAAAAATTGAAAGTAAATATAAGTGGTGAAAAAGGAAATTGATCAAAAAGCCTGTTCCATGAAAACAAATCCTGAAGACTATAAGTGAGAAGTTCACCCTCAAAGTACCTAAAGAACAGAGAGAATGAGTGTTCAGATATCTATTGAAGGAATACAATTCAAAAGGCACCTAATGGACAAGAGAGGGCCCACTAGATGAAGATAAACCTGTGAACAAACTCAGTGAAAAGAAGTACAAAAGTAGTACAGTGAAAAAAGAAGTACAGTGAAAAGTAAGATCAAATATACGGAGCATTTCAGCCTGAAAAGAAGAAAAAAACCCAAACATAGAATCACAGAAGATTAATGTTGCAAAGCTTTAGAAAAGGAATCCTTGGCCTACACAGTTCTAGGCACACTTCCAAGCTCATGCTCGGAGAGATGCTGCCTGTGGGTTGGGGCCAATGTGCAGGGGGGTGTATCTCACCAACAGAGTAGAGGAAGTGCTGGTGATCATTATTCATGGAAAAAGAGAGAGGGGTAGAGATTTAATTCTTGAACCCCAGGTCTGAGAAAAACAAGTTACCTTAGCCATATTATAAAAAACTGACTATGCTAATAAATAGTTTATGATATATATTTACAAGGAAGTCTCCTAGGATAGGGTAGTTTTGCTAACTGCGCTTGTATAACTAAAATTTGTGGGGTGTGCCAATTGAACCATAGCAGCACTTTGAATGAAATGGGAGAGCATAGCTCTCACAATGTTGTTCACAATTAGCACTCATCCTGCTTTAAGTGCATATCTCTTTTGTAATACCAGTAGGAAAAAAACCATGCAGACAAAAACCAGCAGAATCTGGCAACCTTATGTATGGGCAACGGTGAACAAAACATCTCATGGGTTACAAAGTGAACACCAATGGTCTGCATGTGGTCCTCTAGCTGCAGGTTGCCCACTGCTGGTCTAGAGTATGAAGAGAGCAACTGCACAAACATAGCCAACGGACACTGCTTATAAAGAATCTCTAAACTTCGGTGTATTGCACACATGTACCCACATATGGACTTCATATTGAGACCAGAAAGCAAAGAAGAAATTCAAGATTAGATTATTACTCCAAGTCATGTAACTAAAAAATTACAGAATAAATAATCGCATTTAGATTTACAGCTCCAGTTTCAAAAATAATCTCTACTGACCAGACTAGAAACGTAAGGTTGATGTGCAATAATGTCTCATTTTTTCCCTTATTAAAGAATTTTTCCTATAACAGAAGAGTCTGAGGCAGATGGTACTCAAACTGTGTATCTGCTAGTAATGAATGCTCCAATCAGCTCTACTCCTATGTGCTCAGTCTACAACCAAGTTTCATTCACACAGATACTGCAAACTCTAAGAAACAACATTTGCAACAGACGTGGCGCTTCAGTAAAAACACTACTTAATTTTTTTTTACTTTGATAAAGCAATTAACACTGTTGTTGAAGTTACACAAGAACACAGCTGTTCAGTCACTTCAGTAGATTAGGGAAACAATCAAACAATCTATCATCACCCAAATCTATATTAAGTACTAATACTGCACAGTTTGAAAAACCTCCAAATGTAAAATATTTTGCTTACATCTAGTTGTGCACATTATTGCAGATGTGCAATAGCAAGATTGCCTTTGTTCTCAATTTATTATTCAGTGCACATAGCAATTTTAACATTGTAAGAAGGTACAGTTAATTAAAGGGAAAAAATAATTTGCATTCTGATTTTCAGTATTCTAATTATACAGTCTCATTTATTATATTACTCATTTCATTTATACACAAGGAGCTTGATTGTTCATAGGTACCAACTATCCATGCTACCACAAATGAGAATGCTCAGCACCTTTAAAAGTGTCAGGTCCTATCCAACGGTCCGTGGGAGATGTAGGTGATGCTGGGCGCAATTTGAACTGGGCAATGCTGAATCCTGTCATACATCCTAAATGTGCTTTTAAATACAGATATTATCTGTTAATCATGACAGTGCAGATCCCCTAGTATATGTTATATAGAATATTTTGATTTAAGAACTAATTTTACATTTCCTTCAAGAACTTGAACCAATAATTGCTACCAACAGCAAATACATAGGTATGAGTAAATATCTTACTAAGTATGAAACCTCCTGAAATTACATGCTTTTCTATGTGGAAATAAAAGGTAAAACTCCTCTCTCTGTAGAGGACCAACACAAGGTCCATGTAAAATGCTTAAGGAGGATTACACTTTGATTAGGACCATGTACTGGCCATCTACATGAATTAATTTAACTCACAACGAACAGTAATAAATGTTTGTAAAATTGCTTTATGTACATGCATTTCAGGTATATTGATAAATGCATCCTAAAAATCCAAATAAATAGATATTAGATACATTGATTATCAACACGAATTTTATAGAGGCTTGTTATAAAGCTTAATCTCCTGTTATACATACTGTACCACGGATAAAAAAAACTCTACAAATCTGCAAACAGCAAATCATATATTTAAAACTGATGTTTGATTAAACTCCCCCATCTTCCTTTGCCAATAAGTGCAGAACAATGTTATGGTAATGTGCACAAAATGCACTTCTCTCTGTAACTGAACAGACAGTGACTCCGCTTGCCAAATTCTCACTCCTGAGGCTGGTGAATGGGTCATCCATTTATGCACCCCCACACCCTTAGGCTGTGTCTAGACTGGCAAGTTTTTCTGGAAAATCATCTGCTTTTGCAGAAAAACTTGCCAGCTGTCTACACTGGCTGCTTGAATTTCCGGAAAAGCACTGACGATCTCATGTAAGATCGTCAGTGCTTTTCCGGAAATACTATGCTGCTCCCGTTCGGGCAAAAGTCTTTTTCCGAAAGACTTTTGCGCAAAAGGGCCAGTGTAGACAGCACAGTACTGTTTTCCGCAAAAAAAACCCAATCGCAAAAATGGCGATGGGGGCTTTTTTGAAGAAAACCACATCTAGATTGGCCACGGACGCTTTTCTGCAAAAAGTGCTTTTGCGGAAAAGCATCCTGCCAATCTAGACGTGCTTTTCCGAAAATGCTTTTAATGGAAAAATTTTCCGTTAAAAGCACTTTCGGAAAATCATGCCAGTGTAGATGTAGCCTTACAGTTTTTAATATGTATATCCATAACTCATCACCCCTAAAATAATGTATCACTTATATAAATAATTGAGAATCACAGTAAAAACAGTATGGGATTGCAAACAGAGGTACTTCCCTGACTCCCTCTAAGCAATTTCTTTGCCTAGAATTGGGAAGCACTCCTCTGCCTACTCTATCCCTGTCTTATGCTGCTCAAGACACATACCCTTTCCTGTCCCCTCTCCTGCTCTGCTTCTCAGCACTCTGGACCCTCATCCCCTCGCCACTCTCTTCCTCACCCTCATTTCCCAGGCATCACATTCCCCTGTAGCATGTAAGCATTCCTCCTTCCCTCCCTCATTCTCCGCACCCACCTTTCACAGTGTCTCTGACTCACAGTCTCTGTACCCTGTCTAGCCCCCTGGACTATGAAGTGGCAGACATTATGTCTGTGGCATGACTCCAGTATCACTAAAGACAGTGGGAGCTGGCAGCCAATTTTTATTAAGGGCAGCCTCACTTCTACATGCAGGTAGAATGTAGAAAAATGGCAGCAGCCTTTCTGGTTTCAACCTCATTGATAATAATAGGAGATACTGTAGTGGCATTCTGAATAAAGGAAAATGTATAAGTTGGTGATCTTTCATCATCTTTTCACGAGACATCTAAAAACAAACCATTCCCCGAAATCCTTATAAAATCACAAGGGTTGGCAAAAGTAGGCACTTAGACAGCATAAGGCAATTTACTTCCATTGATTGTTTTTCATATTCTGGGGAAAGACATCTACACTTGATTGCTATTTAACTCAGTAAGAGTTCTAGGCAAATATCTGACATCTGGGTGTGTGTTTAACGACTTATTTCTGGGAGGAAATCTTTACTAGGTCTTACCTCATTTTATTGCCTAATGGGCAGAGGGTGGGGTGGAAGCAAGGAGGAGTTGTGAGGTATCCACAATAAATGAATTATTAGCAAAACAATTGCTTGACTTATAATTATTATACTGCTTTATGTAAGATCCACTGATCCTTTGCTCATTAAAGCAGAAGTTTTCCTTTGTTTGGTTTAACAGTGTTTATGTGGTAGTGAAATTACAAACAGAAACATGATGAACTATGGAGTTACTTAAATATACTGTAGTTCTTTTGTTGTAGTTTCTCCCTCTCTTTTCAGAAAAAATTCAGAGTACTCAGTTACAAGAGCCATGGAGTTAAAATATTGTGTGTGTGCAAAACTTCCAGAGCTATACACTAGGACTAAGCAAAATATTTTCTCCAAGTCCACAAGAGCTAGACTACACACGTGTATGTACATGACTGAATTTGACCATGTAAACTACACAATCATTTGTATGATAATCTACTTTAAGTATAAGTTTTCACATAATTACAGATGCAAAATACCTAAATTCCTCAAATTAATCATTACTTATAAAATCAGTCAGTAAAATGGAGTATTATATTTGTATTTATTAGCTTATTAAAAATGGTGGAACAAAGTGTAAATAGATGCTTTAGCACATCTATAACAAGCCATAAGAACTGTGTACTTAGAAAGCATGCAAATTTTGCCATCATCAGTTACTAATTAATCAGGTACTAAAAGAAGCATAGCAGAGGTGCCAAACAAAGCTCACAGCACTAAGAAACACCTATGACTTTAATGAGCATGTTCCTTTAGACAATGTTAGTATCATGGGATCCATTATCTCATTATGTTGCTAGAAACAAACTGTAAAAGAGTTTCTAAATCTCCAATAATATCTTCAAGATTAGTATCTGAAAATATACTCTGCTTCCCAATACTGCAGAAAATTAATTAAATTATTATAAATGGTTCATCAAGGTAACAAAAATATGAGACTACACTCTATTTGTTTATGGAACACAATTTTACTACAACTCTTTCCAGGTTAAGCTGTCTTCCAGGATATGGAAGACATAATATCTTCCACTGCCCAATGAGGGGAAGGGATTTCAATCTGGACATTGCAGGATACATTCTGGTATGGCTCTCTCAATCACCTTCTGAAACTCTTGCGATTTGTATTAATAATTAATTAGTCATTGAAGCAACAACTTGAATTTGGGTCTCCCATACTGCAAGAGAATGCCCTAAATATTAGACTATAGTGTAATTTTTACTTTTCCCCAGCTTGATTATGAATGATGATTAATGACTATGCTGTCACATAGCAAGACCTAGTGGGGGAGGTAATAGCTTTACAGAACCAACTTCTGTTAGTGAAAGGAACAAGCTTGCGAGCTACATACAGCTTTTCAAGGTTTTCTTCTAAAAGACTTAACTCAGCATTGCCCAGGTCCAGGAAGCAGGGTAGGAGGGAGGGTAGAAGCCTCCTGCCAGCGCTCCACAGGCCCAGAGGCAGAAGGCGGGGGAAAAGTGCAGACTGGACCTGGGGGCAACAAGGTGCAGCCCAGGCCTAGGGATGGGACAATGAGGCGTAGCCCAGGCCCAGGGACAGAGAACAGGCAATGAGGTGCAGCCCAGTGAGAGGGAAGGAGGGCCTTGCAGGCCTGCTGGCACGGCCATGATGAGCAGCCCAGCCTTGCTGGAGGAGGTCACCTGTGTGTCTGGGAAAGGAGGGGGGGCTGTGCTGCTTGGCTCTGATAGTGCTCCAAGGGGGAACAGTGGTGGAGAAAGGGGAAGGGTTTGGGACAGGGCAACCGCTTACATGGGCCAATGCTTTTGGCCTCACCTTTTTTCTTCTTGCCTGATCCATAATTGTGCTCCATGGTGGCTGTAAACCAGCAGGAAGAGCTGAGGCAGTGTGGCTCCCAACAGTTAGCAGGAGTCTGCAGAGTGACTTTTCCTATCTGTCTGCAAACTAAATGGGTGCATGAGAGTCTGTTTTGTGGGTGGGAGTGACAAAAGGGGTTAGCAGGCATAAGATATTACACATTTCATGTGGCAATTGGCAGACTTGTCATCTAATTATAAGTTTATAGCAAGCTTCCCCTTAGACCATGACAATAGCTGAAACTTGAGTTTATAAAGAGGATGTGGAATTGCTGCTCCTGGAGCTAGTGAAATCTAGAAAGTATGATTAAACCTTTTAAGTTTTTACAAGATAACTGAAAGCGGTGCTAAGAATTACATGCCGTACTGCCTAAGCTAAGAGAGCTTGCATAAGATGCCTCAAAAGACTGGCATCTTCATTCTCTCAGTTGCAAGGGGAACAACTGAATAGAAAGTTGTTCATGAAAGGAAAGTAGGGAGAGAATAAAGTTAAACATTTCAATTTTTAAATGTACTGCTGTTATTTGCAGCATATGAGATTGTGAAAAGTGTGTGTGTTTTTTTTTAATTGGGACGGGATTTCATCCCATCATTCATGCAAAAATAAGTGATTATTTCCAGAATTGTTAATCGCTAAGTTCTAGGGCAAATAATAAATGTAAATTTAATTTGCTGTTTACACATTTCTATATTCAGCTCTTCCACAACGACTGAGCAAACTTTCATTCATATAATATTTAGGGTTGCCAGATGGTTTTAACAAAAATACCGGACACACTTGCCATTACATCACAATCTACATTTCATCTTATTTAGAAAATACTGGACATTTATATTTTCTCAATTTGTTTCCCAAACTGAAAGCTCAAATACTGGACTGTCCAGTTCAAAACCGGACACCCGGCAACCCTAATAATATTCAGTGTTAATAAATTTTGTTGTGCAATGCTTATCACCATCTCTACACTAGGGAGAAAGGTAGATTTCCGCAAACCCCAGACTGGAATTCTAGCACTTGTATATTAAACAACACAGAGAGAAGGAAAGATGTATTGGACTCTTTGGTCAGACCTCCTATAGCAGCCTTTGGCAAAGATACAATTAAGAAAAAAAAAAAAGGACTTTGTTACACAGGTCACAGCTCAGTCCAAACCTATATCACAAATGGATTATCACTTGCCTAGTAAAGATTAGATTCTGAATCAATAAATATCAGCAAATATCAATATCACTATAGACAAAAACCAAAGAAAAATATTTGGATTGATAGTACAGTTAGCCAAAGAAAAGAAAAATACTGCTTGTGAACTTAGTCCCACCTTAATGTATATAAAACATGTTACACTGGCAATGAGTGATCTTGGAACAGACACACCATTCAGATAGCTTCAACTTTTGGAAATTCAGCAACTGTCATTAAATATATATTAGCAGATGTCTCCATGATTTCCCCACAACTGACAATTTAAATCAATAAAAACAGAAAAAATGCTTAAATCCTATAATTGCACACAACTATAAATATTAATAAAGTCATTAAAATGCTTAAATAAACATTGATCTGTCAAATATTTTAAAAAATGAATTCTGCCAAGCCTAACAGTCTCATGGCTAATGAGCTGTGGGCAAGAAGGAGACATTTGCCTTCAGTTGTGCTGTCTGGCCATCTGAAGCCACTGGGATGCCTGCTTCCCATTTCACTGCTCTTTCTGCTGGATCTCAACCACAGAGGACTTTTCAGCAGCACAGAGAGGACTCCAATATCGGTCCAGGGTTTCTCACACCACATGCTACCGCAAGCTCACCTTTACTCCCCAGCAGCCCCACCCAACCAGCAAACTTCTACTACTCAACTAGTCCAGTTGTCTAGCCATGCAACACATGCAGGCCAACCAAACAGCTGACCCAGGCACCTCCATGTTATGGTCTTCCTCAATGTCCCAGGAGATAAAGGACCCTGGGAGCATGCAGAAGCAGGTACTTCTAAGCATTGTGGGGAGGAACATGCAACCAGATGCCTCTTCGCCCCTTCTTGTTGCTAACTAACTGCCTGGAAGAAAAGAAAAGCTAGCGGGGAGGAAACGGGGGGGGGGGGTTGGCTGTTGTGGTCTTGCTTGCTGTGATGTGGTTGTGGAAATTAGATATGTGCCCAATAAAATATTTTGCAAAATTACGATGTTGAACAATTCATCATTTAACATAGCTATGGTTTCTTTGCAATTCAGATATTACTTTCCTGTAGGCATTTTCAAACATTAGCTTGGCTCTGGAATTCAAAGGACGACTAAATATGCAAAATGTTTCTTATGCAGTTCTCTGACGAATTGTTACTTATGCAGTTGCATATTACTAAATCAAGATGCCAAAATCTCACAGCTCAGATTGTAAACAGTCATCATATCCATTTTGGCAACAAGCTTCATCAGAATGCATCAAGTATTGCATGTAGCAGATACATGAATACAGAATGTACATTGAAATATAATATTTTTATTACAGTTAGCAATATATCTGTACAATTTAATGCATACAGAAGTCAACTTTATATATAACCATTCATTTAATCTAAAAAGTATTTACAGAGAAGCAAGACAAGTGCCACTGTCAAATAGCCACTGTCAAATAGTCTATGTAACAAGGCACTATTACAGCAAACACCTTACACCCCTTTTGAACAAAGCAATGATGTTCCAATTCCTTCTGCTTAACTTATATAGCCAAAGCAAACTGAGTTGCAAGTTCATCAGTTCTCCTAAATCAAGTAGAGCTAATACACCAATGGAAGTTCTCTGAAACAAAACACAAGTGCTTTTGGAAGTGTTGTTATTGACCGAGTAGTGGTACTCTTCATTATCAGTCAGTACAGACCAAATGACATACCAATACATTAGGCACTTTGTTGCTTGGGCTGCCTTTTCCAAAGAAAGCTTAAAACCAACATCCTGATAGCTTGTTATAATTCCTGTTCCTCTCCTTTAGGAAAAAATATGGCATTAAGTCTTATATCTTGGCCAAATTCTAATATGGAGTATTACATTATACCTATTTAAATTTTCCTCTGCAATGTCTGCTGAATAGCATATAATTGTTTGCAACTCTCAGAAACATTATACAACTGTCATGTTCCAACACAAGTTATACTACATTTTAGTCTGTATACAGTTAACTCATGCACAGATAGCTTTAAAATCCCTTGTCTCTTCAGGATAAGTTACAGTCTCTTACAATGTATTATTCAATAGTTCCCTGTATTTCTAGACCATCTCCAGTAGACTGGCAGCAAGTCCTTGGTTATGTAATGTCTGCTCTAGAAAGTTATAAAGATTAAATGAGAATTTTTTTAGAGTTATATGAAATACAGACTGTGTTCTTAAGGAAGTTCACATATATATAACAATACTGCACTGCAACTTAGCCATGATAATGCAATCCAAAATACCAATTACACTTCTTAATATATAGGAAGAGCTCAGATTTTAAATATTTCTGCAAACCCTCTTCCCCCCAAGAAACTGATGTTCTAATACCACCCCCCACAAATCATAGTATTTAGTTTTACCTACCATTATGTTAGATGCTGACAAAATATCTCTCTGGTCCTCGAGTGTAGTTGTGAGGATGTTTAATATACACCTCAAACAAAATGTCTGGATCTCAGACTTTATGTAAAGACTATACTGGTGACACCAACAAAGTGACAAATTCACATTCGACACCTTTAGAGAGTGTTAACCTCAGGAATATAAAGAAACATACTCATAACAGATTTTAAAAAGCTTCACAATGCTGTTAGTTGCAGCATTTGTAGAATAAATTTGATTTTCACAACAGTTGAAGAAACAATTCAATTAAAGATTAAATATTTAAAGAAGTTCTTTTGATGTACTGAGCTTTTAAGTCATGTTTACCTCTCATTCTTCCAAAAAGTATAGTTTTTTTCCATCTACAACTGAATACCAAATCAAAGTACAAATATTTCACAATGTATCACATTTAAAGACATCAAAAGAGTCTTATGAAGGATAAGCACTTACCCAGTAGCCAGTCAAATATTTAAACACAGTAAATGTAAATAGTACTGAAAAATAGTAAACATTTCAGAATTGTTGGATATTCACATAATGATTTTCAATTTCACTTCCCACACTTTCCAGGATAGAACATCAGTCTGATCTTTCAATATGCCTACTCCTTAGATAATAAACTATAGTGTAAATGTTGGTGCAATTTTTGGTACAAACAATGAATATCAGAAGTTTACCATATTCCACATTAAAGAACTACTACTGACAATGAAATTGAGAGCTAGTTGAGCAATAAGTTCAAAGTATGAAACCAAAGAGAATAAAATCACAAAGAGTTACAATAAATTTGAGCGATCCTTTGAAATACCAGTGTTATCTTATGTAAGGTTTGGACTAAAGTAACAGAAATAAGACATGGTTAATTGGATACCACATACAGTAAATAATTTGGCTATATAAGAAATTCCTTCATCTGGCTTTAGCTAAAGTCTGCTAATTAGTAATGACATCACTTGTTTATTAAAGGCTATAAGAAAGGTAAACTTTTTCAAGGGTTCACTGCTAATATCTGCCTGACCAAGCTGGAGCTGATCAACATACAGGTCTAGCCCTCATGGGTTCAACTGTTTGTAAAGAACTTGATTCAATGTTCATGAATATGTTGTTAATGTTGGAATGTACTAAATTGTTCAGTATTTGGGCTTTTTAGGCCAGCTTAGAGCAACCATATAAATTTCATTTGAATTTTGGATTTAATAAAGACATTTATGATTACATTAGTTCAGTAGTAAGGCCTCATGTAAAAATAATAATTCCTACTACAGCTCAAAAAATACAGTTATAGCTAGACAACTTGTGGGCTCCAAGAGTTCTCACCAATTTATAGTGTATAGTAGGGTGGTCACCCTGCTCCGGTGAAGTAAGCATTAAACCCAGCTCTAAGAGAGGGCTAGGACTGTGGTCCTATCAGATGAGGTCCTATAAGGGAGAGGAGGAACACACACTTTTGCTCCAGCTGTGCAACAGGAAGGACCAGGCTGCATGGGTAGTCTAGAGAGTCCCTGAGACAGAGCAGTGCTGAGGAAATGTAGCAGAGCTGGCGAGCTCTGGTGTGACCCAAATCCCAGGGTGCAGGGCTGGTATCGGAATACTAAGGCTGCAAGGAGACAGTCGGGGCAAGAGGAGGCAGCAGGTCCATACCCTCTTGCCAATGATAAGTGGTCTTTTCCGATTGCAGTTTGCCCCGAAGCAAGGGTAGATGATGGCTGGCAGTGGGTCACTGAGGTAAGGTGGGTACAAGGGGTTCCCTGGAAGAGGACTACCCCAGGGTCTCAGGGCACTGCTGCAGGACAGTACTATGAGGAAAGAGGCACCATGGGCCAAGAAGGACATGGGGCCTGAAGTAGAGCAGAAAACAACAGGTAACTTAGGATGAGACACTGGCCAACAGGAGGAGCTCCAGGGCTGAAAGAACTAATTTCTGGATAGATCAGCAGGTGGTGCCATGCTGGTGAATGCTTGAACCTGTTACAATGTTATATTTAAGGTTCTCCAAGATGGATCTAAGTGAAAATTGCTTTGCCTGCCTGCACTGTTGCTACCCAATATGGCTTGCTAAGGGTGAAAGGATAGTTCTTGTTACTGATACACACCCCCTACTCCAGTGTTTCATGGCATGGCAGCCAAAGGCACATGCATATTCGGGCTAGAGACCTATCAAGTTCATAATGCACATATATTCTATTGCTATGATGGTATGACAAAATGTCTGCTTGCAATGGGGTTGTACATAAGAATAGAAAAAGAGGGGTGCCGGTGTAACATCCTAATTGAAAAACTGGGTAAGAATCAGAG
Source organism: Pelodiscus sinensis (assembly GCF_052426305.1). Taxonomy (NCBI): domain Eukaryota; kingdom Metazoa; phylum Chordata; order Testudines; family Trionychidae; genus Pelodiscus; species Pelodiscus sinensis. The sequence goes on from NC_143052.1 coordinate 242,929,304, forward strand.
ATCACACAACTCCCGGGTGGGGAGGGAGAATACATGGGCCCTACCATCATGTGAACCTCTTTCCCTGAAAGTGTTTAAATCCAAAACATGAGGTTGTGTGACTGAGAGACGGTTTTAGAAAGGCTCATTGAGGCCAACTACCATCAATGTTAGAAAATGCTTAAGGGTTCACGGTTAGGCATTTAAATCTGAAAAGATAAAAGTACTTGCCTGTGACAACGTCAACTGCCTAGATAAATCATATTGAATTAAGTTAAATCTTTCAGTGTTGTAGGAGTTCATGGTCTTAAAAATGCAAATGTATATCATTATTGTGGGACTGAATATAGTGACTTGAGGGAGAGACGTGACTAACATAAATCCTGGGAAGTAATGTAAGCATTCAATTGTGACTTCACACTGTTATAAACTGTAATTTCCATCTTAGAGGCTGGTGGGGTTCAACTAATTTTCTTTATTTTAAACGGAACAGTAGCCATGTCCCACTTTAAATAGAAGAATGCATTATATCATTCATGTTTGTGCTCAGCAAATAGTAATGAGCCTTTAAATATATCAGTGTGGATGACACCAAAATAATTACACAGCATGATAAACAGAGATGGAAAAGACACTTTTGATGTACCATGTACCTTAATTTGAATATAGACTTAATTCATGTCTGCATTTCAAGAGCATTTAATATACGAAAAAACCTGTCTCTCTCATCTCAGAAAGCCAAGATATTATTAGAGATTTTTTTTCCTGTAAAGTCAAGTATCAAAATACTTTAAGATTAGTACATTGAGTGGTAATGATTTTGATAGTGGCAATGGAGGTTAGGTAGTTTTGTCTGGGGTGAGAAGATAAGTGTAATCTCAGCCTCCAGATGTGTCTGTTGTTCAGTGATATGGAAAAAGGTTAAACAACCTTTTGATGTAGCAATTTTCTATTCACTAGCAAAAACATTCATAAACAATACGTGCAGTGGCATACCCCTCCAGTCTCTGATTTGCTCCCATGTAATGTTTGATTAAGGGGTTGGAGGAGAATTGTGTAAATTATATAATAGGATAAGAAGCTCTAGCAACAAGCTGGTGGTGCAATAGTGGCCTATTCTTACCATATTTCCTCATGTACAGGCAGTCCCCGAGTTACGCGGATCCGACTTATGTCGGATCCGCAGTTACTAACGGGGCCCTTCCTCTCCCTGGTCTCCAGCAGACCAGGGAGAGGAAGCAAAGCGGCGGAACACGCGGGCAGCGGACAGGACTGTCCGCTGCCCACGTGCTCCGCGGCTTGGCTCTGCTTTGCTCTGCTTTGCCACCCTCCCCGCCCCCCCCCCTCCGGTCTGCAGACCGGGGGGGGGGGGGGGAATCAGAGCTCCGCGGCTTGGCTCTGCTTTGCGCTGCTTTGCTCCCCGTCCCCCTGGTCTGCAGACCAGGGGGACGGGGAGCAAAGCAGAGCAAAGCCACGGAGCCCGAGAGCAGCAGGACAGCCATGGCGCGTCTAGGCTGTCCCGCTGCCCCCGGGCTCCGCGGCTTTGCTCCGGACACCTGTGGTACAGCAACTGGGGCGCTGCCAGTTGGTCCCGTAGCGCCGCTCTGGGCGCTACTGGACCAACCGGGCAGCACCCCAGCTGCTCTGCCCCAGGCGTCCTGATTCAGCCACTGCTGGTCAGTTTCAGCAGCGGCTGAATCAGGACGCCTGGGGCAGAGCAGCTTGGGTGCTGCTGGGTTGGTCCAGTAGCGCCGAGGAGCGGCGGCGCTACTGGACCAACCCAGCAGCACCCCAGCTGCTCTGCCCCAGGCGTCCCCAAGTCAGCCGCTGCTGAAACTGACCAGTGGCTGACTACAGGAAGCCCCTGCCCCGGGCTTCCTGGAATCAGCCGCTGATCAGTTTCAGCAGCAGCTGACTTGGGGATGCCTGGGGTTCTTAACTTGAATCTGTATGTAAGTCAGAACTGGCGTCCAGATTCAGCCGCTGTTGAAACTGATCAGTTTCAGCAGCGGCTGAATCTGGACGCCAGTTCCGACTTACATACAGATTCAACTTAAGAACAAACCTACAGTCCCTATCTTGTACGTAACCCGGGGACTGCCTGTATTTCACCTTAAACAAAATGTGCCCCCAAATGTTTAACCTATGCCCACTCCCTAAAGAAACCTTTAAAAGTGACCCTCTCTTCAAGAACATTTAACCAATTTCAACCCACTATGTTAGCACAGTAGCAAAGGAAAATCTTGCACTGCTAATAGGCTATACCCCACACTCTTCTAGTCCTTTGTGTCACACTCTGTGGGAAACCCTACTGTAAAAGGGACCCAGAAGGGAGTGCCCCTGTGGGTAGGCAAGACCTCCTTCCATGTAAGGATCTTTACATGGGATTGTGAACCCTTCTGAACCCAAGATGGAGCCTCAAAATTACAGGTTCTATATATTCTAGTTTCTCTTCTGAAGACATAGAAGAGAAAATCTAGGACTTGCTACGAAGCTCAAAAGAAAGATGGTGAAACAGTGATTTTTAAGACGAGAGGGGATTGCTATGATAATGTGAGAAGGGTCTGAATCATTCTTCCATTACAGCCAGGTGGAATTCTGGGTGTGGTTATGTTCACTCAGTTACTTTGACCTGCTAGGTATGCAACAGTTAAGTAAATACAGTTCACGCTGGAATGGAAAAGACATCCTGGGTGTGGTTATGTAAATGCAGTTCACTCAGTTGCTTAGGCTTTCTAGATATTCAATTGTTAGAATAGTGTTTTGCCTATAGTAACCAATTTGGCTGTTGTGGGGTCATAAATTGTGTTAATCCTAAATGCAGGAATTGTAAGATATGACCACTAATGCTTGAAGCTATTGAGAATGCAGAAAAACAGAGACTGTGTTTAACTCAGTTCAAAGGAGAGAAACTGTCAGTGTAAAGAATCTCAGATGGATAAAATGCAGGACTATGTAGCACTTTAAAGACTAACAAGATGGTTTATTAGATGATGAGCTTTCGTGGGCCAGACCCACTTCCTCAGATCAAATAGTGGAAGAAAATAGTCACAACCATATATACCAAAGGATACAATTAAAAAAAATGAACACATATGAAAAGGACAAATCACATTTCAGAACAGAAGGGGAATGGGGGGGCGGGGGGGGAGGAAGGTAAGTAACTGTGAGTTAATGAAAGTAGAGGTGGGGAAGGGTAGATGTCTGTGAGCTAATGGTATTAGAGGTGATAATTGGGGAAGCTATCCTGGTAATGGGTAAGATAGTTGGGGTCTTTGTTCAATCCGCCCCCCCGGAGAGTGTCGAATTTTAACATATATCCTTTGGTATATATGGTTGTGACTATTTTCTTCCACTATTTGATCTGAAGAAGTGGGTCTGGCCCACGAAAGCTCATCATCTAATAAACCATCTTGTTAGTCTTTAAAGTGCTACATTGTCCTGCATTTTACTTCAGCTACACCAGACTAACACGGCTACATTTCTATTACTATTTCAGATGGATAAGGATTCCTCTTCCAAACTTTGTGATGGGAACTTAGTGGGGAAGGGCAGAGCTCTGAACCTGCAGGCTACATGCCCTCCAGGCATGAGCTGTAAAACTGGTTCAACCTGTTTCTCTCCCCATAGCCCACCCTGTTGTAATGATAAAACTAAAACAAACTCTATAAGGAGTCTCTTTATTAAAAGCATCATTCCAGTTACTGCTGGAATCTTTTGACTGGACTGTGCTGCAGGCCAAGAGCTGAATTCACTGAGAAGCCAAGAGAGCTGAAATCACTAGGTTTAGCCCACAGCCAAATCCATCATAAGGCCAACGGCAACAGGTGGCCAGCAGGAACAGTGGCTGGTGGCTGGCAAAGAGGCCAGCAGGAGCAGTGGCAAGTGGTCGGCAGGCAGCCAGCAAAGCAACATGTGAGAGCAGCGAGCAGGCGGATGGTGAGTAACCAACAGAATGGGTGAGATACCTCCTACTCTCCCCCCTCCCCAGGATGGGAGGTGAACTCTGCAAATCACCTCTGAACTCTGGTCTACCCTGACCAAGGGCAGCAACTGTGAGTGGAGTGCAGAGAAGGGCTGGGCATGTGAATGGGACATTTACATGGCTAGACTTGAGAGCCTGAGAGTGAAAGGACATTGCCCTACCTACTTGAGCTGGGATGTTTACTTGTGGTTTGGGTTATGAATTTTGTTTTTGATGTTTGCCCAAATTAATGGGATGTTACTTCTCGCCCTCTTTTATTAAAAGTTTCTTTTCTGCACTCAGGATCTGCTTAGGAGTGGGGAAGCACTGCCTCCCAGAGGTGCCCAGTGGTGTTGTGTACTGGTGCCCCTCTCCCAGGTTACTGGGTGGGAGCTCAAGCCAGTTCGGTGTGGATGGATGTAATGGAACCCTGGGATATTGAACCCTGGCTGCTGGTGGTGCTACCTGGCAGATGGGTTACTATTGTAACATCTGTTTTGGGTTTGCCGGTTTGCTTTTTTGGCACAGCGCTGAACAATTTACTAGCTGGTAAACTGAATCCTATTAAGCACAAATACAAAACTGTGCATGTATATTTTATATGATAAAACTAAAAGGGAAATTCAGAGGAAAATGGTTTTTAAATCTAAAAATGGATTCTTCATAATTATTTACTTTCTGTTCTGAGCCTCGCTTTGAGTATACAATCAAAAGTGTTTTTGTTTTTAAGTTTTACTGAGCATAAGATCTGCCTCTTCCCAGATGAGGGTATTTCCCTGTTCATATTGTCTGCTCCTGGCGTCTAAGTACAGTTCTGGAACTAGGCCAAATCACAGAAGCTATAGCAGCAGAGGCTCAGCTGCTGTAAAGCAGAGCCACAGAAAAGTAATGATGAAATAAACTCAGGTTACCTTTATAAGACTGTGCCTACAAAATAAATTAGTACAAATTAAATTTACATTGAATATTCAAGAAAACTAATTATACATTGCACTCATAGCCCTCTTCTGAAAATACTTTATTCCATGGTTGGCTAGTTATAGGTCTTTTCAGAAGACTCTAGATTTACTTGCAGATAGATGGCTTAGCCAGCCACATGTGTGTAACCTAATTCAGCTGCTCTCAAACTGTGGGTCAGGAACCTGAAATAGGTTATCATCCTGTTTTTAATGGGGTTGCCAGTGACTGTTTAGATTTACTGAGGCCTGGGACGGAAGCCAGAGTCTTACCACTCAGGGTACGTCTAGACTGCAGAGTTTTTCTGGGATACCAAGGAAGAAGGGATGTTCTGAAAGAGGCTTTTTTCCCTACACTTGGCCTAGTGTAGACAGGCCAAATGTTGGAAAAGCCTCTTTTGGAAGAAAAGTGGAAAAAGTTGCAAATTGCGTTTCGCAATTTGAGTATCTTTTTCCAACTTTTCTTTGTAGTCTAGACACAGCCTCAGGGATGAAGCCCAAGCGCAAGCCCAAGCCCCTCCACTCAGAGTGCCAGGGGTTCAGGTTACAGGTTACCTAGGGCTGAAGCCTTTGGACTTTGGCTTTGCCCTTCCCCCCGATTCAGGGCTACATACTTTGGGAGGACTCAGGATTCAGTTCCCCCTCCTGGGGTTGTATAGTCATTTTTGTTGAAAGAAGGGGGTCATGGTCCAATGAAGTATTAGAACACTGATCTAATGTTTAGAACAGGCCCTACGCTGCCTTCTCCCTACACCAGTCAGGGCAATTTTTGGAGAGTCTGCTCTCTTAAGAGAATTGCAGGTATCATAAGAAAGGTCTGTGCCACCTGGGACCAGGAGCCACTGCACGACTTCATCTTCAGCCTAATAGCCAGGTTTTTTATTTTCCCTTTTTTGTGGCATGGAGTGGGGGCTGTCTGCTATTTTAAGGGTCCTGAATACATAATCATCTAAGCCAACAGCAGCCATGAATCACCTTTGCAATGCAGCTCCAGGTCACTACCCCCTCCACATGAACCAAGCCAACTTAGAGAAGGAGCGCTTGGATATTAGCAGTACTGACAGGCAACTGCCCCATACCAACACTGAGTAAGAGAGCTGTCTTAAAAAGGTCAAGTCCTTTAAGAGGAATTCCAAGTAGAAAAGTATTTTTTCCTAGAGGAAAGTAAATACTTAAAGTGTGGTACTAATCTGAAGAGTTTAGTAATAGCTTGAGGGTTTACCTTTTTGTGTCTCAATGATATTGACTAAAATACACTGTTCACAGGTGGCAGTAGTATGGTTTGCTTGTTATCTTACCACCAGCCATGCAAACACAACATGAAAGTCAGGTGAAAGTTGCTTTAAATTAAATCTCTGGAAAAACTTCCTAACTAAGACCCATAGGGGCACTGAGATCCTCTGTGGCCTGAACTGGTGGAGGAAAGAAGTAGGTAACAGCAGGTAGGACACTACCTAACAGAGGGTGATCCAAAGCCAAACAACTAATTCCCAGATTGGCCAGCAGAAAAGGTGCCGTGATATTGAGTTGAAAGTGCTACACAGGCTAGAATGACCCTTCCAACCCTATGATTTTATAGGGGCCATGAGTCTATACTAGCACATCATTAAAACCTGCTAATTCTCTTAATTCAGACTTTTTTATGACCTCCAGGAATTCTGCAGTGGACAGTACAGCTAGCTCCAGAGCTGCATAAGCAGATCAGCCAGCCCGTGCCACCTGCAGTGGCCACTTCTAAGCCAGCTTGAATGTGGAAGGGGGCTTAAGACTGCAACAGGGGGTTGAGGTACAGGGGGATGCTTTCTTGGGGCAGGGCTCCTTGGAAGTGGGTAATATCGGGGGGGGGGGAGAGAGTGGGGAAAGAGGGTGTCTGCATGTTGCCCCAGCCATAAGCTTCAGCTCTATGACTCCCATCAACTGTAGTTCCCAGCCAAATGGGGGCTGAAGAGTTAAAGTTTATGACTGAGGCAACACATGGAGGAAACCTGCTTTGGCAGGGAAATACAGGCCACTTCCAGACACTACACAGAGCTGAGCGAGGCTCCACCCCTGGTACCCCCACTCTCTCCATCAACCATGGTCTCTGGACCACCCTGCAAAACACCCACAGCCACGTGGCTCAGGTTTTAGTTAGGGATAACACAAATCATGGACACATCACAAGGTCCTGGAGTTTTGTTTACTGCCTGTGACATTTATGATTTTTACTACAAATACTCCAAACTAAAATATAGCATGAATTATAATAACTCAAATGGGGGTGATGATCTCTGTACTGAATGTAAGAGGTAATTATCTACTTTACTGGTTTATATAAGTTGATTATGTGTTTATGTAAGAGGATAAGCGAGATCTGAAACATCTGACCTACCCTGAGCTATCACAAAGAGTTGGGAGCTACATGCAATGGAAAAGTCTTCCAGAACTATTTTTTGTTTTAGCAGTGTATAGGGTATTTACTCTGGGTTGGTAAGTTTCAAACATGATGGTTAGGAAGTTATCTAGCTATTTGCATTATAAGCAGGATAACTGGGTTTGGATTTAGAATTAAAGGGGATATTTTGATTTTTAGGTGTTCGATTGTGGATAATATCCACCTAAAAAGGCAGAAGATCTCACTTATGCATAGCACTGTTGGATGTAGTGTAAAGAGAAACCTGATTCCAGCTATAAAAACATCTGAGATGAAAACTTTCCTGATAGTCTGTGATATATAAGAAATATTGCACTTTAAATTGGATAGTGATGGGTCTTTTTGTAGCACTGATTCTCTATTTTTTACATTTCCTTTTTTAAGTTTTTAAAAACTTGTGAGGTTTGTTTTAATTTAAATATTTCCATTTAACTCTTTAGGAAGCAATATCCAACTCCTACAACAATTATAACAGGTAGTTTATTTTACTACATCATTTAAGTGATTGTATTTCTTTGTAAACATTTTGAAATGACTATTTCTGGACATACATTGTGAACTGATTCAATGTATATGTACATACACTGTGATGGGTTTGATCACCAGGGTCCCCTTGAGAATGTCACCTGATGTGTGTTAGTCATGCCACTGAGCCCACCTGCCCTCTGTGGCACCCATAACTAGGTATGTTAAGAAGCATGTAATTCATTAATATTGTACTTGACAAAAATGTCAACTACATGATTGATTAATAAGGGTTAGTAGTGCAAGCACTCAGTCCCAGTTTGTGCCAGGTCTAGCAACAAACCCCACTGCAGCTCTGCACTAAGAGTATTTTAGGCGCTGGTGTGCAGGCAGCCTGGCTCAGTCCTGGCTTGCACTGGGTCCTGGGAGCTAGCCCTGCTCCAGCTCTGCAATAACACTTTCCTTGCAGAGCTGCAGGGGTAGCACCCTGCCCGTAGGCTCCTACATGACTTTTTATGCAGAGTTGTAGCAGGGGTAACTCCCAGAACCCAGCATGAGCCGGGACTTAGCCAGGTTGCTGGCGAGCCCTCTCAACATTTACTGGAAGAGCTGCAGGGGGTGGGAAGGAGTAGGTGTGTAGTTGGCAGTATTAATCAATAAGCTTATTGGTTAATCGTTTTTCTTATTGGTTAATTGTTTAACCAACTATGTTATTATATCCCTACCCACAACTCTGTCCTGTTGGGCCATAAGCTCTGGTATCCCCCAGCCAATGCAAAGAGTTGGGATAACAGCCCCACAACAAAGCAACATAGATGCTGCACTAGCTCAGCTCTGAGAGGGTTCATCTATAAGGCCATTGACAGCACCCAGGAACACAGTCCCAAAGAGGATCAAAACCCCAAATAAACCAGTCTTATTCTGTATAAAAGTTACACACAGAAAACTCATAAAATCAGCCCCTTTTATCAATGAAAGAGGTGTACAGTGCTTGCTCCTCCCCCAGGTAACAATTATTTACACTGGACTCAATAAAAACCACTTGTTTATTATCAAGTATAGAAAGTAGGATATAAGTAGTTGCAAGTGAAAACAGATCAAAATAAGGAACTAAGGCAAATGAAAAACATGCCAGCTAATCCTAATACATGAAAAATGTTACCCTAACAGTTCTATAATCTCCTGCACAAAGTAGACAGCCTCCTAGCTTGGACCCAGTCCTTCCCCCTGTTCATTCTTAGATGTTTCCAGCAGGAATCTGGCAACTACCCTATTGTTTTGTTTCCCAGCTTTATACCCCTTTGCCAAAGGCAGGAATTCTTTGTGTTCAGTTCAAACTTTTCTCACCTTGAGTGGAAAAGTACAAGATCCAAGATGGGTTCCAGCATCAGGTGGCCTGGCCACGTGTCCTGGCAGGACCAACCACAATATGTGCTTAGAGGAAAAAAGCACACTCATTCGCACAGATCGACTGGAGCACCAGGCCACTATGTCTCTGAGCATCAATAACGACACTCATTAGCACATTCAGAATTATTAACAAAACCAAGTTTTATATTTCTAACTTCACTTACAAGAATGATACATGAACAGAAATAGAACATACACATTCTGCAGATATGTCACAATACATTTTGTCTAAATGTGTCTTTAAGTTATCCACACTCATAAGCCGATTTTCATAAAGCACGAGGGGGGGGCTGACATAACTAATAGAAAGGCCGTGTACTTCATTCTCTTAGTCTTGCTACCTTTCCAGCAAGAGAATCTTGACTATTTCACTTCAGCACAGGAGTCCAAGAGGACACTCTTTCACTGCTGCTTTGCGCATCAAAATTAAATACAAAATATTCAGAGGTAAGACTTCAGACACTCTGGACAGAGTACACCAGCAATCTATTTTTTCCTATAGGATACCACAAAACAAAAGATGGAAGTAAAACAAACATTTAGCGTTGGGAATAAAAGGAGATTTTGGTCCTTTAAAGAAAATTATAGTTTTTCAAGTGTTCCTAAGGACTTTTTCATAGTAGGGTGGCAAGGTTGAGAATGTCAGAAGATACCTGTAAGAGTGAAGATTGTTCATTCACTGGGTTGAAAAGCTACAATGGTAAGGTGGCTACATATAAATTGCAATGAAGCATAAGGACATTCTGAGGCTTTCTACAATGGTAATTCTGCTCAAATAGGGCAGTAGTGGGCAACCTGCAGCCCACTGGAATGCTATTTGTGACTTTTTGTTTATTGTTGCCCACAAGTCTGCTGGTTTCTGTCTACATAGCTTTTTTTCCTACAAGTATTATTATAGTGACTCACACTAGGCATAGGCAAAGTGAAGTGAGGTGCCTGCTGATTGTGTATCACATTTACTGAGAGCCATGAGCCCCTTTGCATTCAAAGTACTTGCTATGGTTTAGTTTACACACCAACCATCTTGTGGCCCACTGAGATGGAGGGCCACTCATGCAGCCTCGCTCATTAGCCTAGGTTGCCCATAGCTGAAGTGAGGAAATGTCTCTGATTTCTCATGCATATTAGGTGTTACTCAGTTTCCTTGTTCAATTTTGCATTGCTGCTTGCCTGAATAAATAGCATTCAGGGTCAAAATCCAAGGAGGCCATAAAGGGCTTGTTGAAGAACCCAGGAAAGAATCAGCAATGACAGGAAAACCAGCTTCAATTACACACCTTCAAAGCAGTCCAGAGAATGATTGAGCCATTACTGGAAAATGCTACTTCCAGATGCCAAGGCTGAGACTCTAAAGATAAAAAAGCCCTGATTAGTGCTTTAAGCAAGGGGAGAGAGGAGAAATGAACAAAGGATAGTCAGAGAGTGTTAGTGAGTAGGCGAAGAGGCTGACTAAAGACACACAAAGGGAGAAGGCCGTATGCAGCACAGGCCGGTTATCCCAACTCAAAGATGGGGAATAAGCCAGATCACCTTACCCTTATCCCAACTATAACAGACAGCTGAAGTTTAGATAAGGAAATGTGTGGGCACATCTGTACTTTTAAATCCATCTCTAAGTGCTGAGAATCTTTGTGGCAAAAGAAATCCTGCTTTGTTTTGAAGACAATGTTTCTGTATTACTGAACACGTATCCTGTCAGAGGCTCCCAGAAAGAAACTCCTGCAGGTTCGGACTTCCATTGCAACCTAGGGAGTGGAAACCCATGTTTAGGTCTGACAGTACCTTAATGCTCAATTTTATTCAGAGAAGGTGAAGGCCTGACACCTCCAGGGTGCACTCAGAATACACCAAAAGGGGACAGCAGTTCCCTAGCCTACTAATCTTGCCACTAATACTCTTTTTTTGTTATAAATTCAGCTGCAATAGCGTCTATTTTTTTTAAGAATGGACAAAATTATCTGGTTTAGACCAAGGCTTTGTACTTAGTGATGTAAGTCAGCAGTTCTCAAGCAGGGGCTCAGGGTTCCCTGGGGACTGAAAGCAGATTTCATGGGAGTGGGCCAAGGGGGAGCAGAGTCTGGAAAGAGGTTGACCTGGGGTGAGGGTGCAGGAGCAGAGTGCAGAGGGTTTGGGTTGTGACCTGGGGCAGATGTGCAGAAAGGGAAGCAGAGGGCTTGGGGGGGGCGGGGGGAGGGAAGGAGTGGCTGGTTAGGCTCTGGCCAGAAGGTGTTTACCTAGGCAGCTCCTGACCAGCAGCCCAGCGGGACCCTCAGGTAGGCTCCATGCCTTCCATGCCACTCAAAGTGGCCAGCATTGGGGACTATGTGTTCTCTGAGCACAATGAGCTCCTGGGAGTAGAAGGGTGGACATCACATGCTGCCTACACCACAGACCTGGTCCAGGCAGCTCCCATTGGTGTTTTCTGGCCAATGGGAGCTGTGAGACTGTGCTGGGGGCAGAAGCAGCACATGAAGCCCTCCCACCCCTGCAAATGGTGAGCATAGAACACATGCCCTCCACAGCCAGCCACTTTGAGCAGCATGTGAAAGTGCAGAAGTCAGGGAGCCTGTCTGAACTCCCATTAGGCCATGAAATGGTGACAACAGTTTAGCAGGCTAAATCCAGCCCACATGCTGAATTTTGCCCAATCCTGCTCTAACAGCTGCCCCATTTTTTTATATGCAGAAAAATCATTGTGGCACAGATGGAACATTGAGTTTTTATAGCATGTTAGCGGGGAGGCTCAGAAACAAAACCCCTGCTTTTAGTTACCTTGATTTAAATCAATGCATCCTGGGGTGGGAAAGTGGGAGAGAGGGGCACAGTTAGGGGCCTCAGAGGTAGTTAGGAGAGAAAAACAAGTATAATAAAACAAACTGTACTGGAGAAGGCCCTAAATAATAAGCAACCTTAATTTAAAGTATGAGGCAAAGAATCATTGTATCTGCCTTCTTGATCATCCTAAATTCGCCCCTTAGAAAAAAGCTAGAGCTTTATTGATGATATATTGCCTGTTGAGCATGTTCTTAGAGGGATATTCCATCCTTATAGACTTATAGAACTGAAGATACCAAAGAGTTAAAATATGGTAAACCAATTCTGAAAAATTGTTTGACAGTTCCACAAAACACCTTTTCTCAGTATTCCTGAATGCACTGAAACTGTGCTGCTGATCCCTTTAAGGTTCTAAATGCCTTAAGAGGACTGTACTTGATCAATTACCAAGAAATTATCTTCTAAATTTTCATCAACCTATGGAAAAATCACTTCAATTTATATGCAGATTCACAAAACCTTTTGGGAGACCACTTGATTATTAGTATATCAAGTCGTAAGTTCAATAGTAACAATTAAATTCTGCTTTGTAGAAGTAGAAGTAGAATTTAAGGAAATGACCACATAATACTTCAGGACAACGTGTCAATACTTCAAGACTCTCCCATCTGTCAGGGGGTGACCATTAGTTACCCCTGCTGTTTGTTGCAGGTGGCTCGGCTGGAGCCGGCGCTGGGCTGGTTCTAACCAGTGATGAGCTGGCTCAAGGTCTCCTTAACTGCATAAACAAGTTGTGAGATAATTAAGCCCAAGGACATGTGTGGGAATGGGATAGCCGTGGTGCTTCTTGCTAGAATGTGCCTGTGAATGTTTGTGCTTCTTGGAAAGAAAGAGTTATAAAACAGCTGAAAGGCCCTGCCTGAATGGTCAGTCCCACCTGTGGATCTAGGCCATGTGGATGCCCAGGAGTTTCCCTCACTGGAGCAGCGCCCACTACCAGCCCGCGAGAGCACAGCAGGGAGGGCTCAGGACTGGCAGTAGCTGGAGAAGGGGAGTAAGCATTGGATCCTTGCTTGCCTGAGTGCTCGCTTGCTTGTTTAATTGCCTGTTTCTCTGCACTGAGAAGCACATGTTTAGTAATGCGTGAAGGCTGTAAGGTGTAATATGCTTTGGCAATAAAACCTCTTATGTTTATGCACCTGATGTGGCTTCATTGAGTGTATCCAAGCCTCCTGATAGAGCAACACCATCACATCAGTCTCCCCTTCAAACAACTAGTTCAGTCAATGCAATCATTATTGTTGGACAAGCATCATTCTCTTGCCATGACAGGTGATGGAAACAAACTTTACAAAACAAAAACAGGTTAGCTAGTGTATTACATAAAAAAATAAAATAAAATGATTGGAACCCTGAAAGGAGGAAAACTACACATTGCAAGACAAGTCAAAAGCTCTGTTTGATCAGTGGATCAGAGTACTTTGACGGGCACGCGTGCCATTATATCAAAGCATAAAACTAAATTTCTTTCATTGTTCTTAGTCCAAATATTTTTAAGATCTCTAGTTAAATGCCACTTCAGACATTTAGTATATTTTTCATTACCCCACATTTTAAAAATACTGTTCTGAAGGCTAACTCTAGAAATACTATTTAAATTGCAACCCATTATAATTAGTTATCGAAATCGTTCTGTGGGAACTTCCACATTTTTCACTGCAATATCACATTTCATTTAGTAGCTTTTGGGCTCATCCTGGCAGTAACTCATCATTCTTCCTGACTTTAGATATGAAAAAAGTACAGTTTTCTGTGCATGCATGGACAAAGGTCAGATGGGACCATTCAATTATGTAGTCTGACCAGTGGAGCTGACAACCTCCACAAGCTCCTAGACAAGGTGGGCAATCAGGCTCCATGCTCCTGGAAGGGATGGGGCCTCGGGCTGCGTGGGCAGGGCCTCTGTCCAGCTAGCCTTTAGAGTCACCTACAGTGCCCAGCACAGTGCTACAGTGGTGATTTAAAGGGCCTAGAATGGCAGCAGGGACCCTTTGAATTGCCAGGCCCTGGGGCAGTTGCCCCTTTTGCGCCCCCCGCCCCAAGCAGTAGGCATGAGTCTGACCTCTTCTAAAACACAAACAAACAATAGAACTTCATCCAGTTATTTCTGTATTAAGCCCTGTAACTAGTGTTTGACAACAGGATCATTCAAGATGGCATCCACTCTCTAGTTTTACAGATTTCAACTCAAGAGATAAAGAATTCACCACTTCTCTTGATAGTTTGTTCCCTCACCATTATAGACTTGTGCCTTATTTCTAATTTCAATTTGTTTGGCCTTTCACTTTTAGCCATTGATTCCGGTTATACCACACTCACTTAGATTACAGTGCCGTTAGTACCTAATATTTTTTCTCCCGATAAAGGAAATCCTAGATGTGCCACACAGATTAATGCCTGCCTCCAGGCGTCTCACAGCAAGCCATTATTTCTAGCCTTCATAATTTCCATTCTCTTCTCGACACCCTCTCCACTTTTTCAACATCCTTTTAAAAATATGGACATCAGAACTGTATGTATTATTCCCGTATCAATCTCACAAATGCTATAAATAAAAGCAAAATCACCTTACTGCTTCCCCATATTCTCAATTATACATCATATAAATATTGTAGGTATTTACAGCATTGTCTGTTTATATATTTGTGACTTGTTAGTAGGTCTATACAGAGATGAGACTGAATCAAATGTAGAGGAACTCCCCTCCTACCTCAAATTTTAATGCTAAGGTTTCTAGTTCAAGGAGAAAAGATTTATATTTATTAATACTTCAGTTTCAGAAGCGTCAAATCTTTCCCTAAAGATTAAACTCCCTTAAACCCCTTTTTTCCTTTCAACAGTCAGCTTCTTTTCAGAAGGAAAACAACCTCTTTATGGAGACCTCCAAATCTAAGGACAGAGTTTGAGTATTTAAAAGTAGAACATTGTGTTTAGCATTACAGAACATTTTATAATAAATGCAATTTTACAATGGAACCCTGTAAAGTAAGAGGACTGTAATCAAAACAGTCTTGAAATAATATAAGAGACCAAAAAAAGGTACAAGTGTTTCAAACCCAGTTCCAATTTGTTTTGTGAAATTCCTCTACATCCTTTTCAGTCTCTTTAGCAATAACAGTCTGTGTTAAACAACGAAAACTAAGCAGTGAACGTAGGGTTGCCAGGTGTCCGGTTTTCTACCGGACAGTCCAGTATTTGCACCGTCTGTCCAGCAGAAAAATTCAGAAAATACCGGACATGTGCAATATCCGGTATTTTCTGAATTCCTGGCTGGGTGCCAGACGGAAGCCTGGTGGGGGCGGAGGAGCGACTGGGGGAGCGATTGGTGCTAGGAGCCCTGTAGTCGCACGCAAAAGCCGGGCGGGTCACGGGCAGTGGCTAGGACTCCTAGCCACTCCCCCTGCCCAGCTTCTGCGCACAACCAGAGGCTCCAAGCGCCAATCACGGCCCCACCTCCCAGCTGGTGGCTCCCAGCCCCGCCCCTGCCTGGCTTCTGCTTGTAACTAAAGAGAGTTCCTGCTGGGGGTGTGGCCCAAAAGACTCAGGCTGTGGCCAGTGGCTGCACCCCCCCCCACCAGCTCTGCTTCCCACCCCCCTTCCTCCCGTCCAGCCCCGTGGCCCCTGAGCCCCCCCAGCTCTACTTCCCGCCCCCCTTCCTCTTGGCCAGCCCTGCGGCCCCCGATCCCCCCCTCGCCAGCTCTGCTTCCCGGCCCCCCCCCCCCTCGGCCAGCTCCCCCCCCCCCCCCCACCTCCCTTCCTCCCATCCCCCCCTTCCTCCCGTCTAATCCCGTGGCTCCTGGACTCCCCCCCCCCCCGCCAGCCCTGCCCCCTGCCCTGCCCCCCTCCCAGCCAGCCTTTCTCCTCTCCCATTTCCCCCCACCCACCCATGATCAAGTGTGTCCGTTTTTCTGGCAGGGTCTACCTGGCAACCCTACACAGTGACACATTAACTGGTGAAAGCAGTGAAGAGCCAGTGCACTTGGTTAGTTATAAGAAGACTATATGTCCATTAAAAATGTCTCCTTGGAATAACTGATGGTTTTCTACATGCAAGAGGAATATTTCCAATATTTTCTCTCATACCATGAGCTGGCAAGAATTGCTAGGAGATCCTAGAAACTACAGAGAAAAATGCTACACAAAAGTCTGCAGATTTATGGCTTCAGAGAACTAGTT
The DNA here is from genome assembly GCF_052426305.1 of Pelodiscus sinensis. Taxonomy (NCBI): domain Eukaryota; kingdom Metazoa; phylum Chordata; order Testudines; family Trionychidae; genus Pelodiscus; species Pelodiscus sinensis. The sequence goes on from NC_143052.1 coordinate 242,945,502, forward strand.
ACAAAGTTGATCAGTCAAACTGGGGCATTTACAGAAGGCCTTTCACTCAGTAATCACTTCTGTACTGACCTCTGGTTATCCCTCTTGAAGAGAAAAAAAAATTGTTCTTACCATAAAGAGACTGGTTCTGCGACATGATGGCTGCCCAGAGGGAGCCACACTCTTGGAGAACGACCATCTCTGCATGTCTGGCCCACCATCTCAGAATCTTCTAGAAAGTGCTGCCACTTCCCCCAACCCTTTGCATTGTGCAGGGTCCCAGGAACGTCGGAGCAGGAGTGGCTCAGTCACCACTTAGTTTCTTCCACTAACTAAAGAAATCCTTATCTTGAGGGTCAAAAGAAGTGGGTAAACTGCCCATGTGGATACTCACAGACGGAAGATTCAAACAACCAGGAAAGGATTGAGTCTGGCAGTTAAGAATTGACCACAAGCTTGTACACCCAAGCTGGACATTATACAAAAAACACCCGAACAGGCAGAGAAAGGGGAGGAGGGGCTCAGGAACTGTTGAGGATACAGCAGTTGAACATGCTGCACCTTTGCTGAAAAGGAACATGGAGGTTCCAACCGACACAGATTTCTAGGAACTCCGAGAGACTGCTTATCCCACACTAGGGATGTTAAGTAGCTGTTAACCTGCCTGGCTCTTACTACAGTTAGAAGGCAGAGTTGCAGCAGGGGACCCGGCACGAGCCAGGACTGAGAAGTCCAGGCTCGTGCCAACTCTAGGACTACTGCAGCTCTGCTTTTTAAATATAGTAAGAGCTGCCTGGCTTTTACTACATTTAAAAAGCAGAGCCGCAGCCTTCTGGGACTGCTCAGTCCCAGCTCGCACCTGTTCCCGCTCTGCACCTCTGCTTCCCTTCCCCGGCAGAGACGGTGCTCCCCATCTTGCTGCCAGATCCTGCTCCCCCAACCCTTCCTGCCTCGGATACAGAGGAAGCAAGGGGGAGGGAGGAGGGAAAATGCGTAGTTGAATAGTGACTCAACTATTCGATAAGCCTAGGCTAGTCACTTGCATCCTCAACTAGTCACTTGCATCCCGAATCCCAACAGCATTAGATCCATATGAGCAATTTTCAAATGAGAAGGGTTAATTTATTTTGCTTTCCATGTACTGGAAAAAACACAGCTGTTTTACACTTACAGCAAGATCAGAGTTTGGTGTTGTGCATGAAATTAGATTGTTTCTCATAAAATGGAAAGGAAGGGGTCTGCTAGGAGGGAGTTATACTGCAGATTGACGACAGGGGCAGCAAGGCCCGAGAGATGAGGACCAGGACAGCTATAACCCCACTGGGCCAGCAGAGGGCAGGGGTGGAGAAAGGGACAGTTAAGTTTTATATATTTCAGAGAGTTTGTCCATTTGTATGCCTCTGTGTGTATCTCTCGGTCCCCTAGCCAGGGGACTGCAATCTCCCCAGCTATATGAATCAGGTATGTTAATAGTTTAGTCAGTCACATCACCCTTTCTGGGTGATGCATACCAGTTACTATTAACTAGAGGCCTGACAGAACCCATCAAACCATAGGCCGGGGAGGGGGTGCTGTGAACAGGCTAGGGCCTGGAGTGGGTCCGACCTGGCCAGAGCAGCCCAATGCACTGTGCATGGGAAGCACTCCAGCCCAGCCAGAACAGCCCCCACCCATTGCAAGGGGCCTCTCCAGCTCACACCCATTTAAATGTTTAACCAGTTGAACATAATGTTTATTAATGGATTAACTCATTAAATGGGATTTTATTTCCCTAGTATGGAGTAGGGATATAAACGACTACTCGAGCAGTTGACTACCCAATAAGCTTAGGCTTATCAGGTAGTCGAGTCACTACTCAACTATTGCTTTCCTCTCTACTTGCAGCAAGTGCGGGGGTGAGGGAGAAGCGGGAACTGGTGCAGCTTGGAGGGGGAGCAGGGGAGGCAGAGCTGCAGCAGTCCCAGAGCTGGCATGAGCCAGGACTGCTCAGTCCCAACTTGTGTCAGCTCCAGGAGCCACCCGCACTGCAGCTCTACCTTTTAAATGTTTTAAGAGCCTAGCGGCTCATACTACATTTAAAAAGCAAAGCCACAGTGGTACGGGACCTAGCATGAGCCATAACGGCTGAACCCTGCTCGTGCCAGGTCCCAGACCTACTTCCAGCCTGCGTACCTGGATCCTACTACATTTAAACTGCAGAGCCGCTGCTTATCAACTAATCATGTACTTGATATAAATTGTATCAAGTACACAAGTAGTCAATTACCCACCCCTAGGTGCTGCACTGAGATATGGCTTGGGCTGTCCTCTCTCCCTGGAACAGCCTGCATAATGAACCCCTCATCCCCATCCCCATCCCCATCCCAAAACAATGCTTTAAATGAAGACAAAAAACGTATTTCAGTTAAAGACCTGAGCCACGCTGAGTAAATCTTCTAGTGGATCATAGTCTGGACTAGGTGACACAGTAGTCCACATTTACAGGCAGGTAGCTGAGAATAGTTTTTTGTTTTTTCAGGTCCAAATTTTTCAAATCAACAGGACACACTGCATCTCTGAAGCAGTTAGTAGATGTTGCAATGCTGTAACTACTTGTTATAAGAAATAATGTAAACCTTTTCAACTGGGGATGTTAGTATAGTTATTTAAATGATTAACCAATAAGCCTAGACTTATCAGTTAATCATAATGACTACACGCACAGCTCTCCTTTGTTGCCTCTGAATCAGAAGCAGCACAGGGGAGAGCGGAGGCAGGAGCTGGCTTTTAAGCTGGCTCCCCATGAGTACTATATCCAGTGGAGCCGCCTGCTCTCCCCACCTCTGCAAGGGAACAGTGCAGAGGATGAGGGGCGCAGGTGGGAGCTGATATGCGCTTTTAAGCCAGCTCTGTGCATGTGCTGGCTCCATGGAGCTGTCTGCCTCGCTCTTGCTGCTTCCCACAGCACCAGATTCTCTGTATTAAAAAAGTCCTTGGTACTCACACTCCCCACACATACTGACCCAGGTTCAGGAAAGGATCTAAAATGACAGCATGATGGATAGAGGCAGCAGCACAGAGAGAGGGCAGGCAGGATGCCGGCATAGCCATTATCGGCAGGTAATGGAGAGGGGCTGCTGTCACAGAGAAGCCTTTGTCTGCAGCAGGTCTGGGTTCACCGTAGTCAGAAGCTGCTCTTTTGGATGGTGGAGCAGCCTCTGTCCACAGGGAGCTTGGGCCACCTGCAAATAGAGGTTGCTGCCACCCCACGCTGCTGCCTCTCTATCAGAGAGGCAGCAGCATGAGGCAGCAGGTGAGAGCTGGTCTGCTCAGGAATAATATCAGTCTGCCCAGTTTTAATATCAGCTCCCCTTGTGGGCTGGCTTCCACCTGCCACTGATACAGAGGAAGCAGCATGGGATAGCAGGAGGCCAGCGGTGGACTGGCTGCTGGCCCCACCTCCTGAGACTATCAAATGTAACTGCTAAGTTTTGGTGCGGTTACACGATTATTCAGTTACACAATCTCTAACATCCCTATTGTCAATCTCTAAAAGTGATGCAGCAAATACTAGATGTCCTAGGGACTGCATTAGACATGTCACAGGGTCTGTCTGAAAGGAGTTTAGCAGCCACTGGTAGTACAGCTATTGTCAATAATCCTACCTTAAACAAAACTTTAATCAAGCCAACTGACTATATCTCTAGACAGCCTTCCAATTTAAACAGTAAGAGAAACTTGCTTTATATGAGCTTAAAGCCCCCTAGATGATCAAGTATGTTTTAAATTCTTAAGAGCCACATCTAGCACTCTGTACTATAGCTGAGGAAATCCCTTCTAACAGTCAGCATATTCAGTTTTGCAAGGCCCAGAAATTCACTTGTGTGGACCAGAATAGACTCAAATTTCGAAGCCTTCATTTTACAGGTATCAAAGTTTATGGCAGATATCATTGTTGATCATCTAACCCAAGATATCTCCTTTTTCCATTTCTGGTAGAGCCAGCGTTTCACTAGCTCTCCGCCCCCCTCCCCCCCAGCCCCAGACACACACATTTTGCAAGCAGCAGTTAAGTAGTTTTAACATCTCTCAAATGACTACAAATTGAACCATCAAAGAACACGGTGGTGCTTTTGAAACCTCTCCAAAAAAGCTATTTTGTTTTTGCTGCTATCTTCTCATTATTGGCTGGTGCCATTTATTCCAAAGCAAATTGTGCTAAATCCTTTTGTTTCAGAAGTTATAATGCAGGGGCTTGCATTAAACTTAGAACAATTTTGTTAGGTTGTCCAAACTATTGCCAGGACTCTGACACACTGTGTTATTCAACAAAGCTAAATAAATAATTTGCTTGGGTGAATTAAAAAAAAATTGAGCCAACCTAGTTATACAAACACTGCCAACTTAGTTAAATGTTGAACTGACAAATAAATAACTGATTATATATAACTGGTTATATTTGTTTGCTATTATCCCCCACTGACTTGTAACTATTTTTATCTGTTTTTCTGTAGTAGATGAAAAGAAGAGATAATAGCAGCTTTGGAAACAATCTCCATAATTAAAGCCATCACCACCACCAGTACAAGAACAAATGTAAAGTAAAATGAGTATAGCTATGAGCAAAAGATTATTTTATTAAATTCCAGAAGAAAGCACAAAACTTTCAGAAGTGATTATTAATGTTAAGTGCCCAACACTCTGAAATTCAAATGCTCCCCTTAAAAAAATGTGTACTCAACACTTTCTGGGGGAAAATGTAGTAAAATGAGGGCCTGAGAAAGCCCAAGTAGCACAGGCCTGCTTTGATGCCTGAGGACTAGCTAACAAAGGACAAAACTTAGCTAATATAAAGCTAAGCTGTGAGCAAGAAGCAGGCCTCTGTTCACAGAAGTTGGCACAAACAGGGATGAGAATGCAAAACACCAACTGGTAATAGGCCTAGGTGTAGAACAGTAATTGGTATTAGTCATAAGTTGAAAGCAGATTCCAAAAGGATGGTACCACCAGCTCACTAAAAAAGTCCTTGGTACTCACACTCCCCACATACTGACCCAGGTTCTGGAAAGGATCTAAAATGACAGCATGATGGACAGAGAGGTTCTAATTGAACCATGAAGTGCAGAGTGGTGGGCGATATCTAAGTAGAGTCAGAGGGTGGCAACCTGACAGGTCAGGAATGATGGGTAACTTGTTTGTACCTGTATATAAAGTGGCATTTTGGAGGGGCAGTCTTTGTCCAGCATAGGGAGCAGTGGGACATCCACTGACTGAGCTGAGTCCATTCTTATGGGTACATAAGCGTAGTGGTTTGGTAGAGTCTACTGACAATTATTACTGTACTTCACTTAATAAACCTGGCTGGGCACTTTCGATCCTTATCTGATTTGTGGTTTTTGTAGGCTCTCTTGGAATCTGATGTCTTGACTAATTGCACAAGTCAACACAGCACTCATGATCGAGCACACATGCACACAGCTTTCTGGTTGTCATCGCTGATGAGCAGAAGACTTGTTGGGACACCACCCCAGTAAATCCTGACCTACTACAAAAATCAGACCCTTGAACATATCCCCTAACATAAGCACCCAAAAATTACAACACTCAAATTACTAGTTGCTTTAGAATATTTTGTCTCCGCCAAAATATCTTCTAAATAGGAAATGGCTTACAAATCCTACCAGGACTGCCTTTTATCCCCACAAATTAACTGTTTAGAAAAGGTGAAGGTGGTTAGAAGATGCTTCATTTTGATCAAAATTAAGATTCAAGAGGAGCTTTATAGTTGCTTTCTGCTGAGTTTAACAGGTACCTTTGTTTTTTGGATTTTAGTAACTACTGTCATTGATTACAAAGCTGATAAAAATTATTGCCACCAAAAATAGCCAGTCAATCTATTATCAATTATACTAGGTTATTTTGCTAAATTTCTTCCAATATCTTAAGTTAACAGCCAAATATAACCAACAAATCCACACATCAAATTGTATTACATGATATCTATAACAAAATAATGATTGAACAGAACTCAGCTCAGTCAGCAACCCCCAGGTTGCTCCTGTACCCTACTTTCCATTCAAATTCTGCACTCCCATCCCAACCTCACTCACTGACAGCCCTGTTCTGCGCACTGGATCCCTCATTTTTGGCCCCACCTCAGAGCATAGAGGGCTTCAAAAAAATCCACTAATCCTGGAACCCCAGAAGAGTTAACCTGGCCTGAGGCTTTGAACCTCAGTCCTACCTATCCTTCCTCCTCCCCTCCATGGGACTGAAGTGCCAAGGGAGTGAGATGTCTCCGTTGGGGCCACATCAGTGAGGCTTGCGGGAGTTTGGAAAAAAAACAACCTCTCCAATCTCACTTGTGTTGTCCCCGATTGATTTTTCGGTGAGTGGCCCCTGATCCAAAATAGGTTCCCCGCCTCTCCCACAAATAAAGACAAAGCTGAAATGTTTTGTGTGGACATAATACTTTATTTAAAAATGAAGCCTGGCCAACAAGCCCCCAATTGGGGCCAAGGCCACATCTGGCTGCAGCATCATAACACTTCTGCACTGCCTCCTAATCCTAACTCTGAGCCTATCATATACCTGAACTCCCTGCTCTGAGCCCCTCACATCTGTAGTCTTGTGCCACAACACTCCTGCACCATCCACATACCCCAAACCTGTGCTCTGAGCACATCATACACCCAATCCCCCAGCCCTGAGCCCCTCATATCTCCAACCCAAATTCCTGCACCCTCACATCCACAAACCTGCAGCTTGCTCCAGCATCCCAACCCTCTGCCTGACCCCAGCACTCTCCAACTTGAAACCCCCTCCCTGAGCCAGCATCCCATTCTCCGCCTCCTCCTGCACCCAAATTCCCTCCCAGAGCTTGCACCTCTCACCCCTTCCCACACCTGAATCCCTCATTCCCACCCCAGAGCCTTCACCTCCGGTCTCAACACAGTGAGAGTGAATAAGGGCTGGCGATAGCAAGTAATGGAGAGGACGGGGCCTCAAAAGGGGTGGGGTCTAGGGGAAGGGATGGGGTAGATCTTGGCTTGCTCTGACATTTAAAAAGTTATCTTGGGTGTAAAAAGGTTGGAGACGACTACCTTACAGCATGATCTGAAGATGCTGAAGAACAATTGGGGATCAAGTTCTAAAGGTCAAAAGATCTTGGAAAGTTATAATCCAGGCACAAAAATTATATTACACTTAAATGAACTTTTACTGTGTGGTTTTCTCTAAAACAGTATTTTTATAGGTTGTCTGAAACAGTAGTACCTTACCAGATTCCATGCTTTTGTAGCAAAGTTTTTAAGAAAAAAAATGTATAATACTGTCTCTCAGGTACGGTATAAGTGTATAATCAAACGCTTGTGATATTTTTATTTTACCCTTTAAATAGCTATAAAATAATTTTACAATAATTTAAGTGTGTCATCCAACAAACCAAATCTTTATCCCATTGGAAAAACAACTTAGTGCCAAGATACTAGTTTCACGGTGGCAAATTTTGCCTGTACTGATAGAAGTATGTAGTCTATGAATTTATGGTTTTGCCTATTAAATATCATAGCTACGAATTGCTGCCTATTAATTATTTCTTTAGGCCTATTAGCAGAGGTAAAGGCTTTAATTCATGACAAGAACAACCTGAAAGAATCAATTGCTGCACAGTATATGTATTCAGTTCAATAATACAGAAACAAAACAGCTTTCTTTCTCAAAGATTCAAGTCAAACTGTGCCAACTATGGTGGAGGGTTAAATGAATCTTACGTACTAAGCCAGGGTACACTGCACTACCCCATGTCTCCACAAGCTGCCCGTTATTTCAAAACAACAGGTGCGCTATTTTGCCATCCTGATAAATCACATTGCACAACAGATAAGAAATGGCTGGAAACAGCACGCTATTTTGAAATTTGGCACTGTATAGATGTGCCAAATTTCAAAATAAGATACACAATGGCTGCGTCTACACTGGCCCCTTTTCCGAAAGGGGTATGCTAATTTTAAACTTCGTAATAGGGAAATCCGCGGGCGATTTAAATATCCCCCGCGGGATTTAAATAAAGATGTCCGCCGCTTTTTTCCGGCTTGTAGAAAAGCCGGAAAAGAGCATCTAGACTGGCCCGATCCTCCGGAATAAAGCCCTATTCCGGAGGATCTCTTATTCCTACTTCAAATAAGAATAAGAGATCCTCCGGAATAGGGCTTTATTCCGGAGGATCGGGCCAGTCTAGACGCTCTTTTCCGGCTTTTCTACAAGCCGGAAAAAAGCGGCGGACATCTTTATTTAAATCCCGCGGGGGATATTTAAATATCCCCCGCGGATTTCCCTATTACGAAGTTTAAAATTAGCATGCCCCTTTCGGAAAAGGGGCCAGTGTAGACGCAGCCAATTTGCGTAGCACAAATTGCGTATCTTATTTCGAGTTTAGGGTGCTGTGTAGATGCACCCAAAGAGAGGAAATATTCTGTATATGATCTATTGATACTATTTGTTAAATAGTGAGAATACAAAGTTTGCCTTTCTATTTCTATGAGCATGAACAAACTGTTGTCAAAAAGATTATGCTGTTTCTTTGTTCCCGAAACCCTGAAATAAACAGAAGCTGAAACCTGAGCTTGTAAACTATGCTGGTAAACCACAGAAGAGACTGGACATTAACAATGCACCAACTGTTACACATAAGACTTATTAATTAGAGCAAACCATAGTTTCTACAAATACTGTTTAAAGCAAATGTAAGACATTTCTAATAGTGAGAAAAAAACACTAGCTTTGCTTTTGGAAAAATAAAGCATAAACTAATCATTGCCTGAGGGTTTCTGGGAGGTGGATTTTTTATCAATTAAATCACATCAGAAACATTACTACAGAATGTCAAGTTAAAAAATGAATCAGGTTTTTTTAAATGTCACTTTCATTTCTAGTTGTGTTGAAAGCAATATTATGTAAGTATCTGCAACAGGAATTATTCAGCATTATTCCAGAAGAAAAAGGCTTTAATAAAAGTAGTTAATCTTTCATGAAAGAAAAGTAAGCTATAACATAAGCTGTTAAGTCATCACACAATACAGTAGGAAACAGCCTCATGTCACATGTCCTTATTAAATCTTCATTATAGCTGCAGTCACCAAAGCTTTGTGTACTGGAAGAAAAACACCGCAGTAAACAACACATACACTGTGCTACTTAAGGCCATTTCTTAATTTTAAATGCATTTAAGGACCAAGTAATGCTACCATAGTGTAGTCTATACATTTCTGATGTTCTCATAACCACCGTATCTATATGCCATGCAAGAGACTAAATTTAAAAAAAGATAGTCAAATAAGGTATCCTTGTTTCTATCACTGTTTGAATTATTATCACCTCCATTACATACTGAAAGTTTTCTCCCGAGCCTTTTTCCCTTTCTCCTGTGAGAACAGCTTATAATATTTCCACAGATTGCTTCAGTCTACCTTCTGTAGCCTTCAGGATGAATGTTGAAAATGTCTTCTTGCACACAGAGCAGTACCCAGACATGTACCCATCTAAAATTACAAGGCAGCACCTCAAATGGCGGTTATTAATGCATTCTGCTGCATCACCAAAGGGACATATCTTGAATCCCAGATATCTGCCTTCAGCCGATTGAGGCTTATGTTAGAGGAGGTGGAAAAGGGAGGAGGAGAAGCACAATCTCTATCAACATACTGGCCTCAATATACTGCCACTCATGGGATGTACCATGTGCTGCTTAAGAAGTTGGAACCTAACTAGCAGTGCCCAGTGGAGTGCTCCCATGCCTCCTCTTCTCCTGTCCCCTCACCACTCCTAAAATTACAGGAGTGAGGCAATGACAAGGGGTGTGGCACTTTGGCTATCTCAGTTCCTGCTCACTGCCAGCAGAAACAAATTAGGAACTGCTCTATACCTCTGGTCCAGAAACTTCTTTCAGATGGTGCTCAATTATTCTATTAGGTTACAGTTATAGTTATGTTGTACTGGAAGGGAAAGTGCCCGCCAGATCGATGGGCAGCTATTTTATCGACCTTCAATTCCAGTACTCCCCTCTTGCCCCTCAGAATGAGAAGTGTAGGTGGAACTGGCAGGAAAGCATCAACAATTGACTTACCACAGTGAAGACGTCATGGTATATAGCTCTGAGTATGCCAACTTCAGCTATATGAGTTGCCTAACTTAGATTGACAGTCCATGGTAATGTAGACAAGGCCTAAGCAATGTTCCATCCAATCTTTTCCATCCATGTATGGATTTTTTTCCATTCACGTGCAGAATAATTTTAAGTGCACCAAGGCATGTGCAAATGTGCACCACCAGTAGAAAAAAAATACCTAGTAGTGGGCACTCTGCTAATTAGCTGGGAGGCACTGCAATCTCTCCTGAGAGGCTGCACAAGTGCTCAGCTTACATAAAACAGTGGGCCTAAGTTTGTTACTTAATGTAAGGTTTTTATACTGCATAATGTAACCTTCTCCAGTGTCAGTTCCATTCTTGAAGAAACCATTATGGCAGCTCCCAAGACCAAGAAATTGGGGTTTAAATGCTGCATTCCATAAAAGCAGCCTCTGTCCACAATGAGACCAAGCTCACCACGGTCCAAGGCTTCTCCCTGGGATGCCAGAGCAGCCTCTGTCCGTAGTGACCTAGGACCATCCATGAACAGGGGCTGCTACCATAGAACAGCCTCTGCCTGCAGCAAGCCTGGGCTGCAGCAGATTCTCCCCTCCCCGCATAGAGACAGCAGTGTGATGGGGGAGGAGAAGGGCAGGCGGCATCGCGGAGCTGGTGCTGGGAGGGGGGAGGGGAAACCAGCTTTTAAGCACTGGCAACTGTTTCCCTCCCCTTCTCCCCCCACTGCCTCTGTAGGAAGCAGCAAGAGAGGAGGCAGAGCTGGCATGCGTGGGGAGCCTGCTTGAAAGCCAGCTCTTTGTGAACATCAGCTCCTGCCTGCCCCCTTAGCCTCCCAATTGCACAGCATGGTGGTGATACAAAGGCAGCAAAGGGGAGGAAGTGCATGTAGTCATCAAGATTAACAGATAAGCTCAGGCTTATTGGTTAATCGTGTAGTCCACATGTTGACATCCCTAGATGCACAACACTTATTTTCAAAGTTGGACCTCCTCCAAGACAAGAGGCTCAACATGAATGAGGATACTTTGAAGAAAATTATGCAAGCATACACAAACCAGGATTTCTGGAAAAAACAAGCAGCTGAGAGACAAAATAAATTGGTATAGATGAAACTTGTTTTTATTAAACTTTAGCAAAATACATATATTATGGAAAAATTGTCGTCTGTCCCCGTCCCCCCCACACCTTTTCTATTTTTTAACCCAATCTCAACCTGGTATTAATGTTTGAAAAATAAACACCCAAAGAATATTGGATTTTTTTTTAACAAATAAAAGCCAAAAATTAAGAACGCTACCTTCTCATGAAATAAACATCTTCTATATGTCTTTCCTCCATTGCCCCTAATTCTAGAGAGTTTCAGGGAAAGTAAAATAGGACAACGTCAAAGTAATTTTAATTGCACTTGTTTGCCCCAGACACCAAATGGTTCACAGATTTGCTTTACCTCGCAGTATGGATCAAAGAGAGGCTTCCTATCATTCCAGGTTTGCTGACACAACAGGACCATCAAATCTATCAACCAGAACCAGACTCTTCACTTCACTGCATGTTTTTTTAAGAACCTGGAACTTTTTCATTATTCAGTGTTGAAGTTGTTAGTGAACTCTACAAAATGTTTATTTCAAAACAGAAAATGTTTACTATATGGTCAATGAATCTCTCTGCTACAAAAAAATCTCAATTCTAGATATACCCAAGAACTTACTCTCAACTCAGCATTATACCTATCACTCTCTTAGATGAAGGTCCATATTTCAGCAGTATCAACATGCCATTTTCTCACAGATAATAAAGGAGTATTTGCCTATCAGACAGTTAAGAGATTGTGTTTTATTTTAAAGGCATTTAACATTTATGGTTATTTGCTCCCCTTATTAAAAATCTAACACCCTCTAGGGATCTTAATCTAGTTTTCACACATTTAACACGATATCCCAGCGGTTCCCAACCACCAGTCCATGGAGCAGTGGCAAGCCGCGAACCACCACCTGCCAGGCTGCAGCACTTTGCTAGGCAAAGCCCCCCAGCTGCTAATGAGCCCCATTCCCTATCCGCCACTAAAAATTCTCCCCCTACTCACCCACAGTGAGTGGCGCTGCAGGCTGCCTTGTGCGCTGCGGCTGGAGCCGGGCCATGGTGGACAGCCTCAGCATGGCCCTGGTTCCAGCTCTGGAGGCAGTCTCGTGGCCCAGCTGGTGGGGCTGCATGGCGGGAGACTGCCCCAAGTCCTTTCCATTGTGGATGGCATGTTTGGGACCAGGGAGCCTAGGTTTCATGGCCATAAGCGTTCTGGCCTTGATTGGTATTACTGAAAATCAGGTTAGAGGCCCCGGCTTCCCCCTTGGATCTGGCTGCTTCCCAATGTCCTAGGGCGTCACAGCTGGCAGTGCTGGTCACAGTTGTGCAGGGGGAGCCAGGCTCCCTGATGCAAACCCGCGGGTGTCGGGGGGCTGGTACCCTGTGCCTCTAGGCCCTGACTGTTAACAGCCTGGGGAACGAACTCTGGAGACACCAGAAACATGCGCCCGTCCCTGTCAGTTGTGCCACAGACACCAACGATCCCATGCGTGTGTCGGGGGCTGGACTGTCACCAGGCCTGGCAGGGCAGAGGTGGGGTCTCATCCCAGACACGGAACAGTGCTTTTCTGCGCGGTGGGAGGGCTGCACAGAGCTTGGCACAGCAGCCTTAAAGCAGCTGTGACCCAGGCAGCAGTGCTCAACTGGCATCTGGGAGGCAGCACAGGGTGAGGTGAGGAAGGGCGGGGCAGGCACTGTGGACTCTGAGGTGGAGGATGACACTGCGGGGAGAGGGTTCAGGGGACTCTGGGGTCAGTGGCTGGCGCTGCGTGGTAGTGGAGGGATGCAGGGCTCTAAGGGTTAGGGCGGGCACTGGGGGGCACTGTGGAGGCCAGGGCTTTTGGTGGACCAGTAATATGTATTTGTTTAATTATTATTTGCATAAGGAATATGCAAATATGCAAATAAAATGTTCCCAGTCTCTGGTATCAGAAAGGTTGGGAATCACTGCAATATCCATTTGAGCCTATGGGAAAATATTTATTATTTCAACTGGTGTTAAAAATGCATTTCTCATTGTAATTATTTATGCAAGATGAATAAGTTACAAAAACATATGTTAATTTCCCCATTTACAGTTATTCAGAGGGACAAATTAATTCTGCTTCCTCAAATCAAATTTTCCCCTAAAGTAATTATAGATTTTCACAATCAATGTATAAGTTTTCCTGTGTTTTCCCCTAAGCCACATGCCCACTGAGAGGATGGAAGATGCACTGCATACTTCACATGGTAAGAAACTGTTGGCTTATTATTTAGACAGAACTAAAGAATTCAAACATTCACCAAGATGTGTCTTTTAAGCTGACTTTGTTCTCAAATACTATCCAGATAGATCAAATTTTGTATCCAAGCAACACACTTTAGGCTAGCACTCCTTTTCCCCAATGGGTAAGGTCCCACTCTGCTAGAACCATGTCAGCTTCAACAGCAGCATGCCTCCTTTACAGAAGTCAGTCAGGCTACTACTAGGCCTTTCACTCACACATGCACAAAGCATTATTCTTTGGACCTCTTGTCCACCTCTTTCCTTCTCTCTTATGGATTTACTGCTTGACAATCTATACCATGAGGGAGAATATGCAGAGGACTCTCCAAGAATTTTTAAGCTGGCTCCCCTCAAACACTGGTTCTCACCTGCCTCCACTCCCCACCATATGCAAAAGTGTAACCGCTAACATTTCAAGTGATTACACATTTACGCAAATATCCAAAAATTAACATTCCTACCTCCCACTCCTGCACCCTACCTCCTACCCAGACTTTCCACCCCCAGCCACTCCTACACCTCCCCTCTGCTTCAACACCTTACCTCCTGCCCAGAACCCCACCCCAATCTCCAGCCCACTCCTATACCTTCTCCCACTCCTGCACCCCACCCCTCCCCTCCCACCCAGACTCCTCACCCCCATTCTGCTCCTGTGCCCCATCTGCCAACCAACACCATCCCGCTCTTACACTTTACTACTAGAGTTTCTTAAACTGTGTTCTGCAGCACAGAGAAAAACAGACAGGGAGTTCAACATGGCCACCCTTAAAAGGGCAAGCCAACTTTTTTTTTTTGCTCAATAACTCCCCCCTCCCCCCGACCTCTTTTTTTCTGCTCAACAACTTTTCCCTGCCCCCCTCTTTTTTTTGCTCAACAAAAAATCCTTGGTGGTCCTCCTAAAAAATAATTATTGTTTGGTATAAAGTTTAAGAAACACTGCTCTACCACCCTCCTAGATCCACCAACCCCCAACCCACTCCTGCACACTCCCTCCCACCCAGACTCCACACTCCAAGTCCACTTCCTGGTAGCCCTCTCCCACACACTGAACCCCCCATTTTGGCCCCACCATCAAGCCTAGTGGGGCTCACAAAATGTACTAGCCGAAACCCCCTCCCTAGGCTCTGGTCTAAAAGGGGAATGTTAGGAGTGTCTTTTTGCTTCTCAGTAGGGAGGCACGTTAATAAGGTGGGTTTGGGGTTTTTTTGCTTTTCACTTTTGTGTGGTCCCCAATTGATTTTTCGTTGGATCAGCAGCCCCCGGCCCAAAAAGGTTCCCCATACCTGCAATACATCATAATAAGGTTTCAAAGTCAGTCCTCCAATTAGATGAATGGAAACATTTTGCACCGCACTGCTCGTTACTATTATCTCATTTGGCAGGCTGCAGCCTCCAAGCAATACAATAGTAGATCTATTTACATTCTAAAGGTCATCTTAACAATTAGAAGGGATATTTTTTTAAATAAAAGCTTTGGATTCTGACAATATAGCAAAATAGAAGAAGAGAGCATGAGTCCGACAGGTTTCTTAGTTTCTCTATAATACAAGTTTTGATTAGTGGAAGAATAAGATTTTATGGAAATGGCAAAAACACCTGTCGTTAATAAAATGGTACACTGATGTGTGCAGGAATATTGCTGCTTTTAGATGAAAGTAACATTCACCCCCAAAAAAATTTGGAATTAACTAATGGAGTTATGATACCTAGAACCTTTCAATCCTGGGTTATCTGGCCCAAATTAAGTACAAGATAAAATCCAATTCACTTCCTCTTTCTCGGAGAAAAAAAAATCCCTACATATCCCACTTCTCAAAACTACAACTTAGTGTGACCAAACCTGTATTTCAGGTTATACTTATGCTAAGCTTTTAGTGCTACCACTTCCTCATTTTCTGAGGGATTTTAGGCCAGGCTTTGTGAATGTGTGAGTAGAAGGGTTAGTAGTAGCCTGACTGATTTCTTTGACTAAGGCATGCTGCTGCTGAAGCTGACATGGCCCTAGCAGAGTGGGACTTTATCAGTTGGGTACTTGAATCCCAGAAGCCCCCACTGTTGATATCCCCGCTCCAAATTGATTCCCAATGGATGAGTAGCTGTCTGGCGTTGCAAGCTTCCACAAGGCATTTGTTACGTGTTTCTCCACTGTCTCATTCTGGTATTCTTGCACTACAGGACAGGGGTAAGTAATTCACAAATTTGCATGAAAATGGCCTTATGCATATGGAAGTTTTGCAGCCACTGCTGGTTGTCCCATACCTACATAACAATGCAGTCCCACCAGTCTCTGCTTGTCTGATGGCACCAGAACCAGTACCAGCATTCCAATGTGGCTAGAGGATCGAATGCCAGTGGCGTTTTCCAGCACTTAACTCAAATGCTTCACAGAAGAGCATGTTCATGTCCTCCTGAGATTCTTCCTCCTTTCAGTGGACCCCGGATATGCTCTGGACATACTCCAGCATTAGACACATCAAGGTTATCATCATCACATTTTGATGCACAACGAGATCCATGATAGATTCCATGGTCATGCTGCTATGGTATCGACACGGATAACCAACAAGAGAAAAAAGGGCGCAAAAAAGCTCTTTGCTCTGAAGCAGGGTGGGAGGTGCGGAGGAGAAATGAGAGCATCATGGGCTGCTAATGACATGTACCCAGAACCACCCTGTGATGCAGTGTACCTAACCTGCACTGAACAGTAGGGAGTTGCCCTGGCCTAGCAGGCTGAAAGGGCCCCGCCCCCACGGCCCTACTGGGCATGCTTGCAAGGGAGACTAGCTATAAAAGCCCAGGGAGCCACTTAGTCTGGGCTGACCGCCAGAGGGGAAGGAGCTCAGGCCCGAGCTCCTGAGCAGCCTCAGCCTCCCCAGGAGCCGCAACCCTGGCTGCAGCAGCCCCAGCCCGGGAGGCCGTCCAGGAGGGCCCATCCCACCAAGCAATGCCTGGAGAACTGAGCAGAGAGCCGGGGACAGTAGGAAGTGGCCCAGGGCGGAAGATTGCCCTTCGGGAGCTTGGTGCATTTCAGGCGGTTTCCCCGTCGAGCAGGCAGCGGAGTCCTCCACTGTCAACAGGGCCCCAGGCTGGGACCGGGTGGAATGGGAGGGCCTGGGTCCCGCTACCTCCCCCCAACACTCCTGCTCGCTAGCAGTTAGGAGGCTTCCCTGTGAACTACGCCTCAGGGCCGTATATAACCTGACAGAGGGAATTGTACTTTGGGACTAGGACTCCAGGGCTGTATATACCCTGATAAAGGGAACTATGCGTGGACCAAGCCTCTGAGCCGTAAATATTCTGATAGAGGGGACTGTGTTTGTGACTAGGTCGCTAGCTGTATATACCCTGATAGAGGGAACTGTGTGTGGATTAGGCCTCTGAGCCGTATATACCCTGATAGAAGGGACTGTGTTTGTGACTCGGCCTCTGAGCCGTATATACCCTGATGGGGGAACGGTGTTTTTAACCAGGTCATTGAGCTGTATATACCCTGAACTAGGCCTTTGGGCCATATTTGCCCGGGAAAGGGGGACAATAAACCAACTTTGGGGACTTCAAGACCATGGAGGGGGCATGCCCCTCAACACACTGACTGCACAGTTTTAGTCTCAATGTGTACTGGGAGAATAACCCAGAATGCAAAGAGGCATAGGTACTGTGGGATAGCTACCCAAAGTTGATGGTAACCACCCTGCTGGGGATGCACTACCTTGAACTACATCAAATTCTTGTTCAGTGGGACATGCATCTTTGACTTAAGAAAATCGGATGCTTTTAAAAAAAAAATCGACCTTAATACATTCGACCAGGCAGTGGACCCAAGTGTGGCAGCAGAGCAAGGCCAGCACTTATGCAGTACCCCTGTGTTTTGCACCCCCCATTTGCCGGAAGTGTGCAGCTTTCTCTTCCTGATGGAGCATGCAGGTAGAAGGAAGGGTAGAGGGGGGCTCAAGCCATGCTTCACTGGTGATGAGGTTTGCTGCAGAGGCATCAGCTAATGGCTTCCCCTGATTCATTCAGCTTGCCATGCAAAATATCAGTCTTCTCCAAATCACATAGTGATAGGGAGCAGACGTTGACTGAATGTGACCAGAAACCTAGGCATTATGCTGCATTGCTTTGTGCTGCTGTAACTCACACAAGTAGTTGCTTTGTGCTGCTGTAACCCACACACTGCCCCATGTAGCGGCACTTAGACCACCTATAGCAAGAGGTAAGAAAAAGTCTAAGCTGAGCGCCAGCTGGCTTCTACACTAAGGTCCAGAAGTCCCAGGTTCAAATCCACCTGGTGGCAATTACACTGCGATGATGCTTGCCATGAAAAGGTATCCTATCCTGAAGGATGGAATAAGGCAGGCCTGCCCAGAAATCTTGTGAGAAGGATGAAATATTTCCTCTATGACAGCTTTATGGAGCTGTGCAGGAAGGATTCCCGCTCCGTCACCAGACACATTAACAAGCCATTCCAGGGACTACATCTCCCACTCATGTAGGGACAGTGGCTGCCACAGATCACATCCGATTGCCTTAGCCCAGTTTTTGCACGATTAAAAAAATGTGATTGCACCAGAAGTGTCCTCCCCAGGATCAGTGCCCAACTGTGAGACATTCTGGGAAGAGGGGATCGTCTCCAAAGTTACAAAAAGTTCTTGGCCCTCAGGCCGTGTCCAGACTCAGGGTTTTTTTTGGGAAAAGTAGCCTTTTCCCGAAAAAACTTCCCCTGCGTCCAGACTCAAGCCGCGTTCTTTCGAAATTATTTCGAAAGAACGCGGCTTTTCTTTTGATGGCGGTAAACCTCAATTTACGACGAAGAACGCCTTCTTTCGAAAGTTCCTCTTTCGAAAGAAGGCGTTCTTCAATGTAAAGAGGCCGTCTTCGAAAGAGAGCATCCAGACTCGCTGGGTGCTCTCTTTCGAAAAAGTGGATTTCTCTTTCGAAAGATCCGCCTGCAGTCTAGACGCGATCTTTCAAAAGAGGCTCTTTCGAAAGATGCTTTCGAAAGAGCCTCTTTCGAAAGAAGCCTGCAGTCTAGACATAGCCTCAGTGACCTGTTGCCTCACTTACCTGTTGACCATTTGCCTCCTCCTACCACCATGCTGTCCTCCACGCTGCTGCCCAAGGTTGCCTAAGTGTCTTGGGAGGAATCCCAAGGGAAGCTGGTTGGAGTCCCCCTTTCCCTAACCCCTAGAATCACATGCAGCTGCTCATAGAAGTGGCATGTTTATAGCAAAGCTCTAGATCATCCATTTGCTTCCTTTGTCTTTTGGTAGGACTGCCTCAGCTCCTTTATTTTCACTTGGCACTGCTGAGCATCCATGGCATATCCTTTCTCCTCCAGGCCCTTTGCAATCTTGGCATATAGTTTCTTTTGCTGGTTCGTAGTTCTGTGAGAACAGATTCTTCTCCCCACATAGCAATGAGGTCCAGGATCTCTTGCATGCTCTATTCTAGCAACTCATGGTCAGGTGTGCTTCCTGCTCTCAGGACTGCTAGCCACACTGGAAATGAAATTCAAATTTTTCTAGGGACTTTTCCTGTTTACCTGGAAAGCGGTAGACTTGAAAGTCGTGGCCAGAGCGGACACCACAGAGCATTGTGGGACACCTGTCAGAGGCCAAGAACGTCAACTTTCATAGCACTGCATCTGCGGTACTGGAAAACTAAGCATGCAAGATCGAAATTAGCAGTTACTCCTCATGAAAGCAGGAGCACAGAAATCAAATTTAATGGCCCTTAAAAGAACAGGCTTGGCAATGTGAAATCATTGTTTAAAAAAAAAAAACAAAAAAAGACCTAATGTGGCTAAGTTCAACCGAAACTCTCAGTGTAAACCAGGTCTGTGTGTCATCATTGGGACAACTATAAATTAGGACTGGCAAAGGATTTCTAAAAAACATGATTAATCACAGTATTTTTTTAAAGTAATGATTAATCAGAGTTTTAATCACAGTGAAATAACAGAATACCATTTATTTAAATAGAATTGGATGTTACTTCTGTGCTAATGCTGCAGAGCGTGGTGCCTGGCGCACAGTCTGCAGCTCAAAGCAGGGTTCATGCTTTCAAACAAGCTGCATCTTGCCAGAGCCTTTGGCCAAACCTTAACCCATTCCTGGCAAACAACGGGTGCCACTGCAGCTTTTGATTGCAGGAGGGGAGCAGGAGAGAGAGTGTAAAAAGTGTGTGTAGAATTAGAGAAAGGAATTAATGTTTAGAAAAAATATTCTGCGAAGGTAGAGTGCTCTCTTTGTGTGCAAGGATTAGTAAAATTGGTGTCCTCATTCTCCATGTGATAGACAACAACTTTAGGGCTACAATATTGCCTGTTGTTTAGTCTAGCAGACTGGAGACTGCAAAACCTGGATTTTCCACACTATTCATAGCAGAGGGGAATTACTGGTACTTGATAGCATGTATTACATTAGTGGATGTGTAGGTGGGATGAGCCCCTGATGGTGTGGCTTACGTGGTTAGATCACGTGATGGTGTCACTTTTGTAGATACTGTACAGAGCTGGCAACAGGGTTTGTTGCAGGTTGTAAATTGACAATCTACTACCTATCCTGAGAAATGATCCCTCACTCTCACAGACCCTAGGAGACAGGCCAGTCCTCTTCTACAGACAGCTCCCCAACCTGAAGCAAATACTCACCAGGAGCTACACAATACACAACACAGAAAGACCCTTACTCAGGAACCTATTAATGCAAGAAACCTCGTTGCCAACATATCTACACATGCCTCTCTGCCATATGTGTTGGCCAAAGGATAAAATCGACACTACTCAGACATCAAGAATGGTAAGATACATAAGCCTATGGGAGAGCACTTTAACCTCCCAGGACATTCAGTAATGGATTTGAAAGTAGCCATCCTCCTCAAAAGAATTTCAAAACTTGATTACAAAGGGAGACAGTGGAACTGGAATTCAAATGCAAATTCAATACTATCAATTTAGGATTGAATAAAGTTCTTAAGTGGCTAGTGCATTACCAAGCCCATGTCACCTCTTTTGATATCCACATCAACCTCTGTGAACGAGCCACTTCCATCCTGACTTGATTAGGCTCATTTACACAAGTACCTTTTTTCTTTTGTTGTCCTTATACATACCCATGTCTATATACCCATACCTCTAAACTCAACTCCAATTCATCTGATGAAGTGGGTTTTACCCACAAAAGTTTATGCCCTAATAAATCTGTTAATTTCTAAGGTGCCATAGGATCGCTTGTTATTTTTGCAAACTAACATGGCTACCCTCTGAGACTTTTGCTTTTTTTCGTTCCAGGATTTCAGACGTTTTCACCAAAACAATAGAGATTTTCTCTATTTACATACATTGCCACAAATGCTCAGATGCATTTTACACCAGGTCCTTCTGTAAGGGCAGGGGACTGGACTCAATGACCTCTCAAAGTCCCTTCCAGATCTAGTGTTCTATGATTTTTCTATGATTTTTTTATCTGTATCTGAAGTTCAGGCAGTGAGTGAATATATCCCTGGGAATGTTCTCCCTTCCCAAACAAAGGCTAAATGAGAGTACACTCAGGCTTTAATAGAGAAGATAGTCCCAATTCTGAAGGATCTTTCATATTATATTTCAGAGAGTAACTCACAGGATACCAGTGTAATGTAGGAATATGTTCAAGGCCACTCTTATTTAAGACTAATGTTTATAAAAAGCAGTGGTAGAATTTCAAATATTTCTTTTGAAATGGACAGAAGAAAATATTCTAAGGACTGTGTTTAAAACCAGCAGTTTTGTTTTTTAGTATCATGAACATTTTAATATACACTGTACCTTAAAGGTAAAAGGCACAAAGAAAGCAGAAAGTGATGGTAATCTACTTTTGGAAAGGCATGTTAACCCGTAAGAAAAGTAAAATGGTCCTATTAAAATACTAGTTAAATTGTATAAATCCCTTCAGCCAGGTGTCTATGTGACACACAATTAATTGTTCTAGCAATAATTTCCCTCAGGTATGAAAGTAAACAACAGGATACTGTGGGGAAGATTGCATTATTAGTAGACAGGTTTCCAATCAGACAAATTTGGCAGTAAACCTGATGTCACAAGTGGCATTTCTGACATCACAAAAGAAAAAAAAACACAACATACTGACTGGAAAAGGAGACAATTTTTTTACATGTTATAAAATGTGATCAGTCACAGTGAAGGGCAGAAAATATAGAAAAGTGTAACAGTCTAATTTTGGTAAATTACTATTTGTTCTATTTGATTAAATGCTTCAATTTTAAACTTAATGGGACTGCTAATTACACAAGCCATTTCACTTCCATATTTCACATCCGATGAAATGTTAAATATTATATGAAATGCATCCTGAGTCCAGAAATAAGATTTTTATGTTCTCTCTCTCATACACATACCCAAAATCAGGCACAATAATGCTTTACCTTTAAATAAAAATCTTTCCAACAGTTACAGTCCCTAAAGGCAGACCTGTTCCAGCTCTCTGCAATGTTAATCCTGTCATACCCTATTTCTACAAGAGTTTGTTCAAAGTAATGAAGTCTGGAAGAAAAAAAAAAGAATGTAACATCTAACTAAAGTATGTCTATGAATACTTAACCAGGAAAATATTTCAAAACACTTACCAGCCAAGATTGTATTATCACAGTTGTAAACAAAACAAAAAAATGTAGCTATAGTCAGGGTTGTAAAACTAACCTTTTTAAAATTTAAAATTCAAGCTAGTCCACACCAGATCCACATACTGGTTTAAATCCACAAAAATTTAAACTGGGGGGGGGGGGGGGGGGGGGGGAGGGTAACTTAAAAAATAAACAAGGTAAGGAATAACACATAGCAACTGTGTCTACAAACAATACTATTAAAATGTTATTTCAACCACTCGATAACTCCACTCATGGTTAAGGAAAAACATTTAAGCTTTAGAAGTAATTCAGTATGGATCCATTGAAATAAAATACATCAAATCCTACTAGAAAAAGTCCTCAAAAATGATTCCCATACAAACAGTTAAACATAAAAATAAAAAAGCAAAGAGGTTTTTATGCTAACATGACATTACTCATTTCAAACAAAAATATATCAGACAAGACATCTGAATCTACATCTTCACATACAAAAGCAATCTCTCTCAGCTTAATAGACAGAAAATCACAGTTATATTATAAAATAGAGATTTTAATTTGATTAAGTTTAGTGGGAAAATACTGTGGTCTGGAAATCCGAGAAGAGAATTCAGATAATGTAGTTACTTTTCTGCCATTAGGAGTTATTTTAGCTATACCAGGAAAGTGATTATTTTATGAAACTTCAGACTTTTCATTTCCAGACCTCTCTCATTAGCAAATTGTTGGCTAGTGATATTACAATGACTAAAATAGATGCTACTAATGGAACCTGAATCATCAAAAATTGAGAATTTCTTTCAAGATGATCAGGCCCATACACAGGGAAGGGGGGTTGCGAAGGGTGCTAATGCAACATTCCACAGTCCTTTATGGTCCGCCATGCAGCGGCGGATTTAGGGCAGGGCGAGCGGGACGGCTGCCCTGGGCCCCACGCTTCCCGAGGCCTCGCGCATGCGCCGTGTCAAAGGCGGGGCCCCGCAAAATTTCGCTGCCCGGGGCCCCGTGGTGCTGCCCAGGGCCCCGCGGCACTCTCATCCGCCCCTGCCGCCATGGGGCCAATTCCAGCTGGTGTAGGAAAGCCAAAGGTGGTGCGCCACCAGCCTCCTTTCCCCTATGCCCCGACCAGCCCAGGGAAGCCTGGGATTGATTCCTGCTCCCCTCACCCCCAGAAGAGGTTGGGGGCAGGGCTGGGCCATGGGGCCAGCCTCTCCTACAGCTTGCACCCTCCCACAGAAATCCCTGCGTATAGGCCTGATAATATACTTTTAATGTGATCAAAGAAAACTCAGTTACTGCCAAAAATCAGTAATGGTTTTTAATACAGTTTTCCATTAGTTTTCATTTCAGGTCAACAAGCACATTATCTTTTATAGCTAGAACTGCTATGATACCACCACAAAGAAGCTAGCACACCAGGAGGAGAAATCCTTTGTCTTAACCAATTTTTCCTTCCACCTCTTACACAATTCTAAATTTAGCATTGCCTTTGAAAAACAGTATCGACAGACTCAAAATATGTCAATTTTAGTTTGCATATTCCCCACCTCCAATGAAATATAAGGAGCAGGATGCGGTGAAGAACTGGACTTAGAAACATTTTGAATTAGCAGAATAGAATCTAAAACAGATGCAACTAAAGATCATTGTGAAGGGTACTGAGAGGAAGAAAAAGGCTATTTCCCATATTATCAGTTCCATCAAGGTGATAAAAAGACTACTCATGATACACATATCCAAAAAACAACTTCTTATGTTCCTGTCATTTTTAGTGCCCAAATCATAAAAAGATGCTAAAAAAGTTTCCCTTACAGATGATTAAATGTGGTTAGTAATTTTTGGATATGTTCAGTTTAGTTATTTTGTTTTTGATATTTCATGTGCAATAGGTATTGGAAGTATTTTATTTTGTTTGTACTGTTCACCCTGACCCCAACTCTGTGTTAGGTAGGGTATGCTGTTTTTGCCTGTAGGTTTTGGAGATTTGTTTACTTGATTCTTAAATAATTAGAGGATCTGGACATGTGGTGCAAAGAAATCAAAATACATCTAATTATATACTCATTGTTCTCAGGTTACTTTGCTTAACCAGAAGCAGTAACACACCTGTCACGTTACTGGATTTTGAGGGGAGCAGCCAGATTGCTGCTGTACTCATAGGTGGGGGCGTTGGCCCCAGAAAATGGTATAAAAGGGGGGCCATGTGGGGTGCTGAATAGAAGCTCATTGTCTGCTAATCCTATGTACGCTGTTCATGTGTTTGTATAATGTCTGTGTGTGTAATTATTAGCATGTACTTGTATGGATACTGAATATTTCCCTGCATGTGGTTGAGCATTGGGCAGGGCCTGGCCTATGGACATGCTAACTAGCGAGGCCCTGTGGGACAATGGCACTCAATGGGCCAAGGACACACCTAAAGAATGCGGGCTGACACCTGAGAGCTGCCAGCAGGGAACACAGAGATTGGCTGCTGGCCAGGTGACCTGCTGCAGCCAAGAAGAGACCAGGAAGGACGAATAAAGAGGCCATGTGGTCGACTCCATCTTGGTCTTCAGTTCAGCACTTCATCCCAGAGGCAGCATTGCAGGGATCGAAGAGCCCGAAAGACCTGTGGACCCATCCTGATCCTAGGATGCACAACAAGAACTTTTAAGCCAGCAGTTGTAACATCTCTGCTAGAGCCTGCATCGAGAATTGGGAGATTCGGTGCATGTAATGTACTATTCTTTAACAACCTTACTCTCATGCTTTTCTTTATTGTAATAATAAACCCTTAGTTGTTAGATGCTAAAGGATTGACTCAGCGTGATTTGTGGGTAAGGTCCAGAGGGTAAATTGACCAGGGATCTGTGGCTGGTTTCTTGGAACCGGACAGAACTTGTTCGGGGTAGGTGGGATTAGGTGCTAAGACCCCCCACCTGTGTATGAGGCCCGGGGCCATCTGGGGCACGGATATTGCTCGGGTGTCGGAGGGGTTTTGCTCGTGAGGCTTCAGGCAGGCAGCTGAAGCGCTCTGTGGGACTGGTTTGTGGCCTGTTTGGAGAGGTCACCAGTCTGGGGACTTTAAGGAGCCCCGCATTTGAGCAATTCGCCCTGAGCGGACACCCTCAGCTGTGCCCAGACACGGCCCGGTCCGTCACAACACCTACTCTCTAGAGAGACTAGAACATCAGCTCCATCTCACTGAAATAAAATCATTACAAAGATATATTCTTATCCTAACAATAAAGATAGGTCGGCAGGAGTGGAAAAACAGACTAACTAAATATTGTACAATACTGCATACATACAAAGTGGCTGAATTATTTTTGGACAAGCAACCTTAAATTATGGCACTTCCTAATTTTGTAAGTCTGGTACACACTTAACATTTTCAAAATGGAAACCCAAAGAATTACTACAAAATAGGATGTTAGATATAATTTATTTTAGTAATTGTGGAGCTGCAACGATTTTTAGCAGTTATACGGTTACTAAAATGCATCTACGTGGAGACAGAGCCAGCAGTCAGTACAGTCCCAGTTCCATTCCTAGGAAGTCTTCTGCCACCCGATGCTGTTGTCTCTGTATCGGCACATCTAAACTACATTCCTCTTCCGAAAGAGGCATGTAAATGAGGCCGATCAAAAATTCAAATGAAGTGGGGATTTACAAATTTTGCCCTTCATTTGCATAATCACATGCAAGCGCTTTTTCGAAAGGTTTTTTCGAAAAAGAAACTGCAATCTAGACGGGGTTTTTTTGAGAAAGAAAAGCCCTTTTTTGAAAGAACCTGTACTCCTGAAAAAATTAGGAGTACCTGTTTTTCAAAAAAGGATTCTCCCCCCCCAAAGAACCCCATCTAGACTGCAGGTTTTTTTTCCAAAAAACCCTTTTTCAAAAAAGTGCTTGCACCCGATTATGCAAATGAAGTGCGAGATTTGTAAATCTACGCTTCATTTGAATTTTTGTTCGGCCTCATTTACATGCCTCTTTCAGAAGAGGAATGTAGTTTAGACGTGTCCAGAGGCAGCAGTGCAAGGCAGCAGCAGCCCCTGTCTGCAGGAGGTCCAAGCTCCCCACAGACAGAGGCTGCTCTGGTATCCCACCTATACCTGCCCCACACTGTTGCCTCTGATAGAGGGACAGCAGCATGGGAAGGGGGAAGTAAGCAGTTCTATGGAGCCAGTACTCCCCACTCCCCCTCGTGGGATGACAAGTAGCTCCGTGGAGCTGACACGCACAGGGAGCAGGTTTCCCATGTGTACTGGCTTGTGTGTGCCCCCCCTTACCCTGTGTGCTCCTGCCTCTGTGAAAGACAGCAGTGGGGGGGCGGTTCCACGGGAACTGGCACTTGAGGGGAGCTGGCTTTTAAGCCATCTCTCCATGGGCACTAGCTCCCGCCTCCCACGCCCTTGCTGTCTCTGATACAGAGGCAGGCAAGGGGGAAGTGTAGTCCATTGGATTAACCGATAAACCCTGTAATGGGCAATTAGGGTACGTCTACACTAGCTCGTTAATTCGAGCTAGGTAGGCAAATCAGGCAACCAGAGTTGCAAATGAAGCCCGGGATTTAAATATCCCGGGCTTTATTTGCATGTTCCTGTCCGGCCACCATTTTTAAATCCCCCTTAGTTTAAATGAACTGCCCGCGGTTACGTGCGGCAGTTTAAAGTTAATCCGAACTAAGTCCTCAGTTAACAGTTAATCCAAACTAAAGACTTAGTTCATAGTTCAGATTAACATTAAACTGCCACGTGCAGCCGCGGGCAGTTGGTTCGACCTAAGGGGGATTTAAAAATGGCTGCCGGATGGGAACATGCAAATAAAGCCCGGGATATTTAAGTCCTGGGCTTCATTTGCAAGTTCAAATGCCTACATTAGCCACCCTAGTTTGAGCTAGGGTGGCAGTGTAGACATACGCTTAGTGTGAAGCTTCTGAGATGTCCTGGGCTTTAGAATTATGCGTCTTACATCACTATAAAATATTTGGGGGGGGGAAGAGAAGGAGAGAAGTCTGATCAAAAATATTTCTGGGTTCTCAAGTAGATACCCATAGAATCTGGACTTTCCGTGAAGATTATTTTTTTCAAGTTTATAGTCCAGCAGGTGCAGAGCTGGCAGACTCCCTATGCTCCCTGGAAATGGCAACATGTCTCTGCTGTTCCCAGGCAAAGGCACAGCTAGGCAACTGTGCATGCTGACCCAGTACGCAAGTGCTGTCCCCACAGTTCCCACGGGAAGGAGCTGCTGCATCAGAGCTTGGAGCGAGGATAGCTTGCAAAGTTGCCTTGCCACGCCTCTTCCCCTCAGACTGGCACCCCAAGACCCCTCTCCTGCTCCAACTCCCTGCTTAAGTCCCCTCCTACACCCAAAATCCCTGCCACAATCTGTACCCCATACCCTCTTCTTTGGCCCAACCCTGCACCCCCTCCCTCTTACTTAACTGGCATATTTCACTTACTGGCTTCTACTGTTCCCCCAACATGCCAGATAAAGTCTTTTAGCATATTTAAGATAAATACTATTGCATTATGAGAATTATGTATCTCCGTGTATCAGAAAAATGATGAGAGACTATGACCTATCCTGAAATGTGGAAATCTCTGTAAAGTAGGGCTATCGTGCTATTTTAAGAAAACAATCATGATTAATTGTGGGATTAATTGTGCTGTTAAACAATAATAGAATGCCATTTAAATATTTGTAGATGTTTTTTCTACATTTTAAATATTGATTTCAGTAACAGAATACATGGTATACATTGCCTGCTTTATTTATAACAAATATTTGCATTGTAAAAAGAAAAACAAACAATAGTTTAATTCCCCTGTTACAAGTTCTATAGGAACATATAAATGTATAATTATATACAAAATAATTGCATTCAGAAACAAAACAGTATAAAAATTAGAGCCTACTAGTCCACTCCATCCTACTTCTTGTTCAGCCAGTTACTCAGACAAACAAATGTGGTTGCTATTTGCAGGAGATAATGGTGCCTGCTTCTTGTTTACCATGTTGCCTGAATGTGAGAACAGGTGTTCCATGGCATTGTTTTAGCTGGCTTGCAAGATATTTACACGCCACATGCTTTATGGATTCATATGTCCCTTCAATCTTCAGTCACCATTCTAGGGGCCATGCATTCATGCTGGTAATGGGTTCTGCCTGATAATTATCCAAAGCAGTGAAGACCAGACATTCATTTTCATCATGTGAGGCAGATGTCACTAGCGGAAAGTTGATTTTCTTTTCTGGTGGTTTGGGTTCTATAGTTTCTGCATCAGAGTGCTGTTTTTGCAAGACTTCCGAAAAAAGCAAGTTCCACACCTCCTATTCCTCAGATTTTGGAAGGTACGTCAAATTCTTAAACCTTAAATCAAGTGGGATAGCTATTTTTCGAAGTCTCACACTGATACCTTCTCTGCCTTTTGTCAAATATGCAATGAAAGTGTTCTTAAAATGAGCAGCATGTGCTGGGTCATCATCTGAGACTGCTATAACATGAAATATATGGCAGCGTGGGGTAAAACAGAACAAGAGACATACAATACTCAACCAGGTTCAGTCACAAATGTAATTAATTAATTATTTTTAATGAGAATCAGCAGCACAGAACTATGTCATCTGCAATGGTGACCAAAGCATAAAAAGGCATACAAATGTTTAGCATATCTAGCACATAAATGATTTGCAATGGCAGTGTAACAGTGCCATGTAAATGCCTGTTCTCACTTTCAGGTAATGTTGAAAACAAGAAGTGGGCACCATTATTTCCTGCAAATATAACCAAACATGTCTGAGTGATTGGTTGAACAACAAGTAGGACTGAGTGGACTTGAGGCCTCTAAAGTGTTAAATAACTGCATTAAAAAACAAAACAATGTAACAACAAAAAAATCTACATTTTTAAGTCCAACTTTTGCAATTAAGAGACTGCACTACACTGCCTATAATGGGGGAATTGAAAAATCTCATTTTTACAGGGCAAATGTTTGTCATTAAAAACAATATACAGTTAGCACTGTACAGTTCATGTTCTCTGTTGTAACTGAAATCAATATATTTGAAAGTGTAGAAAAACCATCCAAAATATTTAATTTAAATTGGTTTTACAGGTAGGTTGAACCTCTCTAATCCAGAACTCTCTTGTCCAGAAACATCTGTTGTCCAGAATGATTTTAAGTTAGCAGGATGTCCATTTTTCATGGGTGTGGCCAAGATTACCACACTCCCATAGTTTGTTTACTGTCACCAGTCCTAGCTTTCAGTGTTCTATGCTGTTATTTAGCTTTAGTTTACCCTAAATGTCCTCCAACATCACAGTAAGCACTCGAAGTGTTGGTAATGATGCTAGACAATACTGACCTCCCGTGGTCCAGAAAATTCTCTCATTTGGATCTGGTCAGGTCCTTAGGGTTCCAGACTAGAAAGGTTCAACCTGTACTACTGTTTAACAGTGTGATTACAACCCTGATTTTTTGCAGTTAAATCGTGTTAGTTAACTGCGCTTGACAACTTTATTGTAAAGTCAAACATCAAATGAGAACAATCTCCCATCTGCTAATAACCCACCCAATAGGAACAGTGAGCTATGCACAGATTCCCTGTAATTTTGAGTCTTTCTTGTTTCCTCCCAGGAAAGATACCAGATTACTATTCTCACTGAAATCTCCCACAACAGAGGTAGTGATTAGAACTGAGAATGAGGACAGAAAATATTTAACTGACTTGAACAACTCATTGCATTGCTGTTTTTTGAATCACCCCCTCTTGTCTCAGATATACCTCAGGCCAACCACACACCAATATCCATTAGCTAGGTCAAGTGTAATAAAGCAAGAAGCTTTGGACAACAAATGAAGTGTGGGCATACGTTCTTCTGAAATGTTATTCAGCCACCAACTGTCTCCATACCTTCTCATTCCCTCATATCCCATCCGTCTTTACAAGAACCATTAGAGGACTCTACAGATTTATGGAAGGTTAAATGATTCTATGTTCCTTCCTCTGAAAGAAGTGGCTCTCATGCTTTGTTTTATGACAATTCAATTTCCCAACTTGACTTGCTAGCTCTTCAAGTGTCTATGTGTAGTAAACTAAACCTTGTGCATCCCAAGTTGTCATTCCCTGTGTTTAATACATTCAAATATTACAATCAGAATTCTGTTTTAAATCATCTGTTCTTACAAAGCTTCAGTCCTTGGTAAGATCTTTCATCTTCTCTCTCTTGTACTTCATTCTTAACCCTTCCTGGTCAAAGAAATGGCTTTTCTTCTGTTGTTTGCACTTTGCCTAGCTTATTCATAACTCTTAAAGCGGTCTCTTTGTAGTGTTAAGAGTCTGCAAACTGCAATACCACAAGCATGCTGATAGTCTAAATTGTACAATGTCTGAAGTAAATCTTGATTTTAAGCTGTGTTTAATGTCTCACTTCATATCACGTTGAAAGAAGTGGACTTCAATTGCAGGCATTTATTCTGCCACTGGAGCTATAAAACCCTTTGATAAAAAGAAAATTTTCTAAAAGCCAAATATTGTCAGATGTATTAACATACGAGTCTATGGAGACAATGATAACGACAGACCTTTTTAACTTACATGTATGTCAACATTTTCAATGGTGGCTAGAATTGTTGCAGTTACTGAGGGTCTGTCAGTCTTTACATGTTTAACAACAATTATTGAAGATTTTAAAACCTACTAGTCTTCAAGAGCAATTCCTGGTCCAAGACTGAAATGTTTAATTTTACTACAAAGCCCAGACCCATGAACTTCTATAAAGTTGAATGCATGATGGAAATTCATTGTTTTAACATTTAAAAAAAATAACTTCTTTAATTGGGACAGGATACTACTACAGCAGCATTATTCTCTCTGTGTCTTGTGAAAGCAAGTACAAAGATGACAGTAGTTCTTTTTCAGTTACAAAAAGGAAAAATAATGAAGTGTGATATTAGCCCAAATCAGTGTTACTAAATAGAAAACTGGGATAATTAATTAAGGCTTCCTAAGCATCAGTAATTTTCCTAGCTGGTCATACACGTGGTATATATATGATAAGAACACTTCTACAGCTTTGCATGTTCCTCTGTTTGCAGAAGATTCCTGGAGATTATCACCTTTGTGAGTTTATGATATACTTGGATCATGAACACTCTCAGGGTTTGGCTATAATGGAGCTACATTATCACTGAAATGTAAGTCTGCATATTGAATGATTTTTTCTACAGTAGCAGGTATTGCTCATCAGTTAGCATAATGTCCAAAATGACCATTGCTACTTTGCCCATTTTGTAATTACATCCCTTACTAGGGAAGAAAAGACAATTTTAGTGTGCTTTTGAAGTGATGGGATACAACTTAAACTGCTGGTTATCTACTGAAATTTAACTTTTGGGGAGTGGAAGGGCACAAGATAGCACCAGTGTTGGATAAACTTTTTTTTTTTTTTTTTAAATTGGAGACATTCCCTTTTCAAGTTATCTTTAGTGAAAAGGGGAAAATAAGATCAATACAAGTGTCTGGTATTTCAATGTTTTGGTTAAAGACTATCTGTAACCACATAATTATATAGTCACTTTATACAGAAGCATTAACTATGTATTCTATTAAGGTCTCTGATAAACAGAGTTGCTTCAAATAATTTTAGAATACACATGCTCAAAAACTCATTGTTCGCATTTGTGGTGCTTAACTTAACAGTGATGTGATTTCTTTAAAAGTATCTTGATCAAAGAAGTTTGCACATCAGTGCTACTGGATTGGAATTTGTCTCATGTAATCCTGAATTTTCCTAAAAGAAAACAAAGTGTAAAAGTTCTTCAGAAACTTTAAAAGTTTAGCTTTTCCTTACATTTCCTTCATTAGCTCTGTAATAAAGCAAACCTGTTTCCTTCATCTATGGAGTAGTTCAGGAAAGGGATTTGCCAAATTGATTTTCACATTACATCAGTACCTTTCCTTTACTTACACAAAAATTCTAAGAGGGAATAAAGTCAATTTGTAAGCAGTTTTATAGTTTTAAGATATGGTATTTACCATCTGATTAAAATAAGATCTTCCTTAGCGAAAGGCAGTTGAATTAATTTTTAAATTTTATGATAAATCCTTACACAGTTGAATTTCCGAGATACTACCCTAAATGCCCTTCAATGATGTAGTCCAGAGAATTGATTTTATAAACACAAGAAGGGATCCCTTTAAATAGGTAGTATATGTTGTGAGAGCATCCTTTGCGTTTCTTTTAATATACAGCTAAGTCTTGATAATTTATTTAAATGCTTTACTTGCTTTACACAGTGCAATGGAATAAATTAGGCACTCTTCTGATAATTATTCTCTTATAAAATACATTTGTATGCATAGATGAATGGTCTTGCCCTAGCTAAGAGGTATAAATTTGAGACCAGAAGCCTACTCTATTGAACTAAAACAGGGGTGGGGTGGTCACTCCAAGATTTTGGCAAGTGATCAAGGGCCGCACTTCTATGGAGGAGCTGTGGGATTTGGGATGGAGGTTGGGTGCAGAAGGGAGTGTGGAGTCTAAGAGGGAGTTTGGGTGAGAGGGGAGGGTTCTGATCTGGGGCAGGAGCTTGGGATGCAGGGTCCAAGAGGGGGTATGGGTGCAGGAGAGAATTCTGGCCTGGGGGAGGGCCTCTGGGAGATAGTTGTGACCTGGGAGAAGGGGGGAAAGGACTACAGGGTGTTTGGGTGGTGGCCTGGGGAAGGGAGAGATGGGATGGGGTACCAGAGACAGGCTTTGGCTAGGAGGCACTTACCTAGGCAACTGCCAGGAATTAGCTCTACAGGAACCGGAGTCAGGCTGTCTGCTGAAGTCTCCCCGGCTGGGTATGCTCCTGGCAAGGGGTGGAGAGGGGGAGGGGGCCTCATACACTATCCCTGCCCTCAGCAAAATTTCTTGGCTCCTATTGGCTGTAAACGGAAGATTTTGCTGGGGTGGGGGCAGTGTGTGAAGCCTCCCTCCTCGTCCCCCACCCCAAGCTGTCTAGAGCAGCCAGCTGTTTAAATGTGAGCTGCTCTCTGCCTAAGGGTTCTGGTGAGGCAGCCATGGGCTGGATCTGGTGGCTTAGCTGGATCCAGCCCGCTGGCAGCCTCTTGCCCACCCCTCAACTAAATCCTGTGAAAAATGTATTTCTAATTTGTCTTGTCCAGGAGCAGGCTTTTAACATGTGATATAAATTCACAGACTTGTGTAACATAATATGGGAAAACTTCAACCCTGTGTTAAACTTTATAATGAAAAATTGTGTAGCATGTCCATAACCTATGTATTACGAAAGTTTGTATTCTATCTTTCAGTATCATATCAAACCAAAGAATCTGATGTGATGTTTCAGTTCTACTAAATAATTTTGAAACTGCCCAGGAGTTTTGGGTTACATTATGTTAATGGACTTTGTTCTGTAGGCTTGAAATACTCTGGTCTTGAAATGCCAAGGTTTCATAACCTGCATCAGTGCTGTCATATTATTTGACCTGGCATATGAAATAATGCAGTAGGAGTTAGATCACTGAACTTAGCCCGCTTTAATTTGCAGGGATTTTTAAGTCATGTTCAGAAACCAAGGACTCTAGTGGGGATGTCTCCTGTTATGACTATGTAAACCGCTAGAGAACGGAACTATTTTCTTATAAAAAGTCAATAACTGTATAACACACTGAGTGTGCGTATGTGTGCACCTCTGTGCTAGAGGAGGGGGAGTTGTCCAAATTATATCTGTGCAACTGTAAAAGTTGGGGATTTAGTTTCTTGTTTTTTAATCTGAAGTTTAGGCAAGAATACACACAAATCAGAGTGCTCAAGGTTTTTTTGATATAGACTCAGTTTCAGCAACTTACCATAATGAACACACTGGTGCTGCCTGAGGGCCTTAGGCTGCAGGCAACAGCACAGAAGTAAAGGTAGCAACACCATGCCATGCCACCCTTACTTCTGCCCTGCTACTGGTCCTGCCTGTGAAAGCAGGCTCTTTGCTGGCCAGGTCTCTCGCGTATATTGCCATCCGAGCAAAAGGTCAACTACCCTTTGATAAAAAACCCTTACACTATGTAACTCAAAGACCGGCGAAGAACAGGAACCAAAACCAAACCTAAAAAGTTCATGTCATGTTCATGCTGGTTGTGCCATGCCCGATAAGGCAGAAAAGGAAAACAGGAAACCATCTCACCCCCTTACTCCTGTCACTTAACAGACAGGGCCTGCTAGCCTATCACAAAAAGTGCACAAAAGCTTTCTCTATAGAACAGCTTCCCCTCCTGTATCAAATTGAGGAATCCCAAATAAACATTGGAAGGCAGAATATGAGCCAGGTCCGAGGACTGATCTCCCAAGGGCCACCTCCCGCTCACCAAACCAAATGAGTTTCTGTAGAGCGTAATGTATACCAAACATAACGTATACCAAGTATGATGTTGTTGTAGTTTGTGTGTCTGTTAAATGTAAGAATTGTTATCTGAAACTGTTTAGAGGTATTGTTAAGTGTTAAAAGTTTTAGATAAATGATTAGTTTTATAAGTAAGACTGATGTAAATGTAACTGTTAATAATCCCTGGTCCCTTGTGAACAACTATTGGGATTTAGAAAAACCTCAGGGAATTTTCTTTACTGTATTGCATTTTGCTTATTGGTCAGTCTAATAATTATTTGGTGCTTATGTATGTAAGAAATTAATAAAATAATAATTTATACGTAGAAGCACTTTAATAAAAGTTTAAAAGATATTTAGTAATAGTTTGCCTGTTTCTGGGCCTCCCTGGGACTAGCCACATTCCCGAATCTTTTACTTTAAACCACACTGCCTACAGAGCTAGGCTCCCCCATCAGCAGCCCCTGCATTCTGGCTGCCCAGATCTGAAGACAGCACTAGCAATAAAATCACCACCCTGACGTTTCTAAGAGCCATCCACCAATAATGTTTTATATCCATGTATGGAGTGACTTTCATTTACATGATACATCACCTCCGTATTCGGGATATAAAATCCTGTTTAATCAATTAACCAGTTAAACATTACATGTAACCCATTAACTGCTGAAAACAGAGGCAGGTGAAGAGGTTTCCCCCACCTGCCGCAGTTGGGGGAAGTGCTCCCCGCCCACGAACAGAGGCTACTTCAGCCCCCACCAGTTAACCATAACTAGTAATCATCACCCAATAAGGATGATGCTTACATGTTAAACATTCACATCCCTACTCTGTATTACTGCACATTAATCCAGCAGGCATGCCCGAGGGAGGGGTGCCTGTCCTCCAAGCTGGATCAGGACCCCCTAAATAGCTGAAATAATGAAATTTACTATTTAAAATAAATCTTTTGTACATGAAATTAACCAAAATGGACCATGAATTTGGTAGAGCCCTATTTATGCAAATATACTGGAACCTTAGTTATAGCAGGGTTTTGTTTTTTAAAAGTTTCTTGCCTGCATAGTTGTGGAAATATCTTTGAGAATGCTACCCTTTAAGGTGTAAATGCTAGAAAATAAACAAACTTCAAGTTTATCTAAAAAAAACCTCTATTTTTAATCCAGTATCATCACTCAGAAGGAGCGTCACTCATGAATTTTCAGTGCTTTCAGCTGACAATACTGAGATTCATCTGTTTATTTTTCTAAATAAATTGTATGTGGGGTGTAGAAGCTAAATACGGCTTGTTAGATTAAATTTTATGAATCAGTTAAATTGTATGTTATGTGAACATAAATTGACACCTCTTAAAGGCACAAGAAGTTGTTTCAGCAAAGCAGGAGAACAGTGTTTTGAAGTCAGATGTTATTTACTTCTGTATATTGCCAAAGTGACCAAATGTGTAAGGTTCTAAACCCATATAGAGTAAGAGAGACTATACACTGGAGTGCATATGATCTGAATAGATGGGCAAAATAACTATAGATACACAATATAGCAAAAAATCAGTGTGA
The DNA here is from genome assembly GCF_052426305.1 of Pelodiscus sinensis. Lineage (NCBI taxonomy): Eukaryota > Metazoa > Chordata > Testudines > Trionychidae > Pelodiscus > Pelodiscus sinensis. Next base: position 242,981,504 of record NC_143052.1, read on the forward strand.
CACTAAGTGCACGACTTGCTAGTATGTTCTCCCTTTTTAACCCCCACGTGCCACAGCCAATCTAATGTACTTCAACATTATTACTCCAGGAGACATAGCAAAAAGGAGAACAAATGCACTTCCCTGCCTCACCGAAAAAGAAAATCCCTGGCTTCCCCCAGCTCTGTCTCCTTGCCCTACTAATCAAGTTTCTCCTCTACCTCCAATCCCAATGTTCTCCTTTCCTCTCTGTCTATTTTTGTGCCCCTCTCATTCAAATATTACTGTTGCTTCCTTCTCTATGCTGACTAGATGTCAGCAGGAGGGTCACTGAGAACACAGGAGATACAAGCTCCCTGCTCTCAGTTCTGGTGCCTGGCCCTTCAAGTCTTTATAGAAAAAAGTTCTTCTGAGCTCCTGTAGCGGAACATACCCAGTTGTTCTGTGGGGGTGACGTGTGCAATCTGGCAGCAGGAGCTGAGAGGATGGTATATGCTAAGAAAGGAGGCGTTAGCTGCTAAACAATCTAAGGAGTCTCTACTGAGCATGTGCAAACTGCTGTATTTCAGAGGTTTACAAACTTGGTCCAGTTTGGGTGGATTTTCATAGGGGCAACAAAAGGCATATGCCTGATAGAAAACCATCCCTGTCAAATTCCAGGTCACTATTCCAGAGAATGAGGGTTCAGAGGCATGTCAAACTCAAAGCCTACTGAGAGCCGCACAAACGAAAACGGATAGCTTTCAGGACCACCAAAGAAAATGTACTTCTATTGGAAAGTCAATTATTTATTACTAGCAGAAATACCCAGCGTTGCCCAGGGAACATATAGTAAAAGGTGTGATGAATTAACTACATCAATGAGATTAACATAGCATATTTGATAGGAAATACTTTTCTCTTATACAGTATATGACTAAGAAATTAACGTAGCTAGTGATGTGTTTACAAAACGCATTTACATATAATTTATTTCTTGCATATAACTCAGTTATTTAAGTTAGGAAATCAGTAGTATCCATTCAAAATTTGGTGTTTCTAGCTTTTACTGTTTTGGAAATCTAAGCTAATTATTAGTGGGCCCAATTGAGGCTCTGGGGAAACCAAGGGAACCGAATTTGAGATATAACCAATCCAGTTATTTAAGTTAGGAAATCAGTAGAATTCGTTCAAAATTTGGTGTTTCTAGCTCTTACCATTTCGGAGATCTTTCAGGACCAACAAACAAACAAACTCTGGAAATATTTATAAGATTAAAGATTATGTGTTAGGTATATTTTAGAATATTTTTTCAGGTCTTGTTTCAATATAATACACTAATTTGATGCGTAAAATTGTTATTTGCATCCATGAAGACTTTGAGTTTAAGGTGCTTCAGCCCCCCCTGCTCTAACCCAATGCCCTCCCCCTCCTGCAGAGCAAAGCACCCCAGCCTCCCTGCTCCCCCAGAGCCCGACACTTCCAGCCCACCACCATCCCCCACTCTAACCCAATGCCTCCCCCCTCACCCAGAGCCAGACACTCCCCTCCCCCATTCTAACCCAATGCCTCACCCCTCCCCAAGAGCCAGGCATTCCCAGCCACCTCTTCCCCACTCTAACCCAATTCTCCCCTCTCCTTCCCCAGAGCAAGGCATCTCCAGCCCTCCCTCTCCTGCCACTGTAATCTAATGCCTGGGTCCTGGATCAGCCACACACTTCTCCCTCTAGGCACTGGGGCGCATGCTTAGAGCGGCCTGCTGTGAGCAGGCACTTGGATGCGCGCGCAGAGTGGCCAGCCATGAGCAGTCCGCGAGCGCAATTCAGTGAACCAGCAGGAGCTGCATTTCTTTAATCAAAGAGCCTCATGTGGCTAAACAGCAACGGGGTTGACCACCCATTATAAACAATGTAACCGGGCAGGCCACACTTAGATAACTTATAAAGATGTAGTCGCGGGCCGCAAAATAATTTGATCAGGCCGCATGTTTGACATGACTGTTCTAGAGCATCTCATTTCCTCATTGTTTTTTAAACAAATTTCTTCCTTCACCTTTTTCTCAGAAATGGCTACATGGCTTTGCTGTTTTTTTAGTAGCTTGAGGAAAATACTCAGCATGGAAAATTTCTGCCTAAACAAAGTTTGGCAAATTTCTAAGCAATTGAAAACAGGGTTTTAGAATGAAAACCATCTGGCAGCTTTACTTAACAGGCAGCACTACCAGTTGTGCAGCCAACCAGTATTGCTAGGACTTTAATGATAGCCCTTTGTCTGCGTTGCACCACAGCTGCACAATTATGCATACTGTCTATGAATGCCTGCTGACCAGGTTCAGCAGTGGTCTGGAAGAAATGCATGACGCCCCCGAAGATGCCATCACTTGGCAAGACAAAGATGCACAATAAATGTATAAATAATAACTACCAAAGAAAGAGTAGCCCATAATTCTGCACTCTTTTAGATTTACTTTCTGCAGCACCGTTAGGGAGACTTAATACACACACAAACTTACACCCTACCCTATTGGTCCCCTTCATTTTAATCTCTCCTTGTCAGCTACTAAGGAAACTAGGGAGAAAATTTAAAGGTCAGGGCGCAATTTCCTAAGTGATGCTCATGCCCCACAAATTCATGCATCACGAAACTCTGAGAACAAAGCAAATTTTCCAGAAACGTGTGAGCCAGAGAGTTTGCAGTATATGACTCTTGAAAGAATATAGTCTGTGTATAGGTCTGTTAAAAAGAAACCCAGCAAACAAACAGGTTCTTGTTTCCTTCCTTCAATTCAACTTCCCTCCAAGCTTCCACGCACAGATACATTTATTGCTCCCTTGTCTAGACAATGGAGGTATGTATTGGAGAGGGAGTACATTAATCTTCTTAGTATTAATTGATCCAGCAGGAGCACATTAAATATTTTAGGGAACTTCAATGGAGCACACATTAATGTGCAACACATTAATGCACTTCAGAAAGCATATCCTCATAGTCCAAAATAAGCTTTTCATGTATCCCAACAACTCTAGTGAAATAATATCTCTATCTGTGATCACATGGGCAACACTCCTCACTACAGTCATGGTTGTGCCTGCTGGTCATGTGTTGTGTGATCTGCCTTTAAAAACCACACACACACACACACACACACACAAACTAAAAGCACATTGCTGTGACCATTCAATGCTGTGACCACCTTTTAGTTTTGCAGTGCTTAAAACACAACTTCATTGTCAATTTGAAGACATCAAAAAAGCATTAATCAGGGCTGAACTTTGCAGGTGGAGTGGAGCTTCTCCTGTCATCAAGAAATAGTCTCAAAAGCCCCATCACACACGATAGAGTAGCAACAGTTGGCAACACTGCCCAGTTTCCTTGATTAAAAATGTATACGACACAGGGTTTTTTTTAAGCAAGAGCAGAGTTACTAGCTGTATCCATATGACTTACCTAGAGAGATCAGGGTCTTGCGAAGCTCCCTGGTTTGGTTCAAATAAGTGGTGATGCTGTTTTGGTGGTGGTGGGTTTTTTGTTTGTTTGTTTGTTGGTTGGTTTTGGTTGTTTTTTTGTCACAGTAGCACATGTAAAGTACTAGGTCTTTCAAGCAAAGGAAAATATATTCCATTCCCTGTAGTTATTTCTACCTCCTGATGAAAGCAGAGTGGCTCAGACGCATATAAAATTATTAAAATTATATATTATGTCAAATGGCAAAAAACAGGCTCTGCGTGTTTTGTATTTTATTCAGACCAATTTATCAGTCTGCAGTTATACACCTTCATTGTCCTTTGCTGGATCAGTGAACACTGCTCATTGTGATTTAATGTCAGACAAAGATTACATTGCAGCATGCAGCTTTATACAGAGAATAGTTTAAAAAACAAAACACTAGACACTATACCAGCGGCACCTTGAGACTTACTTCTTGAACAAATGTGAGTTATTACAGAAATAGCATCTGTAGTCTTCAAAGAGAGGGATCCTGTTTGACACCTCCTTACTATGCTATTTTTGGAACAATAGTAATAGTGTGACAAGCTGTCCTCCAGTGACTCAAGAGCAAGAACATCAACTTCAGGGCAGACTATTAAGAAGCACGGCAAAAAACTGCAAATGGTTGTGAATTCTGAACTTTGATTTCACCAAACAATTAAGTGCAAACTCTTCAGGCACTAGAACAGCCAAAGACAGGTTTATCTTGCCCCCTAGGTAAGCTTACCTTTATGAACGCGGGAAAATATTAAGGTTACTGCAAGTTGTAAAGGACAGTCATTTAACCCAAAGTCATAGAGCTCTAATATTAATACAACACTTGTAGCCAAATCCTATAACAAACAGGAGCTGGGAAATGACAAGAAAACCGGCTCCCAAGTAGGGATGTTAATGGTTTGCCAGTTTTAGTTAACTAGTAGAGGCTGGAGCAGTCCCCCTGCCTGCTATAGGCTCCCTACAGGCAGGGGGCACTCGAGCCTGGCCAAAGCAGCCGGTGACTGTGGTTGGGGGTGCTGCTTCAGTCCCCCTTCCTGTCCCTTCAATCAGTTAACCGGTTAAATGTAATGTTTAACCAGTTAATTAAATGGGATTTTACATCCCTACTCCCATACTACCCTATCACGACTCTAAACCAGGCTGCCACCATCAGGAGCCTTGTTGCTCCTCACAGTTTCTGTTTGGAGCGTAACTCCCCTGCCCCTACCACTCCTAGCTAGGGGCCTGGAAGCAAGAAGGCCCAAAGGGGAGGGGCAGCAGGTCTCCCAGTGAAAGTCCAGTCCCCCACACTGCACCTCTTCAGTCATTGAAAGCACTCCTGGAGAGGACACACACCATCGATAGAGGACACACACCATCGGCCAGCATACTAATTAAACCAGCGTCTGTGTGTCAACCTATGTTAAGCTGACCTATCTGTCTGGTGTAGATGTAGCCTTTAACACTCTCTTGTTATTCCTAGAAAACCTTGCCCTCAAGAGTCTAGGCAGCATAGAAAGATGGTTCCTCCTTGTTAGAGTTTTTTATTCCTTCCCCCTCCTCCCTTCTGCTTCCAGTTGGAAGTTTAGCTAATGGGAAGAATTCATTTTGCACCTCTTCCCTGTAAAGGAGAGAGAATCAATCAACAGTCTTTATCCTCTGATGTTCCACAATAGTTTGTCCAGTGTCAGTTGGTCTTTTCTGGTAAGCAGACACATCACCTTTTTGTTGTAGGCCAGCATTTCACACTTTCCTCTCAGTTACAGAGGATTACACTGCAAATACTTATATTTTACCTTGTAACATGAATTAATGCATGCAGCAATTTACAAGCATTCAATAAAGTGTAAACACTAAGCCTATGTTTATAGTTCTAGTACCTATTTTAACAATACTAATTCATAGGTGAGTCAGACTAATTCCAGCTATGTATCTGGAATTTCAGTACCCAAATGAGGTTCAGGTGCCTCAGCATAAGATAGCAGCTGGTTTACCAGCATCACAGCAGCATTGCAAAAAGGCTGCACAGTAGATTCTTGGGATGTGTCTACACCGGCACAATCTTGCGCAAACCAGCCATTCTTGCGCAAAAACTTGCTGCCTGTCTACACTGGCCGCGTGTTCTTGCGCAAGTAAGCTAATGTTCTAATGTATGAAATCAGGGCTTCTTGTGCCAGAACTCTGACGCTCCCGCTCAGGAATAAGCCCTTTCGCGCAACTTTTCTTGCACAAGAGGCCAGTGTAGACAGGCAACATGAATTTCTTGCACAAGAAAGCCCTATGGTTAAAATGGCCATGAGAGCTTTCTTGCGCAAGAGAGCGTCTATACTGGCATGGATGCTCTTGTGTAAAAGCATGTCTCTTGCGGAAAAGCACATGCCAGTGTAGACGCTCTCTTCTGGAACAGTTTTTGTAGAAGAAACCTTCCGCAAAAGAGTTTTTGCGTGAGAACGCGCCAGTGTAAACGTAGCCTCAGAGTTACAAATGCAGGTGTTATGAACTAGACAGTCAGTTAATCACACAACTCATTTGGAACTTGAAGCATACAATCAGTAAGTCCCTGCCAATTTCACAGATGTGAAAAAACGTGTCACAGACCATGAAATCAGCCCTCCCCAGCAAAATCTGATTTAACCTGCTGCTGGCAACCTGAGTGTCCTAGTAGCTAGGGACAGGCACTGTCCTTTCCTTGCACAGCTGCTCTTTCTGGGAATTCTACTCTGCAGAAACACCTGTGTGTGTGTGTGTGTGTGTGTGTGTGTGTGTGTGTGTGTGTGTGTGTGTGTCACACACACACACACACACACACACACAAAATTCCTGCCATGGCTCCAGCACGAAGTCCAGGGATTCCACTCCTAGTTTCTCAGGGCTGGCAACTGCCTGGATTCAGGGTTTCTGCCTCCTGCTGCTCCAGCTGAGGCTTGGGGCAGCCCAGAGTTGGGGCTTTCCTTCACTGCTCCAACCTCGACAGAGTGAGCATGAAGATTCTGCTCCCACCAGGGCTTCTGCCCCCTTCTCCCCCAGCTTCTGCCACATCTCTGAGCGCTGAGAATGGCGCTTTCTTCCTCAGCAGCTCCTCCTGGGGTTGGCGGCTTGCACTCCTGCCAGCTGCAGCCAGAACAGCCTAGGCTTGGGCCTTCCACAGCCCTCCTTACTTACCACTCCAGATGGGCTTAGGGTACCTGAGCTCAGAGCATCTTCTCTGTGACTCCTGCCAGGGCTCAGGGTGAGACAGTAGGGGCTTCTGTCCGGGGGCCAATGTTCACTTTTAAGATTTTCCATCCAAGAGAAGAGTAAGTTTTGACCTCAGTATTGATGCTCAAGACGTGCACTTGTTTGAATGTGTGCTACCGAGACACCCACCAGTGGCCCCGAGAGACTCTCCCAATGCAGAGACCCCAGCCTGCCCCTGACTTGCTGAGACCCCCCCCCCCATGGGGATGTGAGACCTACCCCCACTGAGGGAGCGCTGTTCCCATGGCAGCCTGTGTACAGGGCCAGGGCTGCTCCAGGCCGCTCCCCACAGATCTGGCTGTGAGTCCCTACCTGGGGCAGAGGCAAGCTGCTGCCAGCCCCCAGAGTTTGGGGATAGGGTGGGAGCCAGCAGAGAGCTCTGAGAGCTAGAGTGAAGTGAGGAGGGGAACAGGAATGCAGGGGATCCTAACCCCAGGAGCAGCCGCACCACAGCCCTGGCTCCATCTCTGGCAACCGCCCACCATGCGGCCCATCCCGGGAGCAGCTGGGCAGCAACCACATGGCCCTGGCCCCAGCCCCATCCCCAACCCCAGGACTCCAGCCATTAAAGGTGAGGCTTTCCAGTTAACCATTCTCATCCCCAGTTTTGACTGCAATTCACTTGTGTTTACAGGGTTTGTTTGTTTTTTTAAATGACTGAAATATTAAAATACCGCATTTTATATTCACAGCTTTTATCTAATGGAATTTTTAAAAACACCCACATACATAAAACCTAAAGTTCTAAAGCATATGAAATAGGAGGTAAACAAATCTTAACTTTGCCTTAGAATTACTAATGAGCTGGATCCAACAGTACACCTACTTTTAAGGGGTAAACAACAACGTCTCATACATATGTTCTTAAGAGGTTGCCAGATTATTTGACATACAAATGTTTTATAAATTTTACACAGCCCTTTCTCTGAAGCAAAAGCATTTGTACAGTAAAGTAGAGGGGACCTGATAAATTGAAGACAAACATTGCTCATGATATGGTGCACTAGATTTACCTATAACATGAATTGCTATTTATCCACTTAACCGGTTACAAAAACACCACTAGTGCACAGATGGTGTAACAGCCAAACTACAGTACCTTTAGCTAGCTTATCTTTAAGGACTGGCAGTACAAGGGTAAGAGTCACTGTGGAGGCTACTAGAATGCCCAAATACAATAGGGTTGTCACATTACCTTTATCAGAGAGTTTATGCTGAGAAGAGAAACTAAAACCCCAACATTCCATACCCTCTTGTCAGAGGGGACAATGAAGGGGATTGTACACGTATCACATGAGTAGTCAGCAGCTGACAGTCACAGGAAGGATAGCTGTTCTCACAAGTGAACTGTGGCATCATCACGGTGAAATGTTTTATTGAAACTATGAAGCAATTTTTTAATCGAGTCACAAGCCAACAAACCATTGTCTGGCTATACCAAAAGAGACATTTAATCTGGCTTAATCCCCACTTTATAGGATTAAGGTGGGCTATAAGAATGTGGTTCCTTCTTGTACCGACCCCCCTTTTGTTCCTTTAATAAGCACCTCTTTTTAAGTTCTTTTGCTTTATCTGGTCACAGTACTTTCCTATGGAGTACCTGCCCTGAACATCCATCCCACAGATAAATAATAAGCTGTGACATTTGATCTACACAGTATGCCATGCATGAACAAATCCCGTCCTGAAACCCGCTGGGGGGAAAAGGTGAAAAAAAAAAAAAAAAAAAAAAATACATCCAAGCCAATATGGTAGAAGAAGAAAAAATTCCTTTCCAGACCCTTTAAAACAAAATAAAATGGGACCACTAGTATAATGCCCATAGCAGGTGTTAGCCAAACCTGGTATTTTACCACCTAAAGGGGGAGAGGTCCTCTCTCCATCTGGGTCAGTGCAAAGAGGAGCAGCACAGTGGCTGGGAGCCTTCCTTTTCAAATCCAGCGACTACGCCACTGTGACGGACCGGGCCGTGTCTGGGCACAGCTTAGGGCGTCCGCTCAGGGCGAATTGCTCAAATCCGGGGCTCTTTACAGTCCCCCTGACTGGCGACCTCTCCAAACAGGCCACACACCAGTCTCACAGAGCGCTTCAGCAGCCTGCCTGAAGCCTCCCGAGCAAAACCCCTCCGACACCGCAGCAATATCCGTGCCCCAGATGGCCCCGGGCCTATACACAGGTGAGGGGTCCCAGCACCCAATCCCACCTACCCCGAACAAGTTCTGTCCGGTTCCAAGAAACCAGCCACAGATCCCTGGTCAATTTACCCTCTGGACCTTACCACAAATCACGCTGGGCCAATCCTTTAGAATCTATATCTAAAGGTTTATTATTACAAGAAAGAAAAGCCTGAGAGTAAGGTTATTAAAGTACAGTACGTTACATGCACCGAATCTCCCAGTTCTCGATGCAGGCTCTAGCAGAGATGTTGCAGCTGCTGGTTAAAAGTCCTTATTGCACATCCTACGATCAGGATGGGTTCCCAGGTCTTCCGGGCTCTTCAATCCCTGCAGTGCTGCCTCTGGGATGAAGTGCTGAGCTGAGAACCAAATGGCATCGACCACATGGCCTCTTTATACTCCTTCCTGGCCTCTCTTCTAGTCTGCAGCAAGTCACCTGGTCAGAGGCCAATCTCTATCTTTCCTGCTGGCTGCCCTCAGGTGACAAATCCCATTCTTTGGGTGTGTCCATAGCCTATTGAGAGTCATTGTTCCACAGGGCTTTGCTACTCAGCCTGTCCATAGCCATGCTTAACCACATTCACAGAAATATTCAGCTTCCACACAGATTACAGATTCCTACCCACACACATAGACATTATACACTCACATAAATAGCGTATATAAGATTAACAAACAATAATCTCCCATTCAATACCCCACATGGCTCCCCCCATACCAATTTCTGGGGCCAACACCCCCACCTAGGGGTGCAGCAGCGATCTGGCTGCTTCCCTCCAATTCAGCAACGTGACAGGGGAAAAGGTGAAAAAAAAAATACATCCAAGCCAATATGGTAGAAGAAGAAAAAATTCCTTTCCAGACCCTTTAAAACAAAATAAAATGGGACCACTAGTATAATGCCCATAGCAGGTGTTAGCCAAACCTGGTATTTTACCACCTAAAGGGGGAGAGGTCCTCTCTCCATCTGGGTCAGTGCAAAGAGGAGCAGCACAGTGGCTGGGAGCCTTCTTTTTCAAATCCAGCATTTCTCAGGTGAGGAGTTGGTGATACTCTGCCCCTATTGCATCAGTTTCCATTCTCCCCACCCCCGCCAATACCATTGCCTTCATTCGGCCAGAACAGCCAAATTCCCCCTGGCTTATGACGCAGGGTGGTTAATGTTAACATCTTGCCCCAATTTAACTTAGCTATTTACAGCCTCAGAAACCTATCAGGCTAAAAACAAAAACTCAATTACATGTAACTGATCTGCCATCTAAAACAGATAGAAACTACAGCTCTGTTTTCAATGTTTAAAATTAATCATAAGTGACAAGGCTATGCTTCAAAAGAACAAATCACTGGGATTAATCTAAACTCAAACTGCTTGTTTCTTGTCCTTTACATTTGCCTGCTTTTCCAACATAATCAGTTGTAGGGAGAGTATATACACACACTGGCAAACGTATCCAATTTGAACGTCTTTCTGGATCACCATCTTCATTTTAGTTCCTTACAATCCTATTTGGCTGGTCTGTTGCCTAATTGGTAGAGCGTCGGAATAGACTGGAGAAATTGCTGTGCCTCTTCTAATGGCCTAGGCCAAACTACATCATCTTTGTGACTCTGTTCCCCTATTTGCATAAAATGGAAATAATACCACCTTTTTTTTTTTTTTTTTTACATAAAGTGCTCTGAAATCAATAGAAGAACAACAACATTTGATGAGAAATGGGTATCCTGTTCCTGGATGTACTCTGCTACATGCGGAGTACATATCCTACACAGAGAGGCAACTTTATAAGACAATCTCTATTTATCTATGTAGGGTGGGATTTTCAAAATTACTCAGCATTGACCCCGACCCAAAAAAGGTTTCCTTCGTTGTCTCAACGTCCAAGATCAGGTTAATTCTAGCATGCCTTCCAATGTATAGCCTTTAATTGTGTCTTAAAGTGAAATTGCTAAACCTCAAGTATGAGGAGAGGCACTCACATTTCAACTCTCAGCAGCAGGTTAGTACTCTAAAGAAGAAATAAAAGAGCAATTTCCCCCTTGAAGCAGACTAGTTCTAGTTGCTTCTAGAAGTGTTAGTCTATTATACGGTTCTGTTGGAAAGAGTTGCTTTATAGCGAACATAACTCCATTAGGAAGCTACGTCAGTAATGGCTGTAAAATTCTAATTTGCTCATAACACACAAGAAATGCAAACTGGGGTCATTACAGCATGAGAGTTTCCAATATATAATCAAAGAAAGTAGCAATTATCTCAAGGTCTCAGTGTACGTCTCTAGTAATGGAGCTCCCTAGTGAAGGTGAGTGGGGGGGAAGGAGTGAAATGTACATGTATCAAGCAAAATCCTGAAAGATGTTAAGAGGAAAGAATTGTATAATATATTGTGGGATTGAGTCCTACTGTGTAGACAATGCTACTTTTTGAGGATTGTGCAATGCTGGATTATGTCCTAAGGGAGGTAATTACTGGCAAGATGTTGAATATCATACATCCAATTATAAGTGCCTTGAAAATGTGTTCCATGAGATATTTAAAGTTTTTCCATGTGGCATAGCAGTGTGGCTCCATCATACCCAGACGCTGAAAATTGTCTCATGTCCCTTCCTTTTTCAGAGAAGACGACATAGGAGATTGCATCTTGCATTTTTCTGAATTTAGACTGAAGGGAGGGGGAGGGGGGGAAGAAGAGTCTTAAAAGGGCCTTCTCTTTCTCACCTATTTTTTTCACCTCCATTGTCTCTGTGTTTGAGTAACAATCAATAGATTTGCTGTTGGACATGTTCATGTCATATCATGTCCTGTACACATGGGCATTGTTTTTCCTCCCTATCTGAACAGCTATCTTGATCCTTTCCTCTGACCATGCTCTGACATACCATCTACTGTAATACACAGGTCTATCCCTTAAGCCCTGGTATCCCGTGATACTGTTAGTAGTGAAAGATGCTCAGAAGATGCTCGGAGCATGGTGTAGGTTAAGTAAGCATCATTAAATAATCCTCTGGCTTAACAGCTAATATCTTTATCAAGGATTTCTGTACACATTGCTTGAGAGCAATACCACTCATGTTTACTATTTGTACTTTCTATGATACTGAGTGATGCAATGAATCTAGGAAGCAACATTTCTTCTTCTGCAGGAATGATAGTATTTTTAGCTTGAAGTATGGCGTTTTCATCCAAACAGACATTTTGGAGCCTGTGTTTAAGCAGTCTTGTAAAATAAATGGCTGGTTCTCAACCTACTAAAAATAAGGTGGGGCAGAGAATGAAATATCAAGTTGAGTACACAGTAGAATGCCCTGCCCATGCAGAGAACAGGAAAGTTCATCCTATAGCAGTCAGACAGATTACAAAAAGTACTAGGAGATTCTCTGCTGCAGCCCTAGGGAGCAAAAGACATAAAAGGCCTGCCTTAGCAACAGGCAGAGATCCAGGGAGGTGTGAAGCAGGCAAGAGCACAGGATAGCCTATACAGTTACAAAATCTTGCTACAGGGCCTCTGGAGTGAAACCCAGAAGAGAGAGAGGGGCTAGATTCCAGTACAAGATCACGAAGAAAAGGGATTTTCATAATCATACCACCAAAGAGAGATGCAAAGACTAGCATTGTGTGGAGTTGGGTTGTAGGCCCAGCATGAGGTTAGTAAATGCTGGTTTGCTGAGTTTGTTGCTTCAGAGCATCAAGGACAAGGGAGGGATCAATGGTGTTATTTGACTGGACTGCTAAATCATTCATAAGCATTAGAATTAGCACAGATATCCAAGAGAGACTGAAGTGCCTTGAGCTACAGGGTCACAATGGAGAAACTGATGAGCTGCATGACTGGAAGTAGACCAAGCTAAGATGATCTTGTCACAGACCACAGAAGAAGTGTAAGGAATTGACTTGTTTTCCTCTGGAGACTTTGGGTCTGTGAGCATCTCCATTTTTTCATTTCTAAACTAGATTATGAAAAGCTAATAGTTTACTGGTCACAATTATTCCTAAACTGTCTGAGAGTGTCATCTTAAACATAGGAGTACCTAAGTCTCTCTCTCCAGACTTTCATGCTGGACCATCTTAAATCCTATGACATACCAAGGTTAGGAAAGAAAACATGGTACCTACATCTTACTACATATTTTAGAAATGTGCGTTTGTCCGTTCAAGAACCCTTCTAAATGGTTAAGAGGTAGGACCACCTAATCCAGTATTTCAGCTTCTTTTCATCATAACTTAAAGCAAGGCAAAGAGTTTGGTTATGCCAGGATAATGAGATGTTCCTGGAATTCAATTGTTTCAGAAAATGGAAAGGAAGAGGTCTGGTAGGAGGGATAATTATACTGTAGAAGGACCCAGAGGGGCAGCGAGGGGCCAGAGATGGAGACTCGAACAGCTATAACCCTATTACAGTAATTTAGCGAATACAACCCATGGGTTATCTTCGTTTTAACAAACCCCGCACCTCCCCCTGCAAGGTATACTCGGGTGCGGGGAATACAGAATTTTATTTTATTTTTATTTTTTTTACTCACCAGGTGGTGAGTCGCCTCTTCCTGTGGCTGCGCAGCCTCTAGTTTCTAGCCTGTGGGCGGGAGGAGCACTCACTCCCCGGTTCCTGCGCTGCTGCAGGAAGGGGCAGGGGAGTGCTTATCCCCCGGTTCCTGGCTGCCAGCATCCAGCCTGCAAAAGGGGAAGCGCTTACCCCCCGGTTCCTGTGCAGCCGCAGGAAGGGGTGGGGGAGCGTCCCCTGCCCCTTCCTGCGGCTGTGGAGGAACCTGTGTGATGGGCACTCCCCGGCCCAGAGGCTGGCGGCTGCGCTGGAACCTGGGGCGGTGAGTGGCTAATCCCCCTCTCTCTCCTCCCCCCCCATAAATATACTCCCAGCAAATATACCGCCGGCACAGAAAAGTCTTGTATAGCCTGCAGGTTATAGTCGTGCGTGAGGTATACAAGATTTTTTTTTTTTTTACTCAAATAGAAAAAAAACACGGGGTATATTCGGGTGCAGGTATATTCACTAATTTACGGTAGGTCTGAAGGGTGCAAAGGAGGAGAAAGGGACTGCTATCTACTGTGTATTTCAGAGAGCTTGTTTGTGTCTCCCCTCACCTGGGGAACATGCACCCATTCCCCAGCTCTACCCACTGCAGCTACAGAGGCCATGGACAGACGCTTCTCATTTGGCCCCAAACTGCTTCAGTGAGAGGGCTGGGATTGTCCTCTCTCCTTTTGGGGCAGCCTGCACACTGAACCCCTCATCCTCCGCCCCACCTCGGAACAATGATTTAAATGAAGGAAAAACGAAATCTGAGTTAAGGACCCAAGCACTTCTGAGTAAATCTTCTAGTATAATACAACACTGCCCGATATTCAGTACAAACTTTTGGCTTAGTATATCAAAACAGAAATGGAAATAACAGATGCTGACAGGTAGCACATGGCTGTTATAAATGTGTTTTGATGCTAATAGCTCTACATGATTATCATCTTGAAAAGCATCATTAAGGTATGTCTAAACTGAGCAGGGCTCCCAGCTACAGCTGAAAGACACATGCTAGCTCTGCTCAAATTAACGTGCTAAATATAGTAGCACAGATTAAAGATGTTAAATCGTGATCAGCCAGCTAATCGAGTAGCTTCTGGTAGTGGCGTGAACTGGGACTAAGCAGTCCTGGTTCACACCAGCCCTCAAGAGCTGACCCAGCTGCGACTCTGCCTTTTAAATGTAGTAAGAGCCTTACTACATTTAAAAGGCAGAGGTGCAGCATGGGTCCCGGTGTGAGTGGAGACTGAAGCAGTCCCTGCTTGTGCTAGGTCCCCAACTGCTGCAGCTCTGCCTTTTAAACGTAGTAGGAGCCAGCTGGCTCTTGCTATATTTAAAAGGCAGAGCCACAGTGCCGCTGCACCTCTGCCTCCCTTGCCCCACCAACCCTGTCCCAAATCACAGATACGATGCTGGGGGGACTGGCTTTTAAGCCGGCTCCCCCTAGCACTGGCTCCTGCTCCTTTCCTCCCCCCACCCCACCTTGCTGCCTCTAATATAGAGGCAGTGGGGGGGGGGCGGAAATGTGAGTAATTGTCTTCACTACTTGATAAGCCTAGGCTCATTGGGTAGTTGACTATTTGACTATTCTTTTACATCCCTAGTGCAGATGGATGTTATGGGATGGATAGTGACATGGGCTATCTTTGATTAAAATCTTCTTGCATCTATACTTGAGTTGCTAGCCCAAGCTGCTACCCATGTCACAATATCCCCACTGATATTTTTCACACACATGTCTGTCCATTTGGGCAGAGAGGCTTGCTCCCAGTTGTAATGCTGGCACAGCCTTCTCCACTCCCACTGAATTCCAACACTTGTTCTTAAGAAAAAGATGAAAAAAAAAAAAAAAAAAAAATACCAATGAGGCAGATTAATAGTGAAAAAAATCTTGTTTCTTTTTTAAGTCAATACAATGGTCAACTCAGGAAATATCAAATGTATTACAATACTTACTTAATAGCATTCATTCCTTATATACACTGAAGACATTTAATTAATTATCTATTTAAAAATCTAAGTTCCTCTGAGCAGGTATTGCATCTTCCTGTCTTGCCCAGAACAGGACAATACTTAAACAATTCCAGTTCGTTGTCTGAGTCTCTCCTCATTGCCTGCAGAAGTTATATCATTTTTGGAGGAGAGGATTGATCTTTCTTCTCAGAACTGTTCTTTGAAAAGTGTCTTGTCCAGCAGAAGTGGAAAAATTTATCACTAGCACATTTGCATTCTAAATGTTTTATAGTCTGAGGTTTTCAAAGGCACCTACAGGAATTAAGCACTCAACTCCAATTGCAATGCAAAGAGAGGAGTTGGGGACTTAACGCACTGGAACTCCTTCGTTTAAGGCTGGGATTTTTCAATTTCTGCACCAAAGGGAAAGGTTGAATCAAAATACACAACTCGAGATACTTGAATTATGTAGCTTGATTTGAGTTTCCCTGCCGTCCCCACAGATGACGAAGAACAAGGGCAGGAGTTTGAGCTGCCAACGAGGGTGCTTTCTGAGTTCGATTTAGCGAGTCTTAACTAGACCTGCTAAATTGAACTCCAGGAGATTGGGGAAGATTGATGCTGCCATGATCAGAGCGTAGACATGGACTTAATGTATTAAGTTCCACACATTTAAGCTCTCTAGCTTGCTCCTCCCTTCTCAAAAGTTAGAGAATTCTTATGCGAGCCTCTAGTTGAGTTCATGCATTCTAAAGAAAGATAATCCCCTTTCATTCAAGAGGCACACTATATCTTTAAAATAATGATAAATGATCATCAAAGCTACAAATATTAGTGACAGAAGAGAATAGCAGCAAGTAGAATGAAGCCCTACTATCAAAAGAATAGGTCGCACAGATAAGGCAAAATGGAATTAAAGTAAAAACCCACAGTGAAATGAGACAACTAGTACATGCCATGGCTATCTACTTGCAGAGCAGCACAGTTCATTGCCCCTTTCAGTGCTCTAATTGCTACAGGAGCTCTCCATCACGTGGGATTATGTTTAAGATCCTGGTCTGGCTCTTCGAAGCTTGCAATGAGGTTGGCACTCATCACCTCAAGGACTGCTTCCTATCCAAGACTTATCCCTTTAGGTAATTTCATTACCCCTGAGGAGTGAAATGCACTTCTCAGGAACAGCAGACTTACCTGAAAAACAAAAGGGTGACAATCATTGGAGGCAACCTTCTCAGTAACTGGCCGTCTGTTGCGAGGCTATAACAAAGGTAATTTGCATGTCTTTGAGACAGAGAAACCCTGACTGCATTTCCTTCCTATTTAGTATTCAGTTTCATTTTTCCCCCTTCCTTGAACATGTGGTGCTGAGGATGAGAGTCTGCCTTTTGCACACTAAAACACCAACATTTGGCATGTTACATTTCAATCATTAATACCAGACTGCAGAAAAAACAGTGAAATTAGGGTTGTCAGGTGTCCAGTTTCCACCCAAAACATCCATTTTAAAAGGGACCCTTGCAGATCCAATACCACCACTGACCAGGCCATTAAAAGTCTGGTTGGTGCAGGACTGACAGGCCCCCTGCACTCCTCAAAAAGCAGTGATATGTCCCTCAATTCCTAGGTGGAGGTATGGCCAGAAGGCTCCCTGTGCTGTCCCTGCTCCTACCCCCTGCCCTACCTTGGAACTCCCTCTTGCACCTCAAATCCCTCATTCCCAGCTTCACCCCAGAGCTCGTACCCCCCAGCCATAGCCATCACCTCCTGCTTCAGTCTAGCGAAAATGAGTGAATGGAAGTGGAGGACAGCAAGTGAGAGGGGGATGGAGTGAGTGGGGCAGGGTGGAGCGGGTGCCTGAGAAGGAGTGAGGAAGGGGTGTTCAGTTTTGTGTGCAATTAGAGAATTGGCAACTCTAAGTACAATGCTTGCACTGGTCTTCACTTTATACATCCTTCCCCTTTCCTCCATACTCCCACAAACCTTGCACACTGTCTGTTGTCTCACCACCACCACCCACATGCATACCTACAATTAGTAATGCTACAACTTCATATTTCTACTTAACATTAACCATGGAGCTTCTACCAGTGCCTCCATAATATTCCAAAGGCCTACAACAGATTGCTGGCACTCACATTCCCTGCCAGTTACTAAGTGATATTTTAACTTTTGATAGGTATCTTTACTGTAAAGCCATTACTCACCTCCTCCAAGGAAGACTTTGATACTTGTGAAATAATGCAGTTCGCAGGTCTTATGAGAACAGTAAATATACCCTGTGGCAGGCAACCCCACCTTGAATTTTAAATTGCTCTACTTTTTCTATATTTTATATAACGTTACTGATAGTTAGCTTATGAAAGGGCACTGAATTCACTATATCAAATTGCAAATATCCTGCATTTTTTCCATTTCTTTCAGATAAGATTGAGCTCTGTATTTTATTAAAACTTCCCTTCTGGTTTGCACTGTGCAAAAATTTCTCCCCTATTAAGTTTTTATTCAGTTCTAATTTTAGTTTAAAAAGGCTGCTTCAACTCTGAATCAGAATTAATTTTGTGCTGTTCTATATTTTAAGTAGCAGTAAATTAAAAAGACGTAACACTCATGAGTTAACTGAAGCCTCATCCCACTCCTACATCAAGCAATAGTTTCACTATTCAAACTTTTTTAGAAGTATTTCAGACTGGAATTACTACAATTCAAGTTCTATTAACTTGTAGAGGAGTCATCTATTTCACCTATGTTTTGTCTTCCAGGTTTTGGATGGCCATGAGATTTCCTACTTACTAGGATGTAGAGTTATATCACCTTCAACTGGCTTCATTAAAAGAGCCACTGCTTACAATGGAACTATTTAGATTTTTATTATGCTTAAAAATTTCACTTGTATCATTTGTGTCTTAAAGCTGAAAGCATTAATACATAGGTGACACGAGTAAAGTGAACAATAAAGCCAACTGTGTAGCATTTCATAAACAATTTTAAAAGTCTATTTCCTTTTGGACTGGCCTTCACCCTGCTGAGAACAAGAAGTCTTTACTACTGTTATTAAATATTTACCATATGGTTGCTCTGGCACCCTCACTGAAACACTGCATAGGAATACTATAAGTTAGAAATAGATACAAGAATTACATTTAGATAGTAAGCTGGTGGCAAATGATCTGGATAATAGCCACGAAACAAAAAGCCTATGTTAACATTCTGGCTTTCACTAAAAATAGCGTCCCAGACAAAGACACATAAAAAGAAGCTTCAAGATAAAATATAACCCTTCACTTGGAAATCATTCTATGTCAAACAGCCTTTGCTACAAAAATACTGTTTGACACTTAAAGAAAATGAAGGAAAATCTCATGGTGAAATACAAATGCAGACCTCTGGCTTTCTCTGACATAATTGGGAATTATCACACTCAATGAACCTTTAAAAACCAACCAGAAATATTTACACTATTAATGAACAAAAATGTCCATACCTCACTCAGCTGATCAGAGCAACAGAAAAACAGCTCTGCCCACTGCTAATGGCATCTTCAACACTTTCCACGCCAACCCACTGAGACACACCGTACTCAGATTCGCCAAGAGATAAACACCACATACAGAAAGCCTCACCAACTTTGACCTTGTATCCAACCTCCTATTTCTAGGCAAAAATTACTGAGAAAGTTCTAATGTGCAAATTCTGATATTTTTAAGTAACTCATAACTGAGCTCCAGATCAGCACATAGACAGTATTAACATACAATGACCTCATGGCAATGGATGGACATCATGTCAATGCCCACAGCAGTCAAACTGCCTGCAACTTTTAATTTAAATTGACTAAACTATTGCTGACCAGACAACATGAAAGAGGACAACAAATGCGTGCCTTGTTTCCAGTCTAAATGTATCTCAGTGATTCTCAAACTGTGGATAGAGACCCTAGAGTGGGTCGATACCTTATATTCAGGGCCAGATTATCCATTTAGCCCAGTAGGCACAGCGCCTAGGACCTACAAAAAATTTAGGGCCCTACAAAAAAAAAAAAAAAAAAATCATAATTGACAAAAATAAAAACACAACTACTAAACAACACTTAATAATTTGCTATTTTTATTAGAATACACGTGCAAATTATATCTTGCCTGCTTTTAATATTTGGAAAGGACTGTTTTTGAAGAGATACAAGTATTACATTATCACTTTATTATCAGGTTTAAATAAACAACCTTTCACTACCTAATTAGCAAGGTTCCCTGTAGGGATGTAATAGTGTAGTTAATTAACCAAAATCCGATAAGCAAAAGCTTATAGGTTAATGCTATAGACTACACCCGTGGTCCCCAACACGGTGCCCGCGGGTGCCATGGCGCCCGCGGGGGTATTTGTCGGCACCCGCCAAGTGCTCAGGGCTGGCCTGGTCCCGGGCACATGGCGCATGCACGGTGCCGGAGCCGGCCCCGGGTGCATGGCGCACGGTGAGCGCTGGCCCCGGGGGTGCCGCGGATTGACCCCCCGCGGCACATAGGGGGGGGGGAGAGAGCGCCAGCGCCGGCCCCGGGTGCGCGGCGCTTGGGGAAGGGGGGGGGGAAGAGAGCGCTAGCGCCGGCCCCGGGCACGCGGCGCTTGGGGGAGAGGAGAAGGGGGGAGAGAGCGCCGGCCCCAGGCGCGCGGCGCTTGGGGAATGGGGGGAAGAGAGCGCGAGCGGCAGCCCCGGGCGCGCGGCGCTTGGGGGGAGAGCGCCGGCCCCCAGAATGCAGCTATGGGCCGGAATGCAGCTATGGCCCCCCCCCCCCGGGCGCCCGGTGGGCGAACGGCCACGCCCCCTGGCGCCCAGCAACCCCAAATGGTTGGGGACCACTGGACTACACGCATTTCCCTCCCTTTCCTCTGGACAGGGGCTGTTGCCACCCTGCACTGCTGCCTCTGTATCAGAGACACCAGCACAGGGTGACCGGCAGCCAGTCCGCAAGGAAAGCTGGTTTTTAAACTCTCTTTCTTCGCGAACCAGCTTCTGCCTGGCACCCCACACAGTGGCAGGGGATTCCTTGAGAGTGGGGCCGGAGTGCACTGGCTGCTAGCCCCGCCCCCAGGGGCTACAGAATAGTCGACTAACCAACAAGAATTCATGTTATTACTCAACTATTCAATTAACTGATATTTAACTTCCCTAGTTCCCTGTAAGCTGGGCAGCAGTGTGGCCTCGCAGCTGCTTTGTGAGCCTGCCCAGGAGCTCAGGGGCCTCTTCGCAGGGAGCTGCCTTAGTGGAGGGACGGGTACTTCTCCATCAGCAGCAGTTCCATGCTGGAAACAGTTTGTCTCTTCCAGATGGTAGGGAAGGGATCAGGAGCAGCCCAAGGTGGGCTGTGGCAGCTGACACCCTAGGCGGAAGGCGCGATCGGCGCCTCCACCTGCTCGGCCGTCAATGGCTGATGTAATCACGGAGCACCCGGACCGGTGGCACCCTAGGCAACTGCCTAGTCTACCTAGGCTCATGGGTCGCCCCTGGAGGAGATGCAGGAAGGAGGGGGGCAAGGATGGGGCGGGGAGTTGGTCTGGGAGGGGAGAGGATTGGTGCCATTACAGCACCTGGGTTTGGCTACAGTTTCATGTGAGAAACCCAGCAGTCTCCAGCCTGCTGGTCTGGGAGAGGAGGAGGGGGGAGCAGATTGCATAGGATAAGCAGATGGGGAAGGAGGGGGTGGGTGGGTGCTGGCATCTGTGTGGTGAAGTGGGGGGAGTTTGTGGAGTATCCTAACTCACTGCTGTCTGAGCTGCAACTGCTGGTGCAAGGGAGAGACATAGAGCTCTGTCCTGGGCTAGAAAGTGGTGGGGAAGTTGGCTGCATGGTATGAGGGGGTGTGGTATGTGGATATGCTGGGGTATGGAGGCATGTGGCTATATGGGAGATGCGGATGCTTCTGTGAAAACTTCATTGTCTCATTAATGCATCAGAAGGCACTTAGTCAAATATATCTTCCCTTTTCTAGTTGAGGCTTGAGTGAGGAGAGGCTGGTTTTAAGTTACCAACCGACTGGTGGCATAATTACAAGATCTTAAATATGCCAGAAAAAATATTGAGGGAGGAAGGGAGAATAAATGTAGCACCCACTGTTAGACCTGTAGAGCAAACACTAAACAATGACCCCTCAGCAGTTCTAGACCAGTTTTTTCACCTAGTATTAGGAGGCAAAGATAAAGAACTTGCTTTTGGCCATACACAGCTTGTTAATCTGCCTGGAGATGTTAGGCAGTTTGTTTGGAGAGAAACAGATCCACAGTAGGGATGTAAAGGACTAGTCGACTAACCGATAAGCAAATGCTTATTGTATAGTCAACTAGTCACTCCCCTCCCCCCACTCCGTTGCCCGTTGCTACCTCTATTAGATAGAGGCAGCAAGGGCAGGGGGAGAAGAGGGTACTGAAAAGTGGCAGGGTCGCACAGATCCCCGGATCAGCTGATCCCAGGCTCCATCCAGTATACTAAAGTAGCAGCGCTGAACTAAGCCCAGGGTCAGCTGTGGAGTCCCCAGCTGATCCTGGGCTCCAAGCTGTTTTGAAATGCCACGCAAGGTCTGGATCCCCGGGCTTTGCACAGAATTTCATAGCAGCAATGCTGCTTGGAGTCCAGGATCAACTGGGAATTTCCCCAGCTGACCCCAGGCTCCCTGTGGTGTGCCAGCTTTGAAAGGTACAAATGGAATGAGGGGGTGTGAAATGCATGCATTTCAAAGAGGAAGCGCAGCATGGAGCCAGCGCGGGACTCTGAGTCCAGTGCCATCACTTCCACTTTGAAATGAACACATGTGGAGCCCAGAGTCACGTGTGGAACCCAGAGAGGTTCTTGTACATTTCAAAAGTGGAATGCAAAAGTGCTTATCGACTAGTCAAGTAGTCGATGGAATTTCCATTGACTACTCGACCAGCAAATTAATTGCTAGTTAACATCCCTAACCCAGAGCAGACGAAGGTAGAGAGATTCTGTATTCACAGATCTTAATGCAGGAACTGACTTCACTTATATTGGTGTTTTTCTATTGTAATGTAGTTAGGTTGCTTTTGTAGATAAGATAAGTTTACATACGTGTTAATGGCTTACTGCAAGAAAGAAAAGGATTTTTACATTTTTTATTCTGAAGACTCTAATCTTTATTTTTTAAAATTATCCTGTATTACTAATTAATACATGGTAAATTGTTAAAACTGGAAGAATTTTGCCATGGAACCTGTTTATTTATTTGGCCTTTGAATTAGAGTTGGATTCCAGATACGTGATTTCCATTAAATTTTACAATTTGCATTAGGCCAGATCTTTTCTATATGGTATATTTCTGGCTCTTATGAGTCAATGGGTGTACGAGGTGTGTTGTAAGATGAAGACCATATTTGCAAGCTCTTTAAAAAAATGGATCTATCTACAAACTCTGAAGCCATGTGTTAAAGTGCTGTTCTGGAGCTTTTATTCGAGTTGATGACACACACAATGTAAAAGTTTTAAAGATAACTTTTAGCTGTGTTTACAGGTCTCCGTTTCACTTGCACGGTGATCCTAACCATTTATTTAAAATGTCCATCACCATCCACCTGGTGTTTTACTTCCCTTCCTATTTTCATGTTTGTGGCTTTATTTGCTTTCTGTGTTGCTTTATTACTTATTTTTACTGTTCTATGTTAGTGCACTATCAGATTAAGAGTTGACATCCCAGAGAAACTATACGCCTGAGTGCATGCCTTTTTCTCTCCTTTCCAGTGTAAGTAAATATTGTATTAATATTTTCAAGGAGAGCATGACTGTTTCCAGCTGACTCCTAGATTGCTTTAGCATCTAGCTGAGCTGTGTGTGGATAATGCACATTTTGGTGTGTTTAGTAACTTGACTTGTTAGAAAGGATGATAAAATACATATAGTTCCAGGGTAGTGTTTATTTAATACAAATAAAAAGAAAATTAACATCAGTATTGCTCCTTGTTAATTATCCCTTGTTTAATATTTTTGTCTTCCATACCTGCGAGTGGTTTAAAAAATATATTTATATCTTAGTTTTTTGTTTATACAGGTGGTGCATAAAAAAATTCAACCTGCCCAAGGATAGAAAATGTTAGAGGGAACACTGCTTATTACTACAGTGTTTGCATTTCACCGTTGTTTCAGAAACTCTATGCTACTACTAAACACGGTTTCTGGTGGAAATATATGGCCAGCAGCTGCCAAAGTACTGTTATTCTGTAAATGATGCTGAATGAACTTGGCAACCTTGTGTCTCAAGATATCAGCTCTGCAGCACAAAGCATTGCTCTGCGGATTTTACAGTAATAGTGGAGGCAACATCACCTTCTCCTCATCAGCCGATTAACTATCAGATGAATCTGAAGTACAATCGTAGTATACAACAAAATGGCTGTTATCTTAGAATGAAGTACCATAAATTTCTCACACGGTGTACCACTTTCAAGAGTGAAAATTAAAGTGGGTGATGTTAAGTGTATAGGTGATAAGGTATTTCTTCCTTATATATTTCTATAGTGTCTAATTTAAAGGGCCGACAGTTATGAGTGTGCCTAAGGCTTACAAAGCGCTTAATACAGCCCTACCCCTTTTAGTGGGATCATGAGGGCTTACACTTGCTGGGACCCAGGCCAAAGCCCAACCCCTCCACCACTTGGGGCCCAAAGCAGAAGCCTGAGGACTTCAGCCCTGGGTCGTGGGGTTCAGATTATAGGCCCTTTACCTGAGGCTGAAGCCCTTGGGCTTTCGTCACCTGCCTAGGGCAGCAGGGCTCAGGCTTCAGTCCCATGACAACAAAAATTACTACATAACCCCAGAAGGGGGTTGTGGTATAGAGAAGTTTGAGAACCTCTGGCTTCGCTTCAACTTTCAGTCATTGGCTCATATTATATCTCTCTGCACTACAGTGAAGAGCCTATTATTCAATATTTGTTTCCCATGTAGTTATGTATAAACAAATTGAGTCACCACTTTACAGTGTGCTAAATGTAAGTGGATTGAGCGCCTTAAATCTATACTAGAAGGCATTTCTTCCTAATCCTTTACTCATTCTCATGGCTTTCCTTTGAACTCTCTCCAACGGATCAACATATCTTCAATTGTGGGCACAAGAATTGGCCACCATATCCCAGCAGCTGTTGCACGACTTCCAAATATAGAGGTAAAATAACTTTTCTATTTCTAGTCAAGATTCCCTCACTTATCCATCCAAAGGCTGCATTAGTGCTTTTAACCACACATCCCACAGGGAGTTCATGTTAATCTGATTATTCACCATGCTTCCCAAATCCTTTTTTCCTAGGGTAGACTTGCTGTACCATGTAACTATTGCCCACATTTTTTGTTTATAGCTATATACCAGTGGTGGTCAACCCGCGGCTCACGAGCCGCAAGAAAAAAAATTGCGGCTCCTGACGGAACCCAGAACCACTCAGGTCAGCCGCTCTCATGGCTGGGCTGCTCTGAGCCACATGCGTGCTCATGGCCCACGCCATTCTGTTCACAGCCCCCAACGTACTGCATCATATCCTGCACATGCAGGCAGGGTCGCACTTAGTGTCCCAACCTGCACGTGCTAGCAGCCGGCCGCTGAGCGCAGGCAGAAGTAACCCCCTTAAAAAAATTATTGCCCACCCCTGCATTATGACTTACTATTCAAGACTAATAATAGAAATGTAGCCGTGTTAGTCTGGTGTAGCTGAAGCAAAATACAGGACTATGTAGCACTTTAAAGACTAACAAGATGGTTTATTAGATGATGAGCTTTTGTGGGCCAGACCCACTTCCTCAGATCAAGTAGTGGAAGAAAATAGTCACAACCATATATACCAAAGGATACAATTAAAAAAAAATGAGCACATATGAAAAGGACAAATCACATTTCAGAACAGGAGGGGGATGGGGGGGGGGAGGAAGGAAGGCAAGTGTCTGTGAATTAATTATATTAGAGGTGGGGAGAGTTAGATGTCTGTGAGCTAATGGTACTAGAGGTGATAATTGGGGAAGCTATCTTGGTAATGGGTAAGATAGTTAGAGTCTTTGTTCATTCCTTCTCGGAGAGTGTCGAATTTTAACATGAATGACAGTTCAGAGGATTCCCTTTCAAGTGCAGATGTAAAAGGTCTTTGTAGCAGAATTCAGGTGGTTAAGTCATTGAGAGAGTGTGCAGAACTTATACTGTGCGAGTTACAACCACTAGCTTAGACTGGTGACACATTATAGTCTACCAATAGGAAGGCACTAAGATTACTAATACCATATTGTGAAATGTGTATCAACAGCTTTTGACAATTTAACCTAAAAACAAGTTCAGGGATAAAAGCAATAACTGGCCAAAAAAGTTAGCAGTATCCAGGGAAGTGGTGAAAGCCATCAAAAATATGTCAGCCCAACCCCCCTCCATTTTGTTGACTTAAAAACTAAGAGGCTCCCATAAGTGCCAATTCACCACATCATAGTAGAGAAGAAAAATACTTGCTGTGGCAGAAAATATGTCAAGATCTCTCATCACCAACTACTCATATTTCAGAAAGGTAGTCACATGGCCCAACAATATGCATGTGAAACCCCAAGATATGTCTCAAAGAGACTTGCTCAATTTAGAGGAAAAAAAATTTCATCTTCCTGCTGAACTGTAACAAAAGCAGAGGTTCCACCTTATATAATCTTGCACTGTTTCTAGAAGGTATTTAAGAGATAGTCTGAATTCTGTTCAACTAGTCGGAACCCAATTCAGCTGACTCATGCCTCCATATACTCACTTTCAGAATTGCACAAAGTCTTTTCTTAAGAACAAAGAAAAAGAAAGAAAAAAAAAAGACACCTAATGACTCAGTAAAAGCATGTCTTGGGACTGTTTGGCTAAGTCCATGGGCAAGTCAGGCTGAGACATGCATACCAGTTACTTACACGTAGTACAACAGCCTGTACTCTAGCTGTATGAATGACTTGAATGTTAACTGTCAAATATTTCTTTTTATTTCTATAAAAACAAACAAGTAGCAATCCTATATATGGTTTGTATTATTCCTGGCCATCTCCATGAAGTCAACTCTGTTCTTGCTCTCAAACTACTAAGAAAAGTGCTCCCATGTCTATTCATTAAAAAACACATGGAGAAGTGGAACCCATATGCGGTTTCAGATCATAAGCCCAGTACTTTATAAAAAGACTACATGGCTACGTCTACACTGGCCCCTTTTCCGAAAGGGGCATGCTAATTTTACAGGTCGTAATAGGGAAATCCGCGGGGGATTTAAATATCCCCCGCGGCATTTAAATAAAAATGTCCGCCGCTTTTTTCCGGCTTTTAGAAAAGCCGGAAAAAAGCGTCTACACTGGCCCCAATCCTCTGGAAAAAAGCCCTTTTCTGGAGGATCTCTTATTCCTACTTTGAAGTAGGGCTTTTTTCCGGAGGATTGGGGCCAGTGTAGACGCTCTTTTCCGGCTTTTCTAAAAGCCGGAAAAAAGCGGCGGACATTTTTATTTAAATGCCGCGGGGGATATTTAAATCCCCCGCGGATTTCCCTATTACGACCTGTAAAATTAGCATGCCCCTTTCGGAAAAGGGGCCAGTGTAGACGTAGCCCATGGGTGCTCATCTACTACCAATACTCAAGATTTCTATGGCTGGTGTAGTCCAAGAGTTGGGATTGGGTTTGGAGGCATTAGAAGAATGGGATGAAACTAAGCAACGTGATACATCATAAATGTAGTTGTTGCACCCGTTTGTTCACTTTTGTCTTCTGTGGGTTGTTTTCTTACCTTTTCCTGTATTTCCTAGTAAATTCTTTATGATTAGTCTCTCCCTGTGTCATCATCCTAATTGATGTGTCTATATTTAGAAACAGCAGCAATATCTCAGAGTAAAACGAGTGATTGCTTAAATTCTAAGGTAGTTTTTGTAACCAGACACAACCCCTCTCCCTTTCTCTTCACTGGTGTCTAGCTGACCAGACATACTCCTCTGCTTTTCCCTTCTTCCCTGACCTTAGCTTTCTTAATTAATAATTTGTGAAGCTTTTTATCAAGCCTTTAGTGTGTTATTTTTAATACAATGCAATTTCTTGTACTTTGCTTAGAAACCATATTGCTTATGAATATGTATGTAGCCTGTGGAATTTGTGTGAGGTGCGAATGTGAAATACCCAACCAAAAATGCCATTTAGGATCTGTGACCTTTTAAGGCAGACAAAGACCCTGCAAGCAGATAAATGTACTGAGAACTGGCCAGAAAAATCTCTCGCTTTCTCTCGGACAAGATGTAACATCACAGCAGAAACCTGGGACCGGCCCAGGACAATAAAGCCTCCTGCAGATCCCAAGGAACATCATGGTCAAATCTCCGGGAAGCTGACGCCTGGCCCGCACTCCAGCCACCAGCAAAATCAAAAGTAATCTATACTGCACTTGCAGCCTGCCTCCAAACTGGCAGCGTGCGTGCGTGCGACTTTACTGTTAAGAATCTGTACCAATAAACAACCCCAAAAGTAGTACTGCTCCAGCCCACCCTTTGTCTGGGTTTGTTCCTCAGGAGGTCTGAGGAAGTGCAACACATTTAATAATGTAGAGATCTATATACAAATCATTGCCATAATAAAAGCCCACCATCTTCAGACAGAGTGCCACTAGGAGTCATCACTGGTAATCTTTATAGCCATACAGAATATAACAAATCATAACAGAGCACAGATTGTGAATTATTTTTAAAAAGTATTATGAGTCTCTCTACACAGAAGGTCAGTTTTAAAAACCTCTCAGAATCATTTACCACCATCATCTGGTCCGATGATAAAACAAGATGTCTTCTGAAGAGGCAGGAGGAACCATTTTCTTTTTAAAAATCATAGAATACTAAAACTGGAAGAGACTTCATAAGTTCATCAGGTCCAGTTCCCTGCCCTTATGGCAGCACCAAGGATCTATGTCATGCCTGATAGATATCTATCCAACCTGCTCTTAAATATCTCCAGTGATAGAGATTCCACAACCTCCCTAGGCAATTTATTCCAATGTTTAACCACCCTGAATCAGTTATGAAATTTTTCCTAATGTCCAACCTAAACCTCCCTTGCTGCAGTTTAAGCCCATTGCTTCTTGTCCTATCCTCAGAAGCCAAGAACAATTTCCCCCCCTCTTCCCTGTGACACCATTTTAGATACGTGAATACCGCTATCATGTCCCCTCTCAGTCTTCTCTTTTCCAAACTAAACAAGCCCAATTCCTTCAGCCTTGCCTCATAGCTCATGTTTTCTAGACCTTTAATAATTTTTTGTTGCTCTTCTCCGGACCTCCTCCAGTTTCTCCACAAATATAATGGAAAGGAAAACTCAACTGTTTGGGGCATAAATATCTGTTTCTGTAGTAGCATCATGAACTACTCAACTATCACTCTCAGAAGTTTGATGGGTCATGGGAAAGCAGCTGAAGATAATTTTTACTTGTCCATATATACTGGCTCTCTCAGGATACAAACTTCTGAGAGTGATATTGGGCATTTCTCTATCCAGCTGCATCACTAGACAGTTGTCAAAAGGTGAAGATAGTTTACAGAGATCTTCCACATCTTTCCTACCTGCCAAATACACCCTGTAGGGCTTGATTTAATGACAAGATCAATGTCTGAGAGGATGACAGGAGCCAGCTGGAAAGCTGGAAGGGGAGACCACCAGTCTTTTACAGCTTCTGCAAGTGGTGAACAACACTGTCAGTGACCACGTGGATATGACAGGTGCACAGTGTGTGGCCCGAGAGGCAGCAAAGATTCTAGTTCTAATTTCATTTTGTTTACCTACATGCTTCAGACTCTGTTTGCTAGCTGACCCTTAACTGTTATTTGACTAACTAAAGGATTTTACAAAGGAAAGTTTCATCCATCTTCTCACACACTTTTGAGTTTGAACTTGTTCTTTAATTTGTGCAGGAAGTAAAGTATTTCTGGAAAGGAATATCTCCTCACATTGCTATTTCAGACCAATAGGAGCTATTCTAAAAATAGCAAAGATTTTAGAAAGAATGCTAGTTATTCATTTACTCAGATATAGTTGGTTTTCAAATAAAATTTGGAAGACTCATGAGTTGAAGTGCCTGTTTTAAATATTCAGCCCCAGGGTGCCAACTAGTAATATATTTGTAACAGCCAAACTACTTTAAGATAATCATTATGTATTAATATAATCAATTTTATGAAAAACGAAAAGGGGAGAAATCCTGTTAATATCTTTATAAGGAATAAGGATACTTGAAAAATGATTTAGCTGAATAACTGCACACATTTGATACCTGAATACCCTAATGAATGACTTAAATCCTCTTTTCTTGGAGTGGAAAGTTTATAGGTTATTTGAATTATAAAAATTGTCTATTGGTTGTTTCATTAGCGATAGCAAGTTAAATATTCAACTTTTTAAAATTAATTTATACCCTACATCCACCCCTTTCCATGCTGCCTGTGTGAGCCACACGCAAAAAAGGACTACAGAGCATGAACAGGATACAGTTCAAGCTGTGATACACAATGATCAGTAGGACATCCACTAAGAGTCCCTTTCAGGCTCGGCCTTAGGGCAAGGCAAACAAGGCAGTTGCCTTGGGCCCTGCAGCTTCAGGGCCCTGCACTTATCAGTGCCTGCCCACCTGGCTGCACCCTCGCTGGGAGCCCCCCAACCACGCAGTGTAGCCAATCACAGCATGCCGCCTTGGGCCCCACAAGCTGTATGGCCAGGCCTGGTCTCTTTAAAGGGAATTTTACCTGTGTTTATTTTTAAAAGTTCTTGAGAACTTCTTGACAAGTTGCTTGTAATTTTACCACTTGCTTTCAGAATAAGCTTAAGAGAAATTCCAAATACCTGTGAAGAAAAACCCACAGGCTATAAACATGGTTCAATTAAGAAAGCTCTTGCCTCCAAGCCACGTAATCAGACTCTTATCCACTACTAAGATTATTTCAATGCTGCAATGTTAGAGAATGGCTATAGTTCAAAAGATCTCTGCACCAGTCTCTCGAGGTTGCCTGGGGAAGAGTTAAAGATTATATAACCACTTACAAAAGGACAAGAGTAAGGGATAACTGTAATGTTCTGGCCAATATTCATCTTCAATAAAACATGTTCTAATGTATGTGGGGGAGTAATTGCTGAGCACATAATGGCTCCTTCCTTTTCCTGTAGTCATTACACTCTTTCAATTCATACTTTATGAAGGTCAGACATCCATGAAGAATGAAATGCATTAAAAGAAATAACCCCAACACCACAATATTTTTTCCTCATATTCCCACTGTCATGCCTCCCCATTGTCTAATTTTATGAAGGGGAGTAGGAAGACAAGTTGAGAACCGCTATTATAAACTTCACATCTCTGGCAAGGCTCTTCGCAAACCCTATAGAACCTTCAAATATCCATCTGTAGTTTCCTTTGATATTTCTACCCCAACAATAGTTTGGCCACACCATTTTTGTCATAGTAATGAAGTAGCAGGCACTGAAAAGGTGTACAGGCATTTTTACTATAACAAAAATATATATTTAAGCTTTTCCATTATGCAAACAATGGCAAGCGTGTATGAACATTTCCGTCATATGCCTAATATATGTTTTGAAAAAAAAATCTAATTCCACATCAGAACAAGTCTCCAGAGATAAGCATTTAAGCACGGTATTACTGTCGGTTCCTGGTTACGGAAACTCGTCCCGTAAAAAGAAACGCAAATGGCTAGAATCCCTTTTTTCTGGAGAAGGGAGAGAAAAAGCGCCTCAAGTTTGAGAGCTGAAATCTTCTAAAAATGATTCTAGTATCACACATTTAAGTCTGTGTTCACTGAATCAGCCCCCTCCTTCCCCTGCTGAAAATATTTCAAGCTTTCCTTCCCTGTGTAAATCACTGTGTCCTTTCAAAAACAAAAATCCACATTTTTGCATGCCCAGTGAATGCGGTGGGTGCACTTAAAGGGTTACATCTCTCTTTTTCACATCTCCCTTCCCTCCCTCACAGATACAACAGAATCTTCCTGCCAGATACAAAAATAAAATGACCAGATGGCCTAGGGTAACTCACCGTTTGCCACTTAACACCATTTAAGAGATTAACATTACTTCAACATTGACTTCTAATGTTGTGAAGCTATGACTCATTCATTTTCACAAATGAATAATGATTTGGTTTGTTTGTTTTTAAAGGAGTAGCTTTCAAGATTTTCCTTAAATTATGAATGCATGGAAATTGTGCTTGTAGATAATGACCTTGTTTCAACTCAACATCCTCCTCAAAGTTAAACTATAATTCAAAGATGCCCAATGTATTTGTCAAACAGCAGCAACTTCATCTCCGTTACACAGAGAGAAGACTATTTCCCAAAGTGTTTATAAAGACAAACAAGATAGTAACAAATGAATTAAGTACAATTAGATTTTTGTTGTTGCTTTTTCTACAAAGGAATAGCTGCAAGCACTGTAAACAGCTACTTATACTATTTGTAGAAACTTATCAATAAGGTATGAAATTATAAGACCTTTCTATTGGATTAAAATGTAGATTTAGCTTCAATTGCTATAATTTGGCACATTTCTCTGAAAAATGTATTTTCCCCATTTTTAACTGTGCCACCTTAGCAGAAGTTGCTTAACTATCCAAGAATGAAGTAGCCAGCTAGGGGAGGGGGGGGGGGGGGGTTTACAGTCTGGAAGTAGGTTTAAATCCACATTCACTCCTAGCATAACTTCACTGATGAGTTTCAGTAAAAACAAACCCAACCCACCCCCTGCCCCAAGTTGTAGAGTACTTTCAATTAAAAAACTGGTCTTCAGTAACACAACAAAGTTAGCTAATTCAGAACTGCTATGTGTTAAGAACATATAGGAAATCCCAGTGAACATGAACGGCATTTTCAATTTATGAGTATTCTAGGTTTACAAGGAAAATGCTGACCATTACTTAAGAACAATAAATGGAGTAATTTAGTAAAAACTGAATGCTTAATCTAAACATTAGATTATATATCTGCTAACTTCAGCAGAACAGTTATTGAAAACCCATAAATGGGAATAATTAAATTAAACTGCTTAGGGCTTAACTTACAGTCTCATCATCTTCATGTATCATATTTCCAATAATAAAATAGTATTGTTTATATGTAGGCACATTTTGTATTAAGATTAAATGGAAGCTTGATCTGTAAGAGCTTTCATGGCACTGTTTCATTTAAAATAACAGCTTATACAACTCTAAAAAGAGGTAACAACATGTACTTTTAAACAATCATATCTTCCACATTTAATCATATTCTTAAAAAACAGCAAGTCGTTTCTTAATTATATGTAAAAGAAAGTTTTATTTATATTCTAATTGTATATTTCAATTAAGCCAAGTGTGTGGAAGAGGAAGTACCTTTGAGTGATTTGAACTGCAACACACCTAAAGTGGTTCTTTTCTTCTTTGGTCCCACTGTAAACCTAGCTCAAACACAGCCACACCCCAGTAAACTACCACAAGCAATTGAGCTAAACCAGGTGAGGGTAACCAGAAGTGTGGAAATTGATGGTGATTCAAGGATTGCTCTTCCAAGCATATGAAGGCTGTTCTGGTAGCCAAAGCAGAAGAGACCATATCTTGGTACAATGGCATAGCAACATATTGTGGGAAGTGAAAGGCATGGCGGGGCACTACAGAAGTCATGGCTATCCACTACAGCTATAGAAGACTCCCGTTGTAATAAACAGTGCCACTGGGCCAAGCTACATCAGTCAAGAGGATAGGGTTGTCCTAGTGCAATGGTCACCAACCAGTAGATCGGGATCTACCAGTAGATCTTGGGAGCCTCTGACAGCATCTCAGTCAAACCAGTCAGGATCACCTACAAAGCACTGGCACTTCAGTTACCCCTCCACCCACTTCTCTGCTGCTCTTGTCTTCTGCCTTAGAGTGGCCCCCCCGGGAGCCTCCTGCTTACTGTCAAGTGTGTGGGAGGGAGAAGAGGAGCACTGATGTCAGTGTGTCCCTCCTCCCCCAATTCCTGTACCATAGCATCACACACAGAGAAGGGGATGGAGGGAACTTAGCAATGCCAATCATAGAGACAGAGAGAGAGAGACAGAGAGAGAGAGTGTCAGTCTAGTCTGTCTGTCTGTCTCACACTGTCCTTCACTCTCATCTCACGACAACACATACGTGGGGGGTCGTTTTTACTTCTTTTACTGCTTGCAAAGTGTGTTACTTTGACTGGTGTGTGCATTTCACCATTTTCATTTCTCTCTTATTCTTATCTTGCCAGAGGATGTGGTGAAGGCTAGGACTTCAAGGCTACATCTACAGTACTGTCTCTGGGACAGGCATAAGGATCTTGTGCAAAACGGGGTTTTTGCACAAAAAGGAATCGTCCACACTGCTTCTTTTTGCAAAAACCCCTGGCACAAAAAGAAACAGCAGAAAATATGCTAATGATGTTGCGACTTATGATGATGAGTCCCTCATTAGCATATTTTCTGCTGGAAAAATCTCAGTGTAGCTGTAACCCAACAGGGTTCAAAAAAGAGCTTGACAGATTCATGGAGGTTAGGTCCATCAATGACTATTAGCTGGGATGGGTAGGAGTGGTGTCCCTAACCTCTGTTTCTCTGGAAATGGGTAACAAAAGAGGGATCATGTGATGATTACCTGTTGTGTTCCCTCCCTCTGGGTCATCTGGTTTTGGCCACTGTTGGCAGACAGGATGCTGCGTGAGATGGACCTTTGGTCTAAGCCAGTATGGCCGTTCTTATGTTCTTAATTCTTTGAGTAGTGAGTTCTAAAATTACTAACCTATTGTGGCTGCAGCACTTTTCCCTATGGTAACTGCTGCTCCTAGAATGGCTGGTATGTCCCTGCAGCCCTTGAGAAAGGCACAGCAGGGGGTCTCCACTAAGGATGTTAAATTGCCGTTAATTTACTAGTCGAGTAGTTGATGACATTTCCATTGACTACTCAACTAGTCGATGTACATTTCAATGGAGCAATGCAGAAGTGCCTAAGAGCCCCAGTGGGGCTCTTGTACATTTCAGAGGAGGAATAAGGAACACCACATGCAGCCCGGGGCCAGCGGGAAGTCCCGCTGACTCCGGACTGCAGGTGGGCATGCCAGCTTTGACATGTACAAGAATCCCCAGCAGGGGCTCTTGTGCATTTCAAAATGCATTCATGGAGCCCAGGATCAGCCTGGGCTCTGCCTGGGCTCCATGTTGCGCTGTTGATTTCAAATGCCACGTGGAGCCCAAGGTCAGCTGGGGCCTCCCCAGCTCATCCCAGGCTCCGTGCAGCATTTCAGTGGAACCCGGGATCAGCTGGGGACTCTCCAGCTGATCCTTGTTTCCATGGAAATACCACAAGGAGCCCGGGGTCAGCTGAGGAGTCCCAAGCTGATCCCGGGCTCCAGGCGGTGCTGCCCTTTGAAGCACCCCCTGTAGTATTCCTATCAGTACTATCACAGAGGCAACAAGGGGGGGGGGGGGGGGAGGATGGAAATCGACTAGTCAACTGACTATCCGATAAGTCAATTATCCGATAAGCATTTGCTTGTCGACTAGTCTTTAATATCCTCAGTCTCCACATGCCTGCAGCTGCCATTGATCAACAATGGGGGACCATGGCCAGGAAGCTGTGGGCTCAGTGCCTGTAGATGAGGGGTAGAACATGGCACCAAGGAGCCATTGCTGTACATGGCAGTTGCTTCCAGGAGTGGTGCAGGGCCAGGGCAGGAGTAAGCCTTCCTTAACCCTACTGCTCCATCACCCAGAAGCAGTCTCAGTTAAACGATGCCCAGCCAGAGCCCGCTTCCTGAAACTCTGTCCCAGCCCTGAACCTCCTCCTGTACTCAACCTCCGGCCCCAGATGTGAATCCCCTTGCACCCAAAGTCTTTCCCTGAGTTTGCACCCGGAAACCCCTCCTGGACCCTAATCCCCCAGCCTGGGCTAAGCCCAGAGCCCCTCTCAGACTCCTAACCCCTTGACCTAAGACCAGAGTCTGCACCCCACCCCCCACCCCGGCCTGGTGAAACCAAGTGAGGATGGAGGAAGGAAGGGGGATGGAGTGAGCAAGATGAATCCTTGGAGAAGGGGTGGAGGAGGGGAAGAACCTCAAAGAAGGGGCGGGAAGGGAGAGATCTTACATTGCGCTTACTTTGAAAGAGTGATCTTATGGTTAAAAAAGTTGGAGAACACTGTCCTAGTGCAACTTCTCCCATCTTAATCAACCTCATTCATGCACATCTCTCAGTCAATTAAACACTTCAACATCAAGTTTTACTGTGTGACCACCTACTGTTCAGTATGGTGGTTTAATACGAATTGAATGTCCCTTCCTAATTCAGATTTCTCTGAAAAGGTAGTTTCATATTCATTAAGTACAGTGTAACACTCATACCTGCAAAGTTAAATAATATACATTAACTGTTATAATTATTTATTTACAACTCATTAATGGTACTTCAAAAAAACAAAGCATTGCATAAAGTGCTAAGTATATTATTTGAATAACATTAGGCATCAAAGTATAAAGAAATCCATCCCAGTTGATCTACATGTTCTCTTGCGTAAATTACTAATCATACAGGGTACATTCTGCATGGCTTAGGACATTTTTATACACACTTAAATTATTTGTACTTGTTCAGAAGGGTTGTATTTAGTAATGGTATTAAAAATTTCATAGTGAGGGTGCTGAAAGCAACTGAACAAAACTACACTGTATATGATTGAAGCCATTTTAAGCCCAGACAGGGTACCTCCAGTCCCCCAAATTCCAGCACCACTGGTATTTAATACCTTTTAATATGCATATAATCTATTTCTATCTTGAAAAATTACGTATGTGTTTTATGGTTTAACCAATACTTTTCTGATGCTTTAGCAGATGAGCATTTCAGGGGATTTCACAAGTATCTTTGTAATGATCTAGAAGAACCTAATTGTCCTTAATCCTCTATTTAAAATAGGTTAGATGAAATCCTCTTTAAACTGAAGCAAGGAGATTAGTCAGTGCCACCAGGAAACAGAATTGCTACTTCTTTCAAATTTAAGTATTTGATTCTTCTAGATAAAGCAAAGGAAACAACTGGACAAAGGTTTCAACAAGGGAGATTAGTCAACATAAAACAGAGGATGCTGCCTGTGTATATGAATTATGTATATACAAAATACTAAACCTGAACAAAGTAACATTCACTTCTTGAGTCTGTGGTATTTGTAGCTTCATGATAATAAAGCAAGTACAACAAAGGTCCTAAAGAATAGCTGTGCAATTTCAGTGATATTTAATGGAAATACTAGCAAAAAACTTACTAACAAAGTTTAATCAATTAAATCAAGGTTTGGGGAGATGCTTTCAAAATCCAGATCAAGGCTCTTGGAAGTCAAGTAGCACCAGGGGAAGATGAGGCAGAACCAAAAAGCTCACCTATTTTTAGTACTTATATGACTACCATTACCACATTATGTGAACACAGGCATTAATGTTCATTGGCTTTTCCCTACATTTCTGTAAGATGAGGAAGTGTCCTTGTCCCCATGTTGTGGATGCAGAACTGAGGCCCAAAGAAACAGTTATTTGCCCAAAATCACACAAGAAGTCTGTAAAGGAGCATGGAGCTGAGCCTGGATCTGGGGAACAGATTCAGCATGAACTACTGGACTATCTTTCCTCTCAACAAAAAACAAGTCCAGTATAGAATGTCATCTTCTGCTAAAAATATTTGTTTCTAAAATATAATTCTAAAATGCTTTTGTGGTGCCAATAAACTTTAATATGAAACATTTCTGATTAATTAATTTTAATTATAACAACTTCCAGGGGGATTTAGAGTATAGCTCTAACAGACTCCTCATAGTTACTTACTATAGTTAAAAATGAAAACTGGTGTCTTTCTGACAGAGAAAGAAGACATGGTTTGCTTCCCTACCTGCAATTGTTGCCATGGCAATTATAGCAGAGGAGATAACAGCATTCCAGTGTTCTGTCTGGTAGTTCAAGCTGAATTTCAGCAGAGATGTCCCTTGACAATTATATCAATGGAAATGTTAGATTATCCCATATAATGGTAAACCAATGGGTTCAGCAATGATACCTAGGAAAATACAATTTAACTAAAAGATTTAAATGAGAAGATAACAAGCTATTTTGTTCATGAAATACAGTTAAGACAAATCTAGTTACATAATCGGTGCTATAACATCTGCCCGGCCATTCCTAAAGCACCGTTTCATCTTTTAAGGGGGCATGGGTGAGGATCCGAGGGGGGAGAAAAAAAGCGCATCTCAAAACTCCCTCCATTTTCAAGTTACATTTAAATCTGTTTAAGCTGTGCTTGAGTTATCTATCCTTCTTGCTATTTTAAATAGTTGCCAATTATAGCACTTAGATACTGTAAACTTTACTGGCTAATCCAAAGTTACTACATTCAGACTGCAGTAACCCAAAGCAAATTTGAGATATTTTGATTTGAATGAACTATAAAAATCAAGTGAAAAAAAATCAAGATACAATCTTATCGAAACAACACAAACAAAAAAGGGGAAGTGTGATCAGAGGCAAAAGGGTTGAAAAACATTGGGGGTATATATTTTAGCCTACGATGTGTTACTCAGGGTCTTGCCCTCCTATTCCCAAACAGCCTTTTTTAAATTACAACAGAACATCAATGTCAAACGTAGTGCTACAAATGATCTTTCCTGAAAAAAAAAAACTAAACTAAATAAAAATATGCAAGTACAAACTATCAGAAACCAAAACAATTCACTCAGTTTTGGTCTTATAAGCAGGCAGAGATCAAAATAATTTCTGGTTCTTAAAAAAAAAAAAAAAAAAAAAAAAAAATTGTAGAAAATGATCATTAACTTAAAAAAACAGAACAATCCAGAATCTCCAAAAGATTTTTTTTTCTAAAAGTATAGAGTACCTGGTGGCTGCGTCTAGACTGGCATGATTTTCTGCAAAAGCAGTTGCTTTTGCGGAACAGCTTGCCAGCTGTCTACACTAGCCGCTTTGAATATGCGCAAGAACACTGACGATCTAATGTAAGATTGTCAGTGTTCTTCTGCAAATACAATGACTCTCCCATTTGGGAAAAAGCTCTCTTACGCAAATGCTTTTGCGCAAGAGGGCCAGTGTAAACAACTGAGAACCGTTTTGCACAAAAAAGCCCCGATGGCGAAAATGGCGATCGGGGCTTTCTTGCGCAAAACCGCATCTAAAAAGTGTTTTTGCGCAAAAGCGTCCATGCCAATCTAGACGCTCTTTTCCACAAATGCTTTTAACGGAAAAACTTTTCCATTAAAAGCATTTGCAGAAAATCATTCGAGTCTAGACGCAGCCTCCGAGTGCAGAAAAACAATACTTTGTAACCATAACAACCTGATCGTAATGTGGGTTAAAGTTTACTGTAACCGAAGTGGTTTATAGTCAGTCCTGCCTTCATTTGTAGATTTAAAAAAACAAAACAAACAAACAAACAAACAGGAAGCATGCATTTTTCTTTATGATTAACCTGCTGATCAATTCTTCGTGGGGGGGGGGGGGGGGACGACATTTAGCTCTTCATATATTTACTGATATCTGACCCTCAGATTTAGAATACAAAACACAAAGAACCAGGAAACAAGAACAAAGTGAAAATTACAATAGTTTTACTGATAAAGCTAAATCAGCATGGTAGGAATTTATATTTACCACCTGTAATCTTAAAGGCAAGCTGTGATAAGAACATAACAGCCACAATTGATCAGACCAAAGGTCCATAGCCCAATATTCTGTCTTCCAACAATGCCAGATGCTCCAGAAGAAAAGGACAGAACAGGTAATCATCAAGTGATCCCTCTCCTGTCATCCTTGTTTAGCCTCTGACAAACAGAGCCTAGGGATTCCTACCCATCCTGTCTAATTGCAATTGATGGACCTAACCTTCATGATCCAGGTCATAGATTAAGGATTCATCATAAAAAATGAAAGTTGTTAGGCTTCGCCAACAAGTAAATGACCCTTGGAGTAGACAATGTTTAATTGGAAATAAAGTGCATAGGCAGGCTCGGGAAAATCCCTTATGCTCAAACAGAGGACAGAGTATTCCATCCCCCCAATGACACCTCCAAATTAACATTGCATTACTGAAATGTTAGGCCTGAAGGATGATAGGATATTAAATTTTATCACCCTTTCAACATCAAGGAGGATCAGACTATGAAGGACTAGAATGCCAGGCAACAGAACAATTCATGAAATGAAATAAGAAAGGTACTCAAGGGAAAGCCAAATGATGGTGAGGAAACACACAAACTGAGGTGCAAAAGTTACCACAGTAGAAATTACGTAGATAACTATATGAATAATTACAAGACAAAGTACGGATGTACCTGAGCATCTGGCCAACGAAACAGTACAGATTTGTCAAAGAAAATAGATGCATCCCTAATTTTGGAATCCTCCTTAAGAGAGATGTAAGTGACTGATCGAGTACTTGACAAGTCTAGGCTTATTGGGTAGTCGAGTCCCTACTTAACAAGATGCTTCCCTCCCCCTTGCTCCCTCTGTACCAGTCTCTGTTAAAAGCCAGTTTCCCCCAGCACTGTCTCCATGGGGGGCAGGGGAGGTGCAGCAGGGGAAACAGGGGGAACTGGAGACTCAGCTGTCCTGGCTCGCGCTGGGTCCCAGACACTGCACCTCTGCTTTTTAAATGTAGTAAGAGCTGTCAGTCACCGTGAACTTCCTTATCAAGTAATCAATGGAAAATTAGCTTCCTAATCACTATTTAACATCCCTATCCGAAATAGCAGGACGAAAAATGTGATATGTGAATATACATTTCCAGTCTGTGCTGCATGAACATTTGATTCCAGATCAAATAAAGCTAGAATACTAAACACGAAATTCATGTTTCAGGAAGTTATTTGTTTTCTCCTTCCCTCCACCCAGGTTTCGGAGCTGAATTTGAAGGATGTCAAAGTTAACTATTCTTTGGTCATTAAACATTCTGAAAGGCACAGATTATTATTTTGAAGGCACACTATGTTAAGTCATACTGCTGCATTTTAAAAAGAAACGGACTGTAGCTACAACTAAAAACTGAAATTGGACAAATTTCTCCAGTTTGCTAAGTACATTTGATTACGCTTTGTATTAAGTCAGTCAGTTTCACTATGTCCAGGATGGTTAGCCCATTTTCCCAGGTTATGTGAACCCTCTAACAGCGAGATATATAGAAAAAACATGTGACTAAGCCCACAAATACTGGCCTGGATAGGTGAAGCACCAGAGACAACTTATATTTTTTTGTGGAAGTTCACCATGTCCCTTTAAACAGAACAATCCCAGATCAACAGGCTAATAACATCGGTTTCCAAGTTTCATATTTAAGTGTTCCCCCCCACCCCCCGCGCCACACACACTTTAGCTTAATGGTCAGCTTTAACATTTTTCTCCTCACTGTTTCAGTAGCGATTAAAACATGGATACTAATAAAGTGTTTGGCATTTAATAGAAACAGACATTTCAGAATTATATTCAATTTAAGTGGTTCACCCTGTACATCAACTAGCATTACCTGTCCAGTTGCAACAATAGATGTATACTCAGAATGCCCATGAAGGATCTGCTGCTGCCATGGCCATGTCCCCACTGCTCCACCCCCACAGGCTGTGTGCACACATCTGTCAGAGAGTGTCATGGGGCCACTGGAGTCCATCATCCAGGTGCCAGTGGGCTGGATCCTGGCAAGCCTGCCCATACCTGCTGGCTGGACTCCCTGCGTTCCTGGCAAGGCACAGCCTCCATTCCACACTCCGCCCATGGGCTGCTAACTTAACTGAACCAGTGTGAGGGGGGGAAGA
This sequence comes from Pelodiscus sinensis, assembly GCF_052426305.1. Lineage (NCBI taxonomy): Eukaryota > Metazoa > Chordata > Testudines > Trionychidae > Pelodiscus > Pelodiscus sinensis. The sequence goes on from NC_143052.1 coordinate 243,022,660, forward strand.
GGGAGGATTTCAGGGTCATGGCAGAGGGAGTAGGTAGAGAGGCATTTCAGGGCCTGGTTTGTGAGAACAGGGTGGTACCGAGGGGCTGACTCGGGTATTTAATAGACTGCTGGGGGAGACAGGGCTCAGGCTCACAAACAGGGGCACAACTAAAATCTGGTGGCTGTTGGGGGGGAGGGGGTGAAGAGGCCTCTCAGACCCAACTTTGGTGTGAGTCTCCTCCTGAGCCCGCTGGCTGTGCGGCAGAGCAGCTCTGACCAGGTCCTGGTGCATTCAAGGCGGGCTGGTTCGTGAAATGGGAGCAGCACACAGTTCGCACTGCCAGGGTGGGGTGCACGCCATTATCTGGTGGCAGTTGGTTGGTCGGTCTCTGGCAACTCAGCAGGAAAGTGAAAGGCAAGCAAAACACCTGCACTGCACCTTCCCACCTCGGGACCCTCCAGAGGCAGGGGAGCCTCGCAAGTCTGTTCTCTGTAACTAATAGTGTGATGGATGCCTCTCCTTTTAGAATAGTATAGATCACTTCAAATACTGCACAGGAATACTTGTATGAAACTGAACACTAACAGGAAATATGCTGAAACTCTTTGGCTGCGTCTAGACTGGCAAGTTTTTCCGCAAAAGCAATTGCTTTTGCGGAAAAACTTGCCAGCTGTCTACACTGGCCGCTTTGAATTTGCACAAGAACACTGACGATCTAATATAAGATTGTCGGTGTTCTTCCGCAAATACAATGACTCTCCCATTTGGGAAAAAGCCCTCTTACTCAAATGCTTTTGTGCAAGAGGGCCAGTGTAGACAACTGAAAACCGTTTTGCACAAAAAAAGCCCCGATGGCGAAAATGGCGATTGGGGCTTTCTTGCGCAAAACCGCATCTAGATTGGCACGGATGCTTTTCTGCAAAAAGTGCTTTTGCGCAAAAGCGTCTGTGCCAATCTAGACGCTCTTTTCCACAAATGCTTTTAACAGAAAAACTTTTCCGTTAAAAGCATTTGCGGAAAATCATGCCAGTCTAGACACAGCCTTTATGTATATTTTCAGAGGAACACATTGGTAGGCCATTCATTACCATCGTCTGACCTAACCAAGGGTATGTCTACACTACAGCATTATTTCGAAATATCTTATTTCAAAATAGTTAATTTGAAATAAGTTATTTCAAAATAACGCATCTACACACAAAATGCATTTCGAAACAGCATTTTGCTATTTCAAAATAGCGCGTACACACTGAGTGGACTCTGAATCACATTTAAGGCTAGCCGGAACCAGTTCTGGTAGGGCACCAGGTCAGGACTTACTGTTTGGGGCTGCTGCCTGAGGCTATCTGAGGTCTGTGCTCAAATGCCCCCCACCCTCCGGACAGTTGGTTCTCAGGTTTCACTGCTTGCTTGTCTACCTCGATGAGCGACAGCAAAGCATTTTTGTTTCTGCGTGCTTTGGTTGCCCTCACTCGGGACATCACAGCACTCTGCAACATGGAGCCAGAGCTCCTAGGCGCTCTGGTGCTTCTCTTGGATGCGTTGCTGCAAGTCTGGCTGCACTTGCTGCAGGCTGCCATCCAGGAGGTCCATTGGGGGGCTGTCAGTATCCAGGAGGCCCTGAGGGAGAGCTTCCACCCTGAGGAGCACTAACAGTCCCCCTGGTGTGCCCCACTGGGGGCTTGTGCCTCATTCCTCCCTCGCGTCCTTCCACTTACCCCTCCCTAACATAAAATAAAGTACACACATTTTCATAAATTCAAACTCTTTAACAAAACGGGGGGGGGGGGGAGAGGGATGAAACTCTGGTGAGACTGGGTAAAGGAGGTGGGAGAGGGGAGAAGAGAGGGCGGGAGAGGGGAAGGTGAAACCTGGGAGGAGGGAGCTGGAAGGGGGGGAAGCAAGGGAAAGAATGGGGAGGGAAAGCTCAGAGCTCACGGTTAGAGGGTCTTGCCGGGCCAATTGTCTCCCGGCACCGCGGACGCGGGCACCTCAGTGTCCCCAGGGAGATGGGGAGGGGGATGGAGAGTGGGTAGGAGGTGGAGGAGAGAAGCGGGAGGAGGAGTGGTAGCTGGGGAGGCAGCAGGCGCTAGAGTGGCAGGAGGCAGCACACTCTGCACCAGGGTCTTCAGGTGCTGGCAAATGGCACGGCCCTGGGCAAGCTGCTCCCGCTGGAGCTACAGGTCTTCTTGCACCCACTGCAAGGGCAATGCAGGGCTCGCAGTGCCCCCAGGTGCTGCTGTTGGTGCCCCTCCACTGCACGGGTGGGACTGTGGAGCCCTCGGGCGCAAGAGCATGTCCTGGGCAGGGTGGTACGCACTGTACGTACAGCTGGTGCAGCCGTGGAGAAACAAGAGAAATGGTCAGTTATCCCTGGGGACATAGTGGGTGAAGCCCAGCCCCCCTGTGCAAGGTGAGGATGACCATTCCCTGCACCATCAGAGCCGATGTGCTTGCACACAGGCCATGTTCGGAATATCCTGCTATCCCCAGGAGTGGAAGCTGCCTGGAGACCACACCCATGCCCCTGTGGTGTATATAGTGGGGGGGGGGAGGAGGAGGGGAGATGTCCCCTGCCTCTGTGTAGAGTGGCCTTGTGGAGGGAGAGTGCATCCAGCTGTGTCCCACCCCGGAGTCAGGAGAATGTCATGCCTCCTCACACACGCGTGTGGCTAACAGGGTAAGGCCCCTGTTTGGCAGCCAGCTGGGGCCACATGACAATGGGTGGCATGGCACATGCTCTCACATGCACAGGTTGCTGCATGATCCATGGACAGCAAGGCCCACACATGCAGTCCCAGGTTTCCGTCCCCTCAGCCCCCATAAGGGGACAGTGATGGCACTCACCTGTTGCCTCCCTGGCCTGAGAGGACACTGGCAACAGGTCTGCTGGGGCAGCTCAGGGGTCCTGGCTCATCGGGGTGGTGATGATAGCCTCCTCTGGCTCCTGGCTCTCCTCCTCCTTGATGCCCTGGTGAGGGCTCTCTGCCCCAGGGTTGATGACCATCTGGGGGGCCAGGACTGTCCCACCCCCCCAAAATTCAGTCCAGGGCGTCAAAATGGGGGCAGGTGTGTGGGTCTGCCCCTGGCTGGAGCTGCCCCCTGTGGCTCTGGTATAGGCCTGTCACAGCTCTGATTTTCATGCGCACCTGCTCCTGGGTGCGCATGTGGCCTTTAGTGGCCAGGCTGTCAGCCATCCTCCTGCAGACGGCCGTGTTGCTGCGTCTAGTGCAGAGATCATGGACATTGGATGCCTCCCTGCAAACCTCAATCAGGTCCATGATCTCCACACTAGACCAGAAAGGCACAGACCTTTTGCAGCCCCTGGCAGGCTCCTGGAAGCCAGGGGACTGGTCCTGCAGAGCGGCGGAGGGTTGGCTGCCAGTGGCTTGCTGGCTCATGTTGTGGGGCCACTGGGTCGGGGCAGTGACTGCTGGCTCTGGGCTGGCAGGCCTGGAGCTGGCACAGGCACTGTAGCCAGACTCTACCCCTTTAAGGACTCTGGGGAGAGAGGGAGGGAAAGGAGTTTTCCTGGTTGTGCCCAGAGTGGCCACCAGGGCACTCTGGGAAGGGCTGGAGGCCCCTTATTTTGAAATAAGCGTCTACACAGTGCTATTTCAAATCTGGCGTTATTCCTCGTGGAATGAGGTTTACTAAATTCGAAATAAGCGCTCCGCTATTTTGAATTAATTTCGAAATAACGGTTTGGCTGTGTAGACGCTAGGAAAGTTATTTCAAAACAGTTATTTTGAAATAACCTTGCTGTTTAGACATACCCCAAGATTCCATTTTCCACCACTTCTGTAAAAGTAGGGGGAAGCATACATTTTTTTAAATGATTTAAATTATTCCATTTTTCAAAAATTTTAAAGGATTAATGTTGCTACACTGGAACTTCTCCAGTGATCAAAGATTTATAGAGATTTCCTTTCTAGGGAACCTATAATTTATCAAATGTAATACTGAAAACAAAATCTGTACTTCCAGTAAAGAATAGATTTAGCATTCTAGATTTGTCATTCTGAAGTAATGGGAACATACGGAACAGCAAAAGCAAGGAAGCAGTAGTGACAGTTATTTTTAAAAATATATACAACCAACAAAGTAGAGCATTTTAGTAACTGCGATTCTCTAACTCAACTAGTCCTGCCAAAAATCAAAACAGTCAGACTAGACAGTAGTAGCTACAGATCAGGGTGAGTTATCCTATCCATACAGAACAAACAGTCAAGCAAGGGCTGCAAGCTTTTTACTGACCATTTAGTATCTTAGCAAATGTATGCTGCGAGCAACATTTACCAGATTGCCTGGAGAGCAAATAACTTCAAGCCTGTGTCCAGCTCCACAGCCAGCACAGTAACATCCATTATATCCAAGATTCAAGTAAACAAAAGTTATTCATTTTATCAAGTCAAAACTTGTGCATTTAGCTCCCAGAATTTGAGCCACCTCTCAGCTCATTAAAAAATAAATAAAGCAAGCAAGTGAAGCAGGAACATCAGAAGTTTTACAATTACTAATTCATGTTGTTATCCCTAACAAAGGGATGCAGTTGCAAGATACTCTTACTTTATAGCATATGAATAATGTCTTGCATAACAATCTATTTTACAAGATAATTTTCTTAAGACAGTTTTAATCATCAGAGCATATTTGATTTCTCTCAAACAGTGCTGTTATGTCTAAATTTGTTCTTTTTAACTTATTATCCAATTTGAAATACTTACATTACCCCAAATCAAGACGATGGCACTAGACATCACCATAAACAGGAGTAGAGAATTCTTTACTACTCAATCTTCTGCACCAGCCCACAGCCAACTTGATTATCTTGGATAATTCTCCCACAACTCGCCTTTCCAACAAATGCTTATTTTACATAAGGCCTAGGTTATTTGGGGGAAAGGAAGCTTATTTTTAAAGGAAAATATGGAGATAAAGTTCAGAGAATAATATATTAAAGACCCATAGAATGTGGTTTCTTTCCCTTCCATTATGATAAATTTAAGTATCAAAGTGTTCTTTTCTAAAGAAATGGAACAAGTTGTTTTACTAGCCTAATTAATTACCTAATGAATCCACTGAAATTTCTTACGATGTCCAAGCTGAACAAGAAGGATTACGGTTGCTTAATAGATATCTCTGACATGTATGTAAAAGTAGCTTAAAAGGGTAAGAAAAGCAATAAAAGTTCAAAATGTACTTTTGTTTTTTATTATTATTAAATAAAAAGGATCTTAAAAGTCAAGCCTGGAGCATGAAATAGCAGTGTTGACTATCAAACAAGTATTTTATTACGTGTCACTTGTAACATTACTGACTTCAGTGAAGGAAATATGACGACAACATGGTTACAAGAGCAACAAAGTGAGAAGAGAACCATGAAAAACAGCCACAGAAGAATGAAGCCAGTTTTTTTTGTTGTTGTTTTTTAACTATTAGCAGAGCTTGAAAAAACATACTTTACTCACTAGAGAAAGGTGCACATTATATCCACCAATATTTGAAAAATTTAAGTTTTGGGGAGATTAAAATTCTAGCCCCTGAGGGCAGTAACACTCTTTCAGGTATTATCTGATGTAAAGCTATCTTCCCAAATCTTCTCATGGTCAACTCCAGTACCTCTGCTGAAGCTTAGGAAAGTTAACAAAACTGGGCATTTAAACTGAGGCTATTCTGGTCCTGTGAACAGCAATGATGACACTTAACTTGCCATTAGTAAGCATCTAGTAAAGGATTTTCAAGCCTTGACCTTCAAACTGACCTGCCTTCAAATACAGGATTTACCTCTAACCCATTCATAAAAGGTTCCATTTACACACTTACGCTGTATCTGTCCAAGTACAGATTTGTCAGAATGCTTTAGGGGGAGGGGAATAACATGAAATAAAATAAGAGACTCAATATTTAATGCGTTTTCAATATTGGTATGGCAATATACCAATGGTTAATGCCCAATCTGTTTAGTTAGCTATAGCTACAGATACAGATTACAAAAGTTGATTTCACAGTAAGTCGTTTGTATTTTAGAGTTCAACTTCAAATTTGCACATCTTCAAAGAATTGTAAGGAAGTCATATACACCTAAAATAAAAGTCATGGCTGAATCTACAATGACAAGTTTATATTTAAAGGGACACTACCAATTGAAGTCACACGTCTACTATACCTACTGTAAACTGTGCAAAGAGAAAAAAAGATTCTCCATTACTTTTAGGGATGTTAGCATGTAGTCATTTACACAATTAACCGATAAACCTGGGCTTATCGGTTAATCCTAACTACACCCCCCCTCCTGCCTCTGTTTCAGAGGTACTGAGTGAGGGGGTGTCAGGTGGGAGCAAGTGCTCAGAGAGCCATCTTCCCACAAGCACGGTTCCTGTCTCCTCACCCCTGACACATATAAACATGTAACCACTTTAAAAAAAAATAATTCAGTGGTTACATGTTTACACAAATACAAGTTAGTTAACATCCCAAATTACTTCCAGTTTTATTTTATGTATAATCAGTTTCCTCATTTCTCCTGTACAGTATGATTTCCAGTTTGCTTTAATCTTTCACGCAGCAACAGAGGAAAAACTTTTTAAACAAAATGGGATTGAAAAACCAGAAAAAAAGATTACCAGGGACTTATCAGGAATATTGTGTTAGGGGTGCTTTAAGGACTTATTTTCATTGTGGTTAGAGAACCTCTGTTTTCAGTGGAGTGGGGAGAAAGTGTGGTGCCAGGTTCCTGACCCCAGGCTAAGAGCATTTATACCTTTCCTCAGCAGCAGGACATTGGCCTTAAATGGTTCATAGAACAAAACACTTAACCTCTCTCTCCACCACGTCCTCTCTCAGAGCCCTGTTGAAAGGAACCCCAGCAGTTCATATAATATCAGCTTTCATGGGCAAAACCAAGGTGTTACAGGAACACTCTTTTTTTTAAAATTACAGACTAACATGGCTTCCACTCTGAGACCCTGAGTTAAAAACATTTTGCATGCCCCTTCAGTTTGGGATGTAACTCCTCTGATAACAGTCTGGGATCTGTATACTCCATCACAGAAACAGATGTTACTTTAACTTCACTGTAAAAATGACCCAAAATTCAAGTCTTTTTCCCTTCTAAAAAGTCAGTCTAATTAAAAAAAAAATTGGATACGTTTTGATTTTTAAATTTAATATACACGATTTAGTGAAACTTTTCGTTAGGAAATTAGTTTTGCTTACTGTGACGGGGAGTGCATACCCTGCACTGAAGCAAGAGGGGGGCCTGTGAGTGGAGGAAGTCCCACCCTTTCACCCAGACTGGGCATGATCCAAATTCTGGGGCAGTATAAAAGGCAGCAGAGCAGCTCAGTCTGGGCTGGCCAGTGAAAAATAAGGACCTCCAGCTAGAGCTCCTGGCTACAGCCAGAAACTCTGATAGTCGGAACCAGTGACCCAGGAGACAGCTGCAATACAACCCCTGTGGAGTTCCAGGGAGAAGCTGCTGCCAGAGAACCAGAAGACCCAGCTACCACGTGGGATGCCAATCCAACTGCAGCAGTAGGAAGTAACCCAGGAAGGGTGTAGGAGCAGCCCCTCCCACCAGATATCCTTGGCATGTTTTAGCCGCATTCCCCACTGAGGGAGTGGCAGACCATTCTGCTGCTCACAGGGGCCTGGGTTACTAGGGTACTAACCCCAACCCTTTTGACTCTGGCCCTTAGGCCACACTACCCTGAACTGAGGGTTATTTACTGACTCTGGCTAGTAGGCCATGCTGTCCTGAACTAAAGGGGTGTATACTGACTCTGGCCATTGGGCCACACTGCCCTGTGAGCAGGGCCACTTATGGACTGGGGGGTTACCCAGAGACAAGGAAGATTCACAGACTGTAGACATGGGAAGCTGCCTCATGGCTGAGGAGGTGACATCCACACCCTGGAATATCGTCACATCGGTGACGGAGAGTGTATATCCTGCCACCCTTCCCATAAGAATCAAAACATGTTCAAGTTTTCAGGAAACTGCATGGTTTACACTTATATACCTGTATATTTAGTGAGAAACTTCTGTTCTACATTACAGAAAAATAACTGAATATTTATACTTCATAAAGACCCATGTACTATGCTTGAAAAACTGAAACCGACTAAAGCACTACTTTCAGAAAACAAAACGCAAACAAATATTCCAACTTAAAGTGCAGTAAGTCTACATTTTTATATTGTCTGGAACAGAGCTACTCAGCACATGGCCCGTTTATTTGCAGCCTGCATTGTGGTTTGGGTTTACACAGGGCTCAACACACAGTCCACAGGTGGGATCCTTTGAACATGGCCTCCACTGAGAACACTCTCCAAACAGGGAATCAATATAATGGTCTTCTGTTGATATGCATTTTAGTAGTTAAATTCCTAGACTGTCTTTGCTTATTAAAAGTGCTGTCATATGAGTGGAAATGGGGTAAATATTGCATTTCACTAATATCAGCAGAACTGTCTTAAATGGGGCCTGCATGTTGTGTAGTCTTGCCTTAATCTTGTCTTCATGCCCGTCAGTGTGAAAGAAGCTATTTGGTTGCATATATATGCAACCATACTTAAGTGGCAGCCCTCGGCATGTGCTGTGAGTATCATTGTGGCCCCTTGGGCTCCTAAAGTTGAGTAGCCCTGATCTAGAAGGATTCCAAAGCATTTACAAACTGTGGCATGTGGATTCTCTTACCCCACCCCTTTTGCTTACACAGGGCTGTGGATGTGTGTGGAAGCAAAGAATAATTTGGAGAAAGCAAGCAGAATGCATTTGGACTTGACTATTTTGTTATGATTAATACTTCTCTTCTAGAATGTTCTCCCACTACTTAAGGGGCTATAATAGGTGCATTACAATATTTGCAGTGCTTAGCATACTAGTTAAAGTCTGGGTTTGCCAAAGCAGACCCATGCCTGGAACAAATAAGCAAACAAATGACAACAACAAAAATAGTCTGAAGAAGTGGGCTGTACCTACGAAAGCTCAGGATACCATCTACATATTTTGTTAGTCTATAAAGTGCTACTAGACCATTAGTCTGTACAGAAAAAATAACAAACTTGGCTACCCCCTGAAGCAAGTGACAAACCATTCAGGTAAAACAGTAAACAGACATTTGAAGATGCTAGCAAAACAGACTTCCCCTTGAACTAAGGGCATCAGATCTCTAAGTCTTTGCATAACCTTGAAGTTATACTTGACTTCACATGCCTTTGGACACAGATTGCAAATGTAGTGAGAACTATCACTTCTCACACCTTAGGAAGTACAGGAGACCAACATTTACTTTTTGAATAAAGGATCCTAATGTTTTACTCATCCCTTTTATCACCTCAAAACCACACAATTGAAGTTATCTGCATCTGATGGATACCACCTCATAGGAGCTACAATTAAGTTCAACATGCAGAATTTGTTTATCAACAAATTAAGACCAAATAGGTCTTATCACTCAGCATCCGTTAGTCAGGTGTTGGACAGGGAACACTGTTCATCTGCAAAGCCTCTGATATGCCAATACCCACATTATCTATAACACCATTTATCCATCCACAATCCACCTACACACTATTATAGCTAAAAAGCATCAGGAGAAGACTTGGGGTGAAGAATTCTTAGTGGCAAGACCTCAATGAGATCCACTGCTATGGCTATCTGTTAATAGACAGAGTCCTCCATCATGCAAGTCCAACTCAACGAGTGAGACTTAAATTTGTTGAATATTTTGCAACTCCTTGTCTGTCTGCAGGGCCACATTGCAAATGTGTGTGAACCCAGTGCCTCCATTGCCACCCCACCCATCATCACTTAGTTGAAGCATACAGTTTTAGAAGTCTTTCCACAGGAAATCCCTTCAACACTTGTCATTTTTCCTGTAACCTCTTCTCATTTCCCTCCAATTTGTCCAAATCTTTGAAAAGCTTTAAAAAAAAAAAAAAAAAAACACTCAACCTGGTTACTTTAGCTATGGTTTCACCAGAATGAAAATCTCCCTGATTTAGAACAAGATACTTCAGAATATTTAGCAAAAAATCATAACACTAAACACTCCAAGGTTTTATCCCCAGCCATAAATATTTATGGTTTGGCTTCCCACCTTCCATCCTCAAATGTACTAATTTGCATTCATTCACATTTAGGTTCAGTTGAACCGAATGTGAATGCAGGATAACTTCTCTGTATTGTTTTTAGTGGTTACTTGGTAAGAATGTTGTTTAGCCTCACTTCTTGATCATTAATGAGGATGTTAATGAAAGCCTGGTTTAGCACTGATTCTTTAATACCTCAATATACTCCTTGCTCCAACTTAATACAATACTAATTTTGATATAATTTGTTCATTTCATACGGATTTCAAAACCATATGCTTTGTTCATTTCATACAGATTTCAAAAGCATATGCTTTGTTCATTTCAAAGTCAATTCATTCTTCCTCAAAAGGAAACAATGGCCATACGGGTAAACCAGCAGCATCCTTAGCCTAAGTATACTGTCTTCCAACTGTGGCCACTGTCAAGTGTTTCTAAAGGGATAAACAGAAGGGGCAAGTAATGGAGTGATCCATTTCCTGTTATCAGTCCCAACTTCTAGTGATCAAAAATTCAGAGACATGGGGTTGCATCTCTGATCACATTCGATCCATTGATGGATCTCTCTTCCATGATTTGATTTGATCTAATTGCTTCTTGAACCCCCAGTTATAGTTTTGTCTTTCGCAACATCCCTTGGCAGGCCCACCAATAGGAGGTGGTAAAGGGGGGCAGTTGCCCCAGGGCCTGCCAATGTAAAGGAGCCTGGGAATCCTGATTGTCACTGCTTCTACTGCAACAGCAGCTGTTTAAAGGGCCCAAGGCTTTGGCTATCTGGAGTACCACTTGTGGCTCTGAGGCTGCGAGAGGAAGTGCACCATGCTCTGAGCAGCACAGAGAGCTAGCTGCCCCAGCTACACTCCTTTTACCCAAGGCCCCACCCACTCAGAGTACAGAGCCACCATGGCCCTCCCTCTTGCCCAGGGACCTGCAGAGCTATCAATGAGTTCCACAAGCTGTCCATCGTGTGAAGTGCTTTGACATTTTTTAGACCCACTACCTAAGAATTTCATTTAAACCCGCTACCTATGACTCCAGTTCTCATGTAACACTCTTTTCTAAGATGAACATCCCCAGACTCTTTACATCTCTCTCCATCCAGAAGCTGTGCCATATCCTTAAACATTTGTGTTGCACGTCTCTGTACTTCCCACTCTCCAATTCTAATACATCTTTTGGAGACAGGGTGACACGAATTGCATGCAGTATACAAGGTATGGGCATGCCACAGCTTTGTGACATTTTCTGTCTCATGTATCCCTTTCCTAATGGTTCCTAACACTTTGCTTTTTGACTGCCATTGGATATTGAGCGGATGTTTTCAGAGAGCTATCCACAATGATGCTAAGATCTTTCTCAAGTGATAACCGATCATTCAGAACCCATCATATAAATTGAGATTTTTTTCCGCACTACACATTGCTTTGCACTTAACAGTAAATGTCACCTTACATTTATAAGAAATACTTGTAAATTCATTGTTTAAAAAATTCTAAATCAAATCTGATTTGCTATTCGTTGCTAGCTCTGGTCCACTCCAACAGTATTATTTACATTTGTGTACAGTAAATTGTCCTTGTTTTAGGTGGGAAAACTGACTTTTACTTTTTTTTTAAACTAAAGTGCAGGACAATCCCCATACATATTTTGGGATCACTAACAACTGTTTAAACCATATCCTCCTTTCAGTCATGTGCAAGTATAAGCCCCGAAGGCTTCTCTTGACCTCCCTGCAAATCATGAGACTATCAAACTCATGACTGATCTAAGGTCAGCTTTCAGCAGAAAAGAGAATCGCTGAACGGATTCATTCTGGTTCATTCATTGTAATCAACTTGATAAAAATAACTATGTGGTCTTTGTTGGGGGTTTGTATTTCACTAGGTTTGGAGAAATACAGGATATCAAGTATTTTATTTCAGATGCAAAGGCTCCCAAAAACAGAAGGCAGATTTAGCAAAAAACCAGAGATCCACCTCTCAGTGGATTGCGTCCGGCCGAGCAATATTCATCATATTACACGAAGGCTAGTTTTCACTTACTGAACAGCCCGAAATACTGTGCTATTCAACTACTCACCAGCGAATAACTAGCCCATGAATTGGACAAAACCAAATATTGTATCGACGCAACGCATGGCAAGTAGAGCTAGAACAAGTGTTTACACTTCGCGCTCGCAGGAGGGGCACCTGCTGGTCCAGCCGGGAGACTTCAAACCTCTCCCGTCCCGCAAGCAACTAGCGGCCGGGAGCGGCCCATCGCCGCGCGCTGCAGGAAGCGAGCGGGGCAGAGCCGGGACTCCCAGGAGTAAGCGAGAGGATTGTCCGTAAGCGCCACTGGGCATGGAGCCAGGCGCGCCCGCCACCGCTTGCGCTGCAACCTGCTGCCCCGCCGGCCGAGTTCCCTTCCCGGCAGGAAGCGTATCGGCTGCTCCGAAACGGGGGGACCAAGCGCTCCCGCTCGCCGCCCGGAGGGGGCTGCGCTCCCTGGGAGGGAGGACAGTGACCGGCTCCGCAGCACCCTCCGGCTTGCAGGGGGCGCTTCCCCGGGCCAGCGGGCGTGTCGCGTAGGCGCTTCGCTCCCTCTCCCGCCAGGGAGAAGCGGCCCGCGGGAGTGGCGGCGCAGCCCGGGTACTTACATATCTGTTGATAAGCGTGCGGATGAGGCTGCAATCCATGGTGAGCCGGAGCCGCTCGGCCGGCCGGGCTGCCTAGCTCGCCTCGCTCCCCCTTTCCAGCTCCATGGAGCAGCGGCTGCTCCTCTTCAGCCGCCCGTCGCCGCCCACTCGAGGAAGCAGAGAGCGACTCCCCTGCCCCCGCTCCGCCCGCCGCCTCTTCTGCCCCGGCTAAATCATGCGTGCACCGGGGCACCGGCCACCCATGTGTGCGCTGCTGCCCCACCGGCGCCTCGTCCCCCCCAGCGCAGGTAACTCGGCTCGAGCTGCTGCTGCCGCGGCTGGACACTTTGCAAGGAAGAAAAAGCAAGTGGGGGAGGTCCCTGACTTTGCCCTGGCTCCTCGCTGCTTCCCCACAGTGTTTTATTGAGCGTGCAATTTGCTTTACTCTCTCCAGCGCCCAAGCCCTGCCCAGACCCGCTCGCCTCCCCCTCCCGCTTTGCTCCTTGCCTGCCTGCTAATCAGGCAGTTCGCGTCATGAAGGGCGGGAGAGCATGCGCACTCCGCCTCCCCGCCTCCTCCCCCAAAATAAGCCACCCTTTTCACCCACGCAGCGCGCTGAACTCCGCCCCCTTGGAGTCCTTTGCCCGGTACAGCGAGCAAAACTGCAAGGGGACACGCTCCCGAGCTAGGTTTGTAGGAGCTAGGAGGCTTGGGACGGGAGCGGTTTGAGCCTGCTGCCTTTCCTTTCCTCCCCTCCTCCCGGAGTCTCAACGCAAGGGGAAAACTCCCCACGTTTCAGCTGATGTTTCAACCCTCTTCTCAGTCCCTTCTGCTATAGGTTCAAGGAGCCGCCTCCTGCAAACTGCCCGGCTCTGGAAGCCAGAAGGGTGGGTGTGTGCAGAGACGGTAGGATGTAGCCGTGGAGGGGTGACTTATATTTCGAGGTAACAATACACACGTACATCCGCTTTACAAGCCTTCCCAGATTTTGCCCTGGCTCCCAGTGGGTTGTGAGTGACAATCTCAGGAAGTGCGACTGACCAACATCTGTTCGCAGGAACCTGCAACAGAAAATCCGAAAAGCATCGGGAGCTTCCCGCCAGCGGAAAGAGCTAATCGCACAAGCGGAGCAACGAGAAGGGTGCGAGGTGGTCCTTTTTTCCATCACTTACTCCAGAGCCCTAGCCCCAGCTACCGAGATAGCCTAGTAGGCAGTGGTGGGAGTGACAGTAGCTGTCGCTCTCCCCGGAGGGGGGCGAACTCGGCGCAGCATTGGGACAGCCCTAGAATGCTCTCGCAGGTCCGAGTTGCAGGGGTTCTAGAGGCCAGAGCACTTGCTGCTCTTGGGAGAAACTAGTGATGAGCTCTTCTGCTGTTTTCTTTGCTGTTGAGGGTGGGAAATCCGAAAAAAAGGGATTTTAGATGGAGCAGCTGTTCATTTATTCTCTGTTCAGGATTTCATTTGTAAAATTCCTAGGGGATGAAATCACACACAAATCCCCAACAGTTGCAGATCCAGGTAAACAACATGTTACACACACAATGCTATAAACATGGAATAATATGGATAGGCAACATATTATTTCTTAAATGCTCCTTATTGATAATAGCTTTGGGGCTGGGCAAAAGCCTTCAAATGCTTATACATGGAGTAAATATTAATATGAGTAGTTCCCATGAGTTATATGGATCTCATTATGATTTTCTTAACTTAGAAATTCTAGAAAAATTAGTTCTGGTTTCCAGTCCTGATTCCCCTCAGTTTACTAAAGGACTTGTTGAGTCTCAGAAAATTGTTCTTTGATAGTTTTTACAACTTTATCGAAGGAGTAAGGCTGTGGAGATTTTACTTTAAACAAAAACTTCCCTTCTCCAAAAATCAACTAAGTATTTGTTTTTAAAAACACCTATTTAAAACAAAATATTTTTATACATTCCAATTAAAAATCTCTTCCTGTCTAGAGCCCTGATGATACAACCTGCTTTGCATGACCTAGATCATGGCCTACATTAGTCAACTTTCCCTCTCTTGATTCCTCTGTTGTCAAAATTCACTCATTCTCCAACCGTCGTAAAATCTCACAGGCCAGACAATACTAGAAACTTCTCATGTGTAGGGAGGGGGGGGGGAGGAAGCAGTATATTTTTATCATGTGTATTGAGTTATTCTTTATGCATCTTGAACAACAAAAAGTCACAGGCTCATATTTTCCCCTCTGTGCAGGTCACCTTTAATTTAGCCACATAGTATACAGTCAGCGTTGTTTGTTACTCCTTACACCCACAAAATGTGCAATTTAATACATGCTATGTGCAATGTGGTCAAGCTAATGGTGCTATTCAGACATTAAGGGACATCAAATTTAAAAATAGGATTTATGTACCTTTGTTAGTAATTTATATTAACTTTGTCATACTCAAATTAAAGCCTAATTTCTCTGAGACCGAGAGGTGAAAACTTCACACACAAAGGAAAGAACAGTGTAATGGGTTTTACACTACACCGTACTATAAAGAAGAAAATAGCTGGTGGCCATACTATAGATTTGTTCAGTTGCATGGTGTCATGGATAATTAAAACGTAGTGGGTATTCCTAGCATTTACTGTGCTTTACTAAACATGTTTTAGATGTCTTAGTGCCTAATAAAATGTCTTTATGATTTTTCAAGAACAAAACGTTAGTGAGAAGGTGTTGGATATGTTTCTGATTTTTTTGACATATTTCTTCCTCATCTTCTGACAGTGATACCTTAGCTTCCTATTTATATGCTAGCTTCAGTAGCAGTGAGCATGATAAAACCAATTCAGTTATATTAAGAAGTGAAACTAAAGAAGAGAACTAAAACCCAGGTTATCAGGATGGTTAATTACTCTTTCACCAGCAGCCACAGGAGAACTGCAATCTATTCATTGTGCTATAAATGCTGGTGATAAGGGGTAAGGCTAATCAGCACATGTAGTACCACCCACAGGATACTCATTTTACAGCACCCCCTAGGAGTTCCACGAAGATGTATGAGCACCTTGGCCTTATGTAGCTGTTACGGCTGTCTCTGTCTTTGGCTTCTGGCTCTGTGGTTGGTCTCTGACCCTTAGCTTGAGCACTGATTCCTTTTCTGGCTCTCACCACTAGGCATGACTCCTGGGCTTACCTTCTGCACCAGACTATCTACACCCTGGTTGTGCTATAACCTTCAAGATGTCCTGTATTTCCTAATTTTAATAACAATTCTCTATCAGAACAGATTGATGCTTCATTTAAAGAATGTTTGCAAACAAACAACAGGATTCTAAAAGTAGCAGAGGTAGTCATATGAGCTAATTGTAAATAATATAATTGTTGTACATAGTTGATTTTTCTACCATAACAATTGTGATTTGTACTGTCACATTACCATGCTATTTAATTACATTTGTCTCTATTATTTGTATCAAATAGTTCCTCAGCAAAGTATACAGTACATGGCAACCTCAAAGCAGCCTTTGCTGCATGGAGATCAATGCATTCTGGAAAGTCTCTATAGAAGGACCTGGCTTGCCTACACAGCAAACTGCAATGTATTAAATTAGAAGAGCTCTGTAAGTTTGAAAGCTTGCTTCCCTCACTCACAGAAGTTGGTCCAATAAAAGATATTACTCCACCCACCTTGTGTCTCTATTTAAGAAGACAGACAACTTTCTCCCAGAGTCAGGTTTTGGTGGGGCAAAATGTGAAATCCTGTTAGCTGCTATGGTTACAAACATATGACTTCTTTCCTTTTCATACTGTTTACACACCTGTCTTCCTTTTCATACCTCTTACACAAGTGTATGAACACGTGTTTCTTGCTGGATTAGTAATGGAAGCCACCCTGTAACCAGTATAAAGGGACATATAAACAAGCAGGGAATTAGTAACTGCTGGAATTTACAACTAAAGTGAGTATTTCTTCTCTGTATGGTATGTTTAGGGTGACTAGATGTCCTGTGTTTAAAGGGACAGTCTCCTATTTAAGCCCTCTTGTAGGTGTTCCTACTTAGGGTATGTCTACACTACCCCGCTAGTTCGAACTAGCGGGGTAATGTATGCATACCGAACTTGCTAATGAAGCCCGGGATTTGAATTTCCCGGGCTTCATTAGCATAAAGCCGGCGCCGCCATTTTTAAAAGCCGGCTAGTGCGAACCCCGTGCCGCGCGGCTACACGCGGCACAGGCTAGATAGTTCGAACTACCTAGCTATTCCGAACTATCTGTACACCTAGTTCGGAATAGCTAGCTAGTTTGAACTATCTAGCCCGTGTCGAGTGTAGCCGCGCGGCATGGGGTTCGCACTAGCCGGCTTTTAAAAATGGCGGCACCGGCTTTATGCTAATGAAGCCCGGGAAATTCAAATCCCGGGCTTCATTAGCAAGTTCGGTATGCATACATTACCCCGCTAGTTCGAACTAGCGGGGTAGTGTAGACATACCCTTATTTTTATAAATGGAGAAAATTGGTGCCTATTTTCTGTCTCTCCCCTCCCATCAATATTGGTGGATCCTCCTGTTGTCTGGATTCTTGACTGAAAGCCAGCCAGTCACCCATCCATCAGTGGTGAGACAGTGTGGGGTGGGAGAGAGCACACAGTGGACTGACAATAAGTCCTGTCTCCCGGGTGTGCAAGGTTTCTCAGTTGCCTAGGAACCTTCTCCTGCTGAGACTCTTTGTCGGGGTTCACTGAAACCCCTGCAGTCTGGTTTCTCGGATCCTACAACTACCAGAGCTATCCTTAGTGGGGTGCAGGTCCTGGGACAATTCCTACCCAGGCCCCAGGTGTGGAGTTCAGGGCAATCCTCCTGCCACAGGCCTTGCCCTGCCTCTGCTTCACCCCCACCCTGCCTCCACTGCACCCCTTCTCCTAACTTCTATCCCTCTCCTGCCCCTGCTCTGCCCCCTTTTTGTGAGCAATGCAAACCAGGAGCTGGGGGTTGCCACTTCCCCCGCACTCAATGTGGTGATGGGAGTTGGAGCCACCAGGCAGCCTGCTCTGGTCTATCCTATGGACAGAGCCTAGGACAGCTCAGAGGTTTACTGAGGAGTCTGACTCAGGATGGCAGCAGGGGTTGCCTTTCCTCACTCACTACAGCGATGAGAGCTGGAGTGACCAAACAGCCTCTTCTGCTCCTCCCCGCCCTGCTGCCCTCTCCCAGCCCACTATGCATGGCTGGCTTGTCCACAGTAGTGGTTCCTGCTGCCACAGTGAAGCAGACCATAGTGGGATGGGACAGGGCAGCAGGGCGGGGAGGAGCAGAAGAGGCTGTTTGGTCACTCCAGCTCTCATCGCTGTAGTGAGTGAGGAAAGGCAACCCCTGTTGCCATCCTGAGTCAGACTCCTCAGTAAACCTCTGAGCTGTCCTAGGCTCTGTCCATAGAACAGCTGAGGAGGCTGAAACAGGCCAGAGCATGGGGCCTGTAGCAGCCACTCCAAACCATCCTATGGACGGTTTGGCTCTAATCCCCACCCCCTTTTGGCCAGAAGCAGCTCCCATCCCTTCCCTCCCGCAGTGTGCCAAAAGGGTAGGAACCCTGACAGAAATCTGGGGAGAGCCATGTGATCCTGCATGGTGCTTTGAGAATACACAGAACCAAAAGAGGCAGCTCCATCCTGGGACCCAGGTAGGCAGGCATGGAGAATGAAGATCACTAGGAAGGAAGGGCTCGGTCAGATCTTCCAGTCACTCCTATCCCCATGGAGAGAGGTGTATGGAAATATGTGTTTCACCTCTCCCTGTGCAAACCTTACAGATAAGAAAGTAAATAGACTTCAGCTATGCAATATTTCTTTTTAACAGTCAACGTGATATTAATTTGAACATTTGTAGTGCATAGTTCTGATTGATTGCCACTGAACTCATTTGAATATGAGTAATTTTACCAGGTGTCATACATTCAGAATAGGGAAATATAGTCACCCTCACTACATTGAATTGGTCTTTGCATTCTTGTATTCACTTAGGAGTTGCATTAAGGTTAGCATTTTTTTAAGTCTCCACTTTAGGATCTAGTATGTTGGTCTTGCACTGAGTTTCTTGCTGTTGGATTACAGGCAGTCCCCGACTTACGCGGATCCGACTTATGTCGGATCCGCACTTACGAACGGGGCTTTTCTCGCCCTGGAGCTCACGGGCAGCGGGTCGCCACCCGTGTCCTCCGGGGCGAGAAAAGCTTCTCATGGTCTCCCTGGTCTGCTGGGGGGGGGGTCCAGCAAAGCCGCTGGACCCCCCCAGCAGACCAGGGGGACAGGAGCAAAGCCGCCCAGGTGGCAGGAGTCCCGCTGCCTGGGCGGCTTTGCTCCCGGGCAAATGAGCAAAGCCGCCCAGGCGGCGGCTTTGCTCGGGTGTCCCTGGTTTGCTGAGGGGGTCCAGCGGCTTTGCTGGACCCCCCCAGCAGACCAGGGAGACAGGAGCAAAGCCGCACAGGCGGAATTCCACCGCCTGTGCGGCTTTGCTCGGGGGCAAAGGAGCAAAGCCACACGAGCGGCGGGGTCCCTCCGCCTGTGCGTCTTTGCTCGGGTCTCCCTGGTCTGCTGGGGCGGGAGGGGGCGCAGCAAGTGCACCCCCGCCCCCAGCAAACCAGGCTTTTGTTGCGGGATGCCTCGGGTAGAGCAGCTGGGGTGCTGCCGGGTTGGTCCTGTGAGAACCTACCGGGCAGCACCCCAGCTGTTCTGTCCCAGGCTCCAGATTCAGCAGCTGTTGAAACTGATCAGGCTGATTCCAGGAAGCTGGGGGCAGAGCAACTCTGGGGGCAGCAGCTGAATCTGGAGCCAGTTCCGACTTACATACAAATTCAACTTAAGAACAAACTTATAGTCCCTATCTTGTACGTAACCCAGGGACTGCCTGTACTGTGTAAGTAATCATGCTGTATTGGGGGTTAGGAAAGGAAAGGTTTCCATCTCATTTTAGGGCCTTCAAGGACCTTTTTGCTGTTTTATTTATTTTCACATAATACCTCATTATTGCTCTGACTCCAATCCTGACGTACAGTTGCCTTTGCCTAATTTACCCTTGCTTTGATCAGCATGCCAGACCACCTAGTGTATCATTGCATCACATCTACTTCACATAGCAACATGATGAAAAAGAAGTCGATACATTCATGGAGGTTAGGTCCACCAATACTTATTAGCCAGGATGGGTAGGAATGGTGTGCCTAGCCTCTGTCAGGGGCTGGAAATGGATGACAGGAGAGGGATCACTTGATGATTACCTGTATCTGTTCACTCCCCCTGGGGCGTCTGGCATTGGTCACTGTCAGAAGACAGTACACTGAGCTAGATGGATCTTTAGTCTGACCCAGTATGGCCGTTCTTATGTTCTTATCTGTATGGCTTGCAAACTCTGTCTTGCTGCCTGTATGGTAGTGATTGGGGAGGGGGCGCTATTATAAATAAAGCAACCAATTTATCCTATGGGTCAGGTAGCTGAAAGTCACATGTTATGTGACAATAACTGGATGGACTGGAACTATTTAGTGCAACTAATATGCACCATGAGATACTTGTTACATCAGGAATTTACTTTTAATAATTTTCTAGTTACAGAAATGTGCATCTGCTTCCAAAGCAGCAAAGTAAATACAATTCTTTTTTGTCATCTTTAATTGTACCTCTCTTTTGCTTCGGTGTTCAAAAGACCACTTTTTAGTGGCTTGTTCTTTCCTACCAGATAAAATGCTTAAATTAGTAGTGTCAGCATTTTTTAATCCAAGAATGCTGTGGGTTCATGTTTCTGAACAATATCTGCATTTTTTTCCTGACTTGGTCATCAATCTTTTTACAGCCATTTACTTAGGAAGCATGAGTGATTTTATAGATCGATACCATAAAGTAAATATGTTCATTTTTGTAATGGTTAGTGTTATATCATTTTTTGTTCAGAGGAAAAAATATGCAATAATACAGTCATAAAGTTTCCCTATTTAGAAAGGTTAATGCAAATTACTTTGCAGAGGAGAAAAAACACAAATAATGTTTACCAGCAATTTGCATGCAAGTGTTTCTCTCTTTGGTGGAAAGAAAGAACTACCCAAAATAGTCTGAGAAATGGCTAGAGGCTGCCCTACCCTCATTTGACAAAGGACAATATCCCAAAGATGTTTTATTTTTTTAACTAGCTGGCTACACTTTCATTTACTGAAGGTTCCAGATAGGGATTAAATAGTATCTGTTAGTCACTTAATCGACTATAAGCAAAAGCTTATTGGTTAATGCTATAGACTACATGCATTCTCTCTTTCCTCTGCCCCCGCCAGTAAATGTTTTAGTAGGTTTGCACCATGTTCGGGACCTACCCCTTGTAACAAATCTGGGACAGCAACATGGCCTCCTCTGACGCAGAAGATGAAGGGCCCTCTAAGACCCCTTGGAGAGCGGGTCCAGCATCACCTAGCCCACAGGAAGCTGGAGGGCGGGACTAGGAGTATAAGAGCTGATAGCTCAGTCACAGCCTGGGAACTGAACAGACCAGATGCTTGGTCCCAGCTCCTGCAGCAAAGGGTTCAGCTGTGCTGTACCTGATGGGAGGACTGGGTTGGACTGCCAGGACTCCTGCCAGGTCCCGAGGCTTGGGCTGGGCACTGTGACAGCCTGAAGACATGCTGTGACCTCTGGGACCCCCGCCAGGCCCCGATGACTAGACTGGTCCACCTGGGCCCCTGCCTGAGCTAGAACCAATGGTCTCCCTGTCAACACCTCTGTTCCTAGCTGACCTTGAGGAGCAGTGCCTGAACCTAGTAAGCTACCAGGGTGAACTGGGAAGCAGCCCAGGGTCAGCCATCTGAGGAGATGGAGGTCGGATGGGCAGCGCATTGTGGCTTGGATCCCCACAGACCTAGTTGGTGTGTTACAGCCCGATCCCTGCTGACCCATTGGCTGCCACTGTCATGGCTCTGGGCTGCGACACAGTGAAGTGGGTGGGCCTGTGTCCCCCCTGGCACCCCTTCCCTTGGGTGGCAGGTTCCCCCTGTGAGGCAAAACCCCTGCGCTTGTCGGCTCTCCGCCAGTGAGAAGACCTGACTCCTGCCCAGCCGGGACCTGGCTGAAGCTTTAAACTGTTGAACCACTTTTGGTAGACATTTGTCTGTCCGCCCTGCCCTGACCCAGGGCTGGGCCTTATAAACTGTTAGCCCAGACTGCGCCCCAAGCTGAGCCTTATACACTGTCGCTCGGCCTACAGTTAGGCCAAGGTATGCCGAGCAAACTTGTCGGCAGCTGCGGCACTGCAATTGCTCTGTAGCGAGATACTTTCGAGAGTCAGCATGGCCTCCCTGTAAAGGCCACCCTTTACACTGCTGTTGTGGCTCTGCATTTAAAGTGTATTAGGAGAAAGGAAGGCAGGCAGCCTGGCTCCATTGTGGCTTGTGCAGGGTCCGGGAGCTCCTTCCCCAGACAAGGGCTGCTGCCATCCCGCACTGCTGCCTCTATATTAGAGGCAGCGGCTCAGAGTGGCAGAGGGCTCCTCAGGAGTGGGACTGGAGCACACTAGCTGCCAGCTTCACCCCCAGGGACTATGGAATAGTTAAACAACCAATAAGAATTCATGAGGATACTTGACTATTCAGTTAACTGATATTTAACATCCCTAGTTCCAGATGCAGTGTGAGTGTACCTTATGGATATAGAGGCTTATTCCATAGAGGCTTTCCAAATCTGTCATGTGGAATTAAACCATATTTGTCCTGCTGTGTCCGGGACTCTACTGTTCATGGTAGAGAAAAGAGGATTTGACCCTTTAGTATTCAGATACTTAGACTACAGTATACTCAGGGATGGCTGTCTTACTGGGAATTGTTCCAGGAAACTGATGCTTAATGATACTTGAGCTCTAATAATTAGTAACAGCCTCTGTGTGATGGGGATGTATTTGGGCAGTAGTTTAAGTAATGTTAAATACTGTGATTAAGTGCCACCAGCAACGCTCACCACTTTAGAAGCTACAAATAGACATGTATACTAATGTACTCCTGCAGCAGCCACTTGGTGTTGGCCTAATTAAAGACGAGTATGATTGGTGCTGTTGTGCCCCCTCCATATCGTATTGATTCAGTTCAACTGCCTAATGCTGGGGTGGAAAATGGGAGTATGTCCAAAGCACTGGAGTAGAGCTTAACCCTTGGACTGGGTATAATGCTTTAAGACCTTTAGATGAAAGGGACTTTAAACACTAATTACCCTAATTCTTGGCTCTGCCTCTGTCTCATCTGCTTCTTGAAATTGCTGATTATTGGACTCGAACAAGATAAAAACCTCAATTTTTAAATTATGCTATTACAGAAGAGGGATTACAGGCTACATCCTAAATAGGAATGACTGCAACAATAGTATACGGTTCATTGAGTCACCGTAACAACTTAAAATCAGTTTAAATAAATAATCTTTTGAAATGTGGGGGACTGCTTTGACAAAATATGGAACAGCAACCTTAGGCTCAGTGGATGTTTTCAAACCTAGTCACTATCAGAACAATAATTTGAATGGGTATTTATTTATATCCATACTAAACATAAAAAATTGGCATACTTGAAGCCAAGAATGGTAAATTAAGGGTCATTCTTTACCACGCATCTGCAAAATACTGTAACTCTAAATTATAATATTCCAACAAGTAGCTCTGAGAGGAGAGTGTTTGCTCACTCCACCTCTCCCTGAAAAGAGAAGTGGTTCAGGTCCCTAACACAGATTGGCAAAGAGGCAAATCTGGCACCATGTTACGTGAATGATGAAAGTTCCCATGCTTTAAACTCATGGGCTACGTCTACACTGCAGGCTTCTTGCGCAAGAACTGTTTTGCAGAGGAGTGCTTGTGCAAAAGTTCTTGTGGAAGAGAGCGTCCACACTTCCATGTGCTTTTGAGCAAGAGTGTCCACGGTAGTGTGGACGCTTCCTTGAGCAAGAAAGTTCTGATGGTCATTTTAGCTATAGGGGTTTCTTGCGCAAGAAATCCATGTTGCCTGTCCACACTACCTTCTTGCGCAAGAGCTCTTGTGCAAAAAGGCTTATTCCTTGTGGGGAGAGGAATAACTCTTCCACAAGAAGCCCTCTTTTCTGCGGCTGTACTATAAATTTACTTGCACAAGAACGTGCGTGCAGTATAGATGCTCTGCAAGTTTTTGCACAAGAACAGTTGTTCTTGCGCAAAAAGCCGACAGTGTAGACGTAGCCATGAAGTAGGAATTCTTTCTTTAAAACTAATGGCCCATAAGCTGCATTTCTGTCTTCAATTACAATTGTGCAAGTCCCATTAACATCAGTGAAATTACTTGGGTGTAACTGAAATTACTTTCCCTTCCATCCTCTTAAAAACATCTGACTGTATATTCACTTACTAATGAAAATATAATGGTTTTGTGGATTTTCATGAGGATCTGCTCTCAGACATAAAGTGATCCCTTGAGCTAGCCTGAAGCCACTACTCTATGAAGTAAGGCACTGATCAACAGGTAGCTAGCTATCCTCTCTGCCTCACCTGCTCCACACCCAGGTTAGAGAAAAGAGCTAAAGTGAAAAATAGGACCTCATTATTTTGCAATACAGGCAGTCCCCGACTTACGCGGATCCGACTTACGTCGGATCCGCACTTACGAACGGAGCTTTCTCGCCCCGGAAGTCGGGGCGAGAAAGCCCCATTCGTAAGCTGCTCCGGTGCCCCTGGTCTGCTGGAGACCGTCTCCAGCAGACCAGGGGCACCGGGCGGGTTCCCGCGCTTCTGAGGCTTTGCCAGGGCAAAGCCTCAGAAGCGCGGGAACCGCTGCTGCTGCCACTTGGGTGCCGGTGCCTGTGGTCTGCTGGGGACGGTCCCCAGCAGACCACAGGCACCCGGACTGAAGCCGCAGCCGCGGGGGGGTCCCGCGCCTCTGAGGCTTTGCCAGCGCAAAGCCTCAGAGGCGCGGGGAACCGCCGCTGCTGCCGCTTCAGTCAAAGCGCAGGAACCCGCCCGCTGCTGCCGCTTGGGTCCCGGTGCCTGTGGTCTGCTGGGGACGGTCCCCAGCAGACCACAGGCACCCTGACTGAAGCCGCAGCCGCGGGGGGTCCCGCGCCTCAGAGGCTTTGCCAGAGCAAAGCCTCAAAGGCGCGGCACCCCGCTGCCGCTGCGGCTCTGCTCCCCGTGTCCCTGGTCTGCTGGGGGGAGGGAGCGCAGCTAGTGTGCTCCCCCCCCCCCAGCAGACCAGGCTTTTGTTTTGGACTCTGGGGCAGAGCAGCTGGGGCGCTGCCGATTGGTCCTGCAGCGCCCGTGGGCACTACTGGACCAACCCGGCAGCACCCCAGCTGCTCTGCCCCAGGTCCTGATTCAGCCGCTGCTGGTCAGTTTCAGCAGCGGCTGAATCAGGACGTCTGGGACAGAGCAGATGGGGTGCTGCTGGGTTGGTCCAGTAGCACCCCAGCTGCTCTGCCCCAGGCGTCCCCAAGTCAGCTTCTGCTGAAACTGACCAGCGCTGACCACAGAAAATGCTGCTCTTGCCTCAGGCACAGAAAAAATGTGTGTTGCTGATTGGTCTGCTTGGTGATTTGATTTCACAAAGGCTCATGGCTCTTTTGCTAAGGAGGATCCAAATGTCCCAACAGACAAGAAGGCAAATATTTTACTCCTCCCACAGGTTCCTTCCCAAAAACACAACAAGAAGAGATAACAGAACAACCAACCCTCCCAGTTTCTGCTACCTCACATATCCATAGGTAACACAGCCCTGATTTCCAACTTTTAAGAACTCTAACCTCCCAAAGACTCCTGTGAGCCGAGTCTTTGGCTTATTTTTCTCCACTCCCCACCCTTCTATTATCAATGCAAAATGTGGAGACTTTGTGAAACCTTTGCAACAGTATAAAACAAATGGGAAATATGTTAAAGGATCTCCATTGCATTAAAATGAACATGATACTGCATTAATTTTTGTAGTTAATTTTAATATATAATTCAACATATATAATTCTGATTACTTTTTCATTTATTTCCTGCTATTACATTGGATTCTATGGCAAACTGTATGTGAAAAAATAAAATCAGGACTTTTGCTGCAGAATTTATGGTCATTATCCAATGATATACATGTGGGTGAGTACCAGGATGCTCATTTCCCCCTATGGAGCACCCACAGAATTGGCACCTGTGATCCCTATAGTAATCCATCTCCTTGAGAGGCCGTAGCTAGGATGGTGGAAGAGTTCTTCCTTTGACCTAGTGCTGTCTACACCAGGGCTTGGGTTGGCTTATCTATGTTTCTCAGGGGTGTATGGATTTTTCCTTCCCCTGAATGATGCAGTTAGGTTGTCCTAAATTTTAGGTGTAGACCAGGATTAAGTTAGTCAGAGGTGTGATTTGCTTTTGACATGGCTGTGCCAGGAAAAGACCCTAGTATAGTTGCAGTTATACTGGCGAAACTTCATTTTAGCTGAGATAGCATAGTTCACTTGAGGTGGGGGTTGGAGTAAGCTATGCCTGCAAAAGCCCCATTTTTCCAGTGTAAGCTATGTTCACGTTAGGAGGGCTTTGCCAGGATAGAATACTGGTGTAGCTATTCCATCAAAGCTCTTCTGGTGTAAACCTGGTCTTAAACAGTACGTTCTTTAGGGCAATTGTTGTTTTATTCTTTGTACAGTACCTTTTATAAAGGGGACTCCTAGATTCTCCTGTTGTACAAATAATTAATAATGGGTCGTGTGTTACTAATAACTGTGAACCTACACTATTTTTAATCTGGTGTAAATCCTACTTGGAGGGTTCTTCAGAATTAAGTATTTGTTTGAGGCAGAACCTGGCACTAACCGGAGAAGAGCAACTTCAGCCGGATCAGTTTGCCAAATTTGCATATTACTAATCATTCCCTCCAAACAGGTGAAGAAAGGCCTTTGTCTGACCCAGTTTTAAGACTGAGTGCGCAAAAAAAAAAAAAAAAAAAAAAAAGAGAGAGAGAGAGAGAGAGGGAGAGGAGAGGAAAAGTAAGGGAAAACCAGACAGCACAGAATTGGTTGGATTCATACAGCAGCTCCCTCGCAACCACAAGCTCAAGTAAAGAGCAATTCTGAAACATTGTTTTAGTCCTATAAATTAAAATGGACTGTAAACAAATATACCTCCTTTGTAGAGGAAAAAAGGTAGAGTTGTTTTCTGATAAATTGTTAATCTAAGATCCGAGAAGTTTCCCTACTGAGCAGCATTAGGCTGCATGGAATCTGAGTTCTTAGAAACTTCAGGAGAATTGCAAAATTGTATTTAAAAAAAAAAAAAAAACTTTACTGGAAAGAAAAGTGGAAATCCTAAAGAACAAAACTAGCATTTAAAATGTCTGTTCTCAGAATTCTAGAAGATATTGATTGAATCCTAAATCATCAAGATAAGCCCAAACTCCCACACATTGGACAACAAATACCATATTTTAGAGAGGAGATCCTGTGATGGAGTATACAAATCCCTACACTGGGCAACAAACGTTAAGGAGATCAACTAGCTGCACCCTATCACCCCTGCAACATATGCACAGACTGGAGGAGGAACTAAAAGGCAGCAGAAAAGGTCACTTGGGGGCAGACCAGGAAAGGGAAAGGATTTGTGCCTTGCAGATCATGAGAGAGGCTGAGGGAAGGCAGGATCTTCTCTTCAGCAACAATGTGAAGACTCCTCCCTGAGGAAAAGGAGGACCTGCTTCTGTTACACCTGGAGAGGGAAGCATTTTCCCTCTCTCACCTACTAACCCAGGTGTTTTTTTTTTCTCTGTTTTGTTTATGGACTCCCCTGGAAGGAGAGGGACTTGAGCCAAGACTTCAGGAGACAGCCGCTGCACTATGAATGAGAGCTCTGAGCTATCACACCATTCCTGGCCAAGAAAAAATGTCTAGTGGAAAGCCCTTCACAACCTCCTGTGGTAGACGATAGCAGGGTGGCAAGGCTGGCCTCCCTGGGCTATTTCTTAAGATGCTCATGGATGTCAGTACCTTGTGTTGCCTTCACAGAGCTCTGGGCTGCAGCCTGGTAGGGTTGGAGGGTCCCAGCTTCTCCGTCCCTGCATGTTGATAGGCCTCAGCTCTGACCACTAGGAATGCTCCCCATGAGTGAAGACCACCTCACAGCCACATGTTAAAACCAAAAAGGCTAATAACAAAGTTATGGCTGTATTGTTACTTTGACTGCAATACAGACAGGAAGCAAAGGTTGACAATAGCTAAACAAATTTAATCATTCATCAAGGCCATATTGTTTGTTTCCCTGACCTCAGTCCTCCTCTCTCACAGGCACATTAGAAAGAGTGCCTCGTAAGTGGGCATCTGAAAAAGCGGAAGTAGAAACAGCTATATGATTCCCAGCAAAGTTTCAGCAGCTCAATGACGAAAAAGTCTAATACCTCTGGGACACTAATTTAGCTAAGAGCCTTGCTGGAAAGAAGTCTTACAGCCAATCAGTCTACCTCCCGTAAGTTCTAAGAAGAATAAGACTAAAATACTTAATTGTTGCTCTACTGTAACAGGTGGACTTTAGTTTGTCAGTCTATAGCTGGTAAAATTAAATTACACAGAAATTGCAGATCCTGCTGTTCTAAGACAATGAGTTTGATTCAGTCTACCCCTTTTAGCCCAACACAAATCACATGCAAATCAGGATCTAATCATTTTACTCCTTTAATCTTGCATGCATGTAGATGAGCATAAAGATGGAAATAACTAAAAAATAACTCCAAGACACAGCTTGAGGAGGGAAGATGGGAGAATGTTGTTACAAGACAGAGGAAATAAAAGTGATTGTACAGAATCCAGAGTGATTGTACAGAGATGATCATCTCTCCCCCACTCTAGATGACAAAACATTACTTTGGTGAGATGCTGATATAAACCTCATTGGCATGCCTGATGTGATAACTGATAACTCAGACAGTCACTGACTATAAAGAACATAAGAATGACCATACAGGGTCAGACAAATGGTCCATCTAGCCCAGTATCCTGTCTGCCGACAGTGGCCAATGCCACGTGTCCCAGAGAACAGAACAAGTAATCATCAAGTGATCCCTCCCCTGTCACCCAATCCCATCTTCTGGAAAATAGAGGCTATGGACACCATCCCTGCTCATCCTAGCTAATAGCCATTGATGAACCTATCCTCCAGGAACGTATCTAGTTCTTTTTAGAACACTATTACAGTCTTGATCTTCACAACATCCTCTGGTAAGGAGTGGAATTTCCACAAGTTGACTGTGCACTGTGTGAAGAAATACTTCCTTTTTTTTTTTTTTTTTTTTTTTTGTTTAAAACCTGCTGCCTATTAATTTTATCCAGTGAGTCGTAGTTCTATATAATTAGAATCAGTAAATAAATAATACTTCCTTATTTACTTTCTCAACACGTCACAATTTTATAGATGTTTGTCATATTCCCCTAATTACTTGTCTCTTTTCCAAGCTGAAAAGTCCATCTTATTAAGCTGTACTCATATGGAAGCTATTCCATATCCCTAATAATTTTGCTGCTCTTTTCTGAACCTTTTCCAGTTCCGATATATCTTTTTTTTTTAAGATGGGGTGAATACCTGCACACAGTACTCAAGATGTGGGTGTAGCATAGAAATAGAGAGGCAATCTGATATTTTCTGTCTTATTATCTATTCCTTTCTTAATGATTCCCAACATTCTGTTAGTATTTTGGACTGCTGCTGCACACTGAGTGGATGTTTTCAGAGAACTATCCATAATGATTCCAAGATCTCTTGAGCTGTTACCACTCAGAGTAAAGTGGTGCAGCTGCATCAGTTTAGCGGTGACGCTGTAGTGAAAACACAGCCTTAGACTTCTGCTTAGGAATGTTATGTAGACTTTTTTAGAGTTGAAATAATTTTCAACCTCTAAAATAGGGTGGAAAAGGCAGAGAGTCTTTCACTTGAGATTCACAGCTCAAAGGGTACGGATTAAGAAGTCCTCTTGGATATTTCTTCACTTCAGTTAGTTAAGATGATAAGCACCTGAGTTAGCCTAGTCTAGGTTGAGCAGCCATAGTGCAAAATCCTACTCATGTTACTTTGTTCTCACTACAGATTGAATCTCTCTAATCAGAACCTTACTGGTGCTGAAAAGAGAATTTGCCAGTCCTTGGGAGGTCAATATATCTAGCAGCATTACCAATGCATGCACTACTTACTGGACTCTTAGAAAACATTTAGGGGTAAATTAGAGCTAAATAACAGCACAGAACACTGAGAGCCAGGACTGGTGGTTGTAAACAGACTTCATGGGACCATGGGAAAATTGACCACACCCATAAGTGGACATCCTGCTAACTAAAGTCATGCTGGAATACAGATGTTTCTGGACTAGAAAGTACTGGGCTAGAGAGGCTTAACTTGTAGTATTGTACTCCCCCGTGTGGACTCAACACTTCCGGGGGAGCACATTCCTTACTTTTCATATTGCAGTAAGTTGGCCTGCTATAATTCACTGGGAAAGAATCAGAAGAGAACTTGTCTATCCTGGGCACAGAGGGAGAATTGTGGGAAGGCACTGGACAACTACCGAGGCATGTAAGGGATTTAGTCTGTATCCTCAGTGTGAAGTGGGTCAGCTATCTGCCAAGGTGTAAGGGGCACCCAAGCTTCCGCATAGCTCTTGATGGGCCAGTTAGCCAGGGTTGAAAGCAACATCTGATTTGGGTGAGGAGTTTTCATGTGTGGATGCAAGTGGAATTAGGTGCTACACACAAGTTAACTCTGCAGCAAAAACATACCCAGAGTATGTTGCTTACAGGGCTGCAGTCTGAAGGACTTTGAGACAATGCGTAATGAGTACTGGTGAGAAATGAGTTACACAATCGACACATTCAAGAAATATTTCAGATTTGAATTCCCCCTACTTAGCAGAATCTCTTGGCTCTGAGACTGCTCCGTTAGTACTGCTGGAGGAAATTCCTGAAAACTATCCTAGCAAAGTATGGAATATGAAAAAGCCACTACACTGTCAGCTTGATTTTGCACTTTAAATGGAAAAAATGACAAAAATGTTGTACTGTACAGCAAATATCACACATGTCTTTCAGCTGTTTAATTGGAGCAGCATTAGAATACAAGGCAGCAAAAGACCTCTTAAAGTACCTCCAAAGGTACTTATAGTGCTTGTATTACCTTTATCTCAGCACTACACAATCTCTAATGTATTCTCTCAACCTTCCGTGCGAGTGCTATTGTCTACATTTTTTCAAGTGAAGCACAGAGTGACTAAATGATTTGGCCAAGGTCAGTCAGAAGGTCGCTGGTGAAGCAGATAATTGAGAGCACATCTTCCAAGTTCCAGGCTAATGCTTTAACCATTGGATCATCCACATTGCATTATTTTATAAATAGGATTTATTTCCCAGAAAATAAAACTTTGATTCAGTAATGTGAGAATTTTAAATAAGACTTGAAAGCGCTCCCGACTCCTCCCTCCATTTTAAAAAAAATGTTGAGCATGACATGATGTTCAGTGTTCATGGGCCTTTCCAAATTTAGACTAAGATTTTCCAAAGTGACTAGTTATTTTAGATGCCTCCATTTTGTGAGTCTCCAACTTGAGCCACTGTAACTGAAACTGATTTTCAGTAAGTAGTTAGTGCTAACGTCTGCACATTAGGCTGTTGTAAGGGATGATAAATTGGGGATCCCAAAACCAAGACACTCAAAATCACTTGACACTTTTGAAAATCTTGTCCAAAACTTCTAATTTTAATAGGTCTGTATAAGTTTGCAAGTCATTCCTTAGTTGCATAACTTAAAATTCTTATTGTGCTGTACTTTTGTTCAGTGGATATAATTCTAGGTCCCAATATAGTTCAGCATGTACCTAATATTATATAGTAAGATAGTTCAGCATGTACCATACATAAGTAGTTCTTCATTAAGATTACTTACGTCAGTGGTTCTCAAATTTAAGCAATCCAATTACCTTAATTTTGATTTTAAATTTTTTACAGATTCTGAAGACCCATCCTCTTCCTGCCCTTGCTCTGCCATGTCACACCCTTTTTCTAGGGCTCTCCATCTGTCAATCTCTGTCCCACATCCTCATTCACTAGGCTGTAGTAGGGAGTTGAGATGCAGGGGAAGTGAAAGCTCCAGCTGGGGGTGTGGGCTCTGTGGTGGGGCCAGGGATGAGAGTCTGGTGTGCAGTTGGAGGCTCCAGACTGGGGCAGACAGTTGAGGAGGTAGAGGTGAGACCTCTAGCTGGAGATGTGAGCTCTGGGATAGAGACAGAGATGAGGGATGTCACATGACACAGGAAAGGGCTTCAGGCTGGGGGAACAGTTGCGGTATGGGAGAGCGAGGGCTCCGGTTGGAGGTGTGGGCTCTAGGGATAAGGGATTTGGGATGTTGGAGGGAGCTCTAGGATGGGGTGTGGGACAAAGGCATGGGAGGGATAGCTCAGTCGTTTGAGTATTAGCCCGCTAAATGCAGGGTTGTGAGCTCAATCCTTGTTGAGACCATTTAGGAATTTGGGGCAAAAATTTGTTGGGGATGGTACTTGCTCCTTCTGTGAAGACGGGGGACTGGATGTGATGACCTTTCAAGGTCCCTTTCAGTTCTAGGAGATAGGCAATCTCCATTAATTTAATTTAAAGGCGCGTGGAGTATGAGAAGGAGTTCCTGGTTATTTCATCACATGACAAACTATTTAATTAAAGATTTATTCCTGGAGATACCAGGAGAAGCTTGGAGGGTTAGCAAGCCTACTTGTAAAGTCTTTCTGATAACTTCCAAAAGATTGAAATATAGACTACAGTCCTTCCAATGTGCTCCTTTTAGTTGTAAATCCACAATCCAGAGAATCAGAGCAGGAAAGAGGCAAAATGAAACCATTCCTTGCCATTTGCATGGAAATTAGCTGTTTCAAAAAAAGCTTACAGCCCAGTTTGTGGAAAGTTACTGATACAAGATGGAGTCCAGGATCAAATGAGCATATCACATGTCATTACATGGTTTGATGACTCATAGAGAGTAGCCAGTGTCCCCCTGGAGGCTGAGGCATATGCAGCAAGCCATATGAATGCAGAATGAGATTCTTCTGAGGTCCACTATTAGGGTATGTCTAAACTACATTCCTCTTTCGAAAGAGGGATGTAAATTAGACATCGAAATTGCAAATGAAGCTGGGATTTGAATTTCCCATGCTTCATTTGCAAAGTCATGTCATGGCATTTTTTTTAAAAATGCTATTTCAAAAGTGAATCCATGGTCTAGACGCAGTTCTTTCAAAAAGAAAAGCCTTTTTCGAAAGATCCTGTAAACCTCATTTTTTGAGGAGTACAGGATCTTTCGAAAAAGGCTTTTCTTTTTGAAAGAACCATGTCTAGACTGCAGTTTCACTTTCGAAATAGTGTTTTTCGGAAAAACCCCACCATGTTGCAATTATGCAACTAAAACGCAGGAAATTCAACTCCCAGCTTCATTTGCAATTTTGATATGTCTAATTTACATCCCTCTTTCAAGAGAGGGATGTAGTCTAGACATAGCCTTAGAGTGAAATGTTGTTAATGGGTCATCAAGCTTGCGTAGTTCATTCATAATGGCTGGCTGGAATGTATATGTAAACTGCCATATGATGTTACCCTTATAACAAATACATTTGAGATACAGATACAGAGAGCCAATATTTATATTTTAGATACCATAATTATACAGCTTTAAACAGGATAATCTTATTTAGCAAATAATGACTTTTCTATTGACACCTTCCATAACATAATTTGTACAAGATTTATTGCAATTGCCTAATAGTGGCAATATTGTAAGAACAAAGAACGGCCATACCAATGGTCTCTGTAGATCATTAGCGTGTCTTCTGACTGTGGCCAATGCCAGGTGCTTCAGAAAGAATGAACAGAACAGGTAACCATCAATTCACTCCATTCCTTGTCACCCAATATGTGATCAATGACATAAATGGTCATATCTCAGTTATACAGCATTACACTGGGCTAGTGTGAGAAAGAGGGAAGATGATACTGTCTGCCATAGTTCAGGGCAACTACACTTGGTTTTTCCTTAGTGGTTCAAAAAGGGTACTCTCAGGCTTTTGGTGTCCTAGCTTTTGTCTTTCTAGGGTGGAGATCTGTGCCTTTTTCTTTCTTGACCAGGGTATTTCTGGGCTTAACATTTCCCTGCCTTTACTGTATAATTCCCAGCACAAGAACATCTGCCTGAACAGGTGTAGTTGCTTTCTCTTCAGAGACTAATAACAGAGTAACTGCAAACAAGTTATAGGTTACCATGCAGCACTTCCAAGGTCATAAGTATGAGAGAGAAAACATTAAAAACAGCAAAAGAACCTACACGCATGTGAATAACCTTATCCAGAGATTATACCAACATGGGCTCCAGCAGGCGAGTCCCCAAGCCCCTCCCCCTTCTCTAAAGGGCCCTCTTGTGCTCACAAGTTTGTAACAACCTTAGCTGAGAACTAACACTCACTCTTATGGCGTGTAAGTAGACTTAGTCCTTCCTGTCCTTCCCTAAGGATTGGGGCTCACAAGTAGAAGTCCTGTCTACTTGCTGGATCAGGAAGGAAGCCCTGCACTAATTTAAAAGTAGGCTATTTATCCCCAAATCCTTCTTTTATCTGTTGGCCCCTAGAGAATCTAGTTTGAACTAGTATATGCAGACCTCTCCAAGCAGTGGTGTTTCTCTGGAGATGTTGCATCCTGAGGGAATTTGCCTAATCACTGTCTGCTATTCTCCTGTTTACCCTTCCGATGGCAATGCAAACAACCATGTAAAAACACATAGGCAATTGTGGTTTTAATACAGTGAATTCCAAAGATATTAAACTCAGTTCAATAAGTTTTTAACCCAGTTCTGGAAGGTTTGTCACAGCTTCTCCAACAAATGACAATGGTGAACTGGGAGGATGAGCTGGAAGACATACACTGGTGTGCATACGTGATGGATTCTGAGAGCTAGCACTCCATTTTGGGAAGCCTATCTAATGTAGGGTTGATGTGTGAAAGAAAACTTCGTGTTTGTGCAGGGCCATCCTTATGAATTCTGGTACCCTATACAACCTGAGCACCTGCACTCCCAACCCCCACAGTGAGGGAGCAGGGGCTGTGGGGAGCAGGAACAAAGCAGGGAGGCTGGTGTGGGAGCAAGCAGAGGGGAAGAGCTGTTAGCCAGGAGGCAGAGCAGATGGTGAGGCACTGGGGCAGCAGGTGCCAGTAGGTGGAGCAGGGGATTTGGGCCACTTGGCCGGGAAGCAGAGCAGGGGGTGGGGGACTGAGGAATTGAGGCCACTGAGGCCAGGAAGCAGTGAGAGCACGGGGCCGGGAGATTCAGCCACCCGGGGCAGAAAGCAGTCGTAGCAGGGGCCAAATTTAGTGGTGCCCTATGCAGCTGCATATTCTGTGTGTATGCTCAAGAACAACAGTCTCCAGTAGGATACAGGGGAAATGTTCACACTTTTTTCTGAAAAGTGTCATGTGCTATATTCACAAGAGATACCATCCCTTAACTATTAATTTTTGTACTTCTAAATGCAGTCACAGATTCATGCTTTTATATTCCTTGTTCTTCCATTGTACTTTCCATTGTATAAATATGCCTTCCCCATTTTCTGTTTTTAGGGTAAAGTATAGTGTTGAAAGACCTACGAGTTGCTGTCTGTTTTTCTCATGTACCTTTACATAAATGCCTTAACTTCTGACTGCTATATTCGAGAAAACACTGCCTTTAGTGTTCCTAAGGAAGTTTATGTTTCTTGTTTTAAATTTTGGAAGAAATAGAGGTAAAGGATAATATTTGCTGATCTGGCAAAGAGGTGACACTGTATGTAGAAGACCAACTCTTTGAAATGTTCCTGGTCTGAAATGAAGCTAAAGAACAGAGAGGCAAAGACCAAGGAAGATATTTTAAAATTAAATCAGGGTTGGACAAGATGTGGCGAGGGACCGGATCCAGCCCACCTAACACTTTGATCCAGCCCGTGGTCTGCATCTGGTTGCTTTCTGCTTATACCCTGCTGCCCGTGCCACTGAATTTCCAGGTAGTGGCTCAGGCAGCAGGATCCTATTTAAATGGCTCACGGCTTCCAGCTGCAGTGCTACCCTGGCAGGGACCAGACCCATGAGCTCTTTACATAGTCACAGCAACCCCGGGCAGCTGCCAGGCAACACAGTAGCAGCGTGGTCAGGAGCCACAAGCCCTTTACTGTATTTTTACTTCAAAGCCTCTGGCCCAAGAAACTCTGAGGCTTTACCCAGCCCCAGCCCTTTCACCCCAGGCCTTGTCCCTTCTGGGGGTGGAGCCGGTCCATGACCTAATATCAGTATTCATTGTGACCCATTTTAAAAAATGATTGGCCACCCTTGCATTAAATCTTCAGTAACTTCCTACAGTCGGCATTGATTTTTCTATTTCTCTTAGAAATCTGAAGATTGGAAAAGAAGACTTGGACTTAAATTGCAGCAAGGGAGGTTTATGTTGGACATTGGAAAAATTTCCTAATTGTCAGGGTGGTCAAACACTGGAATAAATTGCCTAGGGAGGTTGTGCAATCACCACCTTTTAAGATTTTTAAGAGCAGGTTAAACAAACGTCTGTCAGGGATGGTCTATACAGTGTTTGGTCCTTCCAAGAATGCAGGGAATTGGACTAGCTGACCTCTTGATGTCCCTTCCAGTCCTAATGATCCCATGATTCTATACATTCATATCAGTCAAGTTTGGATTAAAAAATCTATGTAATACGATGTGAGCCTTATAGTATTGATAACCCTGCATTGCAATAGTGTGGAGAATCCTGGGGAAAGATCTCTTGATTTTATCTACTACAGTCATCATAAATCTCTTTTACAGGTGCATAGTGCATGTCAGAGGCCACTAGTGGGGAGGGGCACAAAGGGGGCACCCACCAAAGGAGGCCACGTGACTTCTCTCCATTCCACCTCTAGAACTATGCCCCTCCTCCTCTGCCCAGCCCATCCATTTCCCATCCCACATTATCTGGGGTGGGAGTATCCTGCTGTGCTGCACTGGACAGCATCTCAGAGGCTGCCTGGGACTCAGGAGGGTGTAGCCAGTGCACATCCTTCCCCACCCATCCCCATCCCAGCACGTTACCTG
Source organism: Pelodiscus sinensis (assembly GCF_052426305.1). Taxonomy (NCBI): domain Eukaryota; kingdom Metazoa; phylum Chordata; order Testudines; family Trionychidae; genus Pelodiscus; species Pelodiscus sinensis. Next base: position 243,059,435 of record NC_143052.1, read on the forward strand.
GTGAGAGGCCGTGTCCCCTCTCCCAGGCAGCATGACCAGAGATTACCTCTAGAGTGCAGCAGCCAGGCAGCGTGGCCAGAAGAGAGGCTCTGGATTCACAACTTCCCTTCTAGCTCTGGCCCCACCAGCTGCTGGCCCTTCTTCTTTCCCTCCCCATGGTGTCTGGGGAGGGACTTGTGACCCTTCCGCACGCCTTCCCCCCATCCACATTGCTCCGGTGCATTTATATGGTTATTATAGTGATGATTGTGTCATCCCTCTGCTATTAAAACTGAAACTAGCTAGTTGTTTTTGGCACCATCCAGAGAAGATTACTTTTCCTAATGTTTGCAAATAATTATTTATGTCACAAGCCTCAATATTTGATGCAACAACAAATGATTGTTGAAGTAAGTTGAGGATCGGTAACATGGAGTCAGCAGGCCTCAATAAAGGCCTGTAACATAAAAACATCAACAGGCCTGAAATCCAGTGAGCAAGACTTTGGTTCAGTAACACAGGAGCCAGGAAAGAGGCCCTATTGATAATTGTGTGATTGTGTAAGTTAGGTCGAGCATGGAAGGACATTGCGAGGTACCGGGTACAGATTGTAAACCAAAGGGGAGTAGTGAAATATCTTAATAAGAAATGTCTTGGTACAAAAGACTCCCCAAAAACTAATGCACATATTGACCTAGCTTCAAGACTGGGTCGTAATTGACAGCATGAAGGATAGTAAGTAATCCTCCCTTCCTTAAGGTGAAGGGTGGTAACTAGGCAACAGAGGGGGAACCTGGTACGTAAAGAAGTGATGTAAGTTGTTTATACATGTCTATAAAAAGGGCACCACAAACGGTGAACACCAACCAATCTGGCGGGAGACGGGGGGGGGGGGCACTAGGCATCTGAAACGGCAGGTGTCATTGCCGAGACTTACAGAACGCACAGTGGCTTAACATTGGCTAACCCCTGTTAATGTCTGTCATTTGGCAATAGGCCTGCTATGTGTTGGTACATTGTCAATGCTTGCAGAATGCACAGAGGCCACTGCTGACAACTGATAATGCATAGCATTTGGCAATAAACCTGCTCGACTGGTTTCATCCTTGCCTGAATCTGTCATTTCCGGGGATCTCAGAAATCCACTGTGTTGACCCAAGTGCACGGAGTCTAACACTTTAGATAAAGGGAGTGCACGCACACAGCCAAAAGTTTATCATCACTGATGGAGTAGAGGTCCTGTCAGAGTGCACTGGGATAACTCCGAAACCCTGACTGACAACAATTGTATCTACAGTTATGTATTGTGCAGTTAGTTTTCAATTGAGTCTTAAAAGCTAATGCTTCACTGGTTATAAGTTAATGCTAAACTAACAAATATGAATTGCCATATGTAAAACTACCTTATCATTTTTGTTATTTGTTTGGGATAAATAAGCATGATTATTCACTATATTTATTGTTTTCAACAAATAGTAAGAGGATTTAAACCCTTATCCTACAGAAAAACTACTCTTTTATGCTGTTTTCCTTCTATTGGTTACTTGGCTAAAAAATTGGTATACAAATTCCAAAAAGTACTGCCTTGATAAAAGCCAATACCATGGCAGATGCTCAGGCAATTAATGAAAAAATCTGCTTCTAATAAAATGTAAAAATATGCATTTTTAATAATTGTCCTGTGGATTGCAGCAGTTCCCCATCTGCCCAACAAGAGCTGTATTTCATGGGCATCTGCCATAGACCAGAGAACCAGAACTGGGAACCTATGCTATGTTATTGAGTTTAATCTGTAGTCTCATCTCTGTGTGTGTTTTAGCTAATACAGGTTAGCTTTTTTGACAAATGATCTTCAGTTGGACCTATTAATGACATATTAAAGCTAGATACATGAATTGCTTGCTCAGTTTTTACTTTTATACAGTGATAGAAATGTAGCCGTGTTAGTCTGGGGTAGCTGAAGCAAAATGCAGGACAATGTAGCACTTTAAAGACTAACAAGATGGTTTATTAGATGATGAGCTTTCGTGGGCCAGACCCACTTCCTCAGATCAAAGAAGTGGGTCTGGCCCACAAAAGCTCATCATCTAATAAACCATCTTGTTAGTCTTTAAAGTGCTACTTTTATACAAGTAGTTTTCCCCCAATATTTAAATCAAAGCACAGCGCATTTTTTAACCCCCCTGAAAATATCTTGCTCCACACAACTTGTATTTTGATAGTTCCCTCCCTCCCTTGAGAGAGGAGACAAGGAATATCTTATTTTGTATTTTCAATTACTTATTATAAAATGTCACTCTCTTATTTGATGTTCTGTTTGATACTTTGAGTTTTCATTTATAAAAGATCTGAATCTATGATTTGTCTCCATAAAAAGCCATTGCACTGTTCTTAACAAAAGTGATTTTACTGCTTGTTTCTCATGGTAAGATATTTCTATTATTCTGGATTCAGTATGTTCCACTGCTGATAAGTGCTCATGTTATTTCTTTCTATTCCAGAAATCTAATGCAGCTCTTAGATTTTAACACTGAATAACTCCTTTCATACTGATTAGAGCTTAAACATTTACACCAGGAGTGGGGAAACTTTTTGGGGTTTGGGGCTGCTGACCCACAGAAAAATCAGTTGGGGGCCACACACAAGTGAGAAGCAAAATGAGAAGCCTCTGATTCAGGAGAAAGACACTCTCCACATTCCCCCTGCACACCAGACTCGGGGGGGGGGGGGAGGGGAGGAGAGGCAGGCTAGTAGATTTTGTGTGCTCCAGTCCTGTGGGTGGGTGGCATGGGTGCTGGAGTGCCAGCAAGGGCTCCCCAATGCTGAGCCTCGGGGGCTAGATTCAGGCAAGCCAGGGGCCACAACTGACCCCCAGGCCTGAGGTTCCCCAGCTTGATTTACACAGTTTAAGGATTTCCATATACCATTCTAAATCTTGGACGTTATGCTGGGACATCCAGATTAGATGAAATACTGCTATCAGTAATAAAATCATAGTTATCTGGAGTAATGCTGGAACAGGCAGAATATTAGCAGTTATGTTCACTACAGTAAAATATCTGCCATAGACCACCCAAATCATTACAATTGGCCCTCATGAGCCCTTTGAGTATATAATAACAGAGAGATGAAGAATGCAAAATATTATTCAATGGAAAAAGTGTTAAAATTAGTGCAGATTATTGTGGGAGGACACTAATAGTTTGAATACAAGTGAGTTTTCATGTTAATTTAGAAAGTTATTCATGTACATTTATTATTGTCAGCCTCTTTTCTCCCCTTTCCATGGTGTTGTTTATAACCCAAATCAGTTGGCTATGTCTACACTGGCCCCTTTTCCGAAAGGGGCATGCTAATTTGACAGGTCGTAATAGGGAAATCCGCGGGGGATTTAAATATCCCCCACGGCATTTAAATAAAAATGTCCGCCGCTTTTTTCCGGCTTTTAGAAAAGCTGGAAAAGAGCGTCTACACTGGCCCCGATCCTCCGGAAAAAAGCCCTTACTTTGAAGTAAGAATAAGAGATCCTCCGGAAAAGGGCTTTTTTCCGGAGGATCGGGGCCAGTGTAGACGCTCTTTTCCGGCTTTTCTAAAAGCCGAAAAAAAGCGGCGGACATTTTTATTTAAATGCCACGGGGGATATTTAAATCCCCCGCGGATTTCCCTATTACGACCTGTCAAATTAGCATGCCCCTTTCGGAAAAGGGGCCAGTGTAGACATAGCCGTTGTGTCTTGTCTAACATTAGGCTGTGATACTGCAAAGTTTTACACATGTAAATGTAGTCCCATTCAATGAATGTGTGTAAAGTTAAGCACATACAGAAATCTGCTGGTTTAAGGAGTTAGATTGTAGGGGCATGAACTCATAACTGTTAAACTGTGAAGTGATTTTTGGAAAAGTTTTTAAAGACTATAAAAGAGATTAACCAATTCAAGCCAGAGTAGGTTAGCTACTTTGATTGGGAGTCTAGTGATAATTCAAGATCACACTATTTTTAACAGTTATAAGTAAATGCCCATGCAGCTTGGGGGTCCTGATCCTACAGAAACTTATGCATGTGCTTAACTTTACACACACTTATTCAGTGGGAGTATTTAAGTGGGTAAAGTTAATCTTCAGAGAATTCTGATAGATTGGTGAGACATGATTTCCATTTACTAAAGCCATGTTGACTCTTCCCCAGCATTTAGTGTTCATCTGATTGTCTGATAATTCTGTTCTTTGCTGTAGTTTCAGCCAATTTGCCTGATGCTGAAATTAGGCTCACACCATGTATTTGTCAGGATGACCTCTGAAATCTTTTTTTAAACATGTTACATTAGCTACCCTCCAGTCATCTGGTACAGATGCTGATTTAGTTAGTTTAATCACTTGTTCTGCAATTTCATATTTAAGTTCCTTCAGAACTTTTGGGTGAATTCCATCTAGTCCTGGTGACTTGCAATAATTTTGGAACTAACTGATAAAACAATCTCTTTGGACATCTTAGTATGGGGTAGTTCATCATATTGATCCCCTAAAAAGAATGGCTCAGTTGTGGGAATCTTCCTTATCACATAAGAATATAAGAACACCCATACTGGGTCAGAGCAAAGGTCCAGATGTAAAGATAAATCTAGCCCAGTATCCTGTCTTCCAGCAGTGGTTAAATGCAGATGCCCTGAGGGAGTGAACAGAACAGGTAATTGTCATGTGATCCCTCTGCTATCATCCATTTCCATCCTCTGACAAACAGAGTCCAAGGACACCACCTCTACCCATCCTGGTTAATAGCATCCATGACTTTATTTAATTGTTTTTTGAACCTTGGTAAAGTCCTGATCTTTACAACATCCTCTGGCAAGGAGTTCCATAGGTTGACTGTGTACTGCATGAAGAAAAACTTCCTTTTGTTTGTTTTAAACCTGCTGCCTATTCATTTTATTTGGTGACCCCTAGTTATTATGGTCTGGTAGAACTTTATAGACTAACAAAACATGTAGATGGTATCATGAGCTTTCATGGGCACAGCCCACTTCTTCAGATGACCGGAGTTATAACTAGGGGATCTGAAGAAGTGGTCATCTGAAGAAGTGGGCTGTGCCCACAAAAGCTCATGATACCATCTACATGTTTTGTTAGTCTATAATGTGCTACCAGACCATTTGCTTGCTGTTTTTTTCTGTAAGGGTATGTCTACACTAGCCCCCTAGATCGATCTAGGGAGGCTAATGAGGGCAACCGGAATTGCAAATCAAACCCGAGATTTGAATATCCCGTGCTTGATTTGCATGTTCCCGGCAGGTCGCCATTTTAGAAACTGACTAGCCCGAATTAACTGCCCGCATCTACACGCGGCAGTGAAACGGGATTCCGATTTAAAGCCCCTAATTTGAATTAGCTGGTAAACCTCATTGCAGGAGGAATACCAGCTAATTCGAGCAGTTGTAGCTAAATTTGTCCCCATCATATTGTCTGTATAATTGGGATTATTTTTTCCAATGTGCATCACTTTGCATTTATCAACATTAAAATTCATTTGCCATTTTGATGCCCAATCATCTAATTTTGTGAGATCATTTTGAAGCTCTTCACAGTCTGCTTTATTCTTAACTATCTTGAGAAGTTTAGTATCATCTGCAGATTTTGCCATCTCACTGTTTACCCGTTTCTCCAGATCATTTATAAATATGTTGAATAAGATTGATCCCAATATGGACCCTTGGGGGACACCACTAGTTACTTCTCTCCAGAAAACTGTTTACTGTCTTTTAACCAGTAATCAGTGCATGAGAGGACCTTCCCTCTTATCCTATGACAATTTATTTTATTTAAGAGCCTTTGGTGAGGAAACATGTCAAAAGCTTTCTGGAAATCTAACTACATTATATCCACTGGATTCCCCCTTCTCCACATGCTTGTTGACCCCCTCAAAGAAATCTACTAAATTAGTAAGGCATTACTTCCCTTTATGGAAATTATGTTGACTGGTCCCCAACAAATTATGTTCATCTATGTGTCTGACAATTTTATTCTTTACTATAGTTTCAACTAATTTTCCAAGTACTGATGTTAGACTTACTGGTCTGTAATTGCCAGGATCACCTCTACAGCCTTTTAAAAATATTGGTGTCACTTTAGTTCTCCTCTAGTCATTAGGAGTCATTAGGTACAGAAGATGATTTAAAGGATAGGTTACAAATCACAGTTAATAGCTCCACAATTTCCCATTTGAGTTCTTTCAGAGCTCACTGGTCCTAGTGACTTGTTACTGTTAAGTTTATCAATTTGTTCAAAACCCTCCTCTAATGACACCTTAATCTGGGATAATTCCTTAGTTTTGTCACCTAAAAGGAATGGCTCAGGTTTGGGAATCTCCCCAATAACCTCAGCTGTGAAGACCGAAGCAAAGAATTTATTTAGTTTCTCCTCAATGACTTTCTCATCTTTGAGTGCTTCTTTAACATCTTGATCATTCAGGGGCCCTACTGGTTGTTTAGCAGGCTTCCTGCTTCTGATGTACTTTAAAAAGCTTTTGCTATTACTTTTTGAGTTTTTGACTAGCTGTTCTTCAAACTCCTTTTTGGTTTTCCTTATTATATTTTTATACTTAATCTGACAATTTATGCTCCTTTCTATTTTCCTCACTAGGATTTAATTTCCACTTTTTAAACAATGCCTTTTTATTTCTTATTACTTCTTTTACTTGGTTTTTAAACCACAGTGGCACTTTTTGGGTTCTCTTACTGTGTTTTTTAAATTAATGGTATGCATTTAAGTTAGGCCTCTATTATGGTATCTTTGAAAAGTTTCCAGGCATGCAGGATATATTCTGTCCTTCCGATATATTTTGTACCCTGCTATGACTATGTCTCATTGATTATCCTCATTCTGCCAAGTTTCTGTGATGCCTATTATATCCATTTCCTCCTTTAATACAAGGCACTCTAGTTCACCCATATTATTATTTAGAATTCTAGCGTTTGTATATAAGAACTTCCAAAATTTGTCACTATTTAGCTGTCATTTCCTGATGTGTTTGAATGCCACTCTTTTTCATTTGACTGTTTCTCATCTGATCTTACCCATATTATATCATTTTCCATCCTCTTCTCCTTACTAAATCATAGAGAATTTCTATTAATTGATACTCCCCTAAGAGATGTCTGTCCAATCCATGTGTTCCTCAGCACCTGTCAGTTTTTCCCCAGTCCTTAGTGTAATAACTGCTCGATGACCTTTTGAATGTTAAGTGCCACCAATCTGGTTCCATTTTAGTTAAGGTGGAGTCTGTGTTTCCTGTATAGGCTCGCCCTTTCCCAAAAGTTTCCCCAGTTCCTAATAAATTTAAACCCCTCCTCCCTACACCATCTTCTCATCCACGCATTGAGACCCTACAGTTCTACCTACCTACCTGGCCCTGTGCATGGCCCTGAAAGCATTTCAGAGAATACTACCATTGAGGTCCTGGATTTCAGTCTCTTTCCTAGCAGCCTAAATTGGCCTCCAGGACCTCTCACCTATCCTTCTGTATGTCATTACTACCTATATGTACCATGATAACTGGTTCCTCCCCAGCACTACATATAAGTGTATATAGATGTCTCAAAAAACCTGCAACCTTTGCACCAGGCAGGCAAGTCACCATGAGGTTCTCCTGGTCATCACAAACCCAACTGTCTATGCTTCTAATGATCGAATTTCCCATTACTAACACCTGTCTTTTCCTAATGACTGGAGTTCCCTCCTCCAGAGAGGTATCCTCAGTGTCAGAAGATATCACAACATCACCTGGAAGGAGGGTGCCAATTATGGGATCACTTCCCTCTGCCCCAGCTGAATGTTCTCCTTCCCTGAGCCTTTCAACCACCTCAGCAGCACAGGAAGTGGGACAGTGGAAGTGGGACAGTTCTACAATGTCCTGGAAAGCTTCATCTACGTACCTCTCTGCCTCCCTTAACTCCTCTAATTTAGCCACACTGGCCTCCAAAGTCTGTACAGGCCAGGAGTTCCTTGCACTGAATGCACCCATATGCCACCTGTCCATACAACAGGTAATCATACATGCTACATGGGGTGCAATAAACTGGATAACCCCCACTCTGCTGCTGGGCTTCTGCCTGCATTGTCTCTTACAGATAATTAGATTCTGGATAGGGCTTTGTTTAAATCGGATAGTTTTGGCTTTTGATTTTAAAGAAGTTTTAAAGAAATTCTTCAGATTCCCGCTCTAAGCTCCCTTAAGAAACTCTCTATAAGCTGCTTCTGTTCGCTAGGTCATCTTCAAGGAAGACCAACGGAAAGAATTAAATTATTTTCTCTGCAAGGACCTTGTTTTCGTTGAATACTCCTTTGGCACTTTGATCATCCAGTGACCCCATTGAGTGTTTTGCAAGCTTTCTGACTCTGTTATACTTTATAAATCTTTATTGTTAGTTTTTGTGGTTTTTGCTACCTGGTCTTCAATTTATTTTTGGCCTGCTTAATTATACATTTATATCTGACTTGCCAGCATGTATGCGTCTCTCTATTTTCCTCAGTAAGGTTAGATTTCCAAGTTTTAAAGAATGCCTTTGTGTCTAACTTTCTCTTTTATTTTGTTTGGTCCTGTTGGGCTTTTTAAATCATTTTTATTTGGGGCATACATTTAGTTTGAGCCTCTTTATGGTATCTTTTAAAACTTGCCATGAATTTTGTAGGACCTTCATTCTTGTACCTGTTCCTTTTAAGTTCCATTTAAATTGCTTCTTCATGTAATGCCACTTAGAAATAAATCAAGAATTGTCTCCCCCTTTCAGGAGTAGGGAACCTTTCTTGGGATGGGGGCTACTGACCCACAGAAAAATCATTCAAGGGCCACATGCAAGTGAGAAGAAAAAAACAAAAACAAAACCCAAAACAAAAACACCTCATGGATGTGGCCCCTGACTGATAAGCAGAAAAAAAGAGAAACACCTCACTCATGTCAGATTTCCCTCACATACCAGTCCTGTCAGGGGATGGGGCAGGAGGTGCCAAGGCTTAGGGCTTCCTCAGAGCCAGATTAAATTTTGGGGGGCTAGTAGATTTTGTGAGGGCCCCCTAGACTCGAGGGTTAGGTAAAAAATAAGAGGTTCAGTATGTGGGAGTGACTGCTCGGGAGTAGGCTGGGGGTGGAGATGCGCAATCTGGGTGGATGGTAGGGTGCAGGAGTGGGGTGGGAGTGCCGGATCTGGGCAGAAGGTATGAAACAATTTGATTCAACTAAGATATTTACTCTATTTGACTCTGTTTTCTTCCTGCAATATGATCCTACTCTGTCTTTCCTGTATATTTTGTGCCCTGGTATTGCCATGTCACCAAATTTCTGCCATACCAATTATATCAATATTCTCATTTAATACCAGCCAGTCAAGTTTACCCACCTTAGTATTTATAAAGCATTTTCATACCAGCACTAACAAAACTCAAGTATTTAGTTGTCTGCTTTCATATGATGTAACCGAATGAGACTCATTTTAGTTTTACTGTTTCTCTTTAGTTTTTACTTGTACTTTATCAACTTCTATCCTCTCCACTTTACTAGGATAAAACAGATTAGAGTTTCTTAGCCCTTGGGTTGGACCTAAAATTGGGTTGCCAGAACATTTCCAAAGTTCATATGGCAGCTCTTGTGGCTCCTGTCCCATAGAGCTGATTGGGCTCACTTCCTTGCTCCAGGCACTGCAGCCTCTGGGGTCCCAGCCCTAATCAGCTTTATCCCATTGTCATGATGATGGGAGCCTGTGGAGACCAAAGTTGAGTGAGTGGCACGACAAGCCCATGAGCCAGGTCCCCACTCACACACAAATCTGGTCCATTTGAGGGTGGCAGGGCCAAACCTGAGTAATGCTGTAGCTCTGGAGGTTGTACCATCTGGAGTGGAGAGCCATGCCCAGCCAGCCGCACAGCACAGGAGCCACCACTGTGGGATGAGTGTTGGGCAGGACCCAGGGTGGATTTGACTGAAATGACCCTAGAGTAGGGTCATAACTTGAACAGGGCAAGTGTAGCAGCCATGTAGGGTGAAAAGCCGCAGGGCTCGCTCACACTCGCAATGCCAGGTGACTCAAGCCAACCTCATACAGTGGGATTCCATGGGGCCAGCCCTATGTGACAGAACTCAGGGACTGCTGCCTCCACCTCCGACTCACCTTAGTGGACCATCCAACCCCTTTGATGGGAGGGGAGGAGGACACTACCAAAATCTAGGCTGGGCCTATGACCCAACAAAGCCTCGCCATGAATCGTCTCTGAGAGAGGGTGCAAATATACTTGTTTGCAACGAGTGGTAAAATGCCTGATTATGACTGTTCCTCGGGAACCACATAACCAGGCTGTTTACAGAATTGCAACAGGCCATGAACATTTACAGATGAGTTTTTAGTTTGAAAAGGTTGAAAACCACTGGTATAGAGCATCCCCCTTTAATAAATCCTCCCCTGGGGATATCTCTCTGAACTGGGTGATATTCAAAATGTTTGAGCTTTTCCCCAGCCCTTAGTTTAAAACCTTCTCTATGGCCGTCTTACATTCCAGCAATCTAATTGCATTTGTTTTGGGTGTAGCACATACTTTCTGTATAGGCTCCTCCTTTCTCAAAAGGTTCTGCCGTTCCTAATAAACTTCAGTTCCTCCTCTGAATACTATCATCTTATCCATGCACCGAGACACTGTAGTTCTGCTGGTCTAACTGGCCCTGTGCATGAAACAGGAAGCATTTTAGAGGATGTACATATGAATGGGACCCTCTGAGCAAAATCTTCCTTCTTCTCTTGTGAGGAAGTGGGAGACAGCGGCCTCTGTGTCAAAACTTCCACTTCCTTCAGAACCTATGGAGTGCCTTACTTCTCCAGTCCATGCAGATGAAAAGAGGATATGTATTGGGGGAAATTAGTGGGTTTGTGGAAGGGAAAGAATGTGCTTCATTTCTTCCCTGACATGCAGTGGAGATTCGTCAAGAGTGTTAGCGGTGACTATAGAACATTCCCTATGGCAAGCCTCTCTTTTGTGGGAGCTGTCTTGGAGGTGTGGTGTCATTAGAACTGTCAGGAAACAGGGGTAGAGTTTCCTTATGGAGGGACAACGCCTTCAGGTAGATGGCTTCATGCTCTGCACAGATCGCTAGAGATACATGAGATTTGTGGATAATATCCTTGCTTCCTTCCCCAGGGAGCCATCCTGCTTAGTTAGAAATCTGAAGGTGAAAATCATGGAACTTTCTGGACCTACGCAGAGGATGAATATGGTTCTTTGTTTAAGGCTAGTAAATATTATGTGAAATTACCTGGCATGTGAATTGGCAACTAGTTTCACCACACTTATAACAGGGCTTTAACTCTGCTGATTCAGAATATGTTCTTTGCCCACAAGTTGATTTAGATCAGCTCTGATGTGCTAAATATTAAAATACCTGTTTAAGAAATATTGTTATTTCTTTCTGTGTTATTATTGTTACTTCTATCTTTAAAGTTAAGGTTGAATGCCTGAAATAGCTGCCAGATCACAAAGGCAGGAAGAATTAAACAAACAATGTAGCTTTCCCCCCCCCCCCCTTCTAGACTTGCATTGTAAAATATGAAGGCTGCTCCCATCATTAGATTTTGGCCTATATATTTTTTATATTTTACACTATGTCTAAGTATCTCTGTGTAATCACCCTGGGTTGGACATTTGGAAGTGGAATGTATCCTTTAAAAAGATGAGTACAGAAAAGACAGATATTTTTCTCAGAGAAGTCTTGGAGTGATGATCAAAATTAATGTATTTCAAACCAAATTTTTTTCATTAATTTTGAACCTTTAACAGACATATCAGAACATGTTCATTTTATAGAAGCAATTCTCATTCTAAATGAATGGAATGTAGCTCAGTGTTTCCATATTAAGAACTGGTTCTATCAAGGCTCATCTTGTCCATCAATAATGAATACCTGCCACCTAGAGAAAGTAAGAAACCATAACAAATAGCTAAGGTTTTCAGATCCGACTGAAAATTAGACTAGAAGTCCCATTTCTTTTTCTTAGCTAATAAACCATTAGTTAACTATAGAATTGGATACCAGTATTATCTTTGGTGAAAGATCTAGGGTACCATTTGATCTGGGGTAAGTGACTGATCTCTTGGGACTGGGAGTAGCTTGAATATGATGTGATTTGTGTATGTGACTTTTTATCACAATGTCCAATTTGTCTGAATGGCAGGAGAGCCTAAGGAAACTATCTGTGACTCCAAGGTAATATTGGTACAGTGATCCAGGAATTCACATGCATTACCTGCTTGGTGAAATCTAATTATAGAACACATTGCTAGTTGGGGCTATCTGCCTTGTTTTCTGACAGTCTGGCCTGAGGTATTCACTCTCAGTTGTGAGTCACTCCAGACAGCATGACACATGCGAAGTGAAAAATAGGGCACCAGCAGAATTTGAAGTAGATGGCACAGGCCAAAATAATCCCAGGTGTAAATGAGATAAACTTCACTGAAGTGTATGGATTTGCCTCAGGACTTTGGACAAATTAAATGAATTTGGACAAATGAGAATACATTTATGTGATTTCTTGATGCCATAAATTTATGTGATTTCCTGATGCCTTTATCTTCTATAATATGCATTAGAGGACATGTGGCAACACATATTTAATCTCTGTGGTGTGGCTGCAGAGTTTATAAAGTGGGTTGTCAACTATACGCAAAGGATAAGAACCCTCTCCTTAATGGTAAATATTCTTGCTCAGATGTACCTTATAAAAAAATTTTCATTGTATTACCTTGAGTTAGATATCACAAAATATCTTACCTCCATATCTTCCCCTAACTCTTTTTTTCTTACCTGTGAAAGCTGCAATACAGATATGTCAACTACTAAAATAATACAAAGCCAGAAAATGACATCTTAGAGTTCTGACAGATACAAATTGACAAGCATTGTTCCTTTTAGGGCTCCTAGCTCGCCAGTCAACCTTTGAGAGCTTGTTCTTGTGTGTGCACATAACTGTTCAGTTACAACATGATGATTTCACATCTTAAAAGAAAACTGCACCCATTTTTCTCAGCACAGCAGTCTGGAAAGTCACCTAACAAGCACTGCTTTTTCAGTGACATTAGACTCTGAGATATCTAGGGCTATGCTTATTTTGGAAAATGGGTGTTTCTATAACAAATGCTGGCACTATATCCACTATGCTGCTGAAAAAATATAATTTGTGAAACTTTGTTTGCAACCTATATATCAGGCTCTCTATCTTCTGTGCTTAAAATAGTGATGTATACCACAAGAAACCTTATTTCAGTCACAGGGAGTATATGTGAGGAGAAATCTGTACTATGGACTAGAAGGACTTATTTTCTAAGTCCAGTACAACACCTCATGAGAAAACATTGATGTATTACTTTATTATTACAGAGGCACAGTAATCTCTCTCTAAATAAATATTTTAGCTTGTCCTCAGTCCAGGTGAATATTTTTTTCCCACACGGACCCACCAGATAGAATAAATTATGGGCCTGCTTAACCACCAAAAGCTCTAGAGAAATAATCTTTGTTATAGCCGTTGAAACATGATGTTTTGAGAAAAAACATAATTATTCATTGAAATCACTTTTTGTCAATGCCCACATCATCTGAAGACTAAGCAGGACAGTAATAGCACACAAATGATAGATAAACCTAAAAGCATGCACAGCGCAGATATGTATGAGGCATGTCTAGTATAAAGGAACAAAAATATCCTGCCATCAGGATAGGACCATATCAACAAATGCCAGGGTACTTATTACTGCAGCTTTCTCAACATGCAACATGATCATTGCTGCTGGCACTTCCTGTGTATGATGACATGTGATTTACAAACTAGAGCTGACCACATCACATGTTTATGATGGACCTCCCATCCCCTTAGCCATGTGTAGCAGCATCTCAAACACTGGGTTACTGTTAGGATCCCATCTGTATGCTCATATTTCTTTTAATGCTGCTTGTGTACAAATTTTGTTCTTTGTTACCTTTGCCTACCTCATAAATCTATGTAAAAGGAAGAAGGGGAAATTTGGCTTCACACTTTTTGTTTCTAAATACTTGATTATTTGGTGTGCAATATGTCAACAGCCTCCAACATTGTAATCTACCCCTTTCAAAGTTTATGGTTGTTTTTTTTCTTCTTAACACCAATAACAGCCTGGTTTAATTGCTATAGAAATTTCTCTGTGAACCCTGACAAGAATTCTAAAGAGGTTTTTGCATGCAATTAGATGATAGGATATCATCAAAAATTACTGCTGTTGCAGAACACAATAATTCACTGTGAAATGACTTTTGCAGGAAAAGAAGGTGTATTGTGTGTGAAAGAAAACTGTCAGCATTATATTATGACTTTCCTTTATTTGTGAGCTGTTATAAAAATAAACAGTACAACACCACTGTTGGGTATTCTGTATTTTGCTTTCTCCCATTAATATATTGGATGTGATTTTTTGAAATCATAGAAATGACAGAAAGTGTTCTTTAATAGCAGGTCATAAATGTTATTTTCTGAATGTGAGTGATAAACATTGTGGTTCTTCTAATTTGTGTTTTCTTGTCAAGACCCCTAGGTAAGAAAAATTATAATTTATATATGTCACATTTTTAATAAACATATGGCTAAAAGGTTACCTCAAAAGGACATTAATATCTATTACAGGTTTTAAGAGAAGGAATAATCTGATCTAATTTCCTGCATAAGACTGTGACAGGGTGTACCAACCCCACACAGGGCCAAGGGAGACAGATCAATCACAGAAGGCCACACCCCTTTTCTCCTGCTTCACGTGTTCCATGTGGATGAGCCAGATAAAAGGAGGAGGAGGAGGAGGAAGGATATATACTGCAGGTTCCTGCAGAAGTGCTTATGGCACTCCAGATGGCAATGCTGGTGAACCTGGACAAACGACTTGTTGACCATTCTACACAAGAGATCCACTTCCTAGACACCACCATACAAATCAACAATGGAAAATTAGACACCACACTCTACAGAAAACCCACCGACTCATACAGTTACCTACATGCATCCAGCTCCCATCCAGAACACACCACACGATCCATCGTCTATAGCCAAGCCCTTCGATACAACCGCATCTGCTCTAATCCCACTGACAGAGACCAGAAGCTTCAGGATCTCTACCAAGCATTTATAAATCTCAACTACCCACCCAGAGAAATAAAAAAGCAAATTGAAAGAGCCAGACGAATACCTAGAAACCATCTACTTCAAGACAGACCCAAGAAAACCAACAATAGAACACCACTTGTCATCACCTACAACCCCCAACTTAAACCTGTCCAACACATTATCAATAAACTACAGCCTATATTTGAACAGGATACCATACTCAAAGAGGCTCTGGGAGACAGACCCATAGTCTCCTATAGACAACCACCTAACCTCAAGATGATTCTTACCAACCACCACAGGACATACCACACTAATACCAACCCTGGTACCTTCCCTTGCAACAAACCCCGTTGCCAGCTTTGTCCACATATTCATTCTGCTGATACCATTATTGGACCTAACCAAGTGAGTTATAAGATCAAGAACACATATTCCTGTGCATCCAGAAATATAATCTATGCTATCATGTGCCGAAAGTGTCCGTCTGCAATGTACATTGGACAAACATCTCAGACACTTCGCCAAAGGATTAATGCCCACAAAACAGATATCAGACAAGATCACAAAGAGAAAACAGTTTCTTGCCACTTTAACCAGAAAGGACACTCTCTCAATGACTTAGCCACCTGCATTCTGCTACAAAGACCTTTTACATCTGCACTTGAAAGGGAATCCTCTGAACTGTCATTCATGTTAAAATTCGACACTTTCCAACAAGGGCTTAACAAACATTTGAACTATCTCACCCATTACCAAGACAGTTTCCCCAATTATCACCTCTAATACCATTAACTCACAAACATTCCACTCTCCCTACCTCTAATATCATCAATTCACAGACACTTACCTTCCTTCCTCCCCCCCCCCCCCGCATTCCCCTCCTGTTCTGCAATGTGATTTGTCCTTTTCATATTTGTTCATTTTTTTATTGTATCCTTTGGTATATATGGTTGTGACTACTTTCTTCCACTATTTGATCTGAGGAAGTGGGTCTGGCCCACGAAAGCTCATCATCTAATAAACCATCTTGTTAGTCTTTAAAGTGCTACATTGTCCTGCATTTTGCTTCAACTACCCCAGACTAACACGGCTACATTTCTATCACCTTGCTGACTGTGGAGACTGATGGAGACTCCAAGCCACTGTCAGCCAAAGAGATGCCTACTGTAGGAGAAAGAAAGAGCCTAAAGCATGGGCCTGGTGCTTGAACCAAATTAAGCAAAAGTTATACTTTGAGTAACAGACAGGTTGTGTCAAAAGCAGATGTTTGCCTGCAAGTCAGTGTCTCTCAGCACTAGAACTGCTAGCACTGATAAATGCATATTAAGTATGTAAATGCATTCCATGAGGACAATACAGGGACACACAGATGAGTACATGATAAAACAGTTGGAAACAAGAGTGAAAGCATAACGGGCAGTGAATGCTTTGGAGAAAAGTACAAAGGGAGGTACCAAACATGTCATTAGTGTGTAAAATGATACGTAAAGTGTGTATCGTAGATAGTTCATTTCTGTCTATTAACATTGGGGTACCTTGACTTAATTCTTTGGCCGGTCTAAGGGGCATTAGTGAAATCCATACTATCAACTAAGCTGTGTCCATTGTCCCAGGTACAAATAAGTAGGGACTCAGAGGCCATCTGGCTACCAACAACTATTAATGCATCTTGTTCAACAATAAACCTGACTCGGATGCCTTCATATCTTATCTGAGTCTGTGGTCTTTGGGGGCACTCATGAAAGTCTGTTATGCTAGCTCCCGGCACAGAGCTGGCATGATATACTGAGGAAGCATATGAAAACACACACAGCCGAATGTCACTGACAGAGCAGGAAACCTGTTAGGACGCCACACCAGTGAATCCTGAATTTATTGTATCACTGTCCTAAACAACTACACCTAGGACACAATTTGGTTGGAAATAACATAGGAGATGTAGTAGATGCTGATGCCTAAAACCTTACAAGGGAAGTCTCTGACTTCACAGGGCCTTGGGTCAGAACCAGGCGGAGCAGGCAGAACTGGAGCACAGGTCTGATGGCTCCAGGTCTCAACACATATACAGCGCTGCCACTTCTGTTACTGCACGGGCTGGGAGCGAGCAGCCTCCCATGGGCACGAAGGGGCTGGAGCAACCCTCTGCCTGTGGTGGGTGTTGAATGGGTCGCTGCTCCCAGTTAACTGTTACCTGTTCACATCTGTAATGCAAATTAGCTGTAGAGTAAGTGTAGTGATAGGTTGAGTTATGTCTGATATCATGACGGTTTAAGATTCTTGGCAGGGCATAGTTACATCCACGCACAGCAAGTCATGTAATTTGTAAAGTAAAAATGGACAAGAACTTAAAATTTGGATGGCAGAAGATCACTTCACACCAGCCTAGACATTCAAGACTTCAGCATGACACAGAGATGGGAGAATCCCAGAATCTTATTATATAGACGAGTTGCTGAAAGTCTGTACTATTGCAGCCTGTGGCAGTTAGTCTTAAGTGATCCACAATGATCAATTTTTTGAGGATTAAGGGTTCTTGCGCAAAAGGGTTTTTTTTTCGCAAAATGGCCCCATCTACACTGTTTCTTTTTCCACAAAAAGGATCAGAAGAGAATATGCAAATGAGAGCGTGAGAAATGCTAATGAGCACTTCATTTGCATTTCCTCTTCCGCAAAAATGCTACAGTGTAGATGGAGCCAGAGAGTGTGAACAGCTCCCCCAAACACTGCTAGTTAAAAGATTCCAATCTGACATGGATTGGGTGCATGTATACCAAAAATAGGATCCATGTGGACAGAACATCTTGAAGAACCAGAGTTTACTGTAAGATAAGTAACTGTTCTTTTGTACGTGTATTTTAAGTAACCCCAACAATGAGCTTTTCATCATCCATTCTCCTCGTCAGTCCTGCCGGACTCCAGCAGCTATACTTTCATGTAATTTTTTGTACTTAATTTACAATATGTCCTGAGAATGGCACAGGGGTTTGCTTTTATTGTATTCATAGAATTGCACCGCTTGTCATGAACACTTTTTGCAATGTGTTATGATTACTTCTACATTTATCATCAGCAAATCTTGTCTCTGCAGTTTTATTTACCTTTGAATTCTCTCCTTTGCTTTGGGAGGTAGAATTCTCTTGGCTGGTGTTGCAGGGAAATGCAGAGGCACCACAATCTGTGCAAATGGATAGACCATTTCTCTTGCATAGCAAGGGTACATTTATTGGGAACTCTTGTGGCAAATATACTCTTAACCTCTTGCCTCCTATATTTGAAGCTACTAGCTTCCCTGTTCTGTGGGTGAAGAAAGGAGATTGGTAAGTGGGCCTGTTTGAGGAATAATACCACCCTTTCCAAATTCCATCCCATAGAAATGAAAGACAAGAGAGAGGAAAAGAATACTATTCAATGTGGCCACAAAGTTTGGTTTTAAAAGCTGAAATGGTAGCATGTAAGGCTGGAGAGCTGAGCTGCAACACTGTTTGTCTGACAAGAAGCAAATAAACAGGGAAAATTCAGAAAGAGAGAGTGCATGTCCTGGAATTTTGAGTGTGAGTCTGATCTGCTTCAGGTATTTGCAGGAGGAGATGCACAACACAATTTTTTTAGTTTGTTGGCAGAGATTATGTTAATTCTGATCAGAGAAAACAACCACATTTAAAAATTCACATATACATTCACCACTGTAAGTGCTATCCCCTTCATCTTTTAGACTTTGGTCTGTAGCATCCATGTAGTACAAACAATATTGTCACTGATAGTAGATGCTGTCATTTTAGTACAACCAAAATAATGTTTTAACAAGAGGATATGACTAGGCAGGGTCAAGGCTGCTTGAGCCCCATTTGCTGAATTGCTTTAAATTTACTACATTTTTCTAACTTTAGCACTGCCATCTGGTGCTTTTGCTTGGAATTGCAATTTTCAACCATAGTGATAATTTTTTCCAAATTTCATAGTTACTGTAATGTATCTTCTCTGCCAGATTTGAAGTACACCACTGTCTTTATCAAGATTGTTGCAAACATGTAAACTGCAAAATCACCAGTCTCACAGGTGCAGGTTGCCCTGCTGCTGGGGCCAACATCTCTGGCATTTACTCACCTGGTATATTCTTTGAGACTCCAAACTCCAGTAATTTTGTCGGTGCCACATTAAGAAGCAATAATAGGTTCAAAACACTGCTGGCATATAATTCTCCATGTAAAAAAGTACTTGTTTTCTGTGTGGACAAATTCACTGAGCTTTTCTTAAAAGCAAAATAGCATCAATCTAATTTAATAAATTAAAGCCCATTGCTCCTTGTCCTATCTTCAAAGATTAACAAAAACAATTTTCTTCCTCTTCCTTTTAACAACCTTTTATGTACTTGAAA
This sequence comes from Pelodiscus sinensis, assembly GCF_052426305.1. Classification (NCBI taxonomy): domain Eukaryota; kingdom Metazoa; phylum Chordata; order Testudines; family Trionychidae; genus Pelodiscus; species Pelodiscus sinensis. The sequence goes on from NC_143052.1 coordinate 243,078,943, forward strand.
ACTTCATGTCCTGCCCCAATCTTCTTTACTCCACATTAAACAAATCCCCTTTTTTTCAATCTTTTCTGTTAGATCACATCTTCTAGAACTTGAATCATTTTTATTGCTCCCTTCTGGACTTCCGTCAATTTGTCCATGTATTTTCTGAAATGTGGCACCCAGAACTAGACATAGTACTCCACATGAGGCCTTATCAGTGTGGAGCATTACTTCTTACGTTTTACTTATAACTTGTTGGAAAGTATCAGCAAGAATGTTGATAGAAATGTAGCCGTGTTAGTCTGGTGTAGCTGAAGCAAAATACAGGACTATGTAGCACTTTAAAGACTAACAAGATGGTTTATTAGATGATGAGCTTTCGTGGGCCAGACCCACTTCCTCATATCACATAGTGGAAGAAGATAGTCACAACTATATATACCAAAGGATACAGTTAAAAGAAAGGAACACATATGAAAAGGACAAATCAAATTTCAGAACAGAAGGGGGATGCGGGTTGGGGGGGGTGAGAGGAAGGTAAGTGTCTGTGAATTAATGATATTAGAGGTGGGGAAAGGTAGATGTCTGTGAGCTAATGGTATTAGAGGTGATAATTGGGGAAGCTATCTTTGTAATGGGTAAGGTAGTTGGGGTCTTTGTTCAATCCCCCCGGAGAGTGTCAAATTTTAGCATGAATGACAGTTCATTCATGGGATAACTCTACTTATCTTACCCATTACAAAGATATCTTCCCCAATTATCACCTCTAATATCTTTAACTCACAGACATTTACCTTCCCCCCCCCCCCGCATCTCCCTTCTGTTCTGAAATTTGATTTGTCCTTTTCATATGTGTTCCTTTCTTTTAATTGTATCCTTTGGTATATATGGTTGTGACTATCTTCTTCCACTATTTGACCTGAGGAAGTGGGTCTGGCCCACGAAAGCTCATCATCTAATAAACCATCTTGTTAGTCTTTAAAGTGCTACATAGTCCTGTATTTTGCTTCAGCAAGAATATTATTTGCCTTTTTTCAAAACTGTGTTACACGGTTGACTCATTTAGCTTGATGTCCACTGTAGCCTTCAGATTCATTTCTGTAGTAGTCAGTCATTTCTGATTTTCTAGATGTGCAATTAATTGTTCCCTCTTCAGTGGTACTTTCCAGTAGTCCTTATTGAATTTCATCCTATTTACTTCATTTCTCTAGTTTGCCCAAATCATTTTGAATATTAATCTTATCTCCCAAGCAATTTCAGCCTCTCCCAGCTTGATATCATCCACAAACTTTATAACTGTATTCTCCATGCTATTATTTATCTTAAATTATGAAGCTATTGAACAGAACAGGATTCCTTTCAATATGCCATTCCAGTTTGTCTATGTACTACTCTTTGGGAATGGTTTTGCACCCACCTTATGTAAGATAGTATCAAAAGCCTTACTAAAGTGAAGATCTGCCACACCTACTACTTCTCTCCTATGCACATGGCTTGTTACCCTGTCCAAAAAGCTATTAGGTTGGTTTTATATGATTTGTTCTTGACAAATCCATGTTCATTATTACTTCTCACATTATTATTTTCTAGGTGTTTGCAAATTGATTGTTTTATTATTTGCTCCATTATTTTTCTAGGTACTAAAATTAAGATAACTAGTTGGCACCATATTTGCCCTCTTTCAGTCCTCTGGAATCTTCCTGTCTTCCATGAGTTTTTGAAGATAATTGCTAATGGCTTAGATACCTCCTCAATCAGTTCCTTGAATATTCTAGGACAGTGAGTGGTTCTCACACTAGTGGTCCACAGCAGCCTTCCAGGTCGTCTGCAGCTCAAACTAAGCCTCCCCTACCCTCAGCAGGGAGCTCACGCTGGTGCTCCAGCCTTGCCTTTCCTCCCCCACGCAGTTGGGGCACCCGCATCATCTTCCTGCTTGGGGGTGTGGGGTGTAGAGAAAGCCCTGAGCCTTACGATGTGATCTGGCTCAGAGGGAAGAAGTGCTTCCCCTTTCCATCTCTCAGCTGGGAGAACAGCAGCATGCGGGTGTGCTGCCTGGGGGCTTTTGCTGCTGCTCCCATTGGCCAGAATCCGGCCAATGGAACAGTGGGGGGAGGTGCCTGAGATTGGCATGGGGTGCGAAGGCAAGTAAGTGTCCCCCATCACCTCATGCCCAGACCCCCACAGTCCTAGTTCCCTCATACCCCACCCCACCAAGACTCTGCGCCCTCTCCCCTGACCAGACACCCTACACCCTGCCAGACACCCTTCCCCCCCAAGTCACTCCTGCATCGACTCTTGCTCCTTCACCCTTCCCCTTGGTTGACACCCTACCCCCAGCCTGCTTCTGCACCCTTCCCCCTAGTTAGACACCTAATCTAGCCCACTCCTGCACCTGCCCTTGCTTCTGCACCTTCCCTTGCTCTTGCCACCTCCCTCTGGCCAGACACCCTACTCCCAGCCAGACCTCACCCCCTCACCCCCTTCTGCACCCCACCTCCTGCCCAGATCCTGCACCCCTATCCATCTCTTTGGCAGCTCTGGCCCACTCACTGAAGCCCTCATTTTTGTCCTAACCCCAGAGCTTGGGGGGGTCCACAAAGTTCACTAATCCTGGAACTCCAGAAGAATAAATCTGGCCTATGGGAAGCCCTGAACTTCATAGAATCATAGGTTTGGAAGAGACCTCAGGAGGTCATCAAGTCTAACCCTCTGCCCAAAGCAGGACCAACTCCAAATAAATCATCCCATCCAGGGCTTTGTCAAGCCAGAATTAAAAACTTCTCAGGATAGAAATTCCGCCACCTCCCAAGGTAACCCATTCCAGTGCTTTACTACCCTCCTAGTAAAATAGTTTTTTCTAATATTCAATCTAGACCTCCCCCACTGCAACTTGAGACCATTGCTCCTCATTCTGTCATCTGTCACTACTGAGAACAGCCTGTCTCCATCCTCTTTGGAACCCCCCTTCAGGTAGTTAAAGGCTGCTATCAAATCCCCCCTCACTCTTCTCTTTTACAGACTAAATAAGCTCAAATCCCTCAGTCTTTCACTGTAAGTCATATGATCCAGCCCCCTAATCATTTTCATTGCCCTCCGCTGGACCTTCTCCAGTGCATCCATGTACTTTCTGTAACGGGGGCCAAGAATTGGATGCAGTACTCCAGATGTGGCCTCACCAGTGCTGAATAAAAGGGAATAATCATTTCTCTCAGTCTGCTGGCAATGCTCTTCCTAATACATCCTAATATGCCATTAGCCTTCTTGGCTACAAGGGCATACTGTTGACTCATATCCGGTTTCTCATCCACTGTAATCCCCAGGTCTTTTCTTCTGAACTGCTGCCTAGCCAGTCAGTCCCCAGCCTGTAACAATACTTTGGATTCTTCTGTCCCAAGTGCAGGATTCTGCACTTGTCCTTGTTGAACCTCATCAGATTTCTTTTGGCTCAGTCCTCCAATTTGTCTAGGTCAGTCTGGACCCTGTCCCTACCATCCAATGTATTTTCCTCTCCCCCTAGCTTAACATCATCTGTGAACTTGCTGAGGATGTAATCCATCCCCTCATCCAGGTCGTTAATAAAGATGTTGAACAAAACTGGCTCTAAAACCAACCTCTAGGGCACTCAGTTTTTGACACCGACCACCAACCAGACATCGAACTGTTGATCACTACCCATTGAACCCAAAAATTTAGCCAGCTTTCTAGTCACCTTACATTAAAAGCTTGTATAAAAAGCTTTGCTAAAGTCAAGGTATATCACATCCACCGATTTTCCCACATCCACAGAGCCTTATCATAGAAGCTAATCAGATTGGTTAGGCATGAGTTTCCCTTGGTGAATCCATGCTGACTATTCCTGATCACTTTCCCCTCTTCCAAGTGCTTCAATCCTTGAGGATCCGCTCCATGATTTTTCTGGGGACTGAGGTAAGGCTGACTGGTCTGTAGTTCCGTGGGTTGTCCTTCCCTTTTTTAAAGATGGACACTACATTTGCCTTTTTCCAAACATCCAGGATCTCTCCCTATCTGCATGAGTTTTCAAAGATAATGGCCAAAGGCTCTGCAATGACATTTGCCAATTCCCTCAGTACCTTCAGATACATTAAATCCAGACCCATGGATTTGTGTATGTCTAGCTTTTCTAAATAGTTCTTAATGTGTTCTTTCTCCAGTGAGGGCTGCCTACCTCTTTCCCAAACTGTGTTGCCTAGTGCAGTAGTCTGGGAGCTGACCTTGTCCGTAAAGACAAAGGCAAAAAAAAAAAAAAAAAGCATTGAGTACTTCACCTTTTCCCACATCTGTCACCAGGGACATGTCTAGATTACGTTTTAATTTAGAAAGAGGATATGCAAATCCCCTAACCCTTAAAAAAGGAGGTTTATGCGGTTTTTCGAAAGTGTTTTTTTTAAAAACCCCACGTGCCATGGAATTTGCATATCGTCTTTCGAAATTAAAATGAAGTCTATACATGCCCTACGTTACCTCCCTCATTCGGTATGGGTCCCACTCCTTTCTGAACCACCCTCTTATTTCTAATATGCTTATAGAAAAATTTCTTGTGACCCTTCACATCCCTTGCTAGCTGCAATTCCAGTTGCACTTTGACCTTCATGATTACATCCCTGCATGTTTGAGCAATATATTTACACTCTTCCCTAGTCATCTGCCCAAGTTTCTACTTCATGTAAGCTTCCTTTTTGTATTTAAGCTCACCAAGGATTTCACTGCTAAGCCAAGCTGGTCACCTATCATATTTGCTTTTCTTACTGTGCATTGGGATGGTTTATTCCAGTGCTTTCAATAAGGTTTCTTTAAAATACTGCCAGCTCTCCTGGATTCCTTTCCCCTTCATGTTAGCAACATTAAATATTGGGTGTGGGGGAGGGGGGAGAGGGGTTCTATATGTATCCTTACCATGCATGCCCCCTGCTTAGGGCAGGTGGAGAATTCACAGCTCCCCATGGCAGGCTGGGCTGAACTGGAGCACCCCCAGCAGCTCCCCACTCACATTGGGCAAAGGGATGCGCCAGCCTGGCCAGCCCAGCTGTTAACTGGTCACATCCCTAGTCTCTGTCTTTTCTACTCAACATCAATATTAAGAAGCGATACCATGTAAACCCTAGCTAGGATGGAGTCCAAACTCCAGAGATTATGGAAGCTGTCATAAGAGGTTGCAAAACTCCATCAGATCCCACATCTAGACCTGAGTGAGTTGATGATAGGCAAGCAGTGTAGACATAGTATCATGGTTTCTTTTGGGCCACAACCTTGTTTGCGTTAAAGACAGTTGAAATTTTCTGGTGGAAGATTTTGGTCAGAAAATTCTGATTCCACAAAATAGAAATGTTTCACAGTAGGTGAACTGATAACGAGTGCGTCTGTGTGACTGGAGATTATCGACATGTTTTTTGATGTTTGTTAGAGTAAAATTTATAATTTCAGCTAATGCATTGTGTAATATAACCATTGTACCTCTGAGCTGCAGGGAGCTCTTTGGGTACAGGCCACTTGGAGAAGTTTGAGGTTTTAATTTTTCATCCCAATTTACGGATGGAAACAGAACTCTTGGGAATTTGCAATCTCCTGTGGGCTGGGCAGTCTGTATTTTGGTCAGCTCTCATTTGCGTCACGACACAATTTGGTGACATCATAGCACGGTGACGTAATTGTGTGATGGAACAGTGACCTCATAGAGCAGGTGTGGTTGTACCGTCCGAAATTTAGCCTGGGTGTCACCACGTGGGAGGAGGATGCGAGTCTGGGGTCCTGTAGCGTCCCCCTCCTCAACTGTCATCGGCACAGAAGGGATGCAGGGGTGCGGGGGGAGCTGGATACTCCTGATTTCTATGCCAGTCCCAGCCGCCCCCTGCAATGGTAACGGGCTCTGCGTGTGGGCGCAGGGTCAGGCTCTGGAGGTTCGAGGGTCAGTTTGTGCCCCGGAACCTTTGCGCTGTGGCTGTGTGAAGAGGGCGGGAGGTGTTCGGCGCTGCGCGCTCCGGGTCGCCCCGCGCACAGGGGCATTGTGGGCGCTTGTTGCCGCCGCTGTTTTCCGCGGGTTCTGTTAAAATGGCGCCGGGAGGCAGCGGCCGTTAGGCGCAGCGCGCGCGGCAGTGGCAGAGGGAGGTTCCCCGCCGCGGGGGTGAGGATGGCGTGTCCGGATCAGAAATCCCCCAACGTTCTGCTGCAGAACCTGTGCTGCCGCATCCTCGGCAAGAACGAAGGTAACAGCCGCCCCCCCCCCGCAGCGCGCGGCACGGCGCGAGCCCAACGTGCAGCCGCCCGGCGCGGGGTCCCGCGGCTGCACGCAGGGCCCGGCGGTGGCTGCTGCTGCTGCCGGAGTGGCGGGGCCCTGCGCACCCCGAGGCGCGCAGGCTGGCGCGGGCCCTGCCCCGAAGCGGGGTGCGGCTCCTGGCCCGGGGGAGGGGGCAGCCAGGCGAGGGAGAGGAGAGACACCCCTGCCCCATGGGAGCGAGTGAAACTCCTCGGCCCGCTGCTGGGGCAGTGGGGAAAGGGCCCCGCGTCAGCGCCGCTTCCTCTGCTGCCTCCAAGCAGCTGCGGGCAGGGCAGGGCAGAGCCGTTAGCAGCAGCGAAGCGCTTCGGGCTCCTCTGCGCTTATCGCACTGGAGCGGTGCCGCCTTGGCACTCGGGCTCTCCTAGCCGGGGTAGCTGCCTTGCCCCCTGAGGCCAAGCCTGCGCTACCCACCGCGCTGGCCATGGGCGAGTGCTCCCATCCCCATACTTATTCCACCTCCACGAGACGTGGAAGCTGCGTGGTGGGGAGTGTCTGCTGCTGACATAAGGGCCATACACAGTGGGACTAGGTCGATGTAATTTATGTCGCTGAGGAAGTCTTTCAGTGGATGTGATATACCTTGACTTTAGCAAAGCCTTTGATACGGTCTCCCACAATATTCTTGCCGGCAAGTTAAGGGCATATGGATTGGATAAATAGACTGTAAGATGGTTAGAAAGCTGGCTAGACTGTTGGGCCCAACGGGTAGTGATCAACGGTTCCATGTCAGGTTGGCTGCCAGTTTCTAGTGGAGTACCCCAAGGATCGGTTCTTGGACCGGTTTTGTTCAACATCTTTATTAATGACCTGGATGAGAGGATGGAGTGCACCCTCAGCAAGTTTTCAGATGACACGAAGCTAAGGGGGAGAGGAAGATACATTGGATGGTAGGGTAGGGATAGGGTCCAGAGTGACCTAGACAAATTGGAGAATTGGGTTTGTTTAGTCTACAGAAGAGAAGAGTGAGGGGGAATTTAATAGCAGCCTTCCAAAGAGGATGGAGAGAGGCTGTTCTCACTAGTGACTGATGGCAGAACAAGGAGCAATGGTCTCAAGTTACAGTGGGGAAGGTCTAGGTTGGATATTAGGAAAAACTATTTCATTAGGAGGGTGGTGAAGCACTGGAATGGATTACCTGGGGAGGTGGTGGAATTTCCATCCCTAAAGGTTTTTAAGTCTTGGCTTGACAAAGCCCTGGCTGGGTTGATTTAGTTGGGATTGGTCCTGCCTTTGGCAAGGGGCTGGATTTGATGACCACCCGAGGTCTCTTCAAGCTCTATGATTCTGTGATCCCTGGGCAATGTAACTTGCACTGACTTGAGTCATAGTAACAACCAGGACTCTTGTGGCATCTTGAAGACTGAATGGGCTCCTTGTTGCTTAAGCTATACTGTAGATCAGCTAGAGAAGTGTTGTTATATCAATAGGAGAAGGTATCCTATTGACATTAGGAATGATAAAAAGCATGTAATTCATTAATCATATAGTCGACAAAAATGTTTTTGTCTACATGATTAATCAATAAGGGTTAGCATTGCAAGCACTCAGTCTCGGTTTGAGCCATGTACTGGCAACTACCCCCGTTGTGGCTCTGCACTAGAAGCAGTTTAAGAGCTGGTACACAGGCAATCTGGCCCAGTCCCCGCTTGAGCTGGGTCTCAGCATCAACCCCCCTCTGCGGCTCTAAATTATTAGGGGGCTGAGCCAGCCTGCCTGTGTGCCAGCTCTTAAACTGCTTCTAGTGTAGAGCTGCAGCAGGGATAGATGCTGGGACCCGGCACGAGCTGGGACGGAGCAATTGTGTATAGCTGATAGTGTTAACTGATTTAATTGACTATACCGTGGGTTCCCAAACTGGGGGGCATATCAGCAAGTTTTGTTGCTGTTTTTGTTTTTTGGATCCCGTCAGTTCCTTTTTTTTTTGCTCAACAAGTTTTACTGGGGGTGGGGGGACATGAGGCTTTCTCAAAAATCAAAAAGGGGGGCATGATGCTGAAAAGTTTGGGAACCACTGGACTATACTATTACATCCCTAGTTGACATAGCACTATCTAAAGCTGGGGTTAGATTAGTATGACTGCATGATGTATTTACAGTGACATGTGTAGCATAGACAAGGATTTGGTTTCATTCTGCTGCTCAGGGCCTGGTGACAGTCACAAAAAGCTGTGGACTGCTGTGTGCACGGCTCTTGCCCTAGGGGTTATCTTGCAAGTGTGTCTCACTTACCTGTTCAGTGAGAGTGTTTGCCCCCTTCTCCTGCTTTGTTACCCCCTCCTGTAACTCAACTCTGTCCTGTTGGTAGTCTGTGCTGAGCATGGCAACAGCCAGCTCTGGGCTGGAGCAATGGGCTACCTGCTTGCTGGCTAGACATTGAGCTGGGAGGCTGTGCTCAGTGGAGTTAGGTGCTTCCTTGGACCTTAGGTGTTAAATTTTGAAGTCCTCTGAGTCTTGCTGATTGTTAGGCTACATCTGTCTCCCTTGTTGGTATAACTTATGTCGCCTCCTATGCAAAAGAATACCACTGGTGTGGACAGCTCTCCTGCTGCCATAGCTACTGCTGCTTGTTGGGTTTCATTAAGTCAGTTGGAGAGCCCCTGTTGTCATAGAGTGTGTACACAAGAGATTTTACAGTAGTGCAACTGTGTTGGTATGACTATGCTGTAGGGATGTAATAGTGTAGTTGATTAATTGATAAGCAAAAGTTTATAGGTTAATGCTATAGACTACATGCATTCTCTCTGCCCCCCTTGCCAGTAAATTTTTTAGCAGGCTAGCCAGAAGCCTGGCTCAGCCCCGGCTTGCAGTGGGTCCAAGATCTACTCCTGCTGCAGCTTTGCATTTAAAGTGTATTAGGAGCTGGGCAGGCAAGCAGCCCGGCTCAGTTCTGGCTCACGCTGGGTCCGGGAGCTCAGACCCTGCCCCAGATGGGTTGCTTGCCATCCTGCACTGCTGCCTCTGTTTCAGAGGCAGCAGCTTGGGGAGACTAGCAGCTGGTCCATGAGGGGAGCTGGTTTTTAAACTGGCTCCCTGTGACATAGTGGGGACTGTATTCACTCTGTTTGCCTTGTGGGGTTGTATGTGATCCTGCTGTCCTGTGCTGTTCTGTAATAACTCTGTGTGTGTATGCCTTAGTTTCCCTTGGCACTGCAACACTATCTGGATGAAGAGGGGAAGGTTGGTCATGACTCTGGGGAAGAATGTCCAGTCTCTCACATCCTGAGGGTCAAGTGACAGTAGATAATACTTTGGGCCAGGGAAAGGGAACAAAGGGAGAGGTGAAGCTGACACCAGGCTGGGGATTAGGGCCTGGGGAGGTTGGGTCAGTCTCAGATGGTTTAGGACCGTGGTCACCAACCTGTTGATCGCAATCGACTGGTTGATCGGGAGGGCTCGACCAGTCGATCACGAGGCATTTGGGGCCCTCTACCCCCATTTTCTCCCACCCCCAAGAAGCCCCACTACCTACCTCCAGTGACAATGGAGGTGTAGTGCTGGCTTCCTGCGGGTGGAAGGAAGTCCGACTGCTGCGCGCCACTTCTGAGGCTTCTGGAAGTGCGCTGGCTGCTCCCCCACCCTCAAACAGCCAGTGCGTTACCACAATCCAGGTGTGTGGTGTGCCAGGGACTTGTTGTGCGGTGAGGAGGAGAGGTAGGAGTACCCAGAGGAGGCGCGCGCCAGGGCTTCCCTTCTCGGGGAGGCGAGGGGGGTTAGCGCGGGGAGGAGTCCCTGGAGAAGGTGCGTGCCAGAGCTTCCCTCGTCTGCGGGGGGGGGGTGTGTGTGGAGGTGTAGCGGGGAGGAGTCCCAGGAGGAGGCACGCACTGGGGCTTCCCTCCTCTGCAGCGGAGGGAAGGGGGGACAGGAGGCGCCTGCCCGGGACTCCCTGCCCGCACTGACACCTTGCCCCTGCCCCAGTACCCACTAGCACCCTTCCCCAGTACCATGTCCCCTGCTCCTCACCAGTACAGTGAGGCTTGAGCGGGGGGGGGGGGGTTGGAGTAATGGTTTTTTTTTTTTTTTTTTTGCCCCAACTGACTTTTTTGTAGGTCAGTGACCTGTGACTCAAAACAGGTTCCCTGCCCTCTTCATAAATAAAGACAATGCTGAAACTTTTTGTGTTTGACATAATATTTTATTTAAAAATGAAGCCTGGCCAACAAACCCCCATTTGGGGCCAAACCCCCAATTGGGGCTGCAGCATCATAACACTTCTGCACATACACACACCCCAGACCCTAGATCTGAGCCTATCATACACTGGAACCCCCTGTCCTAAGCCTCTCACATCCCCAAACTCCTGCACCCCCACATCCTCAGTCTTCTGCCACAATATCTGCACCATCCACACACCTCAAATCTGTGTCCTGAGCCCATCATACTCCCAACCTTCCTGCCCTGAGTCCCTCTCATACCCCCAAACCAAACTCCTGCACCCTCACATCCATAAGCCTGAGGCTTGCTCAGTACTCCAACCCTTCACTTGACCCCAATACTCCCCAGCCTGGAGCCCCCTCCCTGAACCAGCATCTCCTCCTCCTGCATCCAAATTCCCTCCCAGATCTTGCACCTCTCACCCCTTCCCACACCCAAATCCCTCATTCCTTCCCCAGCGCCCACACATCCTGTCTCAACCTAGTAAGAGTATGGCTAGACTGCAGCAGTTTTTCTGGGATCTCAGAGGTATCCCGGGAAAAACTTTTCCGCGTCCAGGGATGCATTTGTTCTTCCGCTTTTTTTAGCGGAACAGAAAATATGCTCTTTTGGTAACCCCTGTATTCCTCGTTCCACGAGGAATAAGGGGGCTTCCGAAAGAAGGGGTTTTTCTGACATTTGGTCCAGTCTAGACTGGCCAAATGTTGGAAAAACCTCTTCCTACAGAAGAATTGGGAAAAAAAGCGGCAGTGTAGCCGTACCCTGAGAGTGTATAAGGGCTGGGTATAGCAAGTGATAGAGAGGAGGAGAACAGAGAGAGCAGGGTTTCAAGGAAGGGGTGGAGTCTTGGGGGAAGGATGGGGTAGATCTTGGCTTGTTCTGATGTTTAAAAAGTGATCTTGGGCATTAAAAGGTTGGAGACCGCTGGTTTAGGATGAGAGAGCAGGCTTAGGGCAGGAAGGGGGGAAACAGGGTCTGGAGTCCCTGCTCCCCTAGAAAAATGGCACCGAATGCTCCTGGTTCCTGTGTAATCAATGATCCTGTGCTACGCTGTGTCCCTGCGAATCAATAAACCTTCTTTCTAACTGCTGGCTGAGAGTCAAATCTGGCTGCGGATGGGGGTACAAGACCCGGTGACTCCCCCACACCTCATGACACTCCCCTTGCAGACCAGCTGCTGCCTAGCACCCTGTGCTGCTGCTTCTGATACAGAGTGAGGCCAGAATATATTGGCTTCTGACCCTGCCCCCAGGGAGTATAGAATAGTCGACTAATCAATAAGAATTCATGAGGTTACCCAACTATTCAATTAATGAATATTTGACATCCCTATTGTGCTGCTGAGAGTCCTTTGCTGTAGGGCTATTAAAATACATGTTGTTAAGTAACTGTGTACTGTAATTGCTGAAAATGTCAGTGGTTACATGCAGGGAGGTGGGCTGTTCCCCAGGTGTTGGTGCACCTGGGG